>NC_060208.1:52017500-53217500 GCF_021130785.1 Homalodisca vitripennis
TTTAATATTTAAATAAAATACATCTGAAATTATTGTGATTAGTAACCATATGATGAGGAAATTTATATGACACGTTCGTATATTATATTATCATTTAACAGTAAATAATAGTTTTGAGTTATTTTTGAAACAAGTGTAGTTATAGGAATGAAATGTTCTTAACGATTGACTCATCAAAACTAGGACTGTTGAATTTACTACGATGTAGTGTGTTACTATGTTAATGAGTTCTTCTACCAGTTCTATTAGTTTAACTTTCTGATGTAGCAACAAGGATTTAGTATTACTCTAAACGATGTGTCGCTTACAGCAATAACAGACTAACAGCCCGTATATGGTTGGTAGATAGTGATACTCTAATGGTAATATGGGTCACTTGGTTACCAATGGTACATTCAGCACGTCCTCCTGAGCGTGCGAGTTACATAACATGTTTCAGATTAGAAGTATTGTGTTACTAACCGGTTGATTTGTTCTGATACGGAATCATATTTACCGGATCATGATTTTAATGGTTAATATACAATAAATCATGTTTTAGCCAAAGTAAATGGTCAAAAAGTGGCTTGTTAAGGAATATTAGAAATTGATAATTAATTTTAAAACAATAATATTGGTCAGACAATAAAAATAATGTACAAATAGAATTAAATATTTTTAAACTATAGGTATTTTAAAATAATAACGCTTTTAATATAATTCTGCCCATCCTCATAGGCTACTGGCCTATGCGGAGATCTTATTGAACAGAATAAGGGGGAGATTCGATATAGTAAAAGGTAGATTTTACTGATGCAAAGTGCAATGGTCACAGACGGGTTTGGACCTGTTCGGCGTCTCTTGACATTGTGTGTAAGCATACTGAGCAATTTTTAATAATGACAATATCTGGAAATCTTTAATTACCAAACCTAATTTTAATTTTTTCAAAATGACAAGATCGCCTTTAATGTGGCAGAACCGTGAACATACTCTGAAAAAACTGCGTATGCATCTTTTAATAAGATCACGACTTAATTACAGTTTTATAGTCATTTTGTTTCGAATTTAGCCTTAACGATGTAGGCCAATTGTGAGATAGGTACGAAAAGATTTACAACAATTCAACTCTTTTCAACTCAACTCAAATTTATAACAATAAGTATTCAGTATTAATTAATTTAAAGTTTTTAAAAAAGTGTCCAAAACAGTGTGAATGAAACTACTGAATTTTCGATGAAAAACTTGTTACCTTCATGGCATTACGACTGGTGAGTACGAGTAGTTTCAGTCACGTGATGGCTATCCAGACTGACCCTCTCTCTATCTCAGGTATGATGTATGACACGATTCTACATACATTGTGCTGCTGTATTACATACTTTGTTATTATATCCTATCCAGACTGACCCTCTCTCTATCTCAGGTATGATGTATGACACGATTCTACATACATTGTGCTGCTGTATTACATACTTTGTTATTATATCCTATCCAGACTGACCCTCTCTCTATCTCAGGTATGATGTATGACACGATTATACATACATTGTGCTGCTGTATTACATACTTTGTTATTATATCCTATCCAGACTGACCCTCTCTCTATCTCAGGTATGATGTATGACACGATTATACATACATTGTGCTGCTGTATTACATACTTTGTTATTATATCATATCCAGACTGACCCTCTCTCTATCTCAGGTATGATGTATGACACGATTCTACATACATTGTGCTGCTGTATTACATACTTTGTTATTATATCCTATCCAGACTGACCCTCTCTCTATCTCAGGTATGATGTATGACACGATTCTACATACATTGTGCTGCTGTATTACATACTTTTGTTATTATATCCTATCCAGACTGACCCTCTCTCTATCTCAGGTATGATGTATGACACGATTCTACATACATTGTGCTGCTGTATTACATACTTTGTTATTATATCCTATCCAGACTGACCCTCTCTCTATCTCAGGTATGATGTATGACACGATTCTACATACATTGTGCTGCTGTATTACATACTTTGTTATTATATCCTATCCAGACTGACCCTCTCTCTATCTCAGGTATGATGTATGACACGATTCTACATACATTGTGCTGCTGTTATTACATAATTTGTTATTATATCATATCCAGACTGACCCTCTCTCTATCTCAGGTATGATGTATGACACGATTCTACATACATTGTGCTGCTGTATTACATACTTTGTTATTATATCCTATCCAGACTGACCCTCTCTCTATCTCAGGTATGATGTATGACACGATTCTACATACATTGTGCTGCTGTATTACATACTTTGTTATTATATCCTATCCAGACTGACCCTCTCTCTATCTCAGGTATGATGTATGACACGATTATACATGCATTGTGCTGCTGTATTACATACTTTGTTATTATATCCTATCCAGACTGACCCTCTCTCTATCTCAGGTATGATGTATGACACGATTCTACATACATTGTGCTGCTGTATTACATAATTTGTTATTATATCATATCCAGACTGACCCTCTCTCTATCTCAGGTATGATGTATGACACGATTATACATACATTGTGCTGCTGTATTACATACTTTGTTATTATATCATATCCAGACTGACCCTCTCTCTATCTCAGGTATGATGTATGACACGATTATACATACATTGTGCTGCTGTATTACATACTTTGTTATTATATCCTATCCAGACTGACCCTCTCTCTATCTCAGGTATGATGTATGACACGATTATACATACATTGTGCTGCTGTATTACATACTTTGTTATTATATCATATCCAGACTGACCCTCTCTCTATCTCAGGTATGATGTATGACTCGATTCTACATACATTGTGCTGCTGTATTACATACTTTGTTATTATATCCTATCCAGACTGACCCTCTCTCTATCTCAGGTATGATGTATGACACGATTCTACATACATTGTGCTGCTGTATTACATACTTTGTTATTATATCCTATCCAAGCAGCGCCATCTTCTCACCTTTCTATGTTGTTTATAACATAAAAATTTGTTTGTACTTACACATCCTTCATTATCAGAATTATTAAGATTATGTGAAAGATATATAACATGAAATATGATTTTAGAAATATATAAACATTTGAGCCCTTCTTAACGAAATATGATACAAATATCTTTTTAAGACGAGCTTAGCCGATTAGGTTATGAAGTTAGATGTGAAGAAAAAAAGAAAAATTAATTCATGAGTAGGATCCAACGGTAATAATTTTGTAAATATTTGTAAATTTCATCATTAGTATTTCGTTTTTAAGTATCGCATGTATATTTTCATACTCACATTAATGTAACGTATCCTGACTTTTGAATACGCAAAATCGTTTGCAATAAACCATCTAGGTATACAATGATTTATTGACATGACTGAAGTCTCTAATCACTTAAAATAATACAGCCTAAATTAGTACTTAAACCATGTGAAAAAATAAAATAAAGGATTATTAAAACTAAAGATATATGACAATACTATCCTTTTAAACTGAGGTTATGACTTTCATTGGTAAGTTCTTTTATAAAAAGAACATATACAGTTTGTTGTTTCCTAATGTTTTATGCATTGAAAATTCTTTTTAAAAGGATTTAGAACATTTGTCACAGTTCATGTTAAAAAAGGTAGAAACCTAAGTTTCTGGCATTGAAATCAACTCCTTCTCACGTGTAAAAAAGACTGCAAAAATCAATAAGCACAAAAAACGTCACACCCACCTTCAATTCTGACACACACTGAAAAAGAGAGTAAATTTAATCCTGAAAACCGTAGTGTTATAATTTTTGTAGCACATATAGATTCCAAATGGCCGAAATCGTACTATCCCTTCTAACCTGCCAACGTAAATAAGAAAGTGTAAACACAGAATATTCTTTCCCAAAAAAACTGCCTTTCAAAAACATATATCTGGCTATCTATATATAACTATATTTTAATGTGTGTGTATCGCAATACAAGGTTAACCTTATATCTTAGATTTTTATGAAATACTTAAATAAAAGAAACATACATAAATTTCTGAAACTTAGTGTTACATGTTTTTAACATACCAATAGCAAATGTCTGAGATCCTGTATTCCTTTCAATAATATATTGTCAAAGAAAGAGATTAGAATACCTACGAGGATTTATATTTCACCTCGTAGTTCTTTATTTTAGTGTATTGAGGTAGTTTCATGCACACTGGTTACATTTAAGTAGCGCAAACCAATCATATGATAGAGAAAAAGGTTCGCATCAATTCAAGTTTTAATTTTCCTCCTCCAAACCTAAACCATTGACTTTCGATAAAACAGTCCCCAGCTTTAAGTCAAGAGTACAAAGGAGGTCTGCAAAGCTATCAGGAATCTAGTTTTTGATATGTACGTTATGAAAACACATTTGACTGTTTTTCAAAGTGGTAAAGAGAATTACTAAAGATTCTACATTTGAACAAAACACACTATTTTATGAGTTCTCAACCTCTTTTTACAAATACCCTGAACAGGGTAAAGATGAAATTGCACGAACATTTGTTTATACAATCTATTGCAAGGCACATAACATTTCATGCCACATCAACAAAACTTGAAAATAGCAATAAAAGCACTTCTCTCCTCGTTATAGCTTTGATAAAACAATTCTGTAAGTGTATCTGTCCGTGCTTGCCACAGTAGATAACCTCTCTTCGGTTATGTATTTACTCACATAATACATTTGTTATTTATAACGTTTTCCGTTAATACATATTAGGTTGTATTGATGTTGTTGTGTTCATTGAGTTAATGTGCATTGTACTGGAAAACCACATAGTCTCTCGTGAAATTGATTAGATGACTTTAGTGATTGAGAGGAATTTCTCTTCAGAGATAAATGATTCACAATTTTTATTTTCTAAGCTAATTTAAAGAAATGCACGATAACATATTCTAGATATATTATGTACTTATAAGTAATAAATTAAATTGTATTAAATTGAAATATAGCAAAATTCTTTATTTTTCCTTAACAAAAGTCATGCTATATTAATGAACAATGAGATTAAAATACTTGAAATATAAATAAAATCACTATTTTACTATGCGTAAAATAATTAACAACAAAATATCTACAACCAAATTTAAATTATGATTTAAATTTACTTTTATATGTGCATGCTTGGATTTTTATACAATATCATAGCAATAATCACTGATTTGGTAATAAATATAGAAATAGAAAACTAAAAGTTGCTAGCCATTAAATATATAACTGTAAAGGAACAAATCACAGAAAGTAAGTTTCCCGTTACATTCAATCCACCTCTTGCCTGCAGCAAACTGGAGTGTTATTGACATAAGATCTGGATAATATCCGTGAAAGTGGAGGTCAATCACTTATTCGGAACTCAATCCCGGATACCAACATAATATCTAGATATAATGTTGTCAGATCGGAGAATATCCGTGGCAGATATACTGTGATATTATTGAACCAACAGACGTAAAATATCTCTCTACCACATATTTTATCCACTACTAAATCACGAAAAACAAATAATGAATTATAACTTTTTCTGACTTTAATAAAATACTTGTCTTGAATTTGCATAGTGATTTATTTTTTTGGCACAACACACACAATCTTAGTTGTATCCTTTAACTTAACTGACGTTATCTTTTAATTAATTTAATATAATAAAATCGTAGTCAGACTTTAACCGGCGCCATCCAGAGTTTCCTTTAGTCAAGCTTTATTGTCAAAGTTATGACAGATAAATAGTATTCTTGACGAAACGCACGTGAATGCTCTTTAAAAAATTCTATTAACAAACGCCCTAGTTACATACTCATTCATATATCATAAAATAACGGATTGCGATATCGCCTTCAAATGTATCTTTCACGTAAAAGAATCAATATACATAACAAACTGTTTGTCCCAACTGAATGACGCGTTTAGGGATAGTACTAAGAACATTAGAGGAAAATACTAACAGAAATGAGAATTTAAAAACAATTAATAACATTTCAGTGTTTAGTTTCACTTCACATTTTGGGATTTTGGGAAAATATATAATTGTTAGTATACAGCGTCGGTTATATCTGTTTCTTTTGCTGTATAAACATATTTTAAAATGTGAATGAAATGGGACATATATTATTCAAACCGTGTTTCAAATGTTTTCTGTTTAATCTAAGGATATATTATAAGAAAAGGACAGGATGAATTCAAAGAATAAGTAAAATTATAAAGTAAAGTCTTTAACAAATGAGTTTCCTCAGTTTAAGGCTCGGTTCGGCACCAGTCCCGGAGGAATCGAGCAAGCAGATGCACATTTCATAAATGGAAGTCAACGTAAAAGCAAAAAGTCAAGTAAAAAGGCAAAGTTTTCCCAAGTTCATTCGCATCGGAAACTGAAAAGCATTCGAATATTAGCGATAAATATGGGACATACCATTTTGCAATCCTGGCTATTTTACTTTATTATATTTTAATTGTGTAGAATGATCTTAATTAGTAATTCTATCATTAGTATTACCGCGAGAAACAAAAATTCTATTCTGATACGTTAATACAGTTTATTTGCGACAACCCCTGGGTCGCAGTGATTTTCACGTAGTATTATATATTTCACTATTTATTGATTATAATTTCCTGGCCCTCCATTAGATGGTTTTTTATTATTATCTTTTAAAGTGTTACGCTGTTTTAGGCTATAAAAACATTGGGAGGACATTTTCATATGTGAACGTTTTGAAGTTTAAATATAAGAAGGAATATATACTGAAGTTACATATCAAGTAGACATTTTCGCTCTGAAAGTTCACAGTTAAAGTGCCGGTTCTTTCAGTTATATTCTGTGAATTATTTATCTTGACCAACGTACACATATGTACTACATGTAACTATTATTGATTAGTAGGCTATAGGCTATAGGCTATGAGGTTATGAATTAGTTAATTTCTTATATTCCTTCTTAATCGTAACGCCACTTATAATATGAAGAAATAATTGTTTGTAAAACGCAGCAAAAGCCAGCCTAATGATTCTGATCAAATCTGAAATAGAATATCAAAGTAATAAGCAATAATCGCATTCTATACTCCTCCATCTAAAGTGTCAAGCATAAAGCAACAGACAAAAATGAACTCACCTTGATAAATAACATTTAACTGAAACATTTCAACTTTAATAGACTATATATTATGGTGTGTAATTAACATATCCTGCTACATTTTTCAATATACAATTGTTGGGGGGAAGTCCCTCTAAAACCTGAGAGTAAGAAAGTGACATACGAGTATTTTATTGTTGTTAAGGTAAATCTAAATTTACGTGTGCCTTGGAATTGGATTAAGGTATTATACCACTATATCTGTTACTTAAAATAAATACAAAATTATAAATAGTAATTTTTTCTTTTACAAACCAATTCGAAAATTCCAGAGAGACTTTGATGTAAAAATTCATTTACAAAACACACACTCTTGAGATTTTTTCATTAACGTAAAAATAACTTTTACTTTAGAAATAACATAACTGAAAGAAGAGTACTTCACTCGCAGAAGTAACTTTGATAAAACAATTTTTGAAAATGTGTCTCTCTTTCTACCTTTGACACAGAGGACTGCCAGTCCCTGGTGATGAATATGTTACAGAAGAAAAATATATATTACTATTGAAGTAAGTTCAAGTTACTGAGCTCTTAAATTAAAAACTAAAAAACGTAAATTCATCAAAACAATTACATTTTTTGGGATATAATAGACGTAGAGGAACACCTAAAGTATACAGATGAAAACATTTTAAATATAGGCTTAAAGATTTTAACTACGTACTAAACCAAAAATTGACTTGTTTTGAAGTAAAACTAGAACTCTCATTCTTACAATTTGAGATACTTTCTTAAGTAAATATGTTCGTCTTCCTCAAAAACGTATGTTGTAGTTACTATAGTAAATTAATAATAACTATAAATATACGCATATATGTGCAATTATTAACTTTAATTAAAACGTTTTCATCTTAAAAATAAGAGCATATAAGTGCACTTGAAACATACTGAATAAACACCAACAACAGCAATATCATTAATATCATTTCTCTCAAACTAGGACAATCTAATACAAGTATTACATACTCAATTTATTGACATATTAATAAGAATATATAGATGAAAATATTATAAATGAAATTGTATATTAAATGTTTAGTTTTTATTTAAAATATGATCCACTATTCATAAAATGTAAGATGGTTATAATGTATGCTCTCTATTTAACACTATTGTTCCGACTACGTAAGAAAACCTTATGGTAAAAGAAGGGTTTGGCAGATGGTATCGACCTCAAGGTTTAAATTCTCATACTGTGTAGATTGGTTTTTTACAGTGAAATTATCAGTGAATTCAACACAAATTCCCTAAATTTTAGTTAAAAAAGTTATTTCCCTTATAAAGAAGTTTATTTCCTCAAAAGGTGGGTTATCAACTAGACCTTTTTAATTAGCAAAACTTTCCTTGTAATACGTCTGGAGATTATATTTATCCATATGCTTTATGCGGACGTTTAGAATTTAATGCATATCCTATGAGTGAACAACAGATAAGACGAAATACTTTTTTTTTTAAATAATTCCAGTGGTTAATATATGTCTCAATTTCATCCTACTGGGCTTGCATGGCAATATTACAAGTACATTCGCAATATATTACTTTGCTAATTGAAACTCACATGCAACGATTACAATGCTAAAGCATTCAACGTATGTTAGCCCGCTGTGTAAACAAGAAACACAATTAGGATTGGCATCAAACAACAAGGGAAGTGAGCATATGTAACCCTCCGTCTGGCCTGTTTATACAGGAAGACAGACAGTCGTCTATTGGTAGAGAAAGACAACCCCAACAAACAAAGGGATGTTATCCATTAAGTGACATCTGATATGGTTTACTTTTGTAGACTGCTGATCCATTAAAGCTACACTCTTTGTTGGAATACACGCAGGGCTGCAGCTAGCGATTGGGGGCCCCCTGACAACTCAATATTTTACTGTCCCCCTAAATAAAAATCCTATTCACTCCATTTGTCCCAGACACCTAGAAGGTGTAGTTTCTTACCAAATCCATTTCAGTGTAATTCACTAAAATTTTTAGTAATATGCGTAGTTCAACTTTGGTAATTAAAAATTACAAGACAATTCTAAAGATGGTTTTAGTGGAACTCTTCCATACAGTAAACATTATCATTTTCAATTCAACGTTAGGCAAACGTTGTCTAGGAATTTTTTAAAATTTAAATCGAATAAATAAAGACCATCAGTATTTTGGGGCAGTAATATTATTGATACTTCAGAGCTATTTACTCTCATATTTTTATAATGCACTAATTAGGAATTGCTTGGCCAACCCAAAGAGACATTACAGTACTATAATGTATAAAACAACTTTTTTAATTACATTAAAAAAAGAAATAAAAAATGTTAAGTGAAAATTATTCGGAACATAATTTATAATGACTATTTTAAAAACTTTATTCTAAGAAATTAAATTTTTATTTCCATAATGAAAGCACGCTTGAACCGAGAATATTGACTCAAAGAACAAGTAAGACACGGTTTTACATTATTAAAGTAGCTGTAGCCTGGTTCCTTTAACACGTTGACTGCTGACGGCAAATACATGTAAATTGCCCCAGAACCTAAAGTCTAATATTTATTAATACACTTACTATTTGCTATCAGAGGCTGATTTATGGGCAGATAATAACGTCTGTGATCCAAAATGGCGGATTACATGACGTCACAGATTGACCCGCGGATCCGCGGGTCAGCACGCGGAAAGAGTTTTGTCGCACAGAGCGCGGCTAAAAAGTCTAAATAACGCGAGTGGCTACCGTAAAAAAAATCCAATTTTAAACTATTTCATTATATAGTGCAAAAACAAAAACAAATAAAACTATATACAATATTTACAAGGTCTTGAGGGCATGGCTTTTACTGCTGGCCTCTGTGATGTATGTCAAACAAAATTGACAGCACAAAGTCCTGGTTTAACCTGGACAAACAGAACATGTATATGTTGTCATCTTCCTTTTCTTTTCATTCTTGTAGCATACCCTACAATCTTTACGTTTTCTGTCACCCTTTTTATCCCGTTTCTCATTTTGTACAAGTTTGTGGGTTAGGTTTCTTGGCGGAGTAATGAGAGGAGGAATGGGTTGTCCATCAACATAAAAAACCAGTCAATCGGTGAACCATTACCTGGTACATCTACTAGCAATCTATTGTTTCCGGTGAAAGGGATCTGTCTTAGTCCATTTGTATTATTAACCCATGAAGGGGTTTATTACAATATCTTCACTATCACTACCCGAACTGTCAACAGCAGTGTTTCCACTGATTCACTATCCACATCTGATGCTTCATCGTCAGTAGCACTATTTTCTGTAGCCACGGTTGGCAGACATGGTGAAATGCGATATAAAACTTGTATAATACCAATAGTACAATGTCACTACACATAAATAAACAACTCACTAAGAACGCAATCACTTGCACATGCTAAAAACGCGGGGAAACAGGAAACGAAGTACAAGTCAAGGTCAACTCGGAACCACACACGCCACCACGCTCAACGAGTACGAACTGTCCCGGCCGAGAGCTGAGCTCACACTGAGCAATAGTCGAGACTATGGCAACGCCCCGCGGATCCGCGTTGGCGCGCACTGCTACGGCCGCCGCTTACCCCGCGGATCCGCGGGGCCCCGCACTGAACGTGTTAACAAGCATATTTTATCATACCTCATGCAGGATAATGAATGGCTGTTACACAAATTCCCTTTGACACTCGCACTTTTTTTGTTGTTGTGTTAAAACATTCATGCATTTACGCGTGAGGTATCTATGATACATAATACATTAGTCTTGACAAGGAATGTTGCTTGGTTTCAAACAAAAAATTTTTTCAACATTTTAGTTTCTTATGCCTAAATTCTTGGGGATAAATTAAATAATTTCGTTTCAGATGTAAAAGCGCAAAAAACACGTTTTGTTCAAACTAAAATAGTGTTTTTTTTTTTTTCAGGTATGTCCAGATGATTCTTGTAATGGTAAGAATTATATGCATGCCTTTATTTATTTCAATTATTATCTTTTTATAGTTCCACAAGCACTATAAATTGTTCAATATTCCACAAGCACTTTTATCCATTAAAATATAATTTAGTTTTATTTAATAGCTTTACCAAATAAGTATCACACAGTAGTGACTATTTCTTGATATTTTATTGTTAATTTTAAAATTTTACATTTTAATTTGTGGACACAAAACCTATTTTCACCCAAATACTTATCCAAAAATGCCAAACCGTGAATTTAAATACATTCGGAAATGTTTCGTTGTAAAATAAATGGTTTAGTCATTAATGATTCACAACTGGTCCTCGTAGGAAGATAAAAGTAAATGAACTTTCTACCTTTACTAGAAAAAGTTGCTTAGAATATTAAAAAATTTCAAAAAGTCAAAAAGTTCAACCATCTTTCATCAGTCTCAGAACAATTTCATCGGACTATTACCTTGCATATTGGCAACATTTTTTCCCCATTATTTCAATCTTGAAGGTTTTAATGTCGGGTTTAGTTTTTTTCGCCATTGGCTTATTTCATATAAAATGTCATATTATTTTTATTTCCATAAATAATAATAAATTGCTAAAAGAAAAAAAAATTGTTTTTCATTACAGCTTTTACTTCAAAACAATGACAGGTTTTCTCCCAATCGAAAACTATTCTAAAAACATAAAATTTTTATACGAAAAGAAAGATTGTTTTCACGTCTCTAGTGTTTTGAAACATGAGTCTAAAAGGGATTTTCAGCCAGGTGTTTTAAAAAGGGTAATTGTCCTTGAGTATATTATTGCGAGAAAAAATATTTCCCCAACAACAAAATACAAAGCAGGGTAAACATATTACTTATTAAAACTTGAAACTCATACATTATTGAGACCAATATTCGTACTTCACCACACTCCTACCGGAACATTTTTCAGTCACTTTACAATCCACTTCGAGCACAGTATTCAGTTTTCTCATTGGGTGGTTCTCGATGCCTAATGCCAGAATCTTGTACACATCGTAAAATGCGTTCGACGCCAAGAAGGCATTTCAGGCAAGTTTCGCCAATGTGTTTGTAAAAATAATACGTTTCTGTGAAGAGAAATGTTAATTAAACACTGCTAACATCACTAACACCCGCATATATATATATATATATATCACTTGATTCTTACCAACGTTCGTCTCGGTTTCTTATTACTCACTTAGGAATACAAAATAAATATTATAATATGGAATAGGTACATGGAAATGTCAAAAGTTACCAACTTTTTATTAGCACAGGTTCCTCACAATGCCTATCTAGCTGTATTATTACATCCATATTTATTATCTGATAGTGCTTAAAAAATATAAATTAATTCGTCAAATATCACCCATGATATGTAGTCCTAGTTTTGTAATACAACTTACAAACGAGTAGTAAATAATTTAAATAGATGTCATAGTTATTATTACACTTAAAATGTATACTTTTCTTTCTGGCAGTTCTGTTTTGAAACGTCTGACTATTCTCTACTCATGATAAAGCACCTAACAAGTCATACTGCTTCCATTCTATTTTAAATTAAAATTTTTATGTAATTAATATAATCATATTAAATATTTAATGTTTGATTTAATAAAGTGAACTTTACTGATACTTTTGGAAAGGTTAATTAAGTAAAGAAATATCGTGGATTCTTATGTATTTTTTACCGTGGATAAAGCTAATTTAAATAGGTGTTTCAGAACTGTACCTGTAGTAGTAGTTTTTTTAGGCGATTCAGGGTGTTAAATGCAAAAAATTGGGGCACGAAACGATGTTTTTTTTAAATTTTGATGTTACAATAACTTTGTTAAATTATAATTGGTAATATAAATACATAAAATCAACAAACATTAATTGTAGAGAATTTAATTTCTGAGAACATTGATATAAACAAAGTCTAAAATAAAACAGAAATAAGTACCAAAAAATCGATTTTATTCAGTATAATACATTACTAGCTGTAAAGAAATACCGTACGGTACGTAGTTAAAAATAAAAACAAAAACAAAATGTTTGTTCCTTAATGATGAGATAAATTGAGAAAACCAAGATTAACTGTTAAATAAATTTGTTTGTAAATAAAAAATATCATGTTTTTTACGTTGTATTTTTTTTTTAAATAAAAATTTACATGAAATGTTCGAAAATAAATGAAGCAAACATTTTCCCATTATTGTTTACTAATCATCGAAATGCAGTTTTTTTGTTTTTATTAATTTTCTAAGTTGGTAACGCACGAATAACAGCTGATCAACAATGGTATTCTGTACTTTTACGTTTAGAACTGTGTATTAGTGGTGTTTTGCAAGCATACAGCAGGAGATCGGGTTCTGTGAAATCGTGTTATTAAATGCAATTTTTCTGTGAGTTATAATTCGATTGTTTATTCAGCGAAAAAAATGCCTTACTTTATTTACATCAAGAGGAATACGCTGATTTGGTTTTTATTTTGGGTTACTGTAATGGTAATGCTAGAGCTGCTGTAGAAGAATATGAACTACGTTTCCCTAATTAGGAGGATTCCAGATTACCAAAACAATTTCAGGAACTTTTCGTTACTCTTCGGGAAAACAGGATCACTACCAAGTACTAGAACCAATTATGAACGAGCTGTCCAACTTGATGATGATATTGTTATTAATGCTGTTCATCTCGCAGTCCATGTGTAAGTACACGGACGTATTTCTAGGCGGATAGGAGTTTCGAGCAGTCAACGGTGTGGAGGTCACTTAATCGAAACAAATTTTATCCGTTTCATAAACAAAAAGTTCAACATCTACAGCTAGGGGATGGTTCCGCTTCGCTTGGAGTTTTGCAACTTTTTTGAATATTAATAATCAACTCTACAAGCGTATTTTGTTTACGGATGAGGCACAATTCACTCGGTTGTGTGGTGTCAATAACTTGGCACAATGGTTGAACAATCATGGGCAGAAGAAAATCCATATGAGGTAGTGGAACAGAACTTTCAACACCGATTTAGCGTCAATGTCTGGTGTGGCCTTTTGCACAATCGGCTGATTGGACCTTTCATATTACCTGGACGCCTAAATGCTGAGTTCTATTTGCATTTCCTTCAAGAAGAGTTGCCGCAGCTGTTAGAGAATGTTCCTTTACATCTCAGAACAAAATTTTGTACTTCCAGCATGATGGAGCACACCTCCACTTTTCACGTGCCGTTTCTGCTTACTTAAATCATCAATTTCCTGGACACTGGATTGGTTGTGGAGGGCCTCAAACCCTTGGCCACCAAGATCACCAGATCTATCTCCATTGGATTATTGCATCTGGGGATGATGGATGATGAAAGACATTGTATACAAGACCAAAGTGAATTCTCGTGATGATGAATTAATTGCCCCTATTATGGATTTCGGCTGTTGCAGATACAGGGAAGTCCTGAAAAATTTAAGAAAACGCAACAAAAAGCAATACACACAAACGTGCTGCAAAATGTATTGGTAATGATGGCCTATCTATAAAAAGGTGCGTACGGTTTGGCCCAACCTGATTAATTTTTCTTAAAACTAGTAATGTATTATACTGAAATAAAATCGATTTTTTTGTAATTATTTTTGTGTTTTATTTTAGACTTTGATTATATTAATTTTCTCAGAATTAAATTCTCTACAATTAATGTTTGTTGATTTTATGTATTTATTACCAATTTAACAAAGTTTATTGTACATCAAACTTAAAAAAAACATTGTTTCGTGGCCCCATATTTTTTGCATTTAACCCTGAAATCCCTCAAAAAACTACTACAGGTACAGTTTCTGAAACCTATTTTATTAGCTTTATCAGGTAAAAAATACATAAGAAGAATCCACGATATTTCTTACCTTAATTAACCTTTCCAAAAGTTCAGTATGGCTTTATTTTACTCTTTACCCAAGAATATCAGGCGAAATCTTTCACTAGCTGTAACTCGCTAACGAAGCGTTTTCGGACCTATGTTTATATTAACATTTTTTCATTATTTTTAACTAGTACAATGTGCTGTAGAAGTGGGGGGAGAAACTTCATGAATCACCCTGTATAATTAATCATCTTCTATTCACCCTTTACTCTCTTAGTTTAATCTGTTCCGTAGCTTGATTTTTACATTATATATACGTGCAGAGTTAAAAATATCATCACGTAATTATTGCTTTTTACATATTTTGTAAATATTAAAAAATAATTTTCAACTTGGCCAAAAAAAACTTATAATATATACTAAACTATCTCAGTTTTCAGAAAGAGTGTGTGTATGTATGAAGTATTCAAGAGAATAAATTCTTCTTCCAAAATCAAAATTCGTTAGGTTAGTCAAAATAATTTTCTCTAAATGCCAGTTATTACGCCTTGCAGGAGCGTTTGACAGGAAGTGATTGTATCTTACACCAGCTGACAGAATCTTCTTAGCAATGCCTGCCAAGAGTTATACCGGGAAATGGTGTAGTTTGGCACATGTCCAGCAGGTCTCACCAACTGTACCACTAGTAATAGGCCGTATATTATGCATCGTATCAAACTGTATATTAAGTGCAGCTCACTTCCGACGACCCATTGTAACAACCAGTTTTAAAATGGTGCTCTAATTATCAGTCTAAGGACCTTTTAGTCAACAATATTATATTTTTATTAGACTAGCCGAGTGCAATAAAATTAATTTTTGCTATTAATACATTCCTGTAAAAACAATTTATTGTTTATTCAGCTTAAATGTTTTTGAACCATGTCCGTATATAAAAATGCAAGGGAAAAAAATGAGTTGGGCCTAAATAAACAGCTATTTTGATGTTATTATTGTTTAAAGTAAATGGTTTCTTATCCCTGTAGCAATTTTGTGAACTTGTGATCTCCTAACAAGTCCCAGTGGCTAGAATGGAAAACTTTAATTTTTCAATTCAGGGACTTTTCCTACTTGGCACAGTGTCACTATCACGACATAGATATCTGATAAACGTTCTCTCACCTTATCACAAGAGATAGTTGTCTCATACTATGAAGGTTTAACAGGAAACATTCAGATCCTATGAGATTCCCGATTCCTCGCCTTTCATTCTACAAAAAAGATTTCCTCGCCAGTGAAGTAAACAACTGATAAAGTTGTGTACTTATCCTTGTTTATTAAAAAAAGTGCAGATATGTATCTTATTCTGCCTAGTGTTTTTTTTAGTATAGAAGCTTACAGTAAGTATGCTAAACACGTAATTCGAACCATCCAAAGAACGGATTTCGTGTTACCGGTTATAAGTGGGATTTACTACAGTAGTTTCTGCCCCTCGCCGGGAAACGTACAGTTCACTTGGTTGAAATAAAACATAACCACAAAAGCTATACTGGCAATGTGGTGACGTTGGTATAATGGACAATGACCTCATACGGGATTTTTCCACCAGCATTGTTGAAGTTTTCATTTAATAAATCGGTTTTGTAAATAGTCGAGTTAATATACTATTATTTATTGCACTGTATACGAAATGAACTAAGAAGTATTGCACATGGTTCATAACTAAGAAGTATTGCTGACCCATTTTTCATAAAATTTGAAACTGACATTGTCCGTTTATGTGTCCGAATTCTTTAGATTTACTCCAATACAAAGTCAAAATCAAAATTCAAAAGTTTCCAAAATGTTGTACTATATATTGTTAAATGAATGTGAAGGTAATTAATTTATTAAAAATGTAAACTTGTTTTAAATAAAAAGGCAATTGATGTATCGCTTTTCAGCGACCAAGAACGAGGAATATTGTTTATTTATTTTAATTAATAAGTATATGTGTTTTCATTACTGAAAACCACAAAAGTACAAACAACACCTTTATAAATCTGCAGTATTTCTTATCAACAAGCAATTCAGTAATGAATTGAAACGAATGTTGAGATTAGCTCTATTTTAACTTTCTGCTTAGTGAAGCGTCTGAAATCTGGACACTGTCTCAGCTCCAACTTGGCTCCTGGAATTTGAATCCTACGTCTGAAGAGATACAAAAAAACCGCCCGACGAAGAAGTTCAAAACTAATTCTGCACCGTTTAGACATAGATAACATCTAGGATTTAAACGTCTAGTTTACCAGGAGCCATCCAAATGTAATCGATATGAAGTTGGCTTTCTCAAGTGGCTTTCACTCACTGTTTCACCATATTAACAAGGTTTAATTCCCATTGAATCAATCCTTTCCACCATAGCTACATTATGTGTACAATACGTTTATAAGAAACAATTAAAATATAAAACAAAGAAGCATATTAAAGTATTAACTACTATATAACATTGTAATTATTGCTATATTTAATGCGCATTCAAGCAAAAAATCAGTTTATTGGTACTACAATTAGTAGCGCCCGTTACGCTTTGGAACAGGTTCAACAAATTAATTAATAAATTTATAAATATTATTAAAATCCCTTTGTCCCCTTTAAAACTATTATTGAAATTTTAATAATGGTCTTTTCATGTATTTCTATTCAAACTAGATTTGAGTATTTCATTAAAAAAATTAAATAGAAGATTACTCAATACAAGATGACTTCCTTGAAAGTTTTCAAAAACACACCTTGGATTTTGGTGCTAGTTTGGTGGATCTATTTACGCAAAATACCTTAATATATTACATACTTCAGTTGCAAATTATTAGAGACTGTGTTATGAATGAACCCTATAAATAGTGCACAACCATAGCAAGCTTGATTACAATTGTCGTTTGTCACCGGTTACCCCGCAGTGTTGCCCAACTTGCAGCAATAAATGTAATCATTGTTGGCAACACCCGCCAACCCTCGACACCAGTTCAAAATTGGTTTCATTTGTCAGGCAGTGAACTAGATTTACATTAATTCGATATTACACTATGCTTACAGACATAGTGTTAAAAATAATAATATGCAAACCGTTCTAAAAATACAGTTGAAACACCTTCCAGAGATAATGCGGGGGGAAAATTACTACATCCACCTTCTGCAGTCAATTTGTAAATTTATTTTGCATACATTGTATTTTTGCATCCTTATGTGTTGTGTCACATAAGCAAGCTATTAATTTAATTCAACATTATTAAAAATTACGAATTATTAAAACTAATTAATTTCTTTAGTGTACAGCTAAATCATAAATGACTTTCGGTTAAAATGCATACCACAAATATATTTATTTTTTCTGTCGTACCTCCTTACATCTCAATTTTTCCCTCTTATATTTATATCTTTCTTTATATCTAAAGTCTTTAATTATTCACCTCTTATCTTTTGAATTTTATCCTTCTTAATATTTTTTATTATTTTAACCTGTTGCTTTTTTAAACGGCGTCCTTCGTAAAAAATAACGGCTTTCGCTCTACATAAACTTTTTGGATTGATACATAAACGCTAAATGTATCAGAGATGCAACCGAGACAACATCTTCATTGATTTATAACTATAGCGGTAGTGCACATATTTATAAACGTGTTTCCCACGGTAGGTAAAATAAAAATTTGCAAACTTGTTTCGACTTCTTTTCTCTTAAAAACATTCAGCATAACCATTAAAAAATTGTTGCCGTTAGAAGAACTGAAACAATTCTGTGAGTGTTATTGATTTTTAAAATATTAGAATAACTTCTCGATAAATGTAACTGAAGAAAGATGTTTTACCTCAGTTAACAATTTAACTCTGCTATATTTTTGAAATCAATCAAAGTGACGATCGCTGAAAATTATTCGTTTCTATTACTTTAAATATGTTGAAGTTTTAACAAAAGTTTCCTATCCCTCTTGTGTATTGTTTCGCTTATTCCTTTCTCGTTGTAATGAAATCTGAGATTCGAAACAAACTTTTGTGTTCATACATCATCTCAATGAAGTAATATTAATGTAAGTGGTTTCGTTACAGCCGTTATCAACCGTTTTCGTGTTTTAGCGAAAAGCTTTGTTTCAAATAGTTGATAAAGTAAAATCAATATAAAATACTGTCAATGAAATTTTATTAAAGGCATCTTAGTTAAATTGATGGTTATCAACCGCGTCGACCAGGCCCATCAGTCCATTACCAATTACCCATTCAATCATCATATTACTCGACATGGCTGAGAGCTCACATTGGTACAAGATTCAGTAAAATGGCTAATCATATCAATGAATAAATGTTTTAAGTTCTGCGTAATTAATTATATGTAATTGTTCAATTCCATATAAACGGAGCTCGTAACTGTAGCGCATTGTGATATCTTTGATTAAACATTATGTACACAATGTATACCTGGTATATAATGTACTTTACTTTATAATGTAATGTACTTTACTTTGCATTAACCCTTTCAGTGCCAGGGTCTTTATTTTTTGCCATGCATAGAGTGCCAGGGTATTTTTCATATGTGTATGTTAGAAGTGCCGGGCCTAATTATCAATATTTTGTAGCGTTTTAGTCAAATAATGATATTTTAGTTATTTCTTGACCAAATCACTCCAAAATTTGGTTTATATTGTTGACGATAATATACTGTTTCATAAAATATAATATTAGGCTAGATAAAAAACTAAAAATAATAAACTTTTGAAAAAACTCACCTTTAGAAATTTTTTTTTTTTTCGAATTTTCCAACTTTGGTCTGAAAAAACCTCCTCACAAAAAAAATCTCAGAACAGTTGTAAATCACTTTATATCAAAGTCTATCTATTTGTGAACAATTAAAAAAAACACACACTCAATTTGATTCGTTAAACATAGAAAATTATAATTTATTTTTTTAAAAGTCTCCGTTTTCATAAGTTTTTTTGGTTTTCACAATCACTGAGCCACTATGTAAACAATTTTTTTTTCTGTAGCAACCAAAAATATTTTTTTCAGCTGGTTGTGATATTTATTGTTACTTTAGAGAAGAATAATATCTAATATATATATTTTCAGGGTCTATGTACAGTATATACAAAAGTTTTCAAAACTGCAAGCTTTAGCAGGAGTGCAACGGGTAGCACAAAGGGTGCACCCCTTTTTTACATTTTTTACAAATAAAAGTACTTTTTTTCCTTTTTGCCACCAACTTGCGTACTCGGCTTTACTGCATATACAAAACAGTTTTTTTCTTTTTTTTTGAAGGTAGTTTTTCAAAAAAAGACTCTGGGGGTCAGTGTGCTTGCGTCACCACCACCACCACCTTGGGCCGTTCTTGGTTTTTCAGGAGGTGTGAAATTTTCTCCCTTCCTTCTGTAGAAGCCAATCTTTCGATAACTCTTCAACTCAGTTTACAGTAAATAAAATTTCTGGTCAATGGTTTATCGGTATTTTCAACTTGTATAAAATATATGCATTTTAAAATAAATACGGTTGAAAATACTGAAGGTAACTTTTTTCCAGTACTTTATTGACTTACGGTTCATCACATATAGGAACATAACATTTGGTCATTGCCATCCTACACCTCCCATGAATGCATTGTAGTTCCTGATTATGTTTTGGTTTATTGCTAATAACTAATGTTGGTGCCGCTCGCTCTTGGTTTTTTGAGTTTTTCCGGCTGCTTTGTCATCTGTAGACAAGTAGAATCACTTGTTTTTTTTTGCGACTGCTTTTTCTCTAAACCCAACCATCAGCATATGATCTTTCCTCTTATATTTAGTTTTTCCTACTTCAAATTTTAGCAGTAAATCTTTTGGTATTCCTTTTCGGTTGGAACGAACAGTTCCTGTTAGGGCTGTACATTTTGTAATATAAATACCTTGCAAGTTTGAGTGAGGTGAAAAAATTGTCTATAAATTATGTGATAGCCCTTGTTCAATAAATTTCCCATTTCCAACAATTTTTCACCACAACATAATAACCTAAACCCTTTTCTCCATAATAGTGTCTTTGTCACTTCCTTTCGATCCTCTGTAAACAAAAAAAATTGTAGCAATAGTGTTGTCATTGCGTCACAACAATGCATCCCAAAAGTTTTAATACCCCATCTGTGGTGTTTTTTCGGCATGTATTGTCTAAGTCTGTGTGTGTGAGCCTTAGAAGCAATGATGCTTTCATCAATAGAAATATTTTTTATCAGGGGTAACAATAATGTTTGAATAAACGGTTTACATGGTCAACTAAGGGGTCGAATCTTAGCACAAGGATTGTAATTTGGTTGGCCAGGTTTAGCGAGATTAGTTGTGTCAAACCATATGGAAAAACTGATAAAATTGCCCTGAAATCTGTTTCGTTTGAACATCCTTGAAAAATTATGGTATGTATTGCGAAGAAGCTTGTCCACCAGTAACTATAAGATTGTTGTGTGTTGTTTCTTTAGGCCCATATTTATCAAAACAGCAATGAAAGCCTGAATTTCCAAAAGCTAACGGGTTTCCCAGTTTTTGGCACGACCTGTGGGGTTTTTAGGGAACTGTTGATTGGTAGGCTAAAAAAATTTTTTTGCATATTGATTTGTGTATTATACAAAAATATCTAACAATCCCTACAGTGAAAAATAATTGCCAGTTATGTCATGGAGAAGAGTTTCTTGGGGGTGCAATGTTGATCCCAGGGAACCTCTCCGAAGGCAAATGGCTTTTGGAATCCTTGGTCATTTATTTTCATCGTCATCTACTCCACCCAGAACCATCCCTCTGAGTCACTTTCAGAACTGGATTGATCAGTTGGTACATTCCTAGGTTCTATTCCTAGGTCTTCCCCTTGGCCTAGATTCGTGGTGGAGTAGGACTAGGCCCTAAGGATCAGCCTCATCATCGCTTGATGACGACACAGGGGGTCGGGTAAAGCGCGGCTAAGTCTAGGATTACCTAATACGGTGTGGGAAGGGACGGGGTTGATCAAATGAATCTTCAGGGACATATGTCCGGGGTCAACATCAGTGTCATCAGCAAAAAATATCACTGCGTGTTATCGTCACTCTCAATGTTTTCAACATCAGACACGAAATCATCACTAATATATATCCTCTTACAAGAAGTTTGCCGAACTGTCCCTTCACTTACTGGCGATTTCGGTGTTTTCTCTGTTCATTTTCCAAATGATAAAATAAACAATTAAATTTCAAACAAATTAACTAATGAAAACACGTCCTAAGTAAAAATAAACGCAAACTGACAACAAACATAACCATGGGGAAAACCAACTGCAGGTATTAGAACAACGCACCAGTAGAGGTGGGTCCAAGTACACTGTAATCGCTCCTTTGTAAACTGGTACCTTCTTCTACTCACTTACTCTCTTCGCCTCTCATAAAAGTTAATCGATTTACTTCTATGGCGTCGAGAGTAACCAGGTACATAAGTAATCACTCTCCTCACCGAGAACGTCGGCTGTACGCGGCCTACTGTCCTAGATCAGTAACAGTTACGTGTAACTAACAGTTTTCCCTGTGATGAGGACCCCTACTACCTACTACTGTAAACAAACAAATCTAAGCGATTACTTGGCATAGTAGCTTGTAATTAGATAATTTCGAGCTGAACTAAAACAGTCAATGGTACATTACTGAGTAAATTGAGCATAGTCAAAGCCAAAAATTGGAGTACAACATATTTGATAGCCTCTTACTTTTTATGTGTACTCAATTATAACGGAGAATCAGATATTTAAATATAATCATTTGAGATTTACCCGATATCTTATATCTAAGATATTAAAACAAAAAAATATAATCAAGACGAGAATTAAATGTTATAAAGTCAGGGCATTATAAATAGTAACACGGTTTTATCATATTTACTGGAAACTTACTGTAATGGGCAAAACACAAAATGTGTTGAGTTTTCCATTTTGCTACTTAACAGTAGTTTTTAAAACGTTAATGGTAAAAAAATTGTGACTCCAGAAATATTTCAGATTAAAGTCAGGTTCATTAATAAAAACTCAGAAATTCCAATTTAGGGTTTTTTATCAGCTGATTGTTTAATTTCGTATTTTACGTAGAGAGTTTAACAAGGTATAATTTTATTAAATAATATATACCAACCAATCTTAAAAACAAAACCATCCTATTTAATCTTTTTATGATTGCTAACATCAACAAAAGTCTTTGGGATTTCCTTTATGTGCAATAACCTAATAATGGAACATTAACATAACTATTGCAGAATAAAACTGTAACCTAACAATATTTCACCTACAACCATATAGTAAAGAAATTAATCATTTCCGAGAATCAATATTTTCTTGTATCGAATAACATTATAAAAAACACCATCTAAATTAAGAAAAAATAACATGTTTAATCAGTCTGTATTTTGTTTGAGGTACACTTATAATACTTAGGCATGTAAATACGAAATAAGGAGACAAATTAAAGCAGAAAATGAACATAATATATAATAAGATAGTAAATTCTATCAATAACATCATAATAGAAAAAATATATCAAAAAGATCAACTAAGAGTCATTAAATATTAATTATGTAGGTGTAATTAAACATACAAAAACAATGAGTTTTATCGAAGAACTGTAGGCCTACTACCTTCGATTCACCCAGGAGTTGCACGTTTTTAAAAGTCTTGGTCTTACTTTATGGTTTGTGTTTAAAAACATCAGTTCATTTACTTTTTTTGTTGTTTTAAACGGGTTCTTCTGTCACTTTATAAAAATAACCAGCTTTTAGAGAACATCCTCTCCACAAGGGACGGATGTTGCGACAATGTTCACAGCCTCCGAATAAATTACTGTGGGCTAGAATTGGGGCTAAAAAATGTTTTTTTGTGTGTGGCATTTCCTCCACCACTCCAGTCGGATCCTTTTTTCCATAGATATTGGACTGTTCATCCTTGTATTTTTGTATCTGTAAAACAATTTAGAATAAAATTTGGTAGGGTTTAAAAAAAAGTTTAAAAAACTTTGTAGGGGTTTATTTTAAACAACATTTTATTTTTCAATTGAATTTTAAGATGGTTAGGTTAGCTTGGAATGTCCAAAAAGTTAAACAATAATGTTACGTATTTGTCAGGGTCTTCAAGCCTAAAATGAATCAAAGGGGGTATACAAATGTAACTTATTGTAATTTTTGAAAATATAAAAAAAGTAATAATTAATTTACCATCTAGGTGAATTGCCCATTAGAAGTGTGGATTGGATTTTTCGGTTTTCACTTTTAGCAATTATTTCCTCCAACATCAATTCGCCAAACTGAAATCTTTTTTCTTTTACTCGGTAGATTCCCTGTTTCTTGGGTCCTGCGTTCAAACTTACATTATCACTGAAGGTCCTCAGGATTTTTGTTTCATGTTCATCTTTTTTTGATTTATGACTCCAACCTAATAAGATCACACAGGTCTTTTCTTTGATTTCCAATGGTTTGTAGATTTCTTCTAGGAAAACATGTGAATGCTTTTATTGCGGGGATCGGAGGAATGTGCAAAGTGTTTAACGGTTGTTACTTGTTTATCCAAATTCGGAAATCCTGTCATCCACATAGCTTTTGAGCATGGAAGTAAGGCACGTCTTTTCACACTATTCTCTATTAAAGTAACATGTAACAGAAATTTATCTTAAGAGCAGACTTCAAAACCCCATTGTTAATAGGGATTCACTTTTACTCTGGCGTCATCTAAATATTTTTCGTCTACTCATCTCTTTGGCTAACTCTCTTCACATGGGCCGTAGAGACGATCCAAAGAACTCAACTGCTTAACAAATTTTCTCCCACTCATCCCTAACTTAAATGGGGTCAAATCGGTTATCCTCCAGGATTTGCTAGGGGTGGAAAAAAAAAAAAAAAAATTGTTATAGCCTCTTCCAAATCTTACGAAATCCTTGTGTAAACATGTTAGAAACATAGAGTTTTCCATCTTGTAAGGCAATTATCCTGCAAGATCCGTTTTAGGCTTTGTTTGGGCTCCCTGACAAACTCCCTGATACTTAATCAGTTTTTTTGTGATGCTTTGTGTTTTTTTTTTAATTTTTTAATTTTTTTACTCTACGTTGTAAAGTGGGAGACTTATATGTTTAATTTTTGACTTTTTTTTATCAGGGTCTTCAACAGGATGTATATGAATTGTTTGGGGACAAGTAAAATTTTAACTTATGAGCGTAACAGCCATAAGTGGTTTCATCTTCAACACTTTTGTTTACTGGCACTAAGTAATGTTTGAAAGCAATTATCTGAAACTATCATGGATTACATTATGTTTTTATATCCCAACTCATTTTATATAGCTGAAAAAAATTTCGTCTGCTAAGTTCTATATAGCAGTATGTGGTTTTCTTCCCGAAAACTGAGTCCATTGATAAAAGTACTGTATTTCATTGAAAAAATTCTTATCAGTTAATGTAGATGGCCTGTTGATGCCCATATAAACTGAGTACGTTTTTTACTTGATGGTCCAATGTCTGTTTGTAAGACAAAATCACTTGTTTGCTTCCTTCTCTAAAGTATGTTTAAGTTGTAGTGCGGGTTTCTATTCAAAAAATAGCTGGCATCATTGAGTTTAAGAAAAAATATTTTTCACCAGGTATTTTTATAGGAATGGACCAGCAAGTTTCCATGAGATTTTTTTAAAGCCTCTGTGTCCTCTTACCATTGAAGAAGATGGCAGAAAATTCCCAAGCAAATATATTTTAATATGGCCAAAGTCCAATTTTTATTTTTATCCGATGGTGTGCATTTTTTTTAGGTCACAAATGACGTAATTGGTGTTTTGTTTTTTCTTTTGATGGTAACGTGTACAAAGGGTACTGTTACATTCTGTGGTAAGATCTTACTGAGGTTGTTATTGTAACTCGTACCTCGGAACTAACATTCACTGAAGGCAAACTGTCTTAGCTGTGGTCGGGAAAGCTCTACTGGGCACTGAGATTCGTGCAAAACACATACGGATAACTATATAGGGTGTCCCACTCTTGTCTCAGTAAATAACGTTAGAGTTCCTGCGTCTTCATTACTGGTAGCTGGTAACTCTAACTGTTATGACGGCAGGCAAAATTGAAACAACTGTTGGATGCTTCCTTTTCCTTCCCCATCATGATTTTTTTTAAATCTAGAAATGAAGTAACCAGTGAAAAAGAAAATTTTTTCCCTTGATTACAAAGCTTACAAATGTGCTTGATTTTGTACCAACTTGGATCAAAAAAAAGTTCCAAATCTCTCACTTCGTCTTTTCCCCTTACGTATTTGGTGCTTGCTGGAGGGCTCCCATTTAATTTTCAAACAACAACTTTAGCATACACAATGGAAAATTAACCATGCCAACTAACTAAACACTTTATAAACATTGCACAACACCACAATATGATTTTTACAAATCTAAGCTTACCTAGCACCACGTTTTTTTTTTACTCCCACAAGTAGAAGCCAAAGAAGATTGTATACATATGATTGACGACGAATATGTAAAAATATAAAATTGGAGACTTTATGGAACGGTGAATTTCGATTTTAGGTTCCCCCCTCCTAAGGGTGCGGCGCGATTAAAATAAACCCGAGTAAAAACCGACCAATCTGGTCTGCTGTCGACTGAATTGACTTAACGGACAAATTATTCCTGGAAAACCCCCAACCAACCTCCTCCCCCCCATCCCTTTGTAATCAGCCTGCTGAAAAGCTGCAATTAGGGTGTTTCAGATGCACACCAAATGGATACGTAATTGTCAGGACTGATAAAGAGAGTCATGGGGTGGAAACGAGTGAGTTACGATGGATGTAAATCAGTAATTCGTTGGAACAGGCGGGACAAAAAACGGATTCTCCTCCTGTTCCCCAACTACGATAGCGAGTTTGTTGTCCGCAAGCAGGTAATCGCGAAGTTACAAAGTAAATCACTAAAAGTAACTTACCCCCCCCCCCCCCCACCCCCCCCCCCCCCCACCCCCCCCCCCCCCCACCCCCCCCCCCCCCCACCCCCCCCCCCCCCCACCCCCCCCCCCCCCCACCATAGGTATCTTATTTCCTAAATAAAACGTTAGTCTTATTTTGACTTCCGACCAATGTTTTTGGCCGCGATCGACAACCAAAAACAAAATTTTCACGTGAAAAGTTACATAAAGTTTGCACAATAATCACGTTATTGCGGTCATACCGAATGAGAGATCAGGGCAAAAAGTCACTGAACCTTTTCTGTGGATGGAGATCGACGTAATTTGCTAATATGATGGTTCAATCAGATTTGATCTACGACCTACCTTGTTCGGTCCGCTATCGGAGCTTGAAACATTATTTTTATCGGAAAAAATCTCTGGAATTTCAAATGTTTCGAGCGTTTTGTCGCTTAAACCATGGAAGATAGAGCAAAAAGTCTTTAGACCTTTTTTGTAGTTTCATTTCATTCCTGACCATGAAATTTTTCCGTCAGATCCGAGCTAGCTCCTAACGGGTTCGCCCGGCTATTCGGGCTTAACAAAAAAATGGCCTTGCAGGGGTGAAGAATGCGCATATAATTTTTTGGGAATTTTTTTGAGGGGGTTTGAAAAATGAAAAATTCTCGGTACTTTTCGGGATTTTCCTGGTGGTTACACGTGGAAAGCTATCTGTGTACCAAATTTCAAGTTCTCCTAACTCATCTGGAAGTCTGTAGGTTAGAATTAGTATCTATCTGTCATGAGTCAGTCAGTCAGGCTCCAGTATACGACATGCGGTTGTAATATAATAATTAAGAACCTCGCCTTCTGGCTCGCCTGGCGGGCTCACGCCCCCAGGCCGCCCAAAAGTAAGTTGCCTTAAAGTTCGGGGATAAGATTGATTTGGTGATAGGTACAATTCGGTACATGATGTCATAGCCAAGGAAATTCCCGGGGTGTGGGGGTTTAACTGTTTACCACTGGGGATAAGACTTCAGGGGGTTATCTGGTCATAACCAGGAACTTCCCTTAGGGGGGGATTTAAGAGATTTGGTGATCTGGTTAAAAATTCGGTACATGAGGTTCAAGCAAGGAAATTCCCATGGGGGGCTTTAACGTTACCAGGGGGGTTAAAACACATTAAAAGGTTTAATTTACTTAGAAGGTTATCTGGTCATACCAGGAAATCCCAGGGGGGTTAATGTTACCGGTGGGCTAAATATCACACCCCAGGCCCCCTATTTGGGGGTATCTGCCCCAAATTCGGGGATAAGCGGAATTGCAGATTAGTTAATTAGGACCTATTTTATTGAATTATATCAAGTTTTTAGACTCTAAAGGCCCATTTTTGTGTGGCTATAACCGTTAGAGATACGAGGAAAAAGTGGACTGGACCTTTCGGGTGTCGGAAATTTAAATTTTGTTGTTCGATTTATGCCATCAGATTGTGAGCTACGAGTGTGTCAGGACAGCGTTGGTAGTCACCAAGTCTGCACCTGTCAAACTAATAATTGTAAATTGTTATGAGTGGAAATAGTAGTAAAAAACCTACCCTAAGGAGATCAACGTTTTTTAAAGTTGTTTAGGGGGTTTTTATTTGCTCAGGGAAGTTTATATAGTCAATGCCCAGCAGGAAAATTTCCCAGGGGGGGAGGTTTAATCTTACCGAGGTTTAGGCCATCAGGGGGTTTAATTTACTCAGGAGGTTATCTAGTCATAACAGGAAATTCCCGGGGGTGGGTGTTAAAGGATATGGGTGATTGGTTAAGATCTGATGGTAAACGCTAGGCAAAATCGGGGGATGAGTAGGGATTTGGTAGATTTGGTTAAAATTCCGGACATGAGGTCATGCCAACGAAATTCCCAAGGGGGGATGTTTAACATTTACCGGGGGTTAAGACATGGGGGGTTATCTGGTCATACCAGGAACTTCCCAAGGGGGGGTGTTACAAGAGATTTTGGTTGATTAGGTAAAATAAAAATCCGGACATGAGGGTACAAATGCAAGGAAATTCCACTGGGGGGTGGGTTTTAATGTTACCCAGGGGAGTTAAACACTTCAGGGGGTTTAATGTTAACTCAGGATAGTTAAATCTGGATTCCACTACCAGTTTAATCCACGGGGGGGAGGGTAATGTTAACCGGGGGCTAATAATCACACCCCAGGCTCCCTTTTGGGTGTTTGCCAAATTCGGGGGATAAAGAGTGATTTGGTGATAGGGGGTTAAAATTCGGACCATGCCGGTCATACAAGGAATTCCCAAAGTACCAGAGGCACAGAATGTATACCATAGTTAAATTTTCCGGATTTACCCAAACTTTTGACTTTGAGAGCGTTATTGCGGCTTAACCCGTTTAAGATACGTAAAAAGAGACTGGAACCTTTCCTCCTTGTCGGAAATTTAATATTTAAAATTCGATTCTGGTGTCCATTTTAGCTACGACGTCTTGTTTTAGCCATACGGAGCTGTGGAGAAATGGACTGCACTGGTGGGCTATTGGGAATTGTTATAGTGTTAAATATAACAAAAACCCAACCCTGAGTCATTATTTTAAGTTGTTTAGGGTTTTAAAAAATCTGCTCCGAGAGTTTATATTGTCGTGAAAGGAAATTTCCCCGGGGGGGGGAGAATTATCGTTACCAAGGGGGTTAAGACATATCAGGGTGTTTAATTTACTCATGAGAAAGGTTATCTGGTCCATACACAGGACACTTCCCAAGGGTAGGGTGTTAAGAGATTTGGTGATTGGTAAAAATTCCCGGGATAAGCGGTACATTGAGGGAGTTAATCATGCCAGGAAATTCCCTAGGGGGGGGTTTATAATTTACCGGGGGGGAAAAGTTAACATTTACAGGAGGTTATAAATGGTTTATACTCCGGAGCTTCCCAAGGGGGGGAGATTTGGTGATTGTTAGAATTCTGACATGAAGTCATACCAGGAAATACCCTAGGGGGGGTTAATTGTTACCCCGGGGGGGGGTTAATAAACACATCAGGGGGTTTAATGTACTCAGGAGGTTATCAGGTAATACTAGGAAATCCCCGGGGAGGGTTAATGTTACAAGGGGTTAATGACACACGTGGGCCTATTTAAGAGGGTGTTGTGTCTTTGAACATAATAAAAAACACTCTGTCCCTATCTACTATTGAAACTTCACTAACGCTCAGCCAACTCCCGACGTGGAGGGAGTTTTAGGTCACTCGTAATGTAGTAATACAAGGTCAAGCTGGAACCAACATGAATCGCAACTAATTATAGTTGAAAAATATAAAGATTTTCACCTATCAATCACAAAATAATTGCACTTAAACGCGTTTTGCGGTCGAACCATTGTAGATAGGTCAAAAAGTCACTGGACCTTTTTTGTTAGATCACCTCATTTGCTAAATCAAACCTTTGTTTCATTTTGACTTCCGACCAATGGTTTTGCCGCTATCGACACCAAAAACAAACTTTTCACGTAAATATTACAAAAAAACTGCACATAATCACGTTTTTTCGGCCAAACCAATAGAGATAGGACAAAAAGTCACTGGACCTTTTCTGTAGATCACGTAATTTGCTAATTTGATGGGTCAATCAGATTTGAGCTACAACGTACCGTTCGGCCACTATCAGGCTCGAAACTTTATTTTAAGCAAAAAAATCTCTGGAATGTCAAATGTTCCAGCGTTTTGTCGCTTAACCATGGAAGATAGAGCAAAAAGTCACTGGACCTTTTTTGTAGTTCACTTAATTCCTGATTATGAATTTTTCGTCAGATCCGAGCTAGCTCCAACGGTTCGCCCGCTATCGGACTTACAAAAAAGGCCTGCAGGGGCGAAAAATGCGCGAATTATCTGCGAATTTTTTTGAGGGGTTTAAAAGTAAAAAAACCCGGTTTTCAGAATTTTCCTGTTGGTTATACGGCAAGAGGTACCTGCGTGCCAAATTTCAAGTTTCTAAGCTCATCTGGAAGTAGGTTAGAATTAGTATACGTGAGTGAGTCAGTCAGTCAGTCAGTTACACATGCGGTTGTATATATATTAGACTCGCCTTCGGCTCGCTGGGGGCTACGCCCCCAGGCCCCCAAAGTAAGTGCCTTAAATTCGGGGATAAGATTGATTTGGTGATAGGTACAATTCGGACATGATGTCATGCCAGGAAATTCCCGGGGTGGGGTTAACGTTACCTGGGGATAAGACTTCAGGGGGTTATCTGGTCATACCAGGAACTTCCCTAGGGGGGATTTAAGAGATTTGGTGATTGGTAAAATTCGGACATGAGGTCAAGCAAGGGAAATTTCCCTGGGGGGCTTAACGTTACCAGGGGGGTTAACACATTTAAAAGGTTAATTTACTTAGAAGGTTATCTGGTCATACCAGGAAATCCCAGGGGGGTTAATGTTACCGGGGGCTAATATCACACCCCAGGCCCCCTTTTGGGGTATTGCCCAAATTCGGGGATAAGCGGAATTCAGATTAGTATTAGACCTATTTTATTGAATTTTCAAGTTTTGACTCTAAGGCCATTTTGTGGCTTAACCGTTAGAGATACGAGAAAAAGTGACTGACCTTTCGTGTCGGAAATTTAATTTTGTTGTTCGATTATGCCATCAGATTTGAGCTACGAGTTCAGAGCGTGGTAGTAAAGTCTGCACCTGGTCAACTATTGTAAATTGTTGGAGTGGAAATATAGTAAAAAACCTACCCTAAGTCAACGTTTTTTAAGTTGTTTAGGGGGTTTTATTTGCTCAGGAGTTTATATAGTCATGCCAAAGGAAATTCCCAGGGGGGAAGTTAATCTTACCGAGGTTAGGCCATCAGGGGGTTTAAATTTACTCAGGAGGTTATCTAGTCATAACAGGAATTCCCGGGGGTGGTTAAAGGATATTGGTGATTGGTAGATCTGATGTACGCTAGCAAAATCGGGGATGAGAGGGATTTGGTGATTGGTAAAATTCGGACATGAGGTCATGCCACGAAATTCCCAAGGGGGATGTTTAAACATTACCGGGGGTTAAGACATGGGGGGTTTATCTGGTCATACCAGGAACTTCCCAAGGGGGGGTTTAAGAGATTTGGTGATTGGTAAAATTCGGACATGAGGTCATGCAGGAAATTCCCTGGGGGGGGGTTTAATGTTACCGGGGAGTTAACACTTCAGGGGGTTTAATGTACTCAGGATAGTATCTGGTCATACCAGTTAATCCACGGGGGGGGTAATGTTACCGGGGGCTAATAACACACCCCAGGCCCCCTTTTGGGTGTTTGCCAAATTCGGGGATAAGAGTGATTTGGTGATAGGTAAAATTCGACATGCGGTCATACAAGGAATTCCCAGGGGGGGTTAACGTTACCAGGGTTTAAGACATCAGGGGGTTATCTGGTCATACCAGGAACTTCCCCAAGGGGGGTTAAGAGATTTGTGATTGTTAAATTCTGGACTATATCTGGTCATGGCAGGAAATTCCCTGGGGGGGGTTAATGTTACCAGGGGGGTTAACACATCAGGGGGTTGAATGTACAGGAGGTTATCAGGTCATACTAGGAAATCCCCGGGGGGGGGGTTAATTTACAAGGGTTAATGACACACTGGGCCTTTTTTAGAGGGTATTGTGTCTTTGAACATAATAAATATTCCTCTGTCCCTATCTACTATTGACCTTCACTAACGCTCAGCCAACTCCCGAACTGGAGGGGAGTTTTGTAATCACGTAATTCCTATAATCGTTTACAATTTGTGTTCAAGTTGAACCAACCAATGAATAGCCGCTAATTATAGTTGAAAATGTAAAGATTTTTCAGTGCGTATCAATGGCACAAAATAATTGCACTTTAAACGCGTTTGCGGTCAAACGAAGATGTAAGATAGGTCAAAAAGTCACTGGACCTTTTTTGTAGATCACCTCATTTCCTAAATCAAACCTTTGTCTCATTTTGACCTTCCGACCAATGGTTTTGCCGCTATCGACACCAAAAACAAACTTTTCGACGTAAAAATTACAAAAAAATGTACATAATCACGGTTTTTTCGGCCAAACCAATCGAGATAGGGCAAAAAGTCACTGGACCTTTTCTGTAGATCACGTAATTTGCTAATTTGATGGGTCAATCAGATTTGAGCTACGACGTACCGTTCGGCCGCTATCGGGCTCGAAACATTTTATTTTTTTTTAAGCGAAAAAATCTCTGGAATTTCAAATGTTCGAGCGTTTTGTCGCTTAACCATGGAAGATAGAGCAAAAAGTCATTAGACCTTTTTTGTAGTTCACGTTCCTGACCATGAATTTTCCGTCAGATCCGAGCTAGCTCCAACGGTTCGCCCGCTATCGGGCTTACAAAAAATGCCTGCAGGGGTGAAGAATGCGCGATTTTTTGGGAATTTTTTTGAGGGGTTGAAAATGAAAAAATTCTCACTTTTCGGGATTTTCCTGGTGGTTACACGTGGAAAGCTATCTGTGTACCAAATTTCAAGTCTCTAACTCATCTGGAAGTAGGTTAGAATTACCTATACGTGAGTGAGTGAGTGAGTCAGTCAGTCAGTTACACATGCGGTTGTATATATATTAGACTCGCCTGTCGGCTCGCTGGGGGCTACGCCCCCAGGCCCCCAAAGTAAGTGCCTTAAATTCGGGGATAAGATTGATTTGGTGATAGGTACAAATTCGGACATGATGTCATGCCAGGAAATTCCCGGGGGTGGGGTTAACGTTACCTGGGGATAAGACTTCAGGGGGTTATCTGGTCATACCAGGAACTTCCCTAGGGGGATTTAAGAGATTTGGTGATTGGTAAAATTCGGACATGAGGTCAAGCAAGGAAATTCCCTGGGGGCTTAACGTTTACCAGGGGGGTTAACACATTAAAAGGTTTAATTTACTTAGAAGGTTATCTGGTCATACCAGGAAATCCCAGGGGGGTTAATGTTACCACTTAGGGGGCTAATATCACACCCCAGGCCCCCTTTTGGGGTATTGCCCAAATTCGGGGATAAGCGGAATTCAGATTAGTATTAGACCTATTTTATTGAATTTTTCAAGTTTTGACTCTAAGGCCATTTTGTGGCTTAACCGTTAGAGATACGAGAAAAAGTGACTGGACCTTTCGTGTCGGAAATTTAATTTTGTTGTTCGATTATGCCATCAGATTTGAGCTACGAGTTCAGAGCGTGGTAGTAAAGTCTGCACCTGTCAACTATTGTAAATTGTTGAGTGGAAATATAGTAAAAAAACCTACCCTAAGTCAACGTTTTTAAGTTGTTTAGGGGGTTTTATTTTGCTCAGGAGTTTTATATTGAGTCATGCCAGAAATTCCCAGGGGGGAAGTTAATTCTTACCGAGGTTAGGCCATCAGGGGGTTTAATTTACTCAGGAGGTTATCTAGTCCATAACAGAAATTCCCGGGGGTGGTTAAAGGATTTGGTGATTGGTAGACTCTGATGTAACGCTAGCAAAATCGGGGATGAGAGGGATTTGGTGATTGGTAAAATTCGGACATGAGGTCATGCCACGAAATTCCCAAGGGGGGATGTTTAACATTACCGGGGGTTAAGACATGGGGGGTTATCTGGTCATACCAGGAACTTCCCAAGGGGGGGTTAAGAGATTTGGTGATTGGTAAAATTCGGACATGAGGTCATGCAGGAAATTCCCTGGGGGGGGGGTTTAATGTTACCGGGGAGTTAACACTTCAGGGGGTTTAATGTACTCAGGATAGTATCTGGTCATACCAGTTAATCCACGGGGGGGGTAATGTTACCGGGGGCTAATAACACAACCCCAGGCCCCCTTTTGGGTGTTTGCCAAATTCGGGGATAAGAGTGATTTGGTGATAGGTAAAATTCGGACATGCGGTCATACAAGGAATTCCAGGGGGGTGTAACGTTACCAGGGGTTAAGACATCAGGGGTTATCTGGTCATACCAGGAACTTCCAAGGGGGGTTAAGAGATTTGGTGATTGGTAAAATTTCGGACATGAGGCCATGCCAGGAAATTCCCTGGGGGGGGGTTTAATGGTTACCGGGGGGTTAACATTTCAGGAGGTTTAATGTACTCAGGAGCTTATCTGGTCATACCAGGAAATCCCGGGGGGGGTTAATGTTACCTGGGGGGGGGTTAACACATCAGGGGGTTTAATGTACTCAGGAGGTTATCAGGTAATACTAGGAAATCCCCGGGGGGGGTTAATGTTACAGAGGGGTTAATGACACACGTGGGCCTATTTTAGAGGGTGTTGTGTCTTTGAACATAATAAAAAACACTCTGTCCCTATCTACTATTGAAACTTCACTAACGCTCAGCCAACTCCCGACGTGGAGGGGAGTTTTAGTCACTCGTAACGTAGTAATACAAGGTCAAGCTGGAACCAACATGAATCGCACTAATTATAGTTGAAAAATATAAAGATTTTCACCTATCAATCACAAAATAATTGCACTTAAACGCGTTTTGCGGTCGAACCATTGTAGATAGGTCAAAAAGTCACTGACCTTTTTTGTAGATCACCTCATTTGCTAAATCAAACCTTTGTTTCATTTTGACTTCCGACCAATGGTTTTGCCGCTATCGACACCAAAAACAAACTTTTCACGTAAATATTACAAAAAAACTGCACATAATCACGTTTTTCGGCCAAACCAATAGAGATAGGACAAAAAGTCACTGGACCTTTTCGTGTAGATCACGTAATTTGCTAATTTGATGGGTCAATCAGATTTGAGCTACAACGTACCGTTCGGCCACTATCAGGCTCGAAACTTTATTTTAAGCAAAAAAATCTCTGGAATGTCAAATGTTCCAGCGTTTTGTCGCTTAACCATGGAAGATAGAGCAAAAAGTCACTGCATCCTTTTTTGTAGTTCACTTAATTCCTGATTATGAATTTTTCGTCAGATCCGAGCTAGCTCCAACGGTTCGCCCGCTATCGGACTTACAAAAAAGGCCTGCAGGGGCGAAAAATGCGCGAATTTTCTCGAATTTTTTTGAGGGGTTTAAAAGTAAAAAACCCGTTTTCAGAATTTTCCTGTTGGTTATACGCAAGAGGTACCTGCGTGCCAAATTTCAAGTTTCTAGCTCATCTGGAAGTAGGTTAGAATTAGTATACGTGAGTGAGTGAGTGAGTCAGTCAGTCAGTCAGTTACACATGCGGTTGTATATATATTAGATTAATTAATTTGGAATTGTTGTATTCGGTAATCTGTTTATTAAATCACATAGACACTTCTTTGTGAGACTAATTACTAATGAATTATGTATGCTTTTGATCAAAACATATTTCTGCCCAGGTTTACATTTTTAATTTTTATCTTCACAGTCAAGTAAGAATTAAAATATGTTATTGTATATATTATATACATATAATAAAAAAATTATGTTATATTAAACATGTTTTAAATATCATTTACACATATCCACATACAAGTATTCATTAATTTATTGTTAAAAGCAATAAGCACTTTCAAACATTCGACTACTTACATAATTCTTGGTTCCTCCAGTCATCAAAACATTTCTTTTATTATTATATTACAAATATTTAATAATAGATTCTTAATTAGTTATTTGCCAATACTGAAGTAAAAAATTTTACTTCAACTCTAAGGCAAATATATATGTCTTTCGATTTTCAGATTATGAAATCTTTTGCTTTTTGGTACTAAAGATCTACATTACTAATAAGTGAAACGTTTTAAAACCTGGTATATTTTCTTGATTCAAATTTTGTAAAAGTTGGAGTTGGTTGCAAACCCAGATTGGTTATAGATATAAGTAAGGGTAATACATAAGGGTATTTATCGCAAGATTGTTGATTGAGCAGTAACGCCGTACGTGCTCGTAATCCACATCAAATCGTAATTCCGTTATCAGGAAAGAGCTTTACTTGAAAAGGCGTACGAAAGCTCTGTTCTAAAAGAATTATAAAAATACTTTTTAATGTATAATTTATTGTAAATTTTAACTTGGCAAATATATTTAATACACTATTATTTATTAGATTTTAGTAAACTGTAACTAGCTCATTTTGTGTAACATAGTTTATGCAAGAAAAATTCTTTTCAAATATATAAAACAAAACCAAGTTTAAAATTGAGATACATTAGACTTTGATGAAAAATCGACATATGACAAGGCTTTGTCAAAAAAATCCAGTAAGTCAAAACAGGTAAACAAGGATATGTTGCAACACCAGATAGATCGAAAAAACAAAAATTAATATGCATAAGAAATTGAAACTAAGCCTAATACTACGTCCATCCTATATGAGCTTGGAAAAAAAAACATTTTTATTTTACATTTTTTTTGTTCTCTTAGGACAAGAAGCTTATAAATTGCACTTAGTCCTGTAAGAACCTTTGCGCTGCTTCCGGAGTGATAGTATATTCAGGATGGGTAAGGTTAGGGAGTAGGGGCCGTCTCCTATCGAGATCCATGAGGAAGAATTAGGGCACTACATCTCAAAGTCATCCCGGAAGAAGGGGAGGCCAGCTCTGAACCAGCCTCTCCAGTCAAAGTAGGCAGGGGGTGGCATACCCTTGTTGAGGTTAACAAGAACCTCTGAGAGGTAAGGGAACAAACCCCACCAACTCCAACAGTCATATTCCACAGTAGACTAGACCTATCGAATTGCCCATGGACCCCAGAATCTCAACATTTGCGGTTAGTGATGTGCCGCTACTGGACATCCATAAGGTTGCCCAGATTGAAGTGGCACATCGGTTTTTGCTGTGCCCAGTGGTGGGTTCTACTGGTAGGTATAAACCAGCCAGAAGTGATGTCTGTTGGGTATTTTATGTTACGTACAACACATAATGATTTTGTTTTGTTTTGTGAAAGAATGTATAAAATGTGTATGTATCCATCTGGTTTAAAACTAGACAACTCATATATAAGAATACACGAATGTCAACAATATGCAAGTCCAATTATTAATGTTCTATAAGATGATTTCTCTAAAGTATAATACACCTGTAAATAATATTTTTAAATTCCTAGGTTAATTATTTATTATATATTTTTTTAAGTGACATAAAACTATAATCAGTATTATGAACTTTCATAAAGGTATTTTACAAATTGTTACACAATAGTTAAGCATCTGTTACAGCACATTTTAATAATTTACCTCTTACAATTTAAAACGAGGAAAAATGTACTGTAATAAAAATTAATTAAGAGGAGCATCGTCTTAACTCTATAATTTTGACGGGTGTTCCTTTTCCTCTGGTTATAAAACAGATAGTTTTGTTCTGCTTTTCTCTCAATTGTGCGTACTTTTTATCTATAAACACAAATTTTACCCCTAATTTTGTTAAGATTTAGTGTTCTGTGTAATAAAAAAATATTTTAAAATAAGGATTTGTATAATATATATTTTCATTAACCAAAATAAAACCTTTAATTTTGTTAAGAAGTTTTAGCAGTTTTAGTTAGGTATAGTAAATGAGCAAATAAAAGAAAAATTAAGGTAAAAGAATGTATATTGGAAATGAAAAAAACAAGCATGAAATAAGTAGTTTTTTCATTACTAAAGAAATATATTCATGCCCCATAAGATCTAGATTCTTCCTCTTGCTCATAAATATCCTCAAGTTTTCTTTCCAGGAGGGGTATCTTTTTTTTTGTAAAAAAAATTTAGTAATTTTTTAAGTAAAATTACAAAATAAAGACATAGTTTTGAAATCCCACTTAGATTATGGCACATTTATTTTACGCCAAAAGTAAACTAAAATGAGCTAATTTAGATTAGCTACAAGAATTAACAAAATATAAATGACTTTATGTAGTTACTATACCCAGACACCAAAAAAATATTGTAATTATTATTTTATTGTGCCATTATTTCAGACCCAGGCACAATAAATTTAGATATAGCAATTTTTTTACTTCCAGGGGCTTAGTATGAATTAATCAACAGAGTAAAATTCATTGGACACCAAAAGAAGAGATCTAGTATGAGCATTGCCAGAAGGGATTCCTTCATTTTTATTATTTATGTAATAAGATTAGCACGTGCAGCGTAGGTTGGAGAGCCTATTTTGTTACCTCTTGCTGGGCCATAGCAGCTGAAAATGATTTCCTGGGTCAAGCCTACACTTAAGAAAAATCTTACATTTTCCCACATTCCATTAAAGCCCAAAACTTTTTTTTTCTCAAAATACTTTATTCACTATAAAAAATCAATTATTCCTTATCTAATTTACACTAATATGACCAAAAAAATATTTATTTTAAACATTTTGGTACTTTTTTAACATGGGTCGTTAACGACCCCGTTGGGAGTAAGGCCTTAGTAAAAACACAATAAAGTGTATATAGTGGAGACTTTATTTACAAACACCTTTGAAAGACATGTTTATTACTCAAATGATTACTCTTTGTGGACATATGCAAAACAGCTATCTTGCAGTGGGACCTCACATCGTTTGCACGTTTTTACAATTTTATTTTTATATACAACACACATTCTTCTACTTTGACCTGTCACTATAAGATGACCTCCATGGTCACTACGGAGTGGGTTTGAAGCCCTCTTCAGTGCTCTTTCTTGTAGGGCCAGTTGCTTTAGAAGCGCATCCAAAGTTTTGAAGTAAAACCTGGACCACACTTCTTCGGAAACTGAGACTGTCCAAAGTAAACTCCTTGAGAGCAAGCCAGAAACCAAGAGTTGCTCATCACAACATCATAAAGCCAGAGAACGATTGGGATATACCACCGTTTTTCCACGAACGCCTATTTTGTAGTTCGATATATTATTGTCCATTAGATCGACACCTCCCATATTCCTGTTGTATTGCGCAATAAGATATAGCTGAGGAATGGAAACTTTCTTTCTTTCTGTCACTGAATATCTCTTAGATTCACCAAGAGAGCCCACACCATGCTCATTTGACAATAGTGTGACAACACTGTTATCTTTCCAAGCGACAGCTACTATGTTATCTGACTTGTCAATGTAGCTTTCAAATGACACTCTTTCACGAATAGACATCATTTTCTTGTCATTTAAAGGGCGTTTTTCTGTTTGGTTTGCCCAGACCGTACCTGTAGCAGTCATACCCAATTCGTTGATCACCTAATTCACCTGGTGTATCTTCATCGTTTTTCAATTCCTTCGAATCGAATCTTTGCCTCGGCTTGGAGCTGACGACGGGCACACTCGGTCTGGGTCATTAGAATCTTCCTCTCCAGATTCTTCATCTGTGATATTGTGAGTGTCATCATTGTCGGGAGGACATATATAGATAATCAGCTGCAGTGTATTCTGACGCAGTGTCTTCCAAGGCTTCTAAGATCTCAGCCAGCGTAAGCGGACTGTCGATCCTGAAATAACCCAAAAGTTAAAAATAAAATAAAACATTTTCTGTTGAAAAAGCAGATAACATAAATGTTAATAATGTTTTATGTATAATGTGTATACATATTGATTTCAATTTACCACCGTGCGCTTTTTACTTACAAACTTGAAAAAAGATTCAATGCTAGGATTGAGGTTAGGCCTATCCTATGGGCTTGGTCCCAACGGGTCGTTTTCGACCCACTAATAGTCATGTTTGTCACGTAATAGTAAATATAGTAGTAATAGTAAATAGTTTTGTCATGTAATAGTAAAAAGTCAGTAAGTTTCGAGAATCTCACTAATAAACATTTTTTTTACTACATATATTGATAGTAATATTCACTTATTAGATATGTTTTAAAAGGACATGGTATGTACAAAACTAACCTGTGAAGTGGAGCAGACATGATGTATTGTGCAACTCTCAATGTAGCAGACTGCGATTAGTAGTAAGGGTGGGGGAAGAGGCCCCAAACCTTTTTTCAAGGTCCATAGACTAGTACACTCTCAGACAAAAACATCACATACGGAATAGTACGCTTTACTACAAAATGGTTTACACGTATTTATATGGGTCGAAAACGACCCGTTGGGCTTTAATGGGTTAAAAGTTCAAACCACAATGTCAAATCAATGTATGGTCCGGATGTTAATGTTTTTAGAGACACAGATTTTTTTAGATACAATTCGAAATTACGTTGTTTCAATGACTGTTGAGGTTTTGAATCTTTCATAATAAACACTTTTCAAGGTACCTTGGGGCCACTATATCTCTGAATATTGGTATTACAAATTGCATTAGATCCTCTGGTAATTGAAAATGTGCCCTTTTGCCATATGGCCTATACAATAATGGGCTTTGTTAATGAAAAACACTGAAACGGCTTACATAAATAGTCGACGTCAATTGAAGAAGGTCTAGGTTTAACACTTTTGGCGGTTGAAATAAATTATATACATAAATGTTATATATATGGTTACAAAAAGTTACAAAAAACAATTAAAAAACAAGTTTTTGCTTTAATTGCCGCTCTTAAACCATATATATACTTATAGTTTTCCCATTTTAGCATGAAACTATATTATTAATTATATATTTGTACAGTAATATAAATAATAGTTCTAAATTTTTTCAAGTTAAGTAAATTTAACGAATTATAACGTACCACTGGTTGTGTAATTTAAATCGTCAAACATTTAGAATAGGTTCTTTATATTATACACTAATGCTTTTCATTTTTATTGGTTGAAAAAAGCCACAGTTAACTACAGATTTGTTGTAGGGGAAAATTCGGAGAAAAGGTAATGGATACAGCAGACAACATAAACACTGATAAGCGGCTTCTCACTAAAGGAGTGAGCTGAAATAACTTAAGATGCTTAGGACTTGAATCAGCTTCCTTACCTCGTTGCCTTAGAGAGGAAAGCTGTAATGCTAATCCGCCCCATGAGTTGTGTGTGTTGTTTGTAGGGGAATAAATACAATTCTCTGGTGAAAATAATAAAAATATCATAATTCATAAGCGTTTCTCAGTACAGTAATGTTTTCCTCACTAACTTACGTCTCCTTCTTGCTTGTATAACAATTAACTCAATGAAAATAAATATTTTTAAAAATAACAAGAAACATTCAACTTGCTTGCATTAACAAATTATTATGTCTTGAAATGAACACAAATAAAATTAGCATAAGACCGTTAAAAGTAACCCAAATTCTTATAATTTCATAGAACAAGTCTGAAAATATTATTAAATAATCAAAGTAAACTAAAAAGACTTGTTATTTTCTGTAATTTTAATAAAGACATTATTTATAATTATTTTAAGATATCCTTGTTTTATTATATTGGGAACATTTTTCCATTTTATAAACTAAAATAAATAAAGAAAATTCATTCATTTTCTACTTTTGCTCAAACTAACTGTTGAATTATTACCTAACATTTAAGATTAGATTTTTCTTTTATCCAATAATAATTTTAAACAAGTAAAATACGTTTAGCAAATAGCCTACTCTCCTTGTACAAAAAATGCCCGAGTACCACTTAACTCCACAATTGAAAGTTGTACTTACTACCGCAAAAATGAATTCTTTGACTTCTTTTATTTTCAACTTATGTTTGTAAATTGAGTTTAGTTATCCGACATGGAAATCTCATTCAGTGTGGTTAAAATACAACATTTTTGTTTAACCAAATCATCAACAAATTCGGAACTTAATGTATTGATGGAACTGAAAATGTGTATTTCACTAAACTGATTTTGGTAATAGATGGGTAAAAGACAAGTACATAAGCTTTTGCCATCGAAGAAATGAGTATGCAGAGGAAACATCTGTTTTATGGATAAAAAGTTACTATGAATATCTCTTAAGAGAGGATTGGCCTGGGAGATCATGGTGATAACACATGTGCCTAAGTTTCCTCGGGCATATATCTCTTGCACCATAAAGGACATTTACATAAACTAAAAACTTAAAAATTGCGTAAAAAAGCATATATTTTAATGCTATAAAAATCCAAAATCAATTAGTCTGACAGATGTTATACTAAGGCTTTATGATTTTGAATAATACCTACTGGAATGATCCACCGGAAGTCTTTAAAACACTTTCCACACAGCACTTTGACTTGTTATATCTATATTACCTATTTCACAAATTGGTATATTTGATGTATGCCAGTGCACCCAGATGGGATTATGTAGACTATATAGAATTTCTCAATGTTATACGATCTTTTTTGTATACTCAATACTCAATACGCAATACCTTTTTTATTGATAACTCTGAACCTTTCGGTAGTGTTTAGAGGATAGGGCTCTTATTTAAATTGCACTTCTAATTTTAAAATTATTAAATTTCGCAAAAAAGTCACTGTTACATAAAGATCTTTCTTGTCCGAATAGCTAGAGTGGGTCCAGAAGGCTTTTTTACCAGGATCAGCTGTTACCTCAAGAGGGACAACCTCAGGATATTTCTTGCGATCCAAATCTGTTTATTTTTTATACTGTTGACAATACTGTTAAACAATATAGAAGCCTATATTTATACAACATCGTTATTGATGTCGTTGACATTGTCCGGCAACGTGAGAAGCGCGAGTAATGGAATCTAACCAAACAATCGAACTTGATGCCCTCTTATACCACTTCTTCGAATGGATACTCAAGGAAACGCTTAAAAAACGTTATCTATTTCCATAGAATCAATATGATGGCAAAAATTTAACGTACGGTATGGTGATGACGATGCTTGTTTAAAGACCACAAACACTCAGAGAACCTGGATGTAACTCCAATCCGATCACTGAACAATAATTTAAAGCAGGGTAGGTAAATGTGAGGAGGGGGCTAGTACCCACATTTAGCTGATTCGTTGATTGAGAGCGATAGTCCCAAGTGATAGCCCCATTTTCAGACTGCGAGGCGTGCCTCAAGGTAGTTGCTTGGGCCCAATATTGTTTAACTTGTACACGTCTGATCTGCCGACGTGTGTAAAACACTGCACAGCTCACCTATACGCAGACGACTGCCAGTTGCATTTGTCCTATGATAATGAAGCAGCAAACATAGCTATCCCACAAATAAATTCTGATCTGCTGAATATCTCTGACTGGTCTCAGAAAAATGGCCTAAAGTTAAACATAGGCAAATGTAACGTACTTCACACAGGTCCAAAAGCTCTGATGCAGACCCTCAGTGAACGTGATGTGAGTGTTGAGCTCGGCGGCGGGAGGTTGACAGTGAAAAATAGTGTTAAAACTCTAGGCGTTGTGCTTGACAGCAAACTCACCTTCTCTGAGCACGTAACATTTAGTGTTCAGCGGGCTGTAGGTCGTTTAAAAGGGCTGCACAGATACCGAACACTACTGCCAGAGTGTGCCAAGATGCAGATCATGCAGTCAATGGTCTTATCTGTATTTAACTACTGCTATCCTGCATACGGAAATAGTATTACAAAGGAGGACGCTGGCAGAATTCAAAGGCTGCAAAATTCTGCCATAAGATTTATCTTCAGCCTCAGTAAATTTGATCACGTGTCCCCTTCTCGAAAAGATGCTAATATCATCGCAATGCAGGACGTGTGCAGAATGATGACCTGCTGCATGGTCCACAAGGCACTAACAACCGGGGAGCCCGAGTATCTCAGCGAGAGACTCCTTCGTCGGGAGGATGTGTCTGAGCGGAGCACACGGCAACGTACATTGCTCCACTTCCCTAAAGTACGCCTTGAGGTTGGGCGAAAGGGTTTTGATTATTTCGGTCCGACCATGTTCAACGGCCTCCCTGTTAACCTCAAACAAATTAGATCTGTTCCTAATTTCAAACTTAAACTTGAGGAACATTTTAGCCATAGGTAGTTAGCCATAGGATTTTTTGTGTAAATCTTTATGTTGTGTTGTGATATTTAAGTATTAATTTATTGTGTATTTGTATATTTATGTATTTGTTGACCTGAGTTGATTTGAAAAACAATTTGTAAAATTGAAATACGCTCGTGTAATAAAGGCATTTTTATTTATTTATTTATTATGATATCCCTAGTATTCCATGCTACGGTTTATCTGCCTTCCGTCATACAGTTCACTGTCATACCGTCATAACAGTGTACTGAGAATAGTCAGAGGTACTTTCATTACAACTTCACTCTGATAGTTCTTAACACTCTCCACATAGATATCATTAAAATGAAATAAAAATGTTATTAAAAATGTTCAGGAGTGTCAGTATGAGGTGATGAAGTCACTCGAGCTTATAGCCTCAGCGTCTTAGGTTCTCTCTGTGAATTATCTCATTAATGCAACATAAAAGATATGAATACTTTAAAAAAACAACATGGGGCAATAACTTAAACGCGTTTTAAATGTCAATTTGTTAGGTTTTAAAAGATGCTTTATATACGGGGTACAGTGAAGCTATAAATCCACTGCTGCATTTACCTTATGAAATCTCAACGAAATACGACAGGTCGTAAATGGTGCAATAAAATGTTCAGTCCAGCAATTGAAATGTTACGACGAACACAAGTGGCGCTAAAGAGCATCGTAAAGTCGTCTCTCTAACATATCAATTTTACGATGTGCTATTCGACAAAAATATATAATTAGGAAATGATCCATTTTAAGATGTTCTTCATGTTTTAGTGCAAGGTAAATTTTAGTATTATTATTGTTGTTGTTTTACTTTTTGGCGAAACGTAATTTAATGCGTAAAACTTTGTCATACGAGATAATATTTGATAATTAGTCAGGAATATACTAAAACGGATCTTGTTGTCATGGTATAAGTTATAAAATGAACACAGAAAATGGGCATAATGGTTTATTTTTAATTATTAAATTATTTACAACAAGCCGGTTTAAACTTTAGTGTTTACATCGGCGATCTGGTAAAGTTTAACATTTACACCTGGCAGTAAGTTACTTATATCTTTAATATTTACTTAATACTAAAGTGAATATTTGTTAAAGTTACAAAAATTTGTTTTTCAAATGGATTGCAGAATATCATACGTAGTAATGCTACAAGAATCAAGAGGATCTATAATATTTATCATATAAAAAATATGAATGAAATATAAAATAATGAATATACTCAACGTTGAATTATTTTACAACATGAAATATGTGTTGTAGTCTACGAGGCACACTTATAGTACAGATTAAAAGAAGCGTATCAGATTCCACAAAAGGCTTTCCAATATATGCAACTATTGTATCTAAAGCACTTAAGATAAATAAGTAAAAATAATATAAATTTAAAAAATCATTCATTATATTTTGAGATAGCTACTTAATCGTAAATTTTTGTTACATAATTTTCATTATTATAATCAAATACATTTTTAACTTGAAAATGTATTTGATTTATATTTATATTTATATTATATACTACATTACATTACATATATACTATTTATATTTATACATCAACGATCAAAGGAAAAACTGTGGATTAATGTTGACAATTGTAAAGTAATAATAACTATAATTGTAATTACATCGATAATTATAACAAAATAAATTTTAAATACTGCAAGGATATGTCTGATTTATAGTGCTAAATTATTAATTATTGGTTTAGTACTAAAAATTATATTATGGAATAGCAACATTCCAAATTAAGCATAATATATATATATATCATGAAACGTTTGCAACAATTTCAGTACAATGTATTGGTTGTACTTGTTTGCGTAGATGATTTTAAAGTACCCATTTAATGAAATTTATGCATTGCAAATTGTTTTCCTAAACAATTATAGCAGGACTGTAAGGGATAAGCATATTACAAAGAGATAAATGCAGAAATGTTTTGGTTGACGTGTTATATTTATTTTATTTCATTTCACATTGTTCCTCACCTTTAAATTTATTACGGTCCATTAGGACTAAGACAAATTACTCTTAACCATTATATTCTTTTATAAAAAGATATATCTAGCCTCTGTTTAAAATTTATAATTGACGGTGTATTACGTTTGAGGAAAACATGACTTTGGACATTTGCTATTGTTGTATCTTATATAAATAGAATACTACGTTGCGAAAATGTGAATCTATCTCCTTCTTCAAGTGTCAAAAATCTTAGTACGCAAGGACATGGTTACGAAAATTGGTTACGCAAGGACAAAACAGTATATATAGTGTTATATTAGATGATAGATTCAAATACATAAAACGTTGTCTTTTATTCTAGTAAACATAATAAATGTCTGAAATTCTATTATACTTATACTTTTCACTAATATAATATATTTCTTTATATTACTATATACATACTTATAAATGGAATATACATAGCCTATTTATATTTCAATATTGTTAGTTATATTTTGATTTACCTATCTCCTATTCCGTTATTATAGTACATATTTTATATTAATTTGGAGCTAATACTTTATAAATCAAAACAACCTTTCGGAAATACTTGATTTATTCCGAGATAAAGTTCACCCAAAATTTGAACAAAGTTTACAAACTTTAGATTTGATTTTCTTCAAAAAATCCTCACAATCGATCAAATCTAATTAAGAGTCTGATCAAAAAAAGAATTAAAATTAAAATGAAACTAAAAATGTATACTTCTCCAAAAATGGTTTAAATTAACAAAATAAAATAAAAGTTCTCTTCTCAAAATATTCAAAATCAATATAACACAAAACTTTGATATTAACTTTACGACCAAAATTTAATTCACAATACTTCAAAAATTGAATTAATTCTCAGACTCTGTAATATGGGAAACTTTAGAAATTTAATTACAACAGTATAAAAATAAAAGATATTAACTAAACGCTGGTACGGGACTTACTACTTTGAAGACTATGGAGGCTGATATGAAACTAAAAACGCACTAAAGAAAATTAAAACTTGATTTAAATTTACACCCGATTAAAAGAATTACTCTAGATCCCAAAACTATAGGATTAGAGGAAGAAATACTGCTTCTCTACTGAGGTCTGCACCCTGTCGTCGAAACTTCAAGACTGCGCTCCCTCTCTCCACCCAACAGGTTCGGAACGTATCACCGTAGATAACACGATCAGCTGATTGACCGGTCTCGAACCAACAAACAATGTCCATGCACCGCGTCTAGTTAACAAAGAGCCTACTTCCTACCGCGATTCAGCATAAATAATTACGACTACGGTACACTCCTTCTATAACACTTTATTGCATTTTTATCCTCTTTATAGACTAAGTATAAGAATACTTGAGTAAATACATTAGTTATTTTACTAAGAGGGGTATAAATAAATAAACTCGCTATTCAGTAGGACTGACGCGATAGGTTAGAATCTAAAAACGAATACATTGTCAGTTAAAAACCTTTTTAAATTTCAATTTAAGTATCCGGTAGTAGAAGCTATACCATCCTGGGGATTTCTTTCGAATTGCCTAATTTTAAAGGACGGTGTGAGCCAGAGAAGTTTAAATATTGAAAGTGAGTTTAAAAATAATTTATGTTCAAGAACACATAACACTTTTATCATACCTTAGCATGTAGTCAGTTGGTCCTTTTTAATTAACCTAATAAGCGCAAACCCTGCATCAGTGACATTTATATTGCAAAATCTCTCAGTCAGCTATTTCATTAATTTATAAAACTGAACTCATTTACAGCTTTAAATCTTTAGGGAAAAGCATTCAAATCAATCAGCTACCCAGTCAACGTTGTACAAAGAATTGGTGCCGATTCGATGATATTACTTTTTTAATTCATGAGATTTCAATAGCTAGGCATTTTACATGAACTGCTGTTTTTTCTGATATGGTGGTATGTGTACTAAATATGAATTATTCAAATAATGTAAATAGACAGTTTAATTATTACTCTGTATCTATAGATCTTTCCAAGTGTTTTAGTCTACATAGATTAATATCTGAACTGAATAAGAAATAAACATTTTGAAAGCTTGAAATTATACTTGATAACTAAAACGATAATTTAAAGAATGTACATTTAAAATTATTTACCTTGAAACTCAAAAATTGTTTGAATACAACAGTTCCACTAAATATATCATAGATGTGAATATATTTTGAATGAAATATCCAAAACACTATTTAGATTTTCATCAATAAAATTAAGAAATAAAAAATGCCCATTAAGATTCAAGTAATCAACCCCCCTCACTCAAAAAAGAAATTTAAAACCTTTTTTAGTAATATCCGCGTTTGGATGTAATCTGAGGATATAAAATGTTATTTTTCCAATAGGAACTAACATTCCCATAAATTATGTACAGTTATTGAATGATCATACACTGAAAACTGAAAATAGTGATTAGTATTCAAAATAGAGCATTTAATTTAACTGTTAAACTAAAATATAGTTATGAAACAGTAAATGAGTATATTAGTATATGGGCGATACATGCAGTGAGTATTATTAGGTAGTTAGATGGATGCTTAGTACATGTAGCTTCATGTACAGACAACTCCAATTAGTTATTTATACAATCCAGGAATTACTCATATAACTCTTGCATAACTAATCATTATTCCAAATTATTATTTCCATTTAATTTATTTATTCTAATAGTAGAAGAAATAAGCCATACCATGTCGCTGTGATCGCTTGCAAAATTTCAGATTTCTAGTTAATTACATTCTCGAGATGTCCTGCTGACAGATAGACAGACATACAATTATACAGAAAAGACGTGTTAAAATCCCCCGGTAGAGAACAGAAAACTTGTTTCAGACTACTGAGTGATAAGCTTCAATGACGCTCATTCTTGTAATGTACACATTAAGTTTCATGTAAAATTTAAATTAATTTAAAATAAATAAAAATAAATTTAAAAGACGAATATTTCTTAAGATGTATTACCACATTATGGCTTATATTCACGTTTTTTTCATGAAGATAGGTATCATACCAGTTTTCAAACAATAAATTTAATGTTTCAGCGATCTTGGGAAGGTATTGCAACACAAGATTGTACTCAAATCAAATCTTGTCACTGACCTGTACGAGATTAACTTCGCACTCTATTATTTTTCCTGGCAAAAATGTCAAATTTTAAAATATCGTATGATTACTATTTTATTTACTCTACTATTTTCCCGTTGTCGCCATGGTTGTCCATAAGACAAATTGAAAAATATTCGCTATTGCTAAGCCAAATCTCATGAAATGACCTTTATAGATAAACTTAAAAGTCTAGTCAATCCGTTTTCGACGTATAATGTGAACAGACAGACAGATAGATAGACATACACAAATTAAATTTTTCCAGCCCCTTCGAGTACTTCACTAACGCTAAGCCAACTAATGATCATACATCAGTAATTTGTTTGGAACGCATAAGAAGTGAATGCACTCGTACTACATCATGACACAAACCGTCTTTCATGCGATACAAAGTTAGGCATAAGCCGTAGAACATTTGTAGTAGTTTCCACTAATTTCCTAGTTAACCCCACTTTTTTTAATCCCTCTTTTTTACCAATCGCACTTTGCTTTCTTAACATGTACTAACTCATACCGCCATTTGATTCTAGATTTGAGGTTTGGGTAACACCGCCTTGTTTAACCACCGTGTAAAACGATAAGTTAACGATAAATTTTGAAGGTTTTAAACTCATTAAAACACCCGGTATTTTTACTCCTGTCAATAGAACATCTTATATCTGAAATCACTAAAATCATGAGCTAGGGCTTAGTAGACTTTGCCTTTTTTTATAACACCAAGGAAATTTAGTTATAAGGGGAATTACAGCTTGCTCCTCATCTTCTGATCCACCTTCTTGAAAAAGTTATGTTAAAACATGGTCTAACTGCGTATTTTTTATTATATTCGGGGGAAAAACTCGGTTCGTCATTGATGTGAAATCTATATATACTAACTTTACTGACAACTATCTCAATAATATAACAAATTCGTCGGTAACTCTGGTCATTAACTTCTTGTCAGAAATTTTACTGCACCTAATTTGATATAAGATTTATCTCACAAACTTCATGGGAAGATTGCGAATGTACTGAAAACACAGAATAAACATTAATTAATTTAAAGTTTCTAACACCCAAAAACGAACTATTAAGTCCTATATGATGTGTAGTATGTGAGCAGTATTTATATTGATATAATGTGATATCGTATATAATGCAACAATATAACACATACATTCAATAACAGATAAAGAAGCGAAACAGCGCTGAAAGTTGCATATTTGTATCACATACCTCCCGTGAATAATGGTTGTGCCGATACACCTGTTGATATTCTACCTTATTGAAAATATATTACAATATCTGCAATACATTCAGACTGAATGTAATTTGTAGAACTACAAGTCATATAGAGATTCTGTTCTCTATACAGTCTAAAAATAAAAATACTTGTTCAATAAATTTTCGAATAAAACAGATTTAACAGTTTATTTTCAATTTTAAAATGGTTCGTAATACATTTTACCAGCTTCTAAACTAAATGCTTAATATATGATCAAATATACGATTTTTATTATTTGATTTCAGTTATGTGGGTCTGAAGGTTCATTGAGCACGAAAGACCTCACAATAATAAAAATTTGTCATTTATTGAAGTGTTTGATCATATATTAAGCACATGGTTCGTAATAGTGAAATCCAGTGGTATACAGAATAAACAATTGGTCACATAAAAAAAAATAAATTACGTCCGTGAAAGTAAAAACGTTCTCTTTTGCCTGAGGGAATGGTATGAGCAGAAAAATCGGTGTCTGGTGCTTTGAAAAGACATCGTGGTGTTTTGTTTGTACAGATGTTTTGATGATGTATCCCTCTAACAGGAATAAATCTATATTGGTGTGTAGTACCGTATATGGACAATTTGATAGTTGAGCAGTGAACGTTTTATCTTTCTAACATCGAAATTCCAACTTAATTCAAAATCACCTTTTCCATACAGTTGTTTCATCTGCTCGTTTAATAAATAAGTTGAGAATCCATCTTGTATCCGGAGGATGCACAATATCATATAAGGTTGTAGTGTTAGGCAACGTTACTAGGCCTCCTCATGTCGGTAGTCTGTAACAGGTTATCTGTACAAATCTTTATTATGCACTAAACAATGTCTATAGTTTTAACTTTAAGCAAGATTTCGTTATAATAATAATTCTACGGGTTCGTTTGTCTAATTTAAATATCATAATCATACGTATAATTTCTAGAAGTTATATCATATTTTTAATAAAATTTAATAAACATATTTTTTACAAAATTTACATTTATTTTAAAAAGTTTTAAATAAATTAAATATTTATATTTAATGCGCCAATATAAAATGAGGGCTTGAAATGAAGTAATGTAGTTTAATCTTCTATGATAAATACCTCATTACATTATTTTCTTCGATAACAAGATTCGTTTAATACCTTCAAGGATAAAATATTGTCTTTTCGAGTTTTATCAGAATATAGCTTTTTTATTATGAAGTTTATAATATATAAAACATACGATATAATATGCGACCTTATTTTCATTATGTAGATTTGTGAGACTATACATTAGTAATTTTATATAAATGTATGGGGCCATCACGTGTGCTGTTTGTTGGTTTCGATTTTTCCACAAAATTTAAAACCCATGTGAGGTATTTTTAAGCATTTCTCAAAAAATTAATTTTCAAAATGTTTTGATTGGCTAAAATAACGAGATAAGTAGATCTAAAGAATTATTAACATGCTTTAAATCCAATTAACAGCTCTAGGTATTCAACGTCGATTTTTTTAAACTAGCTAATTTTTTTAATTTACGAATATATTTTTTGGAGCCCTTTTTAGTCTAAAGAACTGTAATTAAGCTGCAAATTTATAATACTCAGATCGATTCCCTTTATTAATTTTAAAGTAAGATGAAATGAAACGATCTTAGGTTATGCACCTAAATAGCAATGTTTTTTAAAACATGTTGGAGGCTTAATGGTTTAAAAAATGTTAAATGTTATGTTATGTATTTAAACTGTTGAATGAAAATTTGGTTTGTTTTAATTTAAACAATTGTATCTACCCGTAGAAGGAAAATATTAATAATATGGTTTCTTAATTTATCTAACTGTGTGGGGTAACTTGTTTTTAAACAAATAACGTAAATGTTATCACATTGGCATTGGAATGAAATTATGTATGTTGCACAAGATATTAGACTGTATTAGATTATTGGGAATTTATAATACGAGATTAAAACTTAAAGAAAATTACAATCTATCTATATGTAAAACAGAATGATGGACTGATTCAATACCTTACAGTAAAACCAATGAAAGATCTTGTTTGCAATTACAGGATTAGTATTTTAAATGTTCACAGAGTCCTATCTGTGCTAGAGTAGATGAGAATAAAGCAGAGACAAGAAGTGCCCGATTCACCCACTCAAGTTTAAAATAAATTAAGATTTATTGTTCAAGTATCATTTCTTTAAACTGGGTAAAGTATACTGTATCCATAAATTATAATTTATGACGGCATCAACGCACGATAAAATTCCGTTTCAAAATGACACAGAGCCCTATCATTGATTATACCAAGGTTAACAGTGTGTTAAGAGCGCATTAACTGAGAAGCTAAAGACTTCGACTTTAAGGCTTCCTCCATGCTAGACTAACGTAGTTAAATAAACGTAGTTAAAACAGTTTACTATAAAATATTTTAAAAACATTTTCGAGTTATTTTACTGGTACTCTGCCTGATAAAAACCGGTTTACTCTCCAACTTTATGCCCCAAAAATAGCTCTTAGGCTTAAATTTAAAATAAATCAGGAGATTTTAATATCTTTCATTGATTATCACATAGACTAATAGTGTTTCGAATGTTATTTAAAATGAATGTGCTCAAGATGCCCTGTTTAGTACGAAAGCAGCAGGTAATTGCTAGTAACGCTGTAAATATAGGAAATAAAATTTTAAAATAACAATAGTAAGGGGCATCTATTATGTTTTAATCCATGTTATCCCGATAAAATCATTTACCAATTGTCTTAAATGCACTGATTATTTAGTGTAAGCATGTTGTCAGTAAATGTTCTTAGAGGCATTAATGGTCTCACAACTAAACAAAATAAACCAAAGACGAAGGAGTTAGAGACGATACGTTTTCCGTTACATTCAATCCACTTCCTGCCTGCAGCAAAGTGGAGTGTTATTGACATCAGATCTGGATAATATCCGTGAAAGTGGAGTCAACCACTAACTCGGAACTCAATCCCGGATATTATCAGATACTGTATATCTCGAGATAAAGTCAGATGTGGGAAAATCCGCTGCAGATAAACTGTGATATTTCTGGCTCAACTGATACATGATATATATTGTTCTTGTGATATATTCTCTATTATATCGTCATATGTAACACAAGGTAAAATAACTTTGCTTCCATGCACAATGGCAGTTTTATACTTATTCCACAAATGTTATTGTTTTGATTAATTTTATACTTCCTAAGTTTTATAATTAAGGTAGCAATGATACAATATTTTAGTCTATCTTCTTTCATTATATGATATTTAAATCTTTTGTAATTAATTTATAATTTTATTTGTATAGTGATGAATTCCAGTTATTTTACAAGTAACTGTTGATTCAAGGAAATCAGCAGAGTATTCTACATAAATGTGGTTCAATTACCACATAAGGTGCTTATCTCTTAACAGGACATAGTGATTGTAATGCAGCAATCCCATGGAGTGAAATTTAGCATTGAAAGGCATTGAAGAGATAAAGATTGAATTGACAGTCAGTGAGAGCACTATGAAAATATCGGTAAGAGAATCAGCTATGATCCAGTTTGCTAATGGAACGTGACGATGCAACCAATAGTATTTTATGACATATGCTGTGAGTGTGAAAAGTAATAATATAATTATAAGTATATAAACATAAGTAATAAGTGTAAAATATAATAAAACTGCCGTAATGGATTCACAAATAAACTGAGAAAAAATGCCATTGTATAACTCTGATCGTATAGATTATCTTGTATTGATAATACTATAACCTCTTTAGCCCCTATTTCTGCATTTTTAGTGACTAGAATATTTATTCTATAACAAAAAAATCAACCTCAATATTCAGTAAAAAACATTGTTTATCAAAAAACATTAGCCAGTTTGTAAGACTACTATCAGGAGTAGAAAATATTGATATATATGAGATGAGTATTGTAGATGATAAATTCCACATTTTCTTACACACTTTCAAGCTTTCTTTCTAAAAAACTTTCATGTAGTACCTATCAAACAAAATAAATATATAGATACCCTTCTACGTTCTCTCTTGGTTAAGGGTCAGTGCACCTCCAAATGTCCTCGCCTTATAGAACACTATAAGATTGACTCTGATGTATTACAGAAAGTAATTAAAAGTGCTAAATGTGGAATGAAGGGTTACCTCGCGTGCTGTGAATAAGTCAAAGGCCAGGTGGGAGGTCATGCGTAAGGAACGTGATAAAAATAAAACACTTGAATATAAACACATAAATTTTGGCGTAAAAAGAAAAGAAACCGCAGATTCATTAAAAGTTGCTAAACAAATTTTTTCACTAGTATAGCTGAGAACCTTAGGTCCAAATCAAGCAGCCGGAATTGATTTTTATCTCGGACAGTTAATGCGAGACCAACTCGATGTTTTTATAAGCTACGGATTTGAGAAGTGGCAAAGGTAAGTTGTCACTCAAAAACACAACCTCCTCAGAATGGGATGGTATACCAACAGCCATTTTAAAAGTACTGTAAATTTTATTCTCAAGCCCCTGGCTGATATATACGAAAGTGGCACTTTACCACAAAATGTGAAGTACGCTATAGTAAAACCATTGTAAAATAATTGCATGACGTATATGCGAAACTGCCGTTCCATATATTTTCCTGTATGGGGCAAAGTTTTTGGAAAAAATCTTGATGGTTCCTTTGTTAGTTTCTTAAATAGTTTAAAAAATTTCGTTCTAAATCAATAAGTGAAGTTTTTATTATTGAAACAGTTTTAAAGTCAATCGAAAGAAAGGATCACGTAGCATGCGTAATATGAGACCTTTCTAAAGCATTCGATTGCGACAAGCATGCTGAGGGGGTGATGAGATACCCCTTCATACTAAAGATTCAATGGGTGGGCACTATTTTATGCTGTATATATAAAATATATATATATATATATATATTGTATTTTATGTTTATATATATATATATGTTATATATATATATATGGAATTAATAAATAAACAAATTAACTTATACTTTATATAATTTTAGATTAAGTAATTGCAGATTTTATAAGACAGAATCTGCCGGCTACATCGCACTGTTTGCCTAGACCTAACCTCAATACATAACCTTAACAACTAATCGATGCATGTGTTCGCCTCTATAGGACTGGGCAGTACAGTGGGAGGTATGTCGTCTGCGGGGGATGAAATTGCAAAGAGTAAACACTGCAAACACAATAAAAAGCAAATGGGGTCTGTTTACACGTATAATTGTAACTGGGGAAACGGTAAATATACATAGAATTGCGATATGTAGTTTTGAAATAGTTTAATAGTAGAGTAGATTTGAAATTCAAAGTAATCATGTTTACGAATTATAATGTGAATAATATATTAAAATATAATTGAAGAGAACCAGATACAGAGCCCAGTTAATGTTGAAGAATATGTTATAGTAGTATTATATCGGCATAATAATTGTATATCAAATATATTTAAACGTTACAAATATATTTGTTCACACGCGCACCTTTTATGGTACTTGGGAACTGCGTTATTGAGTGTAAGAAGTTTATAAATAAATGATTTTGATTACTAATTTCTTTTCACTTAAAGAAATTTAAACATTATGGGGTACGCGGTAAAGCTAAAAATTGGCAGAATTCTTATCTTTTGGGAGAAAACAGCGGGCATTTTATGTAAATAGTGCTGGCATTACTTGTCAATATCTATGAGAAGTTAGCGGTCGTGGGCCTTCAGTATCCAGTCCATCGATTAACCGATTAACCTTATATGAATCCGTAATTTACTACTCAGCTCTGAAATTGTATAAGATGCTTCTTCCACATCTAAAAATTTCAAATTCCCACAACAAATGCAAAGGTTCCTAGACCGAGCATATTACATGTTTCAGGAGTTTTTTAAACCGGTAAAAAGAGTGTAATTTAAACTTCTTTCACCCGTAGTCACAACAATTTTAAGTAAGTATAGTTTTTAGATTTTGTAACTTTTTGACTAGTTACAATAGAATTGATGTAATGTAGCATAAACTATTATTACTTTTTATTTTTGTACTTGATCGTAGTCTAATTTTGTAGATAAAAATGAATTAACATTCTTGAATATTTATATTTTTGATAAATACTTTTTATAAATAACTAGTAAATGGTTTTAAAAGAGTTTTAATTCGGTTCACATATTGTTGAATTTTCTGCTAAAATTGAGTAAAATTTAAAAATGTTATGAAACATTGTCGAAAATCTGTAACATGCTGTAGTTGTGTGTACGAATGTGTACACATGACTGTAATAAATTCGCAATTTTAATGGAGTAAGAATATCCTTGGACTATTTTGAGCAGGCTAAATGAACATAAAAATGTTCCCTTGAATAAGAAAATGGGGAGGTCAGTATTAAGGATAGTGATAATCGTCCTAATAATACATGAACCGGCACAATTATTTGCGAGCACAAAGTGGAAGTCCTATTTCAATATTGGAAGTATTATTAAGTGAGCTATACACTGAATTTTATGACCCTTTGAAGACACCAGGCTATTTATAAAGGGAAACACAATTTATTGATTAGTACTTTAGAGTATAAAAAGCAAATTACAATTACTCCAGTATCTTTTTGTAAGGAGATAACGTTTTCTGTACTAAAACTTCGGATACAATACAATGGATTTAATTAATTGTCCGTTGACTGGTTCACCAATAGAAGAAACAATGGCAAGTAGATATCACGTGATTAGGTGTTGCTGTTGGCTGTAGATGCGAGTGACAGCTGACATGATCTGACGGTAACGGTCACATCGACTTTGGTGTGTATTTTGAAAACACCATTAATCATTCAAAGCATTGAATTGTTTGCTGCGTTGTTCTTGTGAACAGAGACTATAAGCAAATGTATATTCTTTATTGGAAATACAATTTCAACTGCCGTACATTTATTTAGGGTCACTCTAATAATGTTACGATTTCCATTCTCTTAAATAATGCTACAAAAGTGTCCAGTGGTTTGTAAGAAAAAACTTCTTCGAATGTATGAATTTCTTAAATTTAAATATGGTTTGCAAAAGTAATCAATTGTGGTCATAATGGCAGCGTAATAAAATAATAATGTTCTCTAGTATCCTAAAGACAGATACGGGTTCTACGAATTGTGTATAAATTAATCAGTACATATTTTCCAAAATATCGTATTTGTTCAAAGTAAAATATTAGCTAAATTTATGTCAATTATTCATTACACATACAAAAACATATTTCCAAAGGTTTTATCACCAAATTTACGATAAATAGTTAGTGAACTGTTTGTAAACAGAATTAAAACTGTTACTGACAGTTTTAACATTTACATCATAATAATCTATTTCATTTTATTCTAAAACCATGTAACATCTTTTAAACTAACCACGTGATTTTCCGTATGTTGGACAATTGTTACAAATACCGTGATAAAATTGCAGAACACATAAAGTGCATAACGCATAAAAGCGCTGAAAAACTATTTAAGTAACGTTAACAAAACTAACATTCACTCTAGTGTGACAACAACGATAAAAGCACTTCACTCATGGAGATAACTGACAAAAACAATTCTGTAAATGTATATGTCCCTCTTTGTTACGATAGAATACCACTTTCCGGTCATGAATTTATAATGTTGTTTTTAGGATCCGCTATTAGTATTAATAATTGGAAGGTTGTATGAATATACGAGAAAGGTTTTTATTTGTGTGACGACATGAAAATGAAAGTTTATATGAACGAGTTTTAGGATGAATATAGAAAGGTACCGTACTGTTATTTATTTTAATTTTGCTTATGTTAGAAGTTTCGCTGCTTTGATTATAATTAAGTTAGATTTGAAACAAGAAACTTTAGATAACTAATATTTTCAATTTTAGGACAATGTATTCCATAAATTATAAATATCTTATTGACTGAGCTTTAGCGAAACATCACTAGAAGGGCTGTGAAAATGTAATATATGATTCTATCTGCAAAATAACCCTAAAAACAACTAACCTCAAGACTTGAAATTTTGCATAAAGCATTATTTATATACAGGCAGCACTAAGTTCGATGATTGTGCATGTCATTCTATGTTATTTTGTTAAGCATTAGATTTTTTCATCTTATGGGTAGCTACGATGGCAACGAAGAAATAGCAGAATAAATATATTCAATAAATTGAATATAAGACAATGATATTTTAACATTTTCATTTCCTGCAATTTTTATTTAATAGTGAATATGTACATTTACGTCAGTAATCGTAAATGAGCAAAGCCAAGAAATCTTAATTAAAGATAAGTAAAGTAATAAAGATTACAACTATAATACAAGCTTTAGACCAGAGGATAAGTACAATTTAAACAAATAATAAAGTAATTCTTTGTGTATTTTAATATTATAAGAAGAAATCGGAAACACTAAGCTAAAGAACATAAAAAAATCCCATGGATAAAGTATGTAAAACGGGTTAATATCAATCCATGCGAAATTTCAGCCACGGGTTAAAAAAAATTTCAGCAAAACAAACAGGGTTAATAAAATACCTGAGAATCCCTGTTCGTATTGTAACAGGGCTACACTAGTAAAATTCTGTACAACTTTATGTCATAATATTTAGTAATCTTTGGGCATAATTACTACTCCGTTCATAAACTCAAAATGAGAGGTTTTGTGAGCATCTCATAAGTTTTAAATAATAAGCCCTCATTTTTAAGATCCTGACAAAAAAAAACTAACAACGCTAACTAGAGGTGTATGTCGTAACCCAGTACACAGTAGAGGCCAATTTATAGCATTAGAAGTCATAATTAACTACTTATAACCTAGGGATAAGGAACCTTCTGAAACAGCTAAAATGTATACATTGAAATATAATTCAGTGACTTTTCATTTTTAAGGTATTAAAAGTGGAGAAAACATTTAAGAAAACTATGAGCTTTAAATACGAAACCTAGCAAATAACAAAAGTTAAAAGAATTATAGGAAATTTATAACTGCAGGAGAATTGTAATACACAAGTTGTAAAGAAAATTTGGAATAAGTTAAAAATAATTAACAAACTCAGAGTAATTGAAATATGTTTTAATAAAATATATTGAGAGCATTGTCTGTTTGATTGTGTTTACTGTAAATTTACACATCAGTTTATGTTTTATTCTGATTGGACTTGGAACGTTAAATTCTCTAATGAATTGGAAAATACTTGAGAGATAAAAAAAGTTTTTATTGTCATCTAAAAAGGATTGTCAATACTTTTTTTCATTTTGTATTTTAAGCAATAACGTTTATATAATGTCTTATAAGTCAAATTACCACAAGATTATAGTTACACATAGTTAGGTCCATGCCCTCAAACCACAAGTCTGTTTTGTTTCAAGGAAGGCTGTCCTACTGGTTTCAAAAGGAAGCTTTCAGTATATTTGTGATTGCTTACAAGGAAAAATCACAATGTATACTTTGATCCTTTGGTTTTGAAAGCAACATCGAGCCAAAGGTATCTTCAGATACAAAACAACGGTACCAATTATTTGTGAGCCGGCTGGTAAAGACGAACGTTTGGAAATCCGTGTCACTTGATTTAGGTCATCTGTCATCTATAGAGCACAGGTCAGCTGTGAGTGACAGGCTTCTCTCCATGTAGGCGACGGTTGCTACGACTCACATCATTGTTCATTAAATTAATTACATCGTTTCTATATTTAGACTTCATTTCAGAGTATATTTCATCTAAAACAATAGTCTAATCTTAGATTGGTTAGAAAATGTTTTGTTTATAGCATAGTTTGTCAGTTGTATTTTCTAGTTCTGAATTTAAAAGAGTAATATGAACTAATAGAGTTCTAAATAAAAAATTAAGAACGGTTGTTTTTTACCGTTGTTCAAAGTCGGGTCAGAGAAGATAACACGCTCAGCCTGACACTCGAATAGGAGATAAATCAAATAGTTGTTTGTTTTTAAACTCTTATTGGGGATGAGCTTTTGTATATCCTTATTCCGGTTATATTACTTTGTAACAAGATCATGACTTAAGAAGATAGTCAGACAAAACCAACAAAATTTGAACCATTTTTTGTAAAGCTCAAGTCAATGTCTGCAAGAAATAGACTCATTCACATTGATAACCACTGATTCCAATTATATCATACTTCGTAGTATTGTCTGCCAGAAGATTATTTAATATAAGGAGAAACGAAAAAATACATTTGTATGACCTCCACTTAAATATATAACAGTTTACAGTGTAAATATCTTAATTTATATGTTTGCTTTAATAACGTATTAAAAGGGTTCTCAGTAAATTGAATTTCAGACATTCATACCATACGCTAAAAATGAACCACACATTACATTAAAATTTTAATATAAATTATTATCAAAAAACTCACGTGAAGAACATCCGCAGATACATGTTTATTACATATTCTCCCTAGTTAGTAGTAAAAATTAACTATTGGGGAAAACGTATGCAATAAAAATCTTTAAACTAGTCATACCTTCCTTCTTTACATACACACACAGTACGAGTTTCGAAAACGAAGATACATCATGAGGTTTTATATTAGTGATGTACTTGAAGCTTTAAAGTCATTAGTGTACATCATGATGTTACAACTGCACCTCGTTACTCTCAGGTAGATCAAGCTGTATCGCAGTTCCGTTGATAAAACAAGTACAGTCACTCTCGTCACATGACGTCCTCTTTAGTATACCTCGACACTCTGTAACAAGATACTTCACTCGACCTACTTCACTCACAAAGTTAGTCCTGTCGATCCTACATGAGATAGGTCTAATTAGTTACATATAAACATCTATTACTGCTAGCACTGCAGAATGAACATTTCCAATTTTTCAACAAAGGTGTTTCAGTATTGTTTAAAAATTCTGTAACATTTAAGATCGAATCTGTTTGTAAAAACGATCTCTGGATTAGAATACATTTTATTATTTCAATACTTCTAAGTATTAAGCAAGCTTTATATAAAAGAATAAAAGCAGTTGTGTATTATCATAATATTCGATACATTTTAACATATTATGTGACATCTCGTTTTTACCGAGGGCAGATTAGAATTAGTGTTTGTAAAATTATAAGAATATAAAATCATGTTTTAAAAGTGCCGAGTTGTAAAGTCGAATCTCCCGAGAAATCCGCGCTTCGACGTTCTTCAAGAGTCCATGTCAAATATAGGGAACAGTGGTAGGGAGTGTGCCACTTCCGCTCTCTACCGCCTCATCCTTACAAGTCTCTTTGTTTCGATGCTGTACGTTTCCTTGAGTACCGAATCCATCCAAAAGTCGGTAAAATACAGAAAGCTTTCCAACCTATATATATATATATATATATGGTTAGGAATATATTTGTAAAAACCGTTAGTTCTTTGTAAATGAATTGTCACACAGTAAAAACATTAAGGAGAGCCGTAACCAAGTTTTACAAATTATCACAAGAATGCTTAAACGCAGTGTTACCTTGAACTGTTCGTCCTACTTAAGGGTCATTCTTATAAATATTACAATATGTATGTATCCTGGAAGAAAATTATTAAGGACAGCAGTCCACCATATCTGAATATCAAATGTGACTCACATACATTAATATTCAAGAAATTATTGTGACTAATTCAATTTTCGGACACTTTTTAATTCTCAGTACCAAACAGTTATCCCTTTACTGAAAATCCCCAAGCTTCACAGTTTTATATATTCACTCAATGGTGAAGTTATACAAGGTACTCATCTTGAAGTAAAAAATAGAAATTCATTATTTCGGATGCACTTAGAAAGTTGGTACAAGACTAAATGATTTTTTTTAAATATGCAAAGCCACTTTTTTATCAAAGTTTATTGTCTCTAAACACACACAGAAATAAGATCTCACAAACAGGATGCAGTTAATTAACGATGTTCCTTCAGTTTGTTGAATCAACGTGCCTAACATTGTGAAATTATATTAATGACATCGTAATAATTATTGATTGTAAAAAAAAAGTAAAGAATGTCTTATTTTACCAGGCGAAGTTAGGGCTAAGAAGCCCTCTCTAACACTTAACCTGGGGACCAACGGCTTAAAGGTGACTTCCGAACCACCACCAATGGCTGGGCAGGCGGGCCTCTTGCAAGGACAGGATCGCTCAGCGGTCACCCATCCAAGCAGCGGCCACGCTCGACGTTGCTTGATCTGGTTATCTTGCGATAACCGCCGTACCCGCTACACTGCGCCATTGGCCTACACTGATAGTTTTATAGTTTTTAGTGATTGTAATACATATAAATAATAAGAAAACAAAATAAACACATATTAAAAAAGCTATATGATTTGTTTAAATACTCTTTACAGTTATACTAAATACCAAAGCAAATACTGTAATGCTGTTGTTAAAAGTGTTTTTCATAAAAAAAAGAAATCATTACATAAAACACGGTGTAAAACTGATCAAATCAAGTAATAAAAATGCGTTGTATCTCAATACCAATCAGGAGTTATAAAAACCATTGTGCTAAAAGGAACACTTTAATCTACCCTGAAGAAGAAGAAGATATGAGTAAGCCTGGTCTTAAATTAACACAGGCATTAGTTCTAACTGTCTCACTTCCCGTACAAACTTCATTACATATTCTCTTTTAATTGCAGTATAATAAGCAACTTTAAGGAATGTTTATTAAAATGTAAACTTCTACTTTAAATATGATGGTTTATGACCAATGTGAATTTATAAAAGCCGTGTCTCACATACGGTGAGGGTTTCTGACTGGTCGAGTAAAATATTAATTAGTTGTTTGTACAGTTAATTAAACTTAATTTATTACTAATAAATTAGGCATACACTGGTATAATAGCCGAGTTTTTTTTCAATATTTCTAAAGCAGTTAATATATTTATTTGTATAATAATTACTATACAAATCCAAATCATATAAAAATTTACTTAAATATAGTGATAATGACATACTTATACGTCGTTTTGTTGGAAAAGATCAATAAACAAAAAAGAAAAATGTTAGATTGGTAACATCCTCTTGATCGATCCTGGATGCAGTGGCACAGTAATGTTGTAAAGGTAATGTTATCAGACCATAGAGGGTGCATTTATCCTACTACCAGAACAGCAATCAGTAACTCTATTCTGGATTATAAAGGAGTACTGCAACAGTACGCCCTTGGTGACGTCATCTGACCACAGAGGTTATATTTTGTATGAGCAGAATATCAAAACAACAAACGTTGTATCCTGAATTTTTTCTGATGCAAGACATAACTATAATAAAACAGAGAATAATGTTGATATATGAGAAGTTCCAAAAATAAACACACATACCAACTATAGTAGTATGTTTTTTGGCCATGTTCTGAGTTTAAAAAGTGGTAATTTTATAAAAATATGTTACGATAAGCAAACTATTTTATCAGAGTAATGTGGTGCAGTGTGGAAAATATCAACCTAGTTCCATCCTATTGACTATAGTTAGAAAAATAGTCTATTTCTAAGTTTTATTATGGGTAATTTAACATAACTTTCAACCTTAATTCACTTTTTGGGTAAAACTATACGTATTATATTGTAGTAGTCTAATCAGAAAACAAATTCTCTAATTTTAAGCAGTTTACTAAATAATACATATGTAAAAACCATTAGTTTTTGTAAATTAATTGTAACAGTAAAAGCAGTTATGAGGACTTTAATCAAGTTTTTCAAAATTATTAAAACAACGCCTGAAGAGTAATAGTGCTTAAACCATGCAATCTTGTCTCACGGGTACTCTGTAGATGAAAATATCAGCATTTTTTCTTCAACTATCTAAACAAACTAATGTTGTTATAGTACAATGATCATGTAACAGCTAAACAGATGGGTTTGCAGAATATTTAGAAAATCGTTTGCTGGTAACCATATTAGTAGTATTAGTCTAAGAAACACAAATTCAAAAGATGTTCATTTTATTTTTAAAATACACTTACTCAGCAAATATGATTTAACAGCTTATTATATTAAAAGTAATTGTTAACTATAACTTGATCAGTCATTACAGTAATTGACACACTTGAAACAGAATAAAACTTTTTTATACTAAAACTATTATTTTGTCGTAACAAATAATATTTGTTTATGGGCCTACATCTATTTTGCAACTGAATGTGAGTGAAAACTGAACATCATTATATACAGCTATATACAGGTAGTTCAAATAATGCTAGTAACCGTGAGAAGAACGATGGGAAACTGGTAGACACAGTCATGCAGCCGACACTTATTTGTGTAATGAACAGACACCATTCTCTTTCATGTATTCATATTTAACGAGTTACGATCTCAGCTACATTCCTTGTAGGGTCATGCACCATAATCTCCTGTCTACGCAGGACTGCTTCATGCAAAATGTAAAGAATACTTATGAAATGGTTCTTGAAATATGGGGATAGTTAGGCTATGTGAAAGCTCAGTTAAATTCCATAGAGAGAAATGCAACATCATCGCACCCTATCTTGTCTATATGCAACTAAATCATTCCTCCTAAATATTCAAAGACCAGAAAAAACGACGAAAGTCTTACGTACTATAAGTCCAACAAAGGAATTATTGTTACATAATTATGTTACTTTATTGTTACTGCAATTATGTTACACGTCGGAATAACATATTATTGTACTCAGTTTTGTTATAAATTTGCTATTACGGTTTCCTATTATAGATAAATGTAAATTATTCGCTAAACACTCAGCCAGGTTCGTGGAGTTTAATGCATCCTCGTCATATCCGTGTTGCCTGTATAGAAATGAAACTTCATGGAAGATTCCTGATTACGGACCAGTTCGTTTTTTAAATACTCTGTGGGCAGACAGAAAAAAATGTTACAGCCTGAGGCACACGGAAATAACATTTTTTCAGGCCCTTGAGTGACAGACGAAGCTAAAGTTCAGCTAATTACCGTTCAAGTAATACATGTTCCGCAGGTACTGATCAAACAAGTTTGGTGGTGTCACATACAAGTTTGGCTGTTTGTTAACTACTGCGCAACTCGGGCAAATTTGTGAACTGTATCGGTATAACATTGAAACTGACTTCATCTATTTAATGCTGCCACAGAGTAGTTTACATCTTACCAACCTACTTGATGATCCTAGTCAACTTATAGGTCAATATGTATGATTTGTTACTAAGTTCTGGGAAATAATAATCTCAAGTACAAATATATATGAGATTTATTTTCAATACATGTTTGTTTCTAACCACTACTACTTATATAATTACCGAACATTAATCGTTAACCTGGAATCATTGATAAAATTTTACTTGGAATTACCAAGTCAAATATTTGAACAATGGGAAATAACGATGATGAGTAAAAGTTTTGCTTGATATTAATCACAACCAACGCCTTGGACTTTTACATCTCGTGTAAAATACTTCTTCCTTTCATAGCCATTTCTAGGACAAGGAGTCATTAGTGTTAACAATTAAATTTTCAACATACTGTCAATGGTACCATTGAACTACTGAAAATAATTAATGTTGATGATCTAGAAAATTTAAATCATGAGCAGAAACTGAAATAGTTCGATAACATTTTCGGCAACTATTCTTCATGAATAGAACTGATATCACTGGTAAATGTTTCTTTAACGCTGGTTTAGAATGTGATTATGATCCAAAAATTAGAATTAGGCTTTTTCTGTAATAAAGCACCTACAAATTGCACAAAACCGTACAATTTATTATTAATTAATGTTAGTATCACTTAGTGGTGTGTTGATCAATTGTTCTTATGATGGTGATCTGTCACATAAATACGAAATCAATAATGAAACTCATCAATTTTTGTCAATTTTGTCGCTTTTTAGCAAAAAGTACCTCTAAGTGATTAGAGTAACAATTTATAAATGAATAATATGCTAATAATCCATAGCATAATTAATATTCCTAAACACAGTTTAAACAAATTGCATTCGAATAAACTTTTAGCTTAATAGTACATTTTACTCATTATACTCATAATACTCGTGGTATACAAGTAATTCGTAGCCTATGTCTGTTTCTATGGTCAGGTAACAGTAAAATACCTTACGTGTTAATTTAGTGGGGTTATGATTACTTGAATACTTTGAATAAATCTTGAGAAATGCATAAAAAGAAAAAATTCGTAAGTAGACTCATTAAAAGTAATTATTTTAATTATTTTTCTGTATTTTCGTACGAAACACTCACTAATATGGTACACAGTTTATATTTTACAATACTACAGATTATCCATAAACTTTACACATATAGCAAAACTTGCAAGATACCATCACAAAGCTCTATCTTGTCTACGTAACAATCAAGTTGCATGTAAAAATTTAAGTCTGTAGCTTAATTCGGTCTAAAACGATTGATAATATTTGCTAGTCAGCTAAATGTCTTGTACAAAATCCTATTTAGCTGGCGTTCAGTCAAATTCCATACACGGAGATACCTCATTATCGAACCCGATGTTTTTATATATATATATATATATATATATATATATGTATGTATGTATATATATACATATATGTATGTATATATATATATATGTATATATATATATATATATATATACATATATATTTAATTAAGCTTCTTGCAGAATTTTAAATAAAAATTTTAAATTCATATTTTAGATATTGTGTGAACAGATAGACAGCTAAACATACAGTCGAGACATGCCGCTATGCCTTGAGTGACAGTATTCCCTGTCTCAGTGCAAGTGTACGCCTACGGGAGTGTTTTACAATTGCACATTTTTAACGCTAGTGTACAATTGAGTACCGCTGACATTCATCATCGATAAGAACTTTTTCATCCATAATGAAGCTCTGTATGAAACTTGACAATGGCTTAATCCATTATCCAACGCGTAGTAGAGTTCTCCAATTACCGTCATGTTTCATTGTTACACAGTAACATAACAACAATAACATAGTAACAATGGACACCTTGAGGGCGGAGAACAAGTTGTAGTTCAGTACAACTTTGTTTAGCTTGGCCTTCCTCTCTCTCTCTCTCTCTCTCTCTGCTGAAATAACACAGTTTCCATTTCAAAACATCTCACAATCTAAACACAAGTAAAGTCTCTGCAACTGTCCGTACTTGTCTTGTTCTCACCATTGTTATGATACAGAGAAGTTCCCAGACCAAGTTAGAAAGGTAATTAATCATGCATTTGTAATATTTGTACATTCTGTGTTGGATACAAAGCTTATATAATCCAATAGCATAGAAATATTAATAAGGTTGGAAAACCAATTACTGTAATATTGAAATACAGGTTTTATGAAGTAACAATAATATAATAATAATTATTATAATAATAATTTATTCCATTAATAATTTACAAATCATAATTCACAATAAATTCTTTGGAATTTACTGACTACTATTACCAGTAGTGTGGCCAGTGATATAATTTAATAATAATATTAAGACACTTAATCTAGAGTCCAGCAACTTAAATAATGATATAAATTGAGCCTCCAATTGTGGTGTTTTCTTTTTATTTACTAATTATTCTTTTTTTATACTTTGGACGTGAACCAGAGCTGATAGGTTTGTATGAACATCCAAATATTATTGAATGACGCCGGCTAAAAGTGATTTTATTTCCATTCGTTGCCCAACCTGTTCAGAAAGCAAAGTTCAGTTTTGCTTTTTGACAGCGGTTCGTCCAAACTGTGCCGGTTTCAGTCACGCATTAGCCGGCATCATTCTGGATACTTAGTGACACAAATCATCAGAAATAAATTCTAATCTACCCATTTACAATTTACTATCCTATCCACATTGTGTTTCCCTATATTTTGTTTGTTGTTGTTTAAACTGCCACAAGCAGCTGTGTTGTGAAAACTAATAGTTGTGATTGTGTTGTGGTAATTAATACAAGTGGTACAAGTATTGTGTTGAGTGTAACTAACCTCTAAGTGGGTAAGCTAATCCAAATCTAACTTTTGCTTCCTTTTTGTTACTGAGTGCACTAACTCATTTTACTGTAGATCATGTACAATGTATATATATATATATATATATATATATATGTATGTATATATAGCTATATATATATATATATCCTATATACATTGTATATATATATATATAAACACAATTTAAAATTAAATATATATTATAAAAAAACGAAGCTTCATGGTAAACATTCCGTCTATAGATAGATCAGTTCGTTATAGAAATATAGCACAGACATATACAGACATAAATAAAAGATTATTAGCCCCTTGAGCGATTAGGTTTGCTTAAACGCTACACGTAAGTTACTTTTTTGTAGTTGTCAGAAATATTAAGAAACTTATTTTTGAGTTTTATTAGTTTTACAATCGCTCTACAGTAAAAATGTTCACATACGAGCTAGTTTTTTCCCATCTTGTTTCAACTAAAAATGAATTTCAGTGCTAATAGTTCTTAAATGAATTTCAGTGCTAATAGTTCTTAAATACATTAAGACATTATGGACATTTATAGCTTGTTACCTATCTGGAAGCAATCACGTTTATCAGCTGTTATGGAGTTTGGTGTGAAATTGTTTTATTTTTGCAATGCTACGAGTTTCTAATTACACCAAAAAAAATGTTCACATGGGTTAAGAAGAAAATGGAACTATTACTACATTTCATATGCCAATTAATTTTGTAAGAAAAGTTTGATTAGATGTGTGTAGTATTATTATGAATCCGTCACATATATTTTTACAACTTCAGCACAGCAATCAATGGTGTATAATTATCTGACTTAAATTAGTTATTACTTATATATAAACGTATTAAATATTAAGTATAAAGTAAGAATGCCAATTAATGAAAACGCCGTGTTTACTGGAATGGAAATTGAGAGACAGGTTTAATTAGAATCTGATTTGTTTGTTTAAAAGTGGATAGCATTAAATTTCAAAGAAAAAAGCAAAAGAGATTTTCAACTTATATTTACGTAGCTTAAGGTTTCTTAAATCCCTTAATATAAAATTTCTACTCTTATTGAATATTTTATAGCTTGTGTAGCTTTGACACGAAATTGCTAAAATAAATTCTATAAAATCGTGTATAAAGATTCAAATATATAACACAGCACAGTTAAAACTGATAAGTAAATATTTTAATATTATTTACGATAGCATTGTTTGAACTTCCAGTGACAAAACAATTACCAAAGATAGGTCGGTCAACGAATTAGATATGGATTTTCGCCTATAGCTCAGCTCAGTAGGTTGGTCCTACAGAAAATATACACGTTAAATTGATTAAATAAATTAAATATAGTTTATTTTAACACACATATAAACTAGATTGAAATCTCCTAAATTCGGCTAGTATGCATATAATTACTCCAAAAAATAATTTTATATGTTGTATTTTATCTTTACACGTTTTTATTTAAGCATACTAATATGTGATCCCAAGACTTAGTAATACAAACTTCATATTGAGGTTGAGATAAGTGCAGGTGAAAAACATTAAGTAAGAGGATTTATATTGTATTGAGACCACATGTCTTTATTTAAATACGAGTTTTTTACATGCTAATTGCGGAAATATACATGCTAAATATAACCAAGTATAATTATTATCAGCTTTTTTAGTGTTCTATGTTCAATTGTAGTAACATAAATTTAATGATTTACTTAAAATAAATATTGCAAATACAATCGTGATACATTGATAGAACAGTATTAATAAAAAAAAAATTATGGTTGCCTGTAAAGTCGGTTTTACGGGCGAAGATTTTACGTGACAACGTCTTTTTCTCGGTAGAATATTTATTGATATGAATATTATTAAATTGCACAATAGGAACAAGGAATTGAATGAAAATAAGAATTGCACAAATTTTAACTATAGAAATATATTTTGTTTACTAAAACATTGTACATAATTTGAAATTAATTAAAATTTGTTATTGTAAATGGTAAAGTTGAATAAAACATTTACTAAAATTGGAATTTGAAATTCTTGCTAAACACAGTTAAATTCTAACTCCGCGCGTGGTGATTGGTCGGTTTAGTTCGTTTGTTTGGTCGCACTGTTATGACAGGTTAGAGGTTATAATTTGTTATTTTAAATGTTTGACTAGCAATACGCGCTGTTTCTTCTCAATCGACTGAATTACGATTGATTGCAGAGTGATTTAAACTAATAATTTACTTAACACTATCAACATTTGTCAATAGTATGACATAACCTATAAACTCAGTTTCTCAACTTTTGTGTCAATCTAACAATTAATCAATCAATCATAGTTTACGATAATGAAATATCAGTGTACAATTATTTTCCTTTATTGTTGTAGTTGTTGTAAATGACGAATCTAAGCACTCCACATTTTCACGAATAAACATAGTTATCTGCTTTATCCCGTGCGGCGGACCCACAGTTATCTGCTTTATCCCGTGCAGATCCCGTGCGGCGGACCCACTGGACGGGCATCGTAACGTTACCGGGCGTTACACTTTTTCATGAGTGACTCCGAGCCGCAACCTAATTTAAGATGTTGTCACGTCAAAAATTAATTATTTATTTTGTACTTAGTTATGTCTTTATATCTGTAGTAGGGTATATATTACATGTTAATATATGTTGTTACATACCAAAAAAATTGATATAGAGACCTACTTACAGGAAATTTGTGAAATGTGGTAAAGGCAAGTTGTAGGCATCCTCTTTGCAAGCTTTACAGATTGTATTTTAGGTATAATATTTTTCCAACTCACATTCCCAGAATATTCCAACACTTTAAACTAAAACTTTTTTTAAGGTCAACGGTTAAGTTGGTTGATAAGGTGACCAGCCACTGCAGGTTGTTAACATTAATTTGCATGTACTTTAATAAGTAATGGGTAGTTAATTTTTAATCCGAATTGGCAAGCTAGAATCCATTATCCTCTAAAGTTAGCCGCAGCCTGTAGTGGGATGGATAGTGGTTTTCCTGATAGAGGGAAGTTGGTTACGGATTGAGGTGGTCTAGTATACATCAGGTATATAATTTATTTTACTTTATCAGTGCTGCGTGAGAGGTTGGAATAATTCTATTGAGATGGAAACCTGAGGATTGTCAAAAGGGATATCAGTTAATGATTTATTATTTGATTCGAATAAATAAAAAGTTATATTTAAGTTATTTTGCTCTGGAACCCGGTGAAGAATGTAATATAATTTGAGTATTGTTCAGGCTGACCAAAAACCACGAGTTTCAGATACAGTTATAAATAGAACATTTATTAACCTAAAAGTCTCCTCAACATTTTGTATTCAGAGTATTTCGCCAGAGGTTAGTAAATATTTAGGATATGAAACCAGACACGAACATAAACAAAAAAAGTTCATTTAAACATATGTTCTATCTCCCTTCGTTTAGTGTGTGTCTGTCAAGTAATGTTTTTTCTTCAAAAGTCATATCTACCAATATGTTGAAGAGAATAAAATATAACTTAGCATTTACATCAAGGTAATTAAAGAGACATTACCATACATTTTAATACAAATTAGCAGTTTTCGTTTCAAAATGGTAGTATCTAAAACGTTTAAAAATTAAATATCTTAAAACTGTTAATTCCGCTAAAGAATTACAGGAAAAACATTGAATGAAAACTTGATGGCAAAATTATCAATATAACAATTTTTTGAAATTGTTTATAAAAATTAATTACATATATTTTCTTTCGTGATTGTTTATGCTCGGTTACATATGGAAGATATATTCTTAGACCCAATTCAAAGTTATTAAAATCATTGGTCTTTGCATTAGAGCAGCTTTATTTAATTAAAATAGAATATTTAAATGTATAAGAAATTTAATTTTTACATACAAATTTCATTAAAAATTGTACATTTACTTTGTAGAAATTACAGTTACTGCACTATGTGGCGCTGCTTTTTTGGCGGTGTTTTTCTTTTAGAATTTTCAGTAGTATTCGATGTATTACATGTTACAAAAGTTCATAAATACAACTGATTTTAGGAAATAAAATGTTGAATTAGATTCTATCAAACCACTAGACACTTCTATAAAAAAACTTCTATAAAAAGAAAGTAAACAACGGGATGGTAAATTACCAATTCCAATAACATGCAAAAAAAAAACTAAGAAATCTTCGAACACAAACTGAGTCGGGACTCATTCATGAACCAAGGTATAGATAGCTACTTAGCGTTTGGCAACCTTTACTTTCTTTCATAATTATGGGCATTATGAAGTAATGTGAGATAAAAATACGTGTATTAAAGAACCAGAACTATAAAATATGTAATAATTGACCTTCAATATTATGTGGTGTATTAAAACTATAAATCCATAGCAACATTTACCTTATGAAATCCCAAAGAAATACGACAAGTCGTAAATGGTCCAATAAAATGTTCGGCCCAGCAATTGAAGTGTTACGACGAATACAAGTGGCGATAAAGAGCACCGTAAAGTCTTCCCATTACATATCCCTTTTACGATGTGTTTCACAATAAATTATATAAATAGAAAAATGGGCTAAAATAATGCTTGCATATCTGTATGCACATGAGTAGTGGAGAACTTACATTTCTCGATTTATGTCTGCCGCAAGATGTCTCTAAAAAGAACTGATCTGTAGATTTCATTTTCTGTGTACTCTACACCAAGTTCGATGATACCATATTTCAGCAACCTATGTCCATAAAGTGCATAGTGATTAGAACATGCGTTGAAGATTACAACTAACTAAAAGTGTTTGAGATATCTCAAGAATGAATTGAGAGCAACAACTCTGAATGTTTTAATATTTGACCTATCACTAAACCTTCCTACTAGGATCCTAATTAAGTTCCTTTTATGGCTGTCTGTACGTCTACTTGCAAAAGTGCCTGCTTTACGCAGGACGTATTGAGAACAAAAATTCTACAAATTTTAAAGTCTGCATGCAACTTTATTCTCCTGCTGAGTTATACAAAATGTGGTCTAGGGTACTACTTTCTGTACATAAAGCAGCCTATAATGGGAGGGGATGATTCGATACGATTGTTGCGTTTAGGTCCATTTTTGAAAACCGATGCCGCTGTAAACCCGACTCCCGAAATCCGGAGCCACGCTCGTCCGAAGGGATTCAAAAACAATCGGCGACGAAGAAGCTCAAAACGAATTCCCCGCATCGACTCGACATCAGAGAGACCCAGACCACAAAAAGGCAGTGTAATCCAGGTGAAGAGGTACTCTCACCCTCTCATCAGATGCACAACTGAGCACACTACGATGTTGATTGACACGATCCCAAAGCACGGTGAAGCAACCGAGTCTTCTACACATAAAGCAGCTAGTAACCATAACAGGCAGTTAAGGTAAAACGTTGAAAAAGCAAGGTTAACACATATTAAAAATGTCTCAATATATTTTACGGCATACTTGGTACTTTTCAGTTAAGATTAACTTGAATTGGTATGAGCTTACTCAATAGAAATCATTATACTACTTTTCAAATTTGATAAGATCTTAAGCTATCAATTTTGGTCATGCCAAGTTTTAGTTTCTTCCTAAAGTTATGGAATGGATAAAATCCTTTGAAAATACGTATCAAGGAAATATTTTACAGTCAATAAAACTGGTTAAATACTTAACCTTAGGGTTTAAGGCAGTTTCGTTATTTTGGCAATTTTTGTTCAGAATGGACTGCGTATTTTTATTAAAAAATTTATTTCAATAAGCAATGTAATATATTTTAAATTATTAATCACTACAGAAATTTATTGTATAAACAGATTTATATCCAAATAGAAATAATCTAGGTAGATATACTCGAATACCTAGTAAGTGCGCAAGCGTAATGAATATACATACGTAGATTATAAGCATAGATACAGTTTTTAATATATAGTACTTTAAAATATAGACAATTATAGATCAATAGTTTAGATGGGTATGCTCAAAGAATGAAACAATAATGTACTCTAGTTTGTTTCCTACACAAGTCGACTTGTTCATAAAGTCAGAATATATCTGTAAATGAGAAAGGGGTAGATTTCGATTTTATTCATCACGGTCCCTCCTTTTTAATTTATTACGGTCCATTCCGGCCGAAATGAAATTACTTCGTACAATTAATTAGATTCCTTTATAAAAGGAAACGTAAAGGTATTTCTGTGTGCATTCAACCAAAAACAAATTTATTAAATGTTTTCAATAGATTATTTCTTATCCTTTTATTTGTTCTCTTTAATCCAACGGTATCAAAATGTTTAATATTCTATTCTTTTACATTAATTTTTGTGCGGTTATTTTTCTGCGCAGGTTTTCTTTTCAACGATATACAAAACTCTGTGATGAACAACTTATGATTCTTTAAATAATTAAATTAAACCTGCTACCAAATTTTAAATATTGGTTTACAAATTCTTTTTTGTGAGAGAAATTGGTGTATTCTGTATAGGTATATTATTTTGTTTTATAAATATGACTAACATATTCTTTGAATATGAATACATGAAAGCAGTAATTAATTTTAGCAACATTTATTATTAATTCAAAGTGAAAAGTAGCCAGTTAAAAGTTATAGCTATTGAAAATATTTGGTTGTTTTAAACGAAACTCAGATTCAATCACGATGTAAATCAGTAACACCTCAAAATTAAAAAGCATTCTGTCCCAAATTTCTCTTCAAGTAAGTCAACACATTCAGCCTGTAGACTTAGTTCAATACGATTTTCAAGTTTTGAAGCTAAATATGAAGGAAATTTTCATACAATGATACATAAGGACTAACAAGGCCAACTGAAAAAATCCTGCATGAAAAATCCTAGGCCAACTACCTTATGTTACCGGATTACACCAAATATATGGTAACTCACATTTAGTAGGCCTACAGTGTTAGCTTTGACAGTGTGATGGTAAGAGCATAACTTAATCATTTCAAATCAGTTTGGCTGTATATATTATCTATTATCTATCTATTATCTATCCAGGTATATATTATCTATTTATTTATACCAATATACCAATATATCAGTGTTAATCTTAAATTTACATACTAGTTAATGTTCAAATATACATTAAAGATATGACTTAATATATTGAAGACTTTAAACATTCTTTTTTACAAATACAATTTATATAACGACAATAATTCTTGACATTGTAGACTAATGAAATAGTATTAAGATTCTATAAAATTTAATGTTGTGCTTGGATACTATTTAAAAGAGAAGTGCATTACAATAAAAATAATACAATTGTTTATAAAGGGAACATACTTCAGTTTGCAAATAAGAAAAAGAAAGAATTCCGTTATGAAAGTGTACTTAGGCTGAAAAATTAGTAATTGTACTAATTAAACATCCAAATATTGAATATTATTAACTTCATTTCGCAGAAGCATTCACGTTTCATGTGCGAATCAAACAAATAGTGAGTGGTCTTCACAATAAACAGTGTATTAAGCATGCATTATTTATCACTCATCAAACTCTGGAATTAATAATCAATATACCAATTTATTTGCTATCCGGTTAGTTCAATCGATCAATGGAAATCATAATAACCAATTCATAATAATCGATGAATTGTACCACATCAATAACACAAACTGTCTCCCAAACAATCCAGTAACATACAACATTTCTAGTACGTTTTAGCCATCTGCTACAGTTATATACAACCGATATTTCAAGAAATTACTTTTTCGACCGTGGTTTAGGCTGTATCGGAAAAAATATGTCATACCGTGCAATCCCATATCGATATCGTCAAAACAATATACACTGCCAAAAACGTATATGCTTGTAATACCATATTGAAGGTTGGATTGAGAAAAGCCGGCCTCTCTGTCTCTCTGAAAACCATTAGTAGCCTCTCTGTCATGTCAGCCTTTTGTTAGCTGACACATCAAACTTACCTAGTCAGTTGATAGAACTTCTGATTTCTAAAGGCCCCCAAATCCTCTTGCTCAGTTCGATAAATTCAGACAATCCCAAAGAAAGAACTACGTTAGAGATGGTTGAGGGAAACTAGGACGCTACTAATTAACTGCTCCTCGTCTTCCAATCTACATTCAGGGATTTTTGCTTAATTGATGTTGTATTGTGTTGATGGTCGGCTCATCGGCATCAATTCTAAGAGCTCCTAATCCTTCACTGAGAATATACCGGAATTATAGAAAATCGAGTTCTTTAACTTCATGTTAGAACTTGGACTACACGTAGTTACATGACAACTTTATCTTCCAACCTCATAACACGAGTAGAAATACAGGAAGCACACAAAAGAAATATAAACAAGAAATGAAATAATTAAAATTCTCTGTATTTTGACTAATGTTAACGTAAGCAATAATTACATGAATATAATTTAATATTATATATTTATATTTTATGATATCACAACAGAAATTTAATAGAAGTTAAAGAGCATTGCGCTGAAAGTTGTATACTTGTGTCACATGCATTCTATGAGATATGTTTATAACGAGATACTGAGATATTGAAAACGTATTACAGTATCTATAATCCTCAGACTAAAGTTCATTTTTGGAACAGTAAGTTATATATAAAATGTTTTGAAATACTGGACTTAATAAATAATGTTTAAGGTAGCAGACATCCAATGGAGAATGGTCTACAAGGAGTTTTTAACGTAAGCTTAGCTCAAGCTGTACATTATTATAAAGGGGTTGTTTAGCAGAGATGAATGCTGGAGGGTAATACAAGGTATCAGTTATTATAATAGAAAATTTTTATTTTAGGTTGCGCTTTGGACTTTACTTGATGTACATCTTACATTACTCTTTAAAACAATGTAAATCTTGAGCTACGATTACATAAACAATTTTTGCCGAACACCTTGTAGACCATCCTCCATTGGGTGTAGAGTCACTAACTATCTTAAAAACTATTTCATAAGTCCAGTATTTATTTACTAAGTTTAACTTTCACAACTTGAGCCAAGACAAGAATAAAAAACCATCTAGAACAGGACCTACATTGTAATTGTTTCAAACTTTAAACCATCATAATTTTTTTAAGAATGGTCTCTTTGAGGTGGGATTTACGGCATTGTTCTCTACTAATAAAGACCTTTAATTTGATGTACTACTTGACCTATGCTTTCATTTAAGATTTCCCTCTGACTCCTTGCGGGCCATCCCCCTGACATGACAAAGATATGGTAGTTACTTCAAAAAGTACATTTATAGGTGCAATAATGATGTACAAAGTTTTATTACTTTACCTGTAATCGTTCGGTAGTTATAAACCCCTTGCGGGACTTTTTTAAACCATGTATATATTACCAAATACATTGAAGTCCTTAACTTACATCTATAATTTGGATTTTTCTAACTCCACTTGAATGCATGTAAAAGGAATATTCTTGCTTTGTATTTTGAAGAAGACATAACAATGCGCTATCGATTTATTAGTTTAAACAGCCTAGGTAACTTTTGAGACAGGCAAACCAAATATTTTTTTATCTAATTATATATTTAATTTCACGCTAATTAACACTCACTTCCTCGCGAAAACGAAAGAAACAGATTTTTATTGAAACCGTTCTATGAAAAGAATGTGGTCTTTATATTATAAGACCAACAATCTCATTAGGATATTATAAAATATCTAATAAGGTTATTGGTTTTTACTTTATTACTTCATAGATTCTGGTGGCAGAAATAACCAGTAGACATCAGCCGGAGCTTCTTGCTAAAAGACACGAGGTTCTAAAAGGTTGATATTTTCAGGCTTGTGATTCGAAAGAATATAATGTTTTTTTAATTATTGAGCTTCTTATTGTTTGATGAGTTATGGCTTTTTAAGATAAAATGTTGGAGGTATAGTGTAGTATTTACATTTTTTATGATTTACAATTATATCTCACATTTTCATGAGACTGATGATTCAAAGTTATTATGCCAACTGTCGTCCTTTAATCTCTGGCTGTGTATTTTTGTGTTATTGGCCAAGCATCAGCGAAGCCTATTACTCTTGGGGCTGGGAAAATATAATTTCTGTCTGTCTGTCCGCACATATTGTACATTCTTGAGTTCGATAATTGTACATGTTACACCATGGAGATGGGCAGAGCGTAAGTATTTTTACATAGGTCTTGTGAGTAACCATAATGGCAACGAAAAATTGTAATATGGATCAATTTTTTAAGACGATGGATACAGTTATATGAGGTTTTATCATGTGATATTTTTAATAGTGTACAAAATTATTAGAATGAAACTTAACGTTAAACATCAGTGACACGATCTGATTTCAGTGCACTCTTGAGTTATTGAGCACTCTCTAATACCGGTACATTTATTATTTTAACACTCCTATGCGACTTAAACTAAAGAATAAAAATATGAAGTTTCATATAGTCAGATATTTTAGATAGATTTCATCAGTAGACTTAATTTATACATAGACAAAAATGAGTTCTATGATGGTACATTTCCAAAACATAGTTTGAGCGTCATTGAAGCCTATCGTTCAGTAGGCTAACACAATTTTTTTTGCCTGCCCTAGAATGTAAATATTATTTTTTGTATCATGTTGTACCTATCTATCTGTCTACAGAATAATCACGAGAGTTCTGTATGTAAAGTATACAAGATTAAACCTTTTGTCTGCAACCTAAACGAAGCACAACAACAACACGTAACAACGTGACTCGTGATATGGCCTATCTTGTTATCAAATAAACTAAAGTTATAAATTTATAATATATGTGGTTTTAGCCATAAAATAGCCTTTCTAGGTACAATCTTTACGTTGCTACAATCTTTACGTTACTACTTATAACAAAATTAAGTAAATACTCAACATTTTTACAACAATCAAATCTTGTATGAATATCATAGATATGAATATATACATATATATATATGCATGCTAATTTCATTTCATTAAGTTAATAGGAACATTTTAAAGTAACACTTTTAAATGAGCTGAAATATGCCAAATGTGATATTCATTTTAAAATATGTTTGATGAAAATAAAGCTAGAGAAAATACCAGCTACGTCAAATGAAGTAAAGGAGTTTAATCTTCCTTGATAAATGCCTCATTGCATTATTTTCCTCGATAACAAGGTTCGTTTGATGTCGTCAAAGACAAATATTTTCTTTCTCAACGTATTTTCTCAGAATATTAGTTTTGAAAGTAAGATATTAAAATGCAGCAATATTGAAGTGTTTCACTACGTAGTTCCACACAACTATAATGTGCTAGGTTATAAGGACATGACGTACTATGTGTGTGCATAGATTTTTGTATTAACATAAAAATATACACATACGTAACGTTGATTGCAATATATGAATCAACGGGTACATAAACCATTCGAAGATATCAACACTTACCACTGCGACCTCCATGTGTCTAAAGAATTTTTGTCAATAATTATTGCTCTCCTTCTTTAAGACACTAATTATATTTTTCTAGGCTCACATTATTTATCAGGCAGTTGTTAATCGATAACTTTACCTTTAAGAAATAGTTACAAAACTAAGAATGAAATTACTTCAATATATATGATAATATGTAATACAATTCCAAAATTGAATAATGTGTGGATAGTGAATTTAAATTAGTTTAATTAGTGTTCAATACAGCAATCAAAATAATAGCAATGGATGTTTTAGTAACTTATTATTTAAACTAATACGGCTTGAGTGAACCCAAAAGCTAATTGAGAGATTTATTTCATAATCAAATTTTTTGTGAAAGCTTTTTGTGAATAGGAGAGGGGATTTACATATGTATAAACGGTTTTAAAGAATGGATTATTAGTAGAGATGGATACCAGTTGTCTTCATTTGCACACTATGCCAGAATGTTTTCTCCTCCCGAATGGATCGTCACAGGATCTACATACTGTATATAAACGAGCACTCAAATGATAATTTGTAAAAAGGGGAAGGGCAACGGCACCATGTGCTAGGCCCAAAAACAAGCGACTCAGTCTCGGAGATGAACTTCTGCACGATCCATAGGGAAGTGGGCATAAGGGACGCCACGCCAAAATCACGAGATTTTAAATTGCCACAATCTGGTATTGCCACAACCAATCAAGAACGTCTATAATATCATCTGCCTGTATGTAGTTACAAATGAAGCGCATTGAGAATTATAAATCACACTACACGCGTAAAAGAAATTAATTAATATTGAGAAAGCATTTAGTTATAAATAGTAAAAACTCATAAATATATCATTGTATTTGATGTATAAATTCATATTAAAATCTGATTAAATGGTTCTTTAATCCATGTAGTGGGTTTTCCATACAGTATGTGGTGTATATTACCGTTCGAAGTTATAACCGCTATGCCCTGAATGTCTTATACCGTTATTATGAATCTCTATTGTATAATGAAAACAGGTGGGTTTTAACTAAAACAAGTGAAACTTGGGAAAAATACATCTTGATAAAAAAACTTATAAAATTATAATCATCCTGAGGTACAATTCAGTTAACCCCACACATGTTCCATTACAGGCAACCACCGATTTTCTTTGTACTTGTGCCACAATTTTACTAATGTGCACTGTTTACTTATTCTGTATATTTATTATTAGTTTGCTCCATGATTTTAGAGTAAGGTGTAGAAAGCATCACCTGTAAGCATTTCAAGAGCCTTTAAAGTAACATAAATCAAAGAAAAATGACTCACACAATCCACCTTTGCCTACAGAAACGTGGAATTGTATTGACATCATATCAAGAAAATATCTGTGAAAGTGTAGTGTAGTCAACCACAAACTCGGAACTCCATCTGGGATACCATCATATAATATCTGGATATAATTCTGTCAGATGGGAGAATATCCACTGCAGATAAACTGTTATATTTCAGGCTTAGCGGATACACGCAGGATCGTTCTTATTGTGATAACTTTATTAAATCTGACACAAAAGCAAACAACATTTCTTTCATGATTTTGTTGAACTGATATATTAGGTTTTCAAAATATTATCTTTTACATTAGCTATAATATTTAACGTAGTATATAGTAACTTTTATACTTCAACTAATGTGTAGCGTTATGTTGTATAGTGCTGATTCTAAAGTGAATTTCTGTTCATTTGTCCAGTCGGTTTCGTTAAAACAAATATATAAAAGATTAATCTATAAAATTATTTTTTTAAAGCTGGTAAAAACTCTACTAACATAAGATTGGCCACCTTAGGTTTTGTTCCCTGAATAACGCACGGTTAATAAATCTATAATGCTGCAGCTAGTTATGTGGCATGTTAGTTGATGTCTGGGATAAAAATGTTGGTGCAGAACGTATAACGAAGCAATGAACGAGGCAAGGGATGAATGCCTAGAAGTTTTAGGTGGTGAAAAGCATGCAATAGATGTCTTCGACCCATGCTCCAGACTGATAAACATTCAGTGACTTGTTTTATTAAATCAATTATTAAATATTGATTATAAGAATTACACCCTTAACAGTTAAGCTCTTTGTTTTTAAAAGAATCACTATAATTTTGTCTAATTGATGTACGTCTTATAGGAGATTTCTATCAAGATCATAACGTTACATTCATAGCATGGTTCTTGTATATCCACGAAATAAACAATACATATTCCAAACATATTTTTAAAGAATACAAAAATATAAATACTGAACTTTGTCAACCAAAACTTGCATAAATAGGTTTGTTACATAAAAGAGCATCAATTTATTTAATTCATTACTAAACTGATTCTGGGCCCAGTATAAGTAATGTATTTAAGATAATTTACTAATCACCAAGAATAGTCCAATTCAAGAATTGGTTTTAATACGCTGCCAGATCGTGGTGATGTATAAATTTTAGTTTGGAATAAATAAAAGTATTGATATTTGTTCTAAAAAAAACTACCGATCAGAACTTTTGTCTAGAAAAATTGTAAAACAGTATTAAAAAATAAATATTTAAAACATCATCAATTATATTTAAATAAAAAGAGCAAAAACATAATTACTATTTATTAAGGCGCCTGTAATATTATTGCGCAGTGCCGCTACCACCATGATTACATGTATTACTTTTTCAGATGAAATAAGGAAATGTAATTCCTATCTCCGTAAAATGTTTTACTGTTTTTTTAAATGTTTTTTTTGACAGCAGTGCATATATTTTATCAATAAGAACATTACAATTTAAATTTAATCCCTTATCAGAATGGTCTTTGTTAACTATGTGGCTACTGAAAGTTAATGTAAATTTGCTCATACACGTGGTTCATATACAGATAAAAAACAGAAAACAATCCAAAGATTTGTATGATTAATGATTTTTCCAAATATACTGTACACCAAAGCAATGTGACCACCCATCCACTGAACGCGTTGTCAATAGCAGCTGTCCTTCCCTATACAACCAACATAAACCCCAAATGTCGGAACAAGTATTTGCGAACTTTGGTCTTTTACGTCCAAGGGACGATTAGTTAGAGCCAATGTCTTGTATTTAAGGATCTAACGTCCTAGGTTGTAGTACAGAAAAGCCTCATACAGAAACTTACTTTAGCAATAAGTTTTACGTCCTTTCCAAAGCGTAATAAATCTTAAGTTGTAAATGAAGAGTATTCTGTAATATCATAAACAATTAATAATATCTTTAATTATAGAATTACGTGAAAAAGGTCCTTGGCCATTTTTATCTTTGGCAAACTGTATTTCAATATGTTTGATGTTTTCTAGCAAATATCAGGTTTAAATTTCACAACTCATAAACCATACAGAATTGAAAAGCACTTGACTAATATTTTAGTCATATTAACAAACTAATATTCACTCTGGTGTGACAACAACGATAACAGCACTTCACTCATGGTAATAACTTTGACAAAACAATTCTGTAAATGTATCTTTCCCTCTTTGTTACAGTAGAAAGCTTCTCTTTCATGGTATGAGTTTATAATGTAATTTTCCGCACAAGTACTCCTAATCGCAGATATTTATTATTTATTAAATAAGTATTATTTAGATTGTTAGATAAAGTAAATGTTTTAGTGATGAAATGAACATATTCGATTTACAATATAAAGATTTTAATTAGTTAATTACAATACAGTTTATTTAAATGCAAAAATGGTATTAATATCTGCAATACTTCTTTGAAGTAAACATATCTTATTAACCATTATATTTTAAGTCTCTTGTTACTTTAATATTTAAATAAAATACATCTGAAATTATTGTGATTAGAAACCATATGATGAGGAAATTTATATGACACGCACGTATATTATATTATCATTTAACAGTAAATAATAGTTTTGAGTTATTTTTGAAACAAGTGTAGTTATAGGAATGAAATGTTCTTAACGATTGACTCATCAAAACTAGGACTGTTGAATTTACTACGATGAAGTGTGTTACTATGTAATGAGTTCTTCTACGAGTTCTATTAGTTTAACTTTCTGATGTAGCAACAAGGATTTAGTATTACTCTAAATGATGTGTCACTTACAGCAATAACAGACTAACAGCCCGTATATGGTTGGTAGATAGTGATACTCTAATGGTAATATTCTGGCCTATAATATTCTATGGGTCACTTGGTTACCAATGGTACATTCAGCACGTCCTCCTGAGCGTGTGAATTACATAACATGTTCAGATTAGAAGTATTGTGTTACTAACCGGTTGATATGTTCTGATACGGAATCATATTTACCGGATCATGATTTTAACATTTAATATACAATAAATCATGTGTTGGCCAATTTTGTTCATTTTAAAACAATAATATTGGTCAGACAATATAACTTACAAATAGAATTAAATATGTTTAAACGATAGGTATTTTAAAATAATAACGCTGTTAATGTTATTCTGCCCGTCCTCATAGGCTACTGGCCTATGCGGAGACCTTATTAAACAGAATAAGGGGGAGAGTCGATACAGTAAAAGGTAGATTGTACTGATACAAAATGCAATGGTCACAGACGGATTTGAACCTGTTCGGCGTCTCTTGACAATGTTTGTAAGCATACTGAGCAATTTGTAATAATGACAATATCTGGAAATCTTTAATTACCAAACCAAATTTTAATTTTTTCAAAATGACAAGATCGCATTTAATGTGACAGAACCGTGAACACACTCTGAAAAACTGCGTATGCATCTTTTAATAAGATCACGACTTAATTACAGTTTTATAGTCATTTTGTTTCGAATTTAGCCTTAACGATGTAGGCCAATTGTGAGATAGGTACGAAAAGATTTACAACAATTCAAATCTTTTCAACTCAACTCAAATTTATAACAATAAATATTCAGTGTTAATTAATTGAAAGTTTTTAAAAAGTGTCCAAAACAGTGTGAATGAAACTACTGAATTTTCAATGAAAAACTTGTTACCTTCATGGCATTACGACTGGTGAGTACGAGTAGTTTCAGTCACGTGATGGCTATCCAGACTGACCCTCTCTCTATCTCAGGTATGATGTATGACACGATTCTACATACATTGTGCTGCTGTATTACATACTTTGTTATTATATCCTATCCAGACTGACCCTCTCTCTATCTCAGGTATGATGTATGACACGATTCTACATACATTGTGCTGCTGTATTACATACTTTGTTATTATATCCTATCCAGACTGACCCTCTCTCTATCTCAGGTATGATGTATGACACGATTCTACATACATTGTGCTGCTGTATTACATACTTTGTTATTATATCCTATCCAGACTGACCCTCTCTCTATCTCAGGTATGATGTATGACACGATTCTACATACATTGTGCTGCTGTATTACATACTTTGTTATTATATCCTATCCAGACTGACCCTCTCTCTATCTCAGGTATGATGTATGACACGATTCTACATACATTGTGCTGCTGTATTACATACTTTGTTATTATATACTATCCAGACTGACCATCTCTCTATCTCAGGTATGATGTATGACACGATTCTACATACATTGTGCTGCTGTATTACATACTTTGTTATTATATCCTATCCAGACTGACCCTCTCTCTATCTCAGGTATGATGTATGACACGATTCTACATACATTGTGCTGCTGTATTACATACTTTGTTATTATATCCTATCCAGACTGACCCTCTCTCTATCTCAGGTATGATGTATGACACGATTCTACATACATTGTGCTGCTGTATTACATACTTTGTTATTATATCCTATCCAGACTGAGCCATCTCTCTATCTCAGGTATGATGTATGACACGATTCTACATACATTGTGCTGCTGTATTACATACTTTGTTATTATATCCTATCCAGACTGACCTCTCTCTATCTCAGGTATGATGTATGACACGATTCTACATACATTGTGCTGCTGTATTACATACTTTGTTATTATATCCTATCCAGACTGACCTCTCTCTATCTCAGGTATGATGTATGACACGATTCTACATACATTGTGCTGCTGTATTACATACTTTGTTGTTATATCCTATCCAGACTGACCATCTCTCTATCTCAGGTATGATGTATGACACGATTCTACATACATTGTGCTGCTGTATTACATACTTTGTTATTATATCCTATCCAGACTGACCATCTCTCTATCTCAGGTATGATGTATGACACGATTCTAAATACATTGTGCTGCTGTATTACATACTTTGTTATTATATCCTATCCAGACTGAGCCATCTCTCTATCTCAGGTATGATGTATGACACGATTCTACATACATTGTGCTGCTGTATTACATACTTTGTTATTATATCCTATCCAGATATCTCTACGATTCTACATACAGACTTTGTTATTATCCATCTCTCTATCTCAGGTATGATGTATGACACGATTCTACATACATTGTGCTGCTGTATTACATACTTTGTTATTATATCCTATCCAGACTGACCCTCTCTCTATCTCAGGTATGATGTATGACACGATTCTACATACATTGTGCTGCTGTATTACATACTTTGTTATTATATCCTATCCAGACTGACCCTCTCTCTATCTCAGGTATGATGTATGACACGATTCTACATACATTGTGCTGCTGTATTACATACTTTGTTATTATATCCTATCCAGACTGACCCTCTCTCTATCTCAGGTATGATGTATGACACGATTCTACATACATTGTGCTGCTGTATTACATACTTTGTTATTATATCCTATCCAGACTGACCCTCTCTCTATCTCAGGTATGATGTATGACACGATTCTACATACATTGTGCTGCTGTATTACATACTTTGTTATTATATCCTATCCAAGCAGCGCCATCTTCTCACCTTTCTATGTTGTTTATAACATAAAATTTGTTTGTACTTACACATCCTTCATTATCAGAATTATTAAGATTATGTGAAAGATATATAACATGAAATATGATTTTAGAAATATATAAACATTTGAGCCCTTCTTAATGAAATATGATACAAATATCTTTTTAAGACGAGCTTAGCCGATTAGGTTATGAAGTTATATATGAAGAAAAAAGAAATATTAATTCATGAGTAGGATCCAACGGTAATAATTTTGTAAATATTTGTAAATTTCATCATTAGTATTTCGTTTTTAAGTATCGCATGTATATTTTCATATTCACATTAATGTAACGTATCCTGACTTTTGAATACGCAAAATCGTTTGCAATAAACCATCTAGGTATACAATGATTTATTGACATGACTCAAGTCTCTAATCACTTAAATAATACAGCCTAAATTAGTACTTAAACCATGTGAAAAAATAAAATAAAGGATTATTAAAACTAAAGATATATGAAAATACTATCCTTTTAAACTGAGGTTATGACTTTCGTTGGTAAGTTTTTTATAAAAAGAACATAGAAAGTTTGTTGTTTCCTAATGTTTTATGCATTGAAAATTCTTTTAAAAGGATTTAGAACATTTGTCATAGTTCATGTTAAAAAAGGTAGAAACCTAAGTTTCTGGCATTGAAATCAACTCCTTCTCACGTGTAAAAAAGACTGCAAAAATCAATAAGCACAAAAACGTCACACCCACCTTCAATTCTGACACACACTGAAAAAGAGAGTAAATTTAATCCTGAAACCGTAGTGTTATAATTTTTGTAGCACATATAGATTCCAAATGGCCGAAATCGTATTATCCCTTCTAACCTGCCAACGTAAATAAGAAAGTGTAAACACAGAATATTCTTTCCCAAAAAAACTGCCTTTCAAAAACCTATATCTGGCTATCTATATATAACTATATTTTAATGTGTGTGTATCGCAATACAAGGTTAACCTTATATCTTAGATTTTATTAAATACTTAAATAAAAGAACATACATAAATTTCTGAAACTTAGTGTTACATGTTTTTAACATACCAATAGCAAATGTCTGAGATCCTGTATTCCTTTCAATAATATATATTGTCAAAGAAAGAGATTAGAATACCTACGAGGATTTATATTTCACCTCGTAGTTCTTTATTTTAGTGTATTGAGGTAGTTTCATGCACACTGGTTACATTTTAAGTAGCGCAAACCAATCATATGATAGAGAAAAAGGTTCGCATCAATTCAAGTTTTAATTTTCCTCCTCCAAACCTAAACCATTGACTTTCGATAAAACAGTCCCCAGCTTTAATTCAAGAGTACAAAGGAGGTCTGCAAAGCTATCAGGAATCTAGTTTTTGATATGTACGTTATGAAAACACATTTGACTGTTTTTCAAAGTGGTAAAGAGAATTACTAAAGATCCTACATTTGAACAAGACACACTATTTTATGAGTTCTCAACCTCTTTTTACAAATACCCTGAACAGGGTAAAGATGAAATTGCACGAACATTTGTTTATACAATCTATTGCAAGGCACATAACATTTCATGCCACATCAACAAAACTTGACAATAGCAATAAAAGCACTTCTCTCCTCGTTATAGCTTTGATAAAACAATTCTGTAAGTGTATCTGTCCGTTCTTGCCACAGTAGATAACCTCTCTTCGGTTATGTATTTACTCACATAATACATTTGTTATTTATAACGTTTTCCGTTAATACATATTAGGTTGTATTGATGTTGTTGTGTCCATTGAGTTAATGTGCATTGTACTGGAAAACCACATAGTTTCTCGTGAAATTGATTAGATGACTTTAGTGATTGAGAGGAATTTCTCCTCAGAGATAAATGATTCACAATTTTTATTTTCTAAGCTAATTTTAAGAAATGCACGATAACATATTCTAGATATATTATGTACTTTATATTTATACTTATAAATAATAAATTAAATTGTATTAAATTGAAATATAGCAAAATTCTGTATTTTTCCTTAACAAAAGTCATACTATATTAATGAACAATGAGATTAAAATACCTAAAATATAAATAAAATCACTATTTTACTATGCGTAAAATAATTAACAACAAAATATCTGCAACCAAATTTAAATTATGATTTAAATTTACTTTTATATGTGCATGCTTGGATTTTTATACAATATCATAGCAATAATCACTGATTTGGTAATAAATATAGAAATAGAAACTAAAAGTTGCTAGCCATTAAATATATAACTGTAAAGGAACAAATCACAGAAAGTAAGTTTCCCGTTACATTCAATCCACCTCTTGCCTGCAGCAAACTGGAGTGTTACTGACATAAGATCTGGATAATATCCGTGAAAGTGGAGTCAATCACTTATTCGGAACTCAATCCCGGATACCAACATAATATCTAGATATAATGTTGTCAGATCGGAGAATATCCGTGGCAGATATACTGTGATATTATTGAACCAACAGACGTAAAATATCTCTCTACCACATATTTTATCCACTACTAAATCACGAAAAACAAATAATGAATTATAACTTTTTCTGACTTTAATAAAATACTTGTCTTGAATTTGCATAGTGATTTATTTTTTTGGCACACACACAATCTTAGTTGTATCCTTTAACTTAACTGACGTTATCTTTTAATTAATTTAATATAATAAAATCGTAGTCAGACTTTACCGGCGCCATCCAGAGTTTCCTTTAGTCAAGCTTTATTGTCTTATTGATACGTTGTGTAGTATCAGGCTCGTAAGTTATGACAGATAAATAGTATTCTTGACGAACGCACGTGAATCCTCTTCCAAAAATTCTATTAACAAACGCCCTAGTTACATACTCATTCATATATCATAAAATAACGGATTGCGATATCGCCTTCAAATGTATCTTTCACGTAAAAGAATCAATATACATAACATAACAAACTGTTGTCCCAACTGAATGACGCGTTTAGGGATAGTACTAAGAACATTAGAGGAAAATACTAACAGAAATGAGATTTGAAACAATTAATAACATTTCAGTGTTTAGTTTCACTTCACATTTTGGGATTTTGGGAAAATATATAATTGTTAGTGTACAGCGTCGGTTATATCTGTTTCTTTTGCTGTATAAACATATTTTAAAATGTGAATGAAATGGGACATATATTATTCAAACCGTGTTTCAAATGTTTTCTGTTTAATCTAAGGATATATTATAAGAAAAGGACAGGATGAATTCAAAGAATAAGTAAAATTATAAAGTAAAGTCTTTACGTGAAATGGGTTTCCTCAGTTTAAGGCTCGGTTCGGCACCAGTTCCCGGAGGAATCGAGCAAGCAGATGCACATTTCATAAATTGGAAGTCAACGTAAAAGCAAAAGTCAAGTAAAAGGCAAAGTTTCCCAAGTTCATTCGCATCGGAACTGAAAAGCATTCGAATATTAGCGATAAATATGGGACATACCATTTTGCAATCCTGGCTATTTTACTTTATTATATTTTAATTGTGTAGAGTGATCTTAATTAGTAATTCTATCATTAGTATTACCGCGAGAAACAAAAATTCTATTCTGATACGTTAATACAGTTTATTTGCGACACCTCTGGGTCGCAGTGATTTTCACGTAGTATTATATATTTCACTATTTATTGATTATAATTTCCTGGCCTCCATTAGATGGTTTTTATTATTATCTTTTAAAGTGTTACGCTGTTTTAGGCTATAAAACATTGGGAGACATTTTCATATGTGAACGTTTTGAAGTTTCAAGATAAGAAGGAATATATACTGAAGTTACATATCAACTAGACACTTCGCTCTGAAAGTTCACAGTTAAAGTGCCGGTTCTTTCAGTTATATTCTGTGAATTATTTATCTTGACCAACGTACACATATGTACTACATGTAACTATATTGATTAGTAGGCTATAGGCTATGAGGTTATGAATTAGTTAATTTCTTATATTCCTTCTTAATCGTAACGCCACTATAATATGAAGAAATAATTGTTTGTAAAACGCAGCAAAAGCCAGCCTAATGATTCTGATCAAATCTGAAATAGAATATCAAAGTAATAAGCAATAATCGCATTCTATACTCCTCCATCTAAAGTGTCAAGCATAAAGCAACAGACAAAATGAATTCACCTTGATAAATAACATTCAACTGAAACATTTCAACTTTAATAGACTATATATTATGGTGTGTAATTAACATATCCTGCTACACTTTTCAATATACAATTGTAGGGGGGAAGTCCCTCTAAAACCTTCAATTCAATTCAATTCAAAATTCTTTTATTTCATCAATATGATTTACAATTACAGTGTATAAATAACTACATCTAACCCTCTAGCATTGCTAATCGAGGGAGAAGAATAGATCAAAAGATACAATTTATATTAGTTACAATAAAAATTCACTTTACCAACATGCATAGTAATTAAATAAATATAAATATGGAGTATATAGTAAATATTATGATTAAACTCGTATATTGAATTAGCTTAAATCTATAGTATACAAATTTCATCGTCTTACAAAGTATAGAAAGTTAATATAAAATTAATAGTTTAAAAATGTAAATAGAACTGTTATTGTTTTTTTATGTATCGGTATATTTGAATTTGGAAGGGTGGAAATATGTTTTGAAGTCCAATATGAATGAATTGACATTTATATTAGTAAGAAAGTGAGTAAGAAAGTGACATACGAGTATTTTATTGTTGTTAAGGTAAATCTAAATTTACGTGTGCCTTGGAATTGGATTAAGGTATTATACCATTATATCTGTTACTTAAAATAAATACAAAATTATATATAGTAATTTTTCTTTTACAAACCAATTCGAAAATTCCAGAGAGACACTGATGTAAAAATTCATTTACAAAACACACACTCTTGAGATTTTTTCATTAACGTAAAAATAACTTTTACTTTAGAATAACATAACTGAAAGAAGAGTACTTCACTCGCAGAAGTAACTTTGATAAAACAATTTTGAAAATGTGTCTCTCTTTCTACCTTTGACACAGAGGACTGCCAGTCCCTGGTGATGAATATGTTACAGAAGAAAATATATATTACTATTGAAGTAAGTTCAAGTTACTGTGCTCTTAAATTAAAAGTAAAAACGTAAATTCATCAAAACAATTACATTTTTTGGGATATAATAGACGTAGAGGAACACCTAAAGTATACAGATGAAAACATTTAAATATAGGCTTAAAGATTGTAACTACGTACTAAACCAAAAAGTGACTTGTTTTGAAGTAAAATTAGAACTCTCATTCTTACAATTTGAGATACTTTCTTAAGTAAATATGTTCGTCTTCCTCAAAAACGTATATTGTAGTAACTATAGTGAATTAATAATAACTATAAATATACGCATATATGTACAATATTAACTTTATTAAAACGTTTTTATCTTAAAAATAAGAGCATATAAGTACACTTGAATCATACTGAATAAACACCAACAACAGCAATATCATTAATATCATTTCCCTCAAACTAGGATAATCTAATACAAGTATTACATACTCAATTTATTGACATATTAATAAGAATATATAGATGAAAATATTATAAATGAAATGTATATTAAATGTTTAGTTAAGTGTTATTTTTTTAATTTAAAATATGATCCACTATTCATAAAATGTAAGATGTTATAATGTATGCTCTCTATTTAACACTATTGTTCCGACTACGTAAGAAACCTTATGGTAAAAGAAGGGTTGGCAGATGGTATCGACCTCAAGGTTAAATTCTCATACTGTGTAGATTGGTTTTTACAGTGAAATTATCAGTGAATTCAGCACAAATTCCCTAAATTTTAGTTAAAAAAGTTATTTCCCTTATAAAGAAGTTATTTCCTCAAAAGGTGGTTATCAACTAGACCTTTTTAATTAGCAAAACTTTCCTTGTAATACGTCTGAAGATTATATTTATTCATATGCTTTATGCGGACGTTTATAATTTAATGCATATCCTATGAGTGAACAACAGATAAGACGAAATACTTTTTTTTTAAATAATTCCAGTGGTTAATATATGTCTCAATTTCATCCTACTGGCGTGCATGGCATTATTACAAGTACATTCGCAATATATTACTTTGCTAATTGAAACTCACATGCAACGATTACAATGCTAAAGCATTCAACGTATGTTAGCCCGCTGTGTAAACAAGAAACACATTAGGATTGGCATCAACAAACAAGGGAAGTGAGCATATGTAACCCTCCGTCTGGCCTGTTTATACAGGAAGACAGACAGTCGTCTATTGGTAGAGAAAGACAACCCCAACAAACAAAGGGATGTTATCCATTAAGTGACATCTGATATGGTTTACTTTTGTAGACTGCTGATCCATTAAAGCTACACTCTTTGTTGGAATACACGCAGGGCTGCAGCTAGCGATTGGGGGCCCCCTGACAACTCAATATTTTACTGTCCCCTAAATAAAAATCCTATTCACTCCATTTGTCCCAGACACCTAGAAGGTGTAGTTTCTTACCAAATCCATTCAGTGTAATTCACTAAATTTTAGTAATATGCGTAGTTCAACTTTGGTAATTAAAAATTACAAGACAATTCTAAAGATGGTTTTAGTGGAACTCTTCCATACAGTAAACATTATCATTTCAATTCAACGTTAGGCAAACGTTGTCTAGGAATTTTTTAAAATTTAAATCGAATAAATAAAGACCATCAGTATTTTGGGGCAGTAATATTATTGATACTTCAGAGCTATTTACTCTCATATTTTTATAATGCACTAATTAGGAATTGCTTGGCCAACCCAAAGAAACATTACAGTACTATAATGTATAAAACAACTTTTTTATTACATTAAAAAAAGAAATAAAAAATGTTAAGTGAAAATTATTCGGAACATAATTTATAATGACTATTTTAAAAACTTTATTCTAAGAAATTAAATTTTATTTCCATAATGAAAGCACGCTTGAACCGAGAATATTGACTCAAAGAACAAGTAAGACACGGTTTTACATTATTAAAGTAGCTGTAGCCTGGTTCCTTTAACAAGCATATTTTATCATACCTCATGCAGGATATGAATGGCTGTTACACAAATTCCCTTTGACACTCGCACTTTTTTTGTTGTTGTGTTAAAACATTCATGCATTTACGCGTGAGGTATCTATGATACATAATACATTAGTCTTGACAAGGAATGTTGCTTGGTTTCAAACAAAAAATTTTTTCAACATTTTAGTTTCTTATGCCTAAATTCTTGGGGATAAATAAATAATTTCGTTTCAGATGTAAAGCGCAAAAACACGTTTTGTTCAAACTAAAATAGTGTTTTTTTTTCAGGTATGTCCAGATGATTCTTGTAATGGTAAGACATATATGCATGCCTTTATTTATTTCAATTATTATCTTTTTATAGTTCCACAAGCACTATAAATTGTTCAATATTCCACAAGCACTTTTATCCATTAAAATATAATTTAGTTTTATTTAATAGCTTTACCAAATAAGTATCACACAGTAGTGACTATTTCTTGATATTTTATTGTTAATATTAAAATTTACATTTAATTTGTGACACAAAACCTATTTTCACCAAATACTTATCCAAAAATGCCAAACCGTGAATTTAAATACATTCGGAAATGTTTCGTTGTAAATAAATGTTTAGTCATTAATGATTCACAACTGGTCCTCGTAGGAAGATAAAAGTAAATGAACTTTCTACCTTTACTAGAAAAAGTTGCTAGAATATTAAAAAATTTCAAAAGTCAAAAAGTTCAACCATCTTTCATCAGTCTCAGAACAATTTCATCGGACTATTACCTTGCATTTGGCAACATTTTTCCCCATTATTTCAATCTTGAAGGTTTAATGTCGGTTTAGTTTTTTTCGCCATTGGCTTATTTCATATAAAATGTCATATTATTTTTATTTCCATAAATAATAATAAATTGCTAAAAGAAAAAAAAATTGTTTTCATTACAGCTTTTACTCAAAACAATGACAGGTTTCTCCCAATCGAAAACTATCTAAACATAAAATTTGTATACGAAAAGAAAGATTGTTTCACGTCTCTAGTGTTTGAAACATGAGTCTAAAAGGGATTTCAGCCAGGTGTTTTAAAAAGGGTAATTGTCCTTGAGTATATTATTGCGAGAAAAAATATTTCCCAACAACAAAATACAAAGCAGGGTAAACATAATTACTTATTAAAACTTGAAACTCATACATTATTGAGACCATATTCGTACTTCACACACTCCTACCGGAACATTTTTCAGTCATTTACAATCCACTTCGAGCACAGTATTCAGTTTTCTCATTGGGTGGTCTCGATGCCTAATGCCAGAATCTTGTACACATCGTAAAATGCGTTCGACGCCAAGAAGCATTTCAGGCAAGTTTCGCAATGTGTTTGTAAAAATAATACGTTTCTGTGAAGAGAAATGTTAATTAAACACTGCTACATCTCTAACACCGCATTTATATATATATATATATATATATATATATATATATATATATATATATATATATATATATATATATCTCCCGGCGGAGCAACTACTTTTTGTGATTCAATGTTTATTGAAATTATATGTCACTTGATTCTTACCAACGTTCGTCTCGGTTTCTTATTACTCACTTAGGAATACAAAATAAATATTATAATATGTAATAGGTACATGGAAATGTCAAAAGTTACCAACTTTTTATTAGCACAGGTTCCTCACAATGCCTATCTAGCTGTATTATTACATCCATATTTATTATCTGATAGTGCTTAAAAATATAAATTAATTCGTCAAATATCACCCATGATATGTAGTCCTAGTTTTGTAGTACAACTTACAAACGAGTTAAATAATTTAATAGATGTCACTACATAGTTATTATTACACTTAAAATGTATACTTTTCTTTCTGGCAGTTCTGTTTTGAAACGTCTGACTATTCTCTACTCATGATAAAGCACCTAACAAGTCATACTGCTTCCCATTCTATTTTAAATTAAATTTTTATGTAATTAATATAATCATATTAAATATTTAATGTTTGATTTAATAAAGTGAACTTTACTGAACGTTTGGAAAGTTAATTAAGTAAGAAATATCGTGGAATCGTATGTATTTTTAAACCGTGGATAAAGCTAATAAAATAGGTTTCAGAATCTGTACCTGTTAGTATTTTTTTTAGGATTCAGGGTTGAAATGCAAAAAATTGGGCACGAAACGATTGTTTTTTTTAAAATTTTGAATGTACAAGAAGCTTTGTTAAATTGTAATAAATACCAATAAAATTCAACAAAACATTAAATTGTAGAGTAATTTAATCTAGAGAACCATGATATAAACACAGTCATAAAATAAAACAGAAAATAAGTAACCTAAAAAATCGATTTTAAGTCAGTATAATACATTACTACTGTAAAAGAAATAACCGTACGGTAACTTAGTTAAAATAAAACAAGAAAACAAAATGTATTGTTCCTTAATGAAGAATAAATGTGAGAAAAACAAGAATAACTGTTAAATAAATTTGTTTGTAAATAAAAATAACATGTGTTTTTTTTTTTTTTATTTTTTTTTTTTAGTTTTTTTTTGTTTTTTTTTTTTTTTTTTTTTTTTTTTTTTTTTTTTTTTTCTTTTTTTTTTTTTTTTTTTTTTTTTTATTTTTATTTTTATTGTTTTTTTTTTTTTTTTTTTTTTTTTTTTTTTTTTTTTTTTTTTTTTTTTTTTTTTTTTTTTTTTTTTTTTTTTTTTTTTTTTTATTTTTTTTTTTTTTTTTTTTTGTTTTTTTTTTTTGTTTTTTTTTTTTTTTTTTTTTTTTTTTCTTTTTACGTTTATTTTTTTTAATAAAAATTTACATGTATAATGTTTCGAAAATAAAATGAAGTCAAACATTTTTCCCATTAATGTTTTACTAATCCCATACGAGAAGCTAGTTTTTTTGTTTTAATTTAATTTCTAAGTTGGTAACCACGAATAAACAGCTGACAACAATGGTATTCTGTACTTTTTTACGTTTATAAAAAGTGTATTTTATGGTGTTTTGCAAGCTACAGCAGGAGTATCGTGTCTGTGGAATCGTGTTATTAAATGCAAAATTTTTCGTAGTTACAATTCGATTGTTTATTCAGCGAAAAAATGCCTTACTTATTTACATCAAGGAATACGCCTGATTTGGTTTTTATTTTTGGTTACAGTAATGGTAATCGCTAAGCTGCTGTAGAAGGAATATAAACTACGTTTTTTCCCTAAATTAGGAGGATTCCAGATACCAAAACAATTTCAGGAACTATTTCGTACTCTTCCGGAAACAGGATCACTAACCAAGTACTAGAACCCATTATGAACGAGCTGTCCAACTTGATGATGATATTGTTATTAAGCTGTTCATCGCAGTCCATGTGTAAGTACAAACGACGTATTTCTTAGCGGATAGGAGTTTCGCAGTCAACGTGTGGAGGTCACTTAATAGAAACAAATTTTATCCGTTTTCATAAACAAAAAAAGTTCAACATCTACAGCTAGGGGTGGTCCGCTTCGCTGGAGTTTTGCAACTTTTTGAATATTAATAATCAACTCTACAAGCGTATTTTGTTACGGATGAAGGCACAATTCACTCGGTGATGGTGTCAATAAACTTGCAGCAATGAACACCTCATGGGCAAAGAAAATCCATAAGAGTAGTGGAACCGAACTTTCAACAACCGATTTAGCGTTCAATGTCTGAGTGTGGCCTTTTTGCCACAATCGGCTGATTGGACCTTTCATATAACTGGAACGCCTAAATGCCTGAGTTCCTATTTTGCATTTCCTTCAAGAAAGAGTTGCCGCAGGCTGTTAGAGAATGTTCCTTTACCTCTCAGACAAAATTTGTACTTCCAGCATAGATTGGCGCACCTCCTCACTTTTTCACGTGCCGTTTCTGCTTACTTAAAACATCAATTTCCTGACACCTGGATTGGTTGTGGAGGGGGCCTCACCCTTAGCCACCAAGCACACCAGATCATCTTCCAAGGATTATTGCATCTGGGGATGGATGAAAGACATTGTAAAACAGACAAAAGTGAAATTCTCGTGATGAATTAATTGCCCCTATTATGGATTCGTCTGTGCAGATACAGGGAAGACCTGAAAAATTAAGAAACGCAACAAAACAATACGACAAAACGTGCTGCAAAATGTATTGTAATGGATGGCCATCTATAAAAAAGGTGCGTACGTTGTGCCCAACTGATTAATTTTTCATAAAACTAGTAATGTATTATTACTGAATAAAATCGATTTTTTTGTAATTATTTTTTGTTTTATTTTAGACTTTGATTATATTAATTTTCTCATATAATTAATTCTCTACAATTACTGTTTGTTGATTTTATGTATTTATATTTACCAATTTAAACAAAGTTATTGTAACATTCCAACTTAAAAAAAACATTGTTTCGTGCCCCAATTTTTTGCATTTATGCCCTGAATCCCTCAAAAACTACTACAGGTACAGTTCTGAATACCTATTTTAATTACTTTATCAGGTAAACATACAAGAAGGAATCCACGATTATTTCTTACTTAATAAGCACCCCTTTTCCAAAAGTTCAGTATGCTTTATTTTACTCTTTACCCAAGATCAGGCGAAATCTTTCACTAGTTGGTAACTCGCTAACGAAGCGTTCGGACCTATGTTTATATAACATTTTTTCATTATTTTTACAGTACAATGTCTGTAGAAGTGGGGGAGAACTTCATGAATCACCCTGTATATTAACATCTTCTATTCACCCTTTACTCTCTTAGTTTACTGTTCCGTAGCTTGATTTTTACATTTATATACGTGCAGAGTTAAAAATATCATCACGTAATTATGCTTTTACATATTTTGTAAATATTAAAAAATAATTTTCAACTTGGCCAAAAAAACTTAATAGTACTAAACTATCTCAGTTTTCAGAAAGAGGTGTATGTATGAAGTATTCAAGAGAATAAATTTTCTTCCAAAATCAAAATTCGTTAAGTTAGTCAAATAATTTTCTCTAAATGCCAGTTATTACGCTGCAGAGCGTTTGACAGGAAGTGATTGTATCTTACACCAGCTGACAGAATCTTCTTAGCAATGCTGCCAAGAGTTAACCGGAAATGGTGTAGTTTGGCACATGTCCAGCAGGTCACCAACTGTACCACTAGTAATAGCCGTATATTATGCATCGTATCAAACTGTATATTAAGTGCAGCTCACTTCCGACGACCCATTGTAACAACCAGTTTAATGGTGCTCTAATTATCAGTCTAAGGACCTTTTAGTCAACAATATTATATTTTTATTAGACTAGCCAGTGCAATAAAATTAATTTTTGCTATTAATACATTCCTGTAAAAACAATTTATTGTTTATTCAGCTTAAATGTTTTTGAACCATGTCCGTATATAAAAATGCAAGGAAAAAATGAAAGTGAGTTGGGCCTAAATAAAACAGCTATTTGATGTTATTATTTTAAAGTAAATGGTTCTTATCCCTGTAGCAATTTTGTGAACTTGTGAACTCCTAACAAGTCCCCAGTGGCTAGAATGGAAAACTTTAATTTTTCAATCAGGACTTTTCCTACTTGGCACAGTGTCACTATCACGACATAGATATCTGATAAACGTTCTCCCCTTATCACAAGAGATAGTTGTCTCATACTATGAAGGTTAACAGGAACAATCAGATCCTATGAGATTCCCGGATTCCTCGCCTTGTCATTCTACAAAAAAGATTTCCTCGCCAGTGAAGTAACAACTGATAAAGTTGTGTACTTATCCTTGTTATTAAAAAAGTGCAGATATGTATCTTATTCTGCCTAGTGTTTTTTTAGTATAGAAGCTTACAGTAAGTATGCTAAACACGTAATTCGACCATCCAAAGAACGGATTTCGTGTTACCGGTTATAAGTGGGATTTACTACAGTAGTTTCTGCCCCTCGCCGGAAACGTACAGTTCACTTGGTGAAATAAACATAACCACAAAAGCTATACTGGCAATGTGGTGACGTTGGTATAATGACAATGACCTCATACGGGATTTTCCACCAGCATTGTTGAAGTTTTCACTTAATAATCGTTTTGTAAATAGTCGAGTTAATACTATTATTTATTGCACTGTATACGAAATGAACTAAGAAGTATTGCACATGGTTCATAACTAAGAAGTATTGCTGACCCATTTTTCATAAAATTTGAACTGACATTGTCCGTTTTTGTGTCCGAATTCGTTGGACTTTAGATTTACTCCAATACAAAGTCAAATTCAAAAGTTTCAAAATGTTGTACTATATATTGTTAAATGAATGTGAAGGTAATTTAATAAATGTAAACTTGTTTTAAATAAAAGCAATTGATGTATCGCTTTCAGCGACCAAGAACGAGAATATTGTTTATTTATTTTAATAAGTATATGTTTTCATTACTGAAAACCACAAAAGTACAAACACCTTTATAAACTGCAGTATTTCTTATCAACAAGCAATTCAGTAATGAATTGAAACGAATGTTGAGATTAGCTCTATTTAACTTTCTGCTTAGTGAAGCGTCTGAAATCTGACACTGTCTCAGACTTGGCTCCTGGAATTTGAATCCTACGTCTGAAGAGATACAAAAAAACCGCCGACGAAGAAGTTCAAAACTAATTCTGCACCGTTTAGACATAGATACATCTAGGATATAAACGTCTAGTTTACCAGGAGCCATCCAATGTAATCGATATGAAGTGGCTTTCTCACTGTTTCACCATATTAACAAGGTTTAATTCCCATTGAATCAATCCTTCCACCATAGCTACATTATGTGTACAATACGTTTATAAGAAACAATTAAAATATAAAACAAAGAAGCATATTAAAGTATTAACTAATTATACATTGTAATTATTGCTATATTTAATGCGCATTCAAGCAAAAATCAGTTTATTGTACTACAATTAGTAGCGCCCGTTACGCTTGGACAGGTTCAACAATTAATTAATAAATTTATAAATATTATTAAAATCCCTTTGTCCCCTTTAAAACTATTATTGAAATTTAATAATGGTCTTTTCATGTATTTCTATTCAAACTAGATATGAGTATTTCATTAAAAAAATTAAATAGAAGATTACTCAATACAAGATGACTTCCTTGAAAGTTTTCAAACACACCTTGGATTTTGGTGCTAGTTTGTGGATCTATTTACGCAAAATACTTAATATATTACATACTTCAGTTGCAAATTATTAGAGACTGTGTAATGAATGAACCCTATAAATAGTGCACAACCATAGCAAGCTTGATTACAATTGTCGTTGTCACCGGTTACCCCGCAGTGTTGCCAACTTGCAGCAATAAATGTAATCATGTTGGCAACACCCGCCAACCTCGACACCAGTTCAAATTGGTTTCATTTGTCAGGAGTGAACTAGATTTACATCTATTCGATATTACACTATGCTTACAGACATAGTGTTAAAAATAATAATATGCAAACCGTTCTAAAATACAGTTTAACACCTTCCAGAGATAATGCGGGAAAATTACTACATCCACCTTCTGCAGTCAATTTGTAAATTTATTTGCATACATGTATTTTTGCATCCTTATGTGTTGTGTCACATAAGCAAGCTATTAATTTAATTCAACATTATTAAAAAATTACGAATTAAAACTAATTAATTTCTTTAGTGTACAGCTAAATCATAAATGACTTCCGGTAAAATGCATACCACAAATATATTTATTTTTCTGTCGTACCTCCTTACATCTCAATTTTTCCCTCTTATATTTATATCTTTCTTTATATCTAAGTCTTTAATTATTCACCTCTTATCTTTTGAATTTTATCCTTCTTAATATTTTTTATTATTTACCTGTTGCTTTTTAAACGGCGTCTTTCGTAAAAATAACGGCTTTCGCTCTACATAAACTTTGAATTAACTTTTAAATATATATATATATATATATATATATATTTGTACGCTAAATGTATCAGAGATGCAACCGAGACAACATCTTCATTGATTTATAACTATAGCGTAGTGCACATATTTATAAACGTGTTTTCCCACGGTAGGTAAATAAAAATTTGCAAACTTGTTTCGACTCTTTTCTCTTAAAAACATTCAGCATAACCATTAAAAAATTTTTGCCGTTAGAAGAACTGACAAATTCTGTGAGTGTTATTGAATTTTAAAATATTAGAATACTTCTCGATAAATGTAACTGAAGAAAGATGTTTTACCTCAGTTAACAATTTAACTCTGCTATATTTTTGAAATCAATCAAAGTGACGATCGCTGAAAATTATTCGTTTCTATTACTTTAAATATGTTGAAGTTTTAACAAAAGTTTCCTATCCCTCTTGTGTATTGTTTCGCTTATTCCTTTCTCGTTGTAATGAAATCTGAGATTCGAAACAAACTTTGTGTTCATACATCATCTCAATGAAGTAATATTAATGTAACTGGTTTCGTTACAGCCGTTATCAACCGTTTTCGTGTTTAGCGAAAAGCTTTGTTTCAAATAGTTGATAAATAAATCAATATAAAACTGTCAATGAAATTATTAAAGGCACTTAGTTAAATTGATGGCATCAACCGCGTCGACCAGGCCCATCAGTCCATTACCAATTACCCATTCAATCATCATATTACTCGACATAAATAGTTTAACTCTTATCCGGTGTATTTAAAATGGCTGAGAGCTCACATTGGTACAAGATTCAGTAAAAATGGCTAATCATATCAATGAATAAATGTTTAAGTTCTGCGTAATTAATTATATGTAATGTTCAATTCCATATAAACGGAGCTCGTAACTGTAGCGCATTGTGATATCTTTGATTAAACATTATGTACACAATGTATACCTGTATATAATGTACTTTACTTTATAATGTAATGTACTTTACTTTGCATTAATTCATTCAAGATTGCAGTATGGAATTGTGTGTTGGGGTGGTACCTTTAAATTTTTAATTGAAAAACTTAGAATAACTCAAAATTACTTTTTGCGAATAATTTTAAAGGGGTCAAAAAGGGATAATTCTTTTCCTTTGTTTCAAAATTTGCGTATATTACCTGTTCAGCATATTTTCATTTATAAAGTGCTAAGGATATTTTTTATTAGAAGCGGAAATCTTGGTTTGGAAAATTTACATTATGTTACAAGATTTGGCCACCAAATTAACTTTAAATTGCCAAAAGTAAACAAGTCATTTTTTCGGCATTCATTTCAGTACTTGGGACCAAAATATTATAATCAGTTATCCAATAGCATTAAATCCAGTGGCAATTTATATAAATTTTCCAAAAAAGTGTTTGATTGGCTATTGTCTTTGAATGACACAAGTTTTTTAAATAGTATTCTTAGTTAAAGTATTATAAGATAGTACGTTTTTTCCTTAAAGTGTGTTTTCTATAAATGTATATTAAGTTTGTTAATGTGACAAACTTTATAGTTATATTGTTAGGTAAGCATACATTGTTAGTAATAATATTTAAATTGTATTATTATATAGTCGTAACAACTGTTTGTCTTTAAGCTTAGAAAATAAATTAAGTCTATTTGTTCTTTTAGTTTAGAATTTTATCAGATGCTGCAGAAAACGACATTTTTTCAGCTATAATGTTAATGCTAGACTCATAATTTTCAATTTAAAATTCTATTTAAATTACAAATTTGTATTTTTCACCTGGCCACAATACTAGCAAAAGTGGCCAGGAAATTTCCAGATGATTTATGTATGTACAAAACTATGTAAAAAATAATTGGAAATAAACCATTATTTCATTATTTCATTATATTATACATTATGTACACAATGTATACCTGTATATAATGCTTTGTTTGAAGGTTATTTTTACATTATGTACACAATGTATACCTGTATATAATGTATATTATACATTATGTACACAATGTATACCTGTATATAATGTATATTATACACATTATGTACAGTAAGCCAATGAAATATTAAGTTTTGAGATTCTATTATAGGCATTGCATGTTCTCTGTGGAAATATTATGCCAATATACTTTTCAGCACAATAACATAATAACCAAATTAGGCCATAATGTACCCTAAGTATATATTAACAGTATTCAGAGCTCTTGACAAAATCGGCCCATTCCAAATCATCATAGTAGTATTTACGTCATATAGTTAAACATGACATCATGTGTATTAATCATTCTCAAATACAATGTAACGCCTTCTGTGGAGCTTGTATTCTGAGAAAAGCAAAAATATATTATTTATATACACCAGACGCAGGCAATGAAAATACAAATTCTATAATTATTATTCCAAGTAAGATTATATAGATAGCGTATTTTATATAATTTAAACATAATTAGAGTCACCATTTTCAATCAGGGAGTCGTCTCTTGAATTCTTTACGTTTAATATAGGTTCACTATCTTAGTATAAATAATTTTAAGATAATTTTTATAAACATTTGTTTTACGTTAGTAAAATCCCAAGAGTGTAAAACTTTCAGAACACAAAATTCAGTTAAGGGGTCTTGGTGCTGACGCGTCTCGTTCTTCTCAAAATGAACGGTGTAACAAATGCGTTTTAATAAAAGGTGTTTAAGCGAAGGTTTTTCCTAAGCTGTAGAAACTTTGGTGTTTTATATATTAATTAGTGCCTCTTTCCTTGTCCACATTCACGCATACAATCAATATAGATAACTAACCTAAAGTATATGAAACAATATATAAAAAGAAACATCCTAAATACCGGACCTGTAATTTTATAAAAAAGGATTCTATACACATTAAAGCTCGTAATTCGTTATCTTAATACGACGATATCTTAATATAATTATATACATGCTAATAAAACACTAATTCTTTAATACTATATTTAAACAACGTTTGATATAATCACATTAAATTATCTAGTTATCAGTTTTTTATTCTTATTATTTGCTTGTTTCACCGAAGTTACTTGAGTCTTTCTCGTAAATGATCAGAAAAACTATGAATACCTCATTCTTGAAATAATCCACAATAATCCACATAATGTTGTTATGTCACATATTTTTATTTTTGGATATCTGAATATCCTACAAAAAACTGATCCTCGCATTTAAAGCCAGTGTATATTCTGAAATGACCAAAGCTCCTAAAAGTACAATCTATAATGTTACAACATTGGCGCACGAACCTGTATCATATATCAATCCGGTCCATCAGTTGAGACTAACGTTTGTCTTGGGTAGTTTATCTTCTCCTCCATCTATATCTGTTCACATCTTCACGTGTATTTCAGAGTTTCGTCTACCATATTGCAGTTTACTAGCTAATTCAAATCTACTATCTACGTTTCATTTTCTACATTTTTATTCTAAGATTTCATTATCACTTGGACCCGTGCCTAGGTAATTTATCTTTGGTTATTATTCATTTTTGACAGAGGATGAAGTAATTTACGCTTTTTTATTATATTTATATTTCATGGACAATAGACTTGGAAACCCCAACAACATGAAGGATATTTGACACCGTTATATGTTTTATGTAACATTTTGAAAATTGAATGTGCCATCTTCTTCAGAGGTAAAATTCTAAAAAAATGTAACGAAAATTGAGAAATAAACAACGTCGAAAGCAATGACCTGATATGAACTTATATTGACAATAGAATACAAATAAAGGAATCCTGCCGAATGATTCAGGATAATATGGTTCACACAGTAACTCCATCCTTTAGGGCAAAGCTGAATAAAATGCAGGAATGGACGTTCAACTTACAATTCCATGTTAGTAAAAATGTTTATAACACGTCTGCTCGAGTTATACGGCTTACAACTAATTTATTACAAAGTCGAATTAAATTCTGTGACGCTACTTAAGGGTTATTGTTCGATTACTGCACCCAACGACCCAAAAGATTATTTGGTTAAATAGATAATTCATTTCAAAAAAATAGGCTGTGAAAAATTCTGGTAAATGGTAAATACGTGTGAACTTAAAAAAATTTTTGAAACGTAAGGTTTACAACATGAAAATAATACCTTGGCTGTGGGTAGGTGTTTTACTTGGGTAAATTTATTTTTGTCTTTATTGTCACATTATAATATAAACATATGAACTGTTATATTCATATTTAAAATTTAGTAATATAATAAAATGTGAAAAAAAGCTTTTATATGGAATATGTTTCTCTGCACTAACATTAGTTTTTGTCAACTACAATATGCGTTTTATTGTGGTGCAAAGAAGCATATTTCACTGAGAGACAAACTCGCCACTACAGGGAAGTGCGGAGATAAATGAAGACATTTAGAGGTCAGTGATTGCCGCCATTACTTAACAGGACTGTGCTGTTAACATCAGCTGTTCTGTCAGTGGCGGCAATCAGCTGATCGTTACAAACATCCGGTCACGTGACAATATGTGTGTTAGTGAGGAGCAAAGCAGTATATTTCACTGAGAGATAAACTCGCCACCAGAGGAAAGTGCGGAGATAAATGAAGACATTTAGAGGTCAGTGATTGCCGCCATTACTTAAAAGGCCTGTGCTATTAACATCAGCTGTTCTGTCAGTGGCGGCAATCAGCTGATCGTTACAAACATCCGGTCACGTGACAATAATTTACAGTCAGCTGACTGGTGTTGACGGTGTTATATATTGTAAGTTTGTTTTACTAAAAGCTGCCTTCTCCAAATGGAAAATAAAAGAACAGGTTTCAAAATTATGGCACAAACATGTTTTTTTTTTACCGTAAGTTGTATTTCACCGTTGACACGCAATCTGAGTGACGTAAATTTTAAAATCGATCATAATATTTGCGCCATGATCTAGGCTAATGTTTTACAAAATCAGATTTTACTTATGGCGTCAAAAACGGATTATTAGTGTTTAACCAAAACAAGAGTAAATATTGTATAACTATTGAAGACGATTCGTAAAGGTCTGTGGTTTTATTGATAATAGGATACCACTTTATTGAGACCACAGGCGCTTTAATCATATTGTTTCCAAAATAGTAGATTTGCTTTAAAAAATAAAAAAAATTGTAAAACAATAAATAACTTTTGTATTGCAGCGGAATACAGGGATTGATCCCACATGTATGATTGTGTGGTATATACGATTATTCAAACCGCACTAAATTCAAGCTTAAGATCGGATGTTTTATTGAAACCGTTGTTTTACTTCAGGGTGTTTTCACTGGAAGTCCTCACTCCATTTTTTGTTAATTTTCTTTTTCTTATATATCATGTGAAAGAAATGGTAAGATGAAAAATATAGGTAAAATAATTCTAATGTTTTATCCTACAGAAAAGTTCATCGAACTAAAGTGCAGGGGAGTGCAGGGGTATGCAAGGGTAGAGGGGATAACAATCTAATGCAACATTCGTAGTAATATTTTCCGCCTATTAAATTTCTTATGTTTGTTTTTTTTTTAATCTTGTTCTTGTTTCTCCTTGCGAAAAGTCAGGTTTAACATGTAATGCAAACGTCTCTAACAAGACTCCAAAACTAAAACGACGTACTCATTCAAAAATAAAAAATAAAATTTTTATGAACTTCTAATATTTGGGGAAATCAGACTGAAATGCTGACAATCTCTGCACATCACCACTTGCATGCAGTATATACTTGTCAACGCAAGGACACAAAACTTACACTAATCCAAGTGTACGCATTCTGTATGTGCTGCTACTGCAGTTCATATCGCGTATAATGTCGTCTACTCTCAAGATCGAAAATGGAAGTTTACGTGCAGCAGATTTCGAAACCGCTTCTAAAATAACCGTAGACTAGCCTGGGGAGCATATGGGCTTAAAACATATGATTGTTTTAAGAATGCTATTCGTAGTTTATACCGTTGTTAATTGTATTTCCACCACTCTCTGTTGGTGTCAAATATCTCAAACCTAACTTTTATACATCTGTAGATGTAGATTTATTTGTATACGTCTTGAAGTACTGAATAGTAATAATCGTACTATTAAGTAATTCCTTTTGTACCCTTAATTTTGCATTGCCATATGCAATGTATTTATAATTAAAAATAAGAAATTGAGTGTATTGGTAATGTAAGATTTTTATTTCTGATCTTTAAATGACAATGTTAACAAAATGACCAAACATATAAGTTATTTAAACTTTTTTATATTGATTAGAACTAAGCATCTAATGAAATACTTTACTCATATTCTACAATAACGTTCACCAGGAAATAAGCTAAGCGTTCTTGATGATATTTTATCCTAGGTTATATCAATTTATCAGAATGGATTAAATAACATAGTGATATGTAAAATGCTCGACACATCGAAACTTTTGCCACAACAGTAATAATATGCACTCTCATACATCTAATGCTGTGCTCTATATTAAGAAATGAAGGTTATTTTTACTATGTAGGTGTCGCCGTCTAAACATGTTGAGTAGACACACAAGTTAAAAGTGCAAAAGAATTAGAAGTTGTAGTTGAAATTAGAAGAGTACATTTGCGGTGATATTAGTTCATCGCCATGATGTACAACACTTATTTGTTATTACCAACATCCGCTGTAGCTTTAGATTCATGAATGAGAAAACCAATATATTTTATGGCTTTAGTAATTTACATTTAAACCGCATTTGATAAATGGACATCCCATTACAAATAGTAGTCGTAAAGTGATTCACTATTCTATTCCGATACACGATACACCACCGTCACAAGCTGTATACTACCGTCAAGTCCATAAAATATTAAAACCCCAATTACTCTCCAAATACCGCCTGGCTGCAGGATAAAATATAAAATTCTCTTCTTGTCTCTGGTGAAAAATCGTGTTCTTTTGATTATGTAAGGAAATATGCCACTGCTATATAATCACATATAATAAAATGAATTTACGAAAAGTTGTTAATTTAACACTGATATTATAACTAAATCTAGCCTACGTTAGTCTGTGGTATTACATGTAAAATAGTTTTATCCAAGCTTTTTTTTGTACCTAAGTGAATTTGTTTTAAATGAAAGGACATCATTTTTGTTTTAATAGTTTTAATGATATTTTTCTTTTCTCACAGATGTTATGACGAGCTCGATGAAATAAGAGATTCCTGTATGAATAATAGCTTGTTTTCAGAAGGCAGTGGAAACATTCATTGAAGATTGTGATGTCAAGATTATGTCTTTCAATTTCCTGATTTCTATCCTATTGTGTTACGAAAGTAGTACTGTGGTAAAACAAAACATTGCCCTCAAGACCAATGCTGTTCTCATCTCATTGCTATTTTGAAGTAATAAGCAATTTGAACTCTTTTAATAGTTAAATAATTACTCACGAATGCTTGCTATAATAAGTAAGAAAACTATAAAAAACACATAAAAATATAGTTCTTTTAGTATTTAACTTACAAAATAACGTATCATGGTAATACATTTACATATTAATAGATTTAAATATATTACTATCACTAAATCGTATACAAATTCTCGAGTCTACATCTGGTTTTATTCTCGAGATGCCAACCTGAGTAATAGGCTTTGCTGGCGATCAACCAAATCCTATGAAGATACTTGTGCTATATGCCAACCAGTGTCTGCTCATACTACACTAAAGATAGGCTACAAGAAATTCTACATCATTTTGAAAGATTTTGGTGTAATTCCTTTTATCCTTTAATAGGTATTCGTTTAATTTTTAATTTTAGTATAGTGCATAATCTTAATATTTTTTCTAAATGTGATACAGTAAAAACAGTGAAAAATAAAACGGACAACGAATGCATTTTTGAGAGTTTGTATAGGAGATATTGTTGAAAGGAGTTACGCACTCAATGAATTTTATTAAATTATAAAGGGTGAAAAGGGGAGGGGCCCGGATAAAAATGACCAAGTAAAGAAGACATTTTTTGATAAATGTGCATTAAAAAGCTTTATTTTAAACTCGCAGAAAGTATCAAACGCTCATAAAAAAGAAAACAGTTTTTATGGTATGAACTTGACTATACAGAGATAAACAACAAATAATTAGAAATTAACCATGACATTTTCCTTACCTTAAGCGTAAGTTCTGTAAGTCATGGGGTCAACTCCAGGAATAATTAACACAATGCTGTTTACTAAGATAAAACCAATGGACTTTATTGCCAACTTTCTAAATTTACAAACTATAAAAAAGATATTAGGTGTAAAAGTTTTAGGTTATCTGTGTTTGGTAGATTTCATTGAAATTTGTCTATCATAATAAGCCTCAAGATAGAACTAACGGGAGATTTTTACCTTTTCTTCGATTATGACCCTAATAACGTAACATCACCGTAATCAGAAATTGTATACTCATGCATGACTATAATATATATTTATATATATCAAGAGTTGGCTTATTGTGGTTTGAGCATGTATTTTTGTATGGATCGGTCTATGCAATATAATGCGAGTTTGTGAATACGATAATTTTTAATGCATTGAGATTTGGTACAACCAAAATTGCAAAACTTATCTATATCCCACAATTGACCAAAAATAACAGCAAAAAGTACGAGGGCTATTCAGAAAGTAATCGACATTTTGAAATAATTAATTAAGCAACTGAAATAATATCATTTTATTATATACATTTAAAAGCTACACACTTAGGCTATTTTTAAACGTAATCTCCGTTCAAATTGAGACATTTATCATAACGTGACAAAATATTTTCGATTCCACGTTTGTACAAATCAGCCGTCTGAGATCTTAACCACTGATTAACGCCAGCGTGAAGTTCAGTGTCACTGTTGAAGGCTAGGTCTTCATCGCTGGAAAGAGGTGGTAGTCGCTTGATGCCAGCCAGATCTGGGCTCTAAGGTGGATGATCAAATACTTCCTAAAATCATCCAAGACTTGTCGTGTACGATTGGCTCTATGTGAATGTGCATTGTCGTAGAAAAGAAAAATTTGTGAGCTCAATTTTCCCCAAAACTTGTTTTGCATCTCTCGCAATAGCTTCTGCAATGTTTCACAATACCTCTCTGCGTTGATTGTTGATCCTCGTTTAAAGAAATCAACCAGAATCACACCCTTAGCATCCCAAAAAACAGTTGTCTCTCTTTTTGTCGCTGACAAAGTTTGGAGACTTTTTTGGAGATTGTGTGTGCCCACATTCCATAGACTGCATTTGAAAGTACCGTGATTTGGACGAGCGTAAGTGTGAACTAGTTACAACTGATGAATCTCCATCACTTTATCTTTGGACTCTGCCCTGCATCAGGTGTTAATCTATATTCAGAACGTTACCAAGAACATCAATGTCTTCTTGCAATGTCCATAAAATATTGTTTTAAGTAAGTGTAACAATAACCAAGAAGAAAGTTTTATTATTGAAAGAAATAGGTTTATATAAAACTGGTAAGGACAGTTTACAAATATTTTAGCACAATACCGTATTTCTCTCAATATTAATTGATGCATTGTGTTTACGATTATTCACCGATGGAAAATATATGAGAGAAACAGTACAGTGATACACAAATTCAGTAACACTATGTTCACAAATATTAACTGCATTATTAATATGTTGCTAAAGTATCTCGTAAGCAACAGTTATATCTCCAAGCAATATTGAATTACGGCTATTTTTCTGTTTAAATAATACTAGAGTAAACATGGAAGAACACTATTAACATAGGATGCAACTAACGGATGAGTACACATATTTAGTATAGAACCACAGTCTCTAGAATGCGTTATGGAATTAATTAGTAACTAATTGAAGTGCAGAAAACGAGCAACTAACAACGGAAGTTAATTACTGAGGAACGATTTCAGTTTTCAGCCAACTCAATTACTAGAGAGGTTGAGAATATTGAATATTTGATGGTGTATCATACAAGTACGATGAATAAATCTAGATGTTTTAGGAAGACGAATATTTCTTATTACCTTTTCACGGACTCATAACATAACTCATAGATATTATAATATTAAAAATGTTAAGAGTCTCACATACTAAATATTATTTCAATAAGATATGATAAGCATCAAATAAATAAAGTTTGAACAAATAATTCTGGCAACATGATAGAGTCTTAGTTTACAAAATTTAATTTATATATTTGGTCCAACGATTTTTAATTGTAATTCTTTAAAAGGTTTCGTTCAAGAGGGAAAGAGACAAAACTCATCAAACCAAAGGTAAATCACTGAAATGAGAAGGTTTCAGCCCATTGTAGCACATTAAAAAGTTATTTCCTTGCTTTAGAGCGTCCAGTTGTAAATCTTGGGATAACATCTTAATTGTCCATCCATTAGGTCGGGACGTTTGGAGAGGCTTCTAAATAACTGGAGGAAGAAAAAAATATTTATTTCAAAATTACTTTAGGTAATCATTTTGCAATGTTTGAATGTAGGTATTCCTGTCCTGTGTGTCTGAACAGTGTTTTCATATACAGACATCTATCATGCAAAATGTATAAGATATTTTAAGAATGATAACAGATTTGAAAATTTAAAGAACCTTGGCCCAATATTATAACACACGTAATGAATAAGGACTCTTCTTTATTTCTTAGGTATATCGTTTAATCATGAAAGAGTTGAAGCGTTACATTTACCTTACATAACAAAAAAAAAAAAAAATTGAAATTAATTGGGGAGACGTGCTTAATTTGTTATTAGCCATTGAATACATATTTAATTAACGGTGTACATCCTAGATTTATGGAAACGTCATACACTAAAATTACATGATTAACGAAGGAACTACTATATATGTATGTCATTCTTGCTGAATTTTAATGTTTTGCACCTTTATGATTTAATCCATATCAATAGCCTTATTTTATTCTATAATTATTATTCTAATAGAGTAATTATTGTTTTGTAAACTTAAAATCCCAGCCTATGAATAAACCTATTTCGTTTTGCAACACTATAAAATGTAGAAAACCGTATATGTTAACATTCATATGGTAACTTCATGCTAAAATTAGCATATATATAAGATTTGTACATACCAAATACCAATATATACTAAATGCCACATGGCTTTATGTATAAATATGAATTATCTTCGTACAAAAATAAAAAACCAAATATTGGTAAACTCTTTATAAATGTTCAGCTTACGTCTCAGCTTACTTCTTCAGACGAAAATTGTATAAATATTAACAAAATATAATTTGGGGTGTGAGGAGGTAGGGAGGGGGACAGATAAAGAAAATAATTTTCTTGGAATCATGCGTATTATACATTTTTCAGCACTTTATAGTTTGGAATTCAAAGTCCGATTGAAGGTGCGTGTGTACTGTTTGCATTCTTATATTAAATTAAATTATATTAGTATTGATCTGTTTACATGTTTTAGTTATGCTAGTTACTCCATTCTTATAATCACCTATATATCACAGCATTGGTTAGATCATTATAAGCATCATCCAGAAAAAGAGAACGCTGAAAGCGTAGCTCTGAAAGTTATTGAACTATAGTAGCCAATAATCAAACCCGTTCACGTAAAGGCAATATACAATTATTGTGATTGCTATTTCAGACAGAAGCACGTATAGTTTTTACGCACCGTCATGTTGGTAACAATTCAGTAGACCACCTGTGGTCCGAGGCAGTTCTGCCATCTACTCACCCCATTTCAAACCACCCCTTACACCATTACCTCTCTCAGAGTTTTCTTCTCATTCTTTATCTTATGCTCAATTGGAGAACTATATGAGAGTAATTACAGGTCGGAGGAATACTGTACATATATCTTTATTATTTTCCTTATTGCTACTAATCTTATAGCCAAAATATTAACACTGTCATAACGTTCACGTTGTTTTATAAGTTTTAATATAAAGTTTTAGTTTTGAGCAGTTTGTTTTTTTCAGTGTCTATACTCCAGGCACATGATATACCTACCATGGCCATTATTTGTTGATACTAACTGCTACTTCTGATTATTGTTTCCTTTTACCATAAGATAATCTGGATCTGTCGTGTGTTAATTCTTTTGATGGCTATTCCATAAGAACGTCAATGTGGGCCGTGCCTTGTCACGTTAAATCTTCTCCAAATAACTTAATATTAAAATAGTTTTGGTATGATATAATTTGTGATACAATGAACACAACAATTTAATGTTTGTATTCAAATTCAAACCGTTTTATTGGCCGCCATTTTTATAATATTAAATATAATATTAAAAACTCTTTTTAGTAACTGGCCAGGTAACCAAAATAATTTAATCTAAGTTTGGTAGGATTTATTTGTTTTTAAGATATTTATTTTGTTATAAAATACATATAAAGACAGAGAGATGAGAAACCTAAGGAATAATATGATTTACTTACGTCCAGAGAGTTACTACACCCTTTATACATGATTAAATTACATCAGGTTTTGGTAAGGGAGAATCAACCCCGAAACGAACCGTTTGTAGATACGCCATACATAATTATATTACACATTATATCATGAGCGGCAGAAGAAAATGTCACTACCAGAAAGGCTGACGTTAACAACCAAAGCCTGTAACATAACGGTGGCAATCACAGACCTCTAAATGTCGTCATTTATCTCCAGCCTTCGTCTGGTAAATTGTACTCCAGGGCCAATTCCTTGACTTAACCATCAACAATTATTACTCATGGTTTAAAAAATATGAAAACACGAATATTTCTTTTTCATGATATATATAATGTTTTATATATATATCGTTATTACACACTACTAAGATGAGAGAGTCATCAGACAAAGAGATATGAGAGAGTAAAAGGAGAGAGCGAGTGTGTTAATTTTGCAACCTATGTATTCAATGTACCCCAATTTAGACGGGATATCTACTGTTGTACAGGAACAGGTGGCGGGAATATAAGAAACTGTATGTGTGAAAATTATACTAATACAAGATTAGATTTAACAAATTTAAAAGTTTATGAATTAAGTAACTATTATAAAATACAAGCTAAACCTAAATTATACATATCATACAACATTTTCAATTATATAAATTATATATATAAATTATATATATATATATAAATTATATATATATATATAAATTATATATATATATATATATATATACATAATTATTTTACAACCATAATACTGATGAACGTAAGTTTATACAATAAAAATACGTTATTTTATTACGAATATTATTGATTTATTTACTAATCTTTCTTCAGGATCTTAAGTATATTCTGAATACTTAATTTAGCTACTTACAGTATATATTTTAAACTTTTACAAGCAATTGGTTATCTCTTTCATACAATACTTTAATATCTTCATTTGTTAATACTAACATTGGAGTCCACTCTCCTTGTTAATTTGCCATAAAATGTTGGATAAAATAATAAGAACCAAGGTTTATAAATAATAATTTTTAAATTAAATAAAGAATTATATATACACTTTATTATTATATAATATTAGAATTGTATATATATATTTCTATTAAATAATAGAATTTTTTAAATTTTTTGTACGGTTAAGCAAATACGAGATGCGACGGTAAAGTATGAGACTGATGTGAAAAGAATGTTGCTTTCAGTTTTAGTGTTGTCTCCTTAAAAGTAGTTCCAGTCTGGTTTCACACACTTTTTCCAGCGCTTCTGCCATTGATGTTAAAATTTCTTGAACTAATTTTCTGTAATATACTCCAAGACCCTCATCATAGATTTTTGGACATCTTGTGTTGCTTGAAAATGATCTGCCTTGACCGCCGTTTTGACTCTTGGAAATAGAAAAAAGTCGCACGGATCGATATACGGTAAATAAGGTGACTGTGGTAGTACTGAAATTAATTTGAGGTTAAAGATTGCTGTACTGACAGAGCAGTATGTGGGGGCGCATTATCGTGATGCAAAATCCAATTATCAGCAATGTTGGCACGGACACGGAGAACTCTTTCGAAATCTTTCTAAAATTTGTCCAAGAGGCACCCACTCTTTATGAACAATTCCTTTTGAATCAAAGACGCACACAAGCATGCATATCACTTTTGCTTAATCGTATTTTCGTATTGATCGAGTTTTCACTCTGAATCGTACTGAAAAAACGAAAATTAATCACCAGTTCAACACACGGCTCAACAATTCTGGCTTGATTTCAGTTTGCTATAACAGATCGGCTGCCACATTTTTTACAGTTTTTCTCGCTGTTGTGATGTGAGATTTTGGGGACCATTTTTGCACAAATCTGTCTTATTCCAAAATCTTCAGTTAATATTAGAGGAACCGTTTCTCGATTGATGTTCAGTTCTTCTGCAATCATTTTCACGGATAATCTTTAATCAGAGTTCACGCACTCTGGCAAAGTTGACATCCGTCGGTGAGGTTGATGGTCGTCCACTGCGATCTTCATCTTCAACATTGTTTTGCCTTCACTAAACATTTTATGCCAACGAAAAAACCCTTGATAACCTCCTATGTCTGTTATATGCGACTGTTATGTAAGACCCTGTGGGGGACTTAAAACGTTGATAGGAATCGAGAGATATATTTTTAACATGAATTGACTTAAATATCCATTACTCATAAAAGTATAGCGCAGATGATATTATGATATTAGATGATATTAGTTTTGTAGTTCAGGATTCAAACGTCTAAGATAAGATGATATACTCCTCCCTTTCCTTAATTAGAAGCCATAATGTTTCTTTATCATCTCTGAATACATCTTCATCTAGGATGAATGTAGTATCCAATGTAATAATTGTGCAAATTACAGCTCCATTAAACTTTTGTAAAGAAATGTTTTGTAATGAAGAGCTTTGCGAAACTTGAGATCAAACATTTTACATGTTGCAATTCTGTAAAAATCTTATACCTATATATTTATTATATAACGTAAAACTAGACTCTATTAGCTTTAACAGGTAAGATATGATTAACGTAAAATATGTTAGTAAATATTTGGATTCCCAACCCAACGACATTTTATTTCAGTTTATAAACATATTATAATCAGTTCAAACCTTGTATAAGTTTAATAAAGCTAATATAATAGATTACATTCTTGCTATTTATACTGCAAATAATACACTAATTAACTAAACACCATCATGTAAAATGTACTTAAAAGATGTAAACTAGTATTTTACTTTGATGCAGGGAGAAAGAGATTAAGTCAAGAATACAGAGAAGAAAGGATGAAGGGGAGTTGGAGGGGCTGAGTTACAAGGGAAGTTGGAATAGCGAGAATGGAGGAGATATTATAGTGATAGAGTGTCGAAGAGACTATAAGAAGTTATGTATCTTTTTCTTTGTATTTTATGTTATTGTTATAAAGTGCCAACTGTGATAAGTTGTAAACAACATTAATTTGAGCATTTTTAAATGCTTTAATTACATAGGTCTAACTAGGAGCCACTACGGAAGTTGTTATGTTACATGACGTAGGCTTAGAGTTAGAATACAAGTTTAGTGAGGGTCTATCCCCTTCAAAATACAGTATGTTAGGAGACGGAGTTAATTAGTAACTAACTCAGACAGTAAATGTGTTCCCAACAACAACTGGAGTTAATTAGCTTAGGGCCAGTCTCAGGTTGTTGTTGTCTCAGTTATATGAACTTCATGAAATGCCGCAATACTTTTTTCAATGTTTAATATAACTATTTACCGTTTTGAGGAAGTATATTGGTTGAGCTGAGCTACGACTGTTAAACGAGGGTTTGGAAAATTTTGATTTCTCTCAGTCTGCCTTCCTATCGGTTTGTCTGTCCATATGATGACTGTATAGACTTGAAATTTTATGAAGTTACATTTATATATGGATAAATACTGAGTTCGTCATAGAAACAACTAAGCAAGCTCAGCTGTTGCTTCTGAAATATAATTAATTAGAGCCATACTACTATATGCGCATACTCTTGTAAGTAAATCATTTTACAAAGGGATGTAAAAATAACAAAGTTAAGAAAGTATGAAAAATGTCCTAATTTGTTTTTTTTTTTTATTTAAATCATTATACTATACCTCTAACTGTAACAAATTGATTAAATTTGTACGGAAATAGGATTGATGTAATACAAATTAAATTAAATCAAGCTAAATGTACCTTACCAGTTACATCCCACTAACAATATTATATTGCTCCGTATGATACCTCGAAAACGATCTGATGTATAGACTTGAAATTTTATGAAGTTTCATTTCTACATGAGACAAAAATGAGTTCGACGATGGTACAATATGTCAATCCATAGAATTTTGCTCAGTATTAGTAAATATTTCTATATTAATGTTTTATGCGTAACTATGATGGCAACGATAGTAAAGTAAATAGCAGAGTAAATAAATTTGTACACAAATGAACACAACTGAATACAATCATAGGAGACTTTAACATGTAACATTTTTATTTATAGACAATACAAGGTTTTTCAGCCCTACAATATATATATATATATATATATATATATATATATATATATATATATATATATATATATATATATATATATATATATATATACTAATCACTGTGTTGAATAGGAGAAAACAAAAGAACTATTTTTCACTTCTATATTTCGGGGGATTTAATACCCCCGTCTTCAGGAAGTTTTAAATAAAAATGAATACAGAACTATAACATGTAAACAAAAATTAATAAAACATAAATGTAAACACAGTGCATAACATTTGATAAAGTCCAGCTGACGTGAACTTTTTCTAATTCAATCTTGTTGGAACAGTTGATTTTTATAAAGGGTGGAATGTAACTTGTAATTTATGGCAAATTTTGAATGTTTTAAAATTATTTAAAAAGTTATCTTAAATTTAGACCAAATGGATTTTTTGTCTTCAACATAATTTGATGAGCTTGCTCCATGTGCTTTAATTTTAATCTGTTGTAGTTTTCATCAGGGCATTGTGGTAGTTGGTGTATTCCTTTTAATTTAAAACACTCTTCAATTTTGTCTTGTTTGTTTTCTAGACAATGTCTTGCGAATGGTTTATCTTCATCTTTATGGAATATGTCAAACCTATGCCCTGTCATACGGACTCTCAAATGGTTCGATGTTTGGCCAATATATTGTTTGGAGCAAAACTTACAATTAATTTGGTATATTAAATTTTTTGAATTACAGTCAATTTTGCCAAATATAGGATAGGTCATTCCGGTACTGCTGCTATTGAATTCTCTTGAAGGAGTCATAATTTTACATGTTCCACATCGTGATTTTTTACATAGATCACATCCATTTCTTGTACAGTTGATAGATTTTGGAACTAGTGTGTTAACAAGCTTGTTTTTCAAATTTGGAGGTCTTCCAAAAATTACTCTAATATATATATATATATATATATATATATATATATATATATATATATATATATATTATATATATATATATATATGAATATAGGACAAAAAGCCTAACTCAACTGTCATATTAGGCTGCTGAAAATATGTTTCACCCGAATTTGCCGTTTTTTGACCAATGTACACTTTATGTTTATGTGTTCTTTATAGAGACACTCAGGTGTTGCGTCGGAAATATAATTAATTTGAGCCATACTACTATATGCGCACAATCATATAAGTAAATATAGAAACAATCTTTATACTACAGCTCCAACTGTAAAACAAGCTGATTAAATGTGTACGGAGATAAGATTTATGTGAAACAAATCAAATCAAGCTAATGTACCTTACCAACTATATCACATTAAAAGTGCTACCTTGCTCTTAAGACGTCCGGTAGTAAATAAATCTAGATAAAATCTTAACTGCCAATCCATTAGCAATCAAGTAGCTTTAAAGCACTTGGAGTAGCATAAACAAAATATCCAATTAAACGCGGAACTGTAAATAGTGTTCGTTAGTCAGCAACGCGTTCGTTAGTTGATCCAATCATTTTTTATTCCGTGTATTAGTGCTGTTTTTTATAGTGAACAACTGAACGTTTTGCATAGCTTAAAATATAATATATACAGTACATATACACTACGAAAAATTAATTTAGTGTATAGTAAAATCTAGATCAAAAGAATACATGTTTAGACGTACAGAATTTGCAGAGAGTAGGCGATCGTGCAATATACGGAGTGTTTGATTTATCTCTAAAAATAAATTTTCTCAGCTTGTGTATTCATAAACAGATAAAATATCTCATATTTGAATTCTTGTTTTTGTATTACTATGCAAAGCTAAACAAAAATACAGGAGACCTGTAATAACAAACGTTGGGCATATTTTAGTTTTATTGTAAATGATCCACAGCAATTTTACTGGCAAGTACATTTTCTTAATACTTGAATTACATTCTAAATTGTCTTCTTTTCTAAAAATAGTGTTTTCGAGAATGGAAAGATACTATAACATATACAAGCATTATAAATATAACACTTATAGTAACTAAAATAAATACCAAAGTTATTTTTACAAAATTCCGTAATCCTAAAGTCTAAAATGTATTGAGAGAAATATATTGAAATTGTAAATGTATATGTAGTCCATAGAGTTAAAAGGGTAATTAATTAGATGAGATGAAATTACTGCCTACAACCTTTCCTCGATTGGTATTAAATATGGCCCAATCCGGTATCTTGTAGTTCATGAAGTCGATTTCATGAAAGAGGGATTAAACTCTGCGGAGGCCACGTATTATCTGTTTTTTGACTCGTGAAAGGCTCTTGGTGTCACAATATTTGTAATTAATTTTTTCTACTATTACTACTCATTAAAATCTTTCATTTCCCTACTAGTTTTTAGGGAATTAAATTTTAAAAAGTTTAAACGCCAACCATCTTGATATCTGATATCATAGTACAATAACAATTTTTATCTTGATGATTTCATACTGTATGAAAAAGTATGTACCAAATTAGAGTTTTATATCTTTACTGGTTTCTGAAGTAAAAATAAAATTAAAAACACGTACAGAGAGAAAAAATGTAAATAAAAAGATATTAGACTATTAGAAGATTTTAGTTCTTGCTCTATGTGAAGAATATCCTTAATTTTGTGCGAAGAGAATATTTTTAAAACGTTATTCCCAAACATATTAAAAAAACAACACAAACATGTTAGATATTTGTATTTGCAGCCGTTTGTATTTGGGCCTGAATACAAAATTGGCATAAATTTAGTAATTTTTTTACTTTTTATTTATTTAGAACAGGTATTTCAAAGAGACATCAATTTAAAGTAAAACTATATTTTCCAAACCCAATATTGATTATACTGCTTTAATGACAATTAATAGTTTTTTAAGGATTTTAATAAGAAGGAAGCAGTATTGTATAAACCTTTCATGTAATATCAAAGTTCTATTAGGATAATTCAAGAAAGAACCAAGAGCTCCTGTATGTTGCAATTTACATCGTAATGCGGTGACTTTGCCTCTGGTTAGCATTTTTATGAGTTTGTTAGGGTCGTTCTCAATGAGATACACGTTGAGTATTTTATACAAATTTCTTCACCTTTATTACTATAGGTTCGTGTGCTGTTCATAATGGTAGGAATGGGTTTTGGGCCCCTTTTGAAACATAGTATGATTGAATAAATGCGAAAAAACAAAGTAGCCTAATCTAACCCACTTTAATAAAACTTACTAAAAATAGTAACATTATTTTATAACTTAAAAACAATATTTAAAGTTATGGATTTACATTTAAAAAGTTATATATTTTATTAATTTACTTTTTCAGTGGCGTGTTCTAGGGTTTATGTAATGTTTTACGTATCTACGAATATTATACTGGTAAATTAAAATATTACTAATGCTTTAATTTAATATTCCATCATTATAGGGACATTAAATATTTAAAGTCAAATTTGTATTATTAATTATTTCTAATCAAGTTGTAATGAAAGAATAATCAATGTACAATTAATATAATCAATTGATACATACTTTCTTATTGCAACAAATTTTATATAGTAATAAATAAAACTTATTGACAGTATTAAAATAAATGTGTATATTTAAGATAAGTGATTGCAACCTTATAATTACACAAGCACAATTTTTCTTCCTGGAATATACTTTCAGTTTTTAAAATAATATTATTACTTTAAAATAATTCTAAGAAACGCTGAATTATTTTTCTTCTAACGAATTGTAAGTCATGTCCTGTTTTTAATCCATTTCACAAATATAAATGTAGGTACATATGTTATAAAGTTGTATATTTTTATTTTTTGTTTGTTTGTTTGTTTGTTTTTTTTTAAGGAGAAGCCGATCCCCTTTTAAGCCTTATTCTGCCCGTCCTCATGGGCCACTGGCCTGTGCGAGGATCTTATCAAACAGAATAGGGGGGGGAGTCGATACAGTACAAGGTCAATGGTACTGATAAAAAGTGCAAGGGTCACAGACAGGATTCGAACCTGCGCTATCTCTAACTCAGACTCAAAGTCCGACGTCTTAGACCGCTCGGCCATCGGCATTACGCAGTAACTTACAAAAAAGTAGTAATGCTAAAAGTAGTAAAAAAATATAGTCTAGTAATCCTTTATCTGAACGTATATTAATCGTGGTTTCAATAGGAACATTTCAATCATTGCCACTTTGGAATTATTGAAGGATTGAATTATTAAAAAACAATTTATAATGTCTACTCATTTGCATTTTCTATGAAAGTATACACAAAATACGACGAATTAAAAATATCTAATGCATTGTAAATATTATTTAAGCTCTGTTAGCAAACTCTACTATGATGTTGAACATATCTTAGACCATAGGTATATGACCAAGAGCTAGAAGTAAATGCTTTTCGACCGAAGTAGGTTTTCTTATAGCTGTGTATTTGTATTTTCTTGATTGGAGTAGCAAGGCAAATTCAACGGTGACATTAGATATATAACTCATTTGATTTATGAGCTCCTACACGTGTAAAACATTATTTAATAGTTAGGTTGAACTCTGATAGTATTAACCAAGATACGCATGCTTAAGTTTCTAAATGTTCATAGACAACGTAATATGTGCTTTCTTATTGTGATTTTGTATTGGGATATCGTTTTTGAAAATTTCCTAGGAAGCAAATTATGTTACGTATGATATCTACAATTATCTATAAGAAAACAATAATGACGGGGTTCTGAAAAACATTTTTGAATATATGAATGACGAATATACGACCTGAAATCTGATGCTGTCACAGACTTGACTCCTGGATTCTGGAGCCAATGTCAGTCCGAACAGATATAAAAATCAGGCGATGAAGCTCAAAACTAAAATATGTTACAGCTCACTAAACGGAAGGTAAAATTGAGCTGAAACCAGCATTAGAATTGAATATACCATAGCGCCGTTATTTTTTTTTGTATTCTTTTAAAAATTTCTATTTTAATTAGCTTCCGAATTAATGTCTACTGCATATAATTCGTATTACTGTAAGAGACTGTAATTATTTTGCATCTTAGGACTATAATTTCACTAATTCTAATAAGAACAACATCAACTATTGACAATTTTATTTAAAATTTAGACTACGTTTGTAATAGAACGGAATTATAGGAGATGATTGAAGCTTAGAAACGAAATTCACCAGTACTAAAACGCGAGAAGGCAGTATTGCAATTGTTCTTGTTATTGCACGCGGCTTTGTTGGTAGCACGTACAGTTTTTACACACCACCATATTGGCAACACTGGACCACCTGTAGCCCACGGCAATGCTGCCATCCCACTCACTCCATTATAAAACTCCCTTTCTCAGAGCTTTCTTTCTTTTGTCTCTACACTAAATTGCTCTAATTTGTATTAAGCCAAAATAATCTATTATTATCTGTACATTTACGAGCTATTTACTTATTTAATTTATAGAATGCATTATTTAATACATATTTTAGACGTTTATAAGAAACACTATACTATTTTGTTACCTCGTATGATTAGAACGATGCAATGCATGCTTAGTATGAAGTATACAATATAGTTATATAGGAGATCGATGTAAATATTATGTTATCTCACTTCTAACGCTTAAAAAACTGTGCAGGATTTATAGTACTATTACAGTATTTTAATCATTGGAGTTACGTAAATTTTGGTTAATTACACTCAAGAATATGGTCTAGGATGTGGTGCTTGTGAAAATCATTCACTTGCTGATACTTTTGGCATGTAATTGCAATGCTCTTATTATATTTTAAATCACAGGTACTATGCATTAAATATACTAGTACATTTTCTTACAATATATATTGTACCATACGAGTTATTAGAAATACTGTTAAACATATTTTTGTTTATAATTATTATTTAGATGCGTGTTGACAATAACTCTGTAGTACTGGTCTATTTTGTGCAACAGACATTAAAAAAGCATTCCATTAACAAGTTCTTTTTCGCAAAAAAAAAATAAAACTCTGTTCCTATTGGGTTTTATTTGTTGAGCGTCAGCGAATCCTATTTTCATTCATGTTTGTCTGACTCTCAATCTGTATTGCTATATATTTTACGTATTTATAAATGGTTCATGGTGAGAACTCTTCAGTAGCAGAAATTCTGATGTTAACAAACAGCCAGTAACATAACGATGGCAATCATATACCTCTAAATGTCGTCATTTATCTCCCTACTCGCGTCTAGCTAATTGTTCTCTAAGGCCACTTTCAACCATTTAAGAACTTAGGTCTTTAACAGCTCGATTTAACATTACTTATCTTAATCAATTCGTATTTTAGTTCTAAAAATATTTGCATATAAGTGCATTAATAAATTTACTCGTATGTACTTTTTTATCATTACATTAAGTAAATTTACTTAATGTAATGATGGTTTATGGTTAAGACATATGTTAAGATATTTTCTGAGCAAAAATTAACTTTAGAATTTCATCGTGTATATATAACCTTGTGTGATCTGATCCAATATGTGAACTGATTTTGACAATATATGGGTATTAACAATATACACATCCGAGTTAAATGTTCAATAACTATGATCCATTACAAGTTACATAAAAATATAACTGAAACCGTCTCAGAAACCAACGGGGTGTATGGCTTTGCTGTATCATGGCATGTAAACCAAATTTATGATGTTTTTAATGCAAAATCTTTGGATTTGGAGGAGGTCGTGAGAAAAAATACAAAGCCAAGAATGAAAAGTCCTAGGAAGTTAAAATTGTAAATAAGAAAAGAGAAGAAGACGTTTATTATAATCAAGAAATAAGAGAATGGGCATGAGTAAACGTAAGAAAGTAACTAATAATTTCCATATAAAATAATCTTTTTTTATTTCACATTCTTGACGATGCTCTCAAAACGCTCAGGTAGTACTACTTAGGGCTGCAATTCCATATACTTAAATGTAGAGTATTAAAAACAAATATTTAAATATACTTTTATAAATTTCAAGAGACTTTAGGAAGAGTCTAATGCCTATTTAAAAATGGTTTTTCATTAATACCCTCAATGTGACCACTGAGATCTCAATGAAGTACGTAGACTAGTTTGTAGACATTTTTGAAATTTTTTAATTTAAACATTAAGTTGTTTTAAACGCTTTTGCTTTCAATTCAGTTAAAATACAAAAAAACATAATTCAAATTATATAAAACGTAACCCATAGCTTTTCACTACATTGTTTAATTCAAAGTTAACAAATGTTTTCTTTGTTTCCAGCCTTTATATATTACATCAGTAGAAAAACTTATACTCATGATTAAAAAAAGTAATATATAATACGATTCGCTCTCTCATTCAACTGTTCTTAAAACAATTTGAATTGTTTGTTTTAAAAACAAAAATACCCAAAATCGTCGCTCATTTTACTATATCAAATTATGCATTTGAAGACATTGACATTTAACACTAACATTTATTTTAAGAAAGCAAACATTATCGAAGCCACACTGTAGACTTAAAGGTATTCAAAATCACAAGAGATGAGGTGAGCTGGTGTTGGCCCGTAAAACAAGTAAAATTGTACTATAGTTTTAGTATTTGCTAAAGTAAAGATAGAAAATGTAATAATGAAAGGATTTCTAGAGTAATGTAGTTACTCTTAATCAAAGAAAAAAGTCATTCCCACGCTCTAAACACGCGCGCGCGTTTGTGTGTGTGTGTGTGTGTGTGTGTGTGTGTGTGTGTGTGTGTGTGTGTGTGTGTGTGTGTGTGTGTGTGTGTGATCTTTCCAGAGAAACAGTTCAGCTAAATACCACATAGAATTGGTCAACAATCTCAATGTTAACACCAAGAACATGTTATAAAATATGAATAATTTAATACCTCTCATTGGGAATTTCTTCAAAGGTGCTTCTGTTTGTCTTCATACATGACCATACTCTGAAACCACTATAATCGAAAATTTGTATATCGACTTCCACAGTATAACGCAGGCTTATAAACGCGATTACTGATGTAATTTTGACCTGGTTCAATCTAAACAAAGTTAAGAGAGTTAATACGCAAACATGTTTGATATAAGTATTGCCAGATCCTACTATTGAAAACGATGGCGGTCGTTCACACATGTACACAAATTTATATAGAATATGCTATAACGTAAATACAAATATGACGGTTGTTCCAATTTTAAAAAGAAATGGATATTGCTCAGTGTATGAGTGTTAGACTATTCAAGTAATTCATAGCATTATTTGTAACAACATCATTTGTATATCTCTACATGAATGGTTTAATTCTCAAAGAAATAATCCATTTTATTTAATAAAAGACAACTTCCTATTCCTTAATTGATATTTAACAGAATTCACTGAAAATGGCCTCTTGAAAGAATTCGTAATAATATAACACGGCCTCATGTGTTTCAATTTGAAGTCAGTGAACCCATAGTTGAGCATATTTTTATAATACTAATCATTAACTATGGTATTGTAATTTCACTAGAAACTTAAAAAAGAAGAGGATATATTTCTGGTGAAACTTTCTAAACATTATACTCAAACTAAAGTAGAGCAAAGAAAAGAACCACAAGTGCTTTTAGTGCACCGTTCTGTGCTGAAACTAAAAACGTGTCAGTCTCTATTTACTTCAAAAACAACTTAAGTTATTTGATCTTTGTGTTCTAGGGTTGCCAAATATAATTTGTCTATGACATTTACTCGAGTTTCTTAACACAACTCATCCTTATTTCTAGATATTATATTTATAATATAATGATAACAAAAGTGCAATAATTATGTAATACATCTTGTACAAGCCTGATACGCATAATAGTACTAGAATAAAAGTTCTACAATAAAATTGTGAAATAATTTTCTGTGTTAACCCTGCCGCAGGAGAGAAAGAGATACGTGTACATTTAATTCAGAGAAAACCGACGTTATACATATGGTCAGAAAATGATAAATGTATAATAGCCAGAGAGATAAAGATATCTAGATCCCATCACAACTGCGGTAATCGTAATACTTCATCACTGTACTTTGTTAAAAGAATTGTAGTGAAGATATGATTATTTGAGACATCCGTTATATTTACAATTTATATTGTTGCTGATGTTAATCTTAGTAAATTAATAAACGTTACACTATTGTAACGTACATCTGTTAAGAAAAACTATACTAAAGCTGAAGGTTATAACAATATGTATTTATTTTATTATTGAATAAAATTTATAACTGTTCACAATAACAAATGCTCAGATTAGTTTTGAGGTAGATATAATAACCTAATCAATATTTAAGATGGTAAATATTGTGCATGGTGCAATAATATATAAAATATCTTCATAACACTACTAACAAAAAGGCTCTGCATGTCAATCAATAGACCTCTTTCCATCAGTTGATGTACCTACTTTATATACGATGGCAGAATCTGTATACAAAAAGATATATTGTATGTTGTTTCATGGTTTATTTTTATAAAAATAAACTGAACATTAAACTTTGGATTTTTTTGTTTTAAATTTAATACTTTTATTTAAATTGGTTACGTATGCTATCTACTGGTTATGTAAACATATCTTCAATACGCTTTCACGATACTGAAGTGGTGCCTGGTAACCTGGACATGAAGCAAAACAAGTCTAAACCATTACCACATCACCACCGAAGAAAAATATAATGTAAACAAATTATTTACCAATATCAACAACTGTGTTGCTAAAACCTGTGTTTGCATTGCATCTATCTTAATGTACATAATTGTCTCTTATAAGTAATATCTGGATGAAAATGAGTTCATTATCAATATCAAACTTCTCGAATACAATTAAGAAGGTGACACACACAAAATATTAGTTAACAGTACAGACTTAACAAAGGGTGCTTACTGCTTAGTGTATATGCTAGAGTAATGTCCACTACTCTAACATACTCTACATACATACATACTCTGTATGTATGTGCTGTTTAATAATTTATATATCGTAACAAGCTTTATACAATGTAAGATTCCAAAGTTTCATAAAAATAGTAATCCGCTTTAATATGAAAATGGCGAAATTTTTAGATGTAGAATAGTTTCAATATGAACGGATAGAATATGTAATATGACAGAGTTCAGGTGACGTCAGAGGCGATGACAATACCAGTGTAAGTCTCTCAGAGCCGGATATATCACAGCAGCCTGAGGTAGCAATATCACAGTCACACACAATATCACAGTGACACAATAAAACAGCCTTAGTATTTACCACAGTCTAATTCTGCAATTTTAGATAGTACATATTATATGCAGAAAAATTAGAGTGTTCCGGAATCATCTATATCATCTGATACAAGAAATCTTATTAAGTCATCTGTTTGAACGTGTTGGTCATTACATAAAAGATTCTGTATAACCATGAGCCGATTAACCTATTCTTTAGTTAATCTGCTTGTGTATGTCTATAATATTATTTCTACTAAGTTTTGATGTTGTTTAGAATATACAAAATAATGTTTCAAGGAACAATAGATTAACATTTTAGAATAAAAATGCATTTATGGTGTTTATTTTTAACAGACGCTTAAATAGAACTTCACTGCATCAAAAGAGAAATCCATTTATATTTCCAAAAAAATTGACAATGTTTATTTTATATTTATATACTCTTGCAAGTACTTTAAAGTTTAAACAAAAACAGAAAATACAGTGCTCATGTTTGAATTTTTGAGTTCTCAGAACCCTTCATCAGAAAAACGCTGAATTAATAAAACATAGAAACAATCCAAACGTAACCAAAATAGAATTTTAACAAATAAATCCCATAAACAACAAGAATCCAATCAGCTGTATGTAGAATGTTTGTTAATGTTTACATAGAACTACAAATTTGTATAAGAAGGAAAAGAGAATCATCTTAGATTTATCTGGTTGCCTTGATTTTAAAATTAATTGATGTGCGATTTCAACGATGTATATATTAACGTATAATTTTTTAATTATAAAAAAACCCTTAAAAAATCTAAATTTACTCTTGTTTGTTTTTTAAAGAACCCAAAGACCTTAAAGGATGTCACATTTGGCAGATTTCTTCACTGTGATCCGTGTACTGAAAATAATCCAATTATTTTCTCTATTGAACATTGATTACGTTTAATTTACCCATTTTATCCTTTATTAGCTTCATTAGAGACTATTTATGTGAAAACAAATTTTTAACATAAATAGTTTAATATAGTTTAACAAGAATACATAGTATATAATCCACACTATTATATACAATGCTATTGGTGTCACTTTGTGTGTATATGCGTGTGTGTATGCGTGTGTGTGTGTGTGTGTGTGTGTGTGTGTGTGTGTGTGTGTGTGTGTGTGTGTGTATGTGTTTGTTTTACTCAATCAGGTAAAAACTACTACACCGACTGTTCTGAAATTTTACTTGGACATTCTTAGAGCCCCTGATTAACATACGGATCTGCTCATTTCAAAGATCACTCACTGCTCATGAAAACTGCCTCTTGGGTTAATCAGCAGATAGTAAATGTGTTTTTCTACATATTTCTAAAATAAATTGTTAAATTTAAAGGGTAAATGAGAATCAGTATTGAACTGCATTAAGTTCTTACTAAAAAAAACTATTTTCCACCTTGCCCATTATAAAATAAATAATGTGTGGTTATAATTTTGTATGTACTAATTTCACAAAAGAACTCTCAGGGCATTGTAACATGTTTTAACCTAGTTTACATTTTAAATATCTTACATTTAAGAAAATAGTATTAAATAAACACCTCGCATAATCTCTGAAGAAACCATATTGAACAACTCATAAGAATCAAAGGATAGAAGAATCATGGATCCTGCTGCTTATCCTCCTTGTTGCTTTAAGATACATATAAATATCTTCAACGTTGAAGTCCTATATTCTTACAGAGAACAAAACTATATTACTTCAGAGATAAGCGTAACGTTTCTCAAGTTGAAGTAACACATTATGTCAAGTTGATCTACGTAGATTATAAAACTGCTCCACGAAAATGATTGAACGTCCTAACAAAATTCTTATCACAATCGTTCCTTATTAAATTTATTGGCTCAGTTATTGAAGAAACAACCCAACATGCATATATCCACCAATATCTATGAACCAAAAGATTTCCATCTAAAAGCATACGAGCTTTTCTCGTAAAATTGATAAAGAAATTTCTTCTTATAAAAAAATTCGTCAGACGTGCTAGTTTAGAGGGAAGACAGAATGCGAAGTTATCAAAAGCGTTAAATACATGAAAAGATCAATTCATGAAAAATAAGGTTGTGTACTTATACAGTGCAAGTTTTCTCCCGGTTTCTAGACTATAAACAAAATGTATTATTTTTATATCAACGATTTAAAACAATTTCATTAAACATTTTTATCTCTATCATTAAAGGCACATGTTATAAAGTTTGTGTTTCATCATATTTTCTAAAGCCATTTAATATTATTTTTACAATGATTTTTTTTTTTCTTCTGAAACTGTGGCTTCTTGTATTACTCATTTCATTACAATAACAGCAAATATGTATTACTTAACTGATGCATCTGGATTCGATATAGTAAGAAAGGTACGAGGTTGATAAGTCATACTTGCTAATGATTACTACGTATATTATGATGTCTATGTAATATGGCTAGAGTCCTGGTATAAAGAGATCCAATAATACATTTGGATATAGTTTTCACAGTTACACGTGCGTTTAACGATATATCGGCTATATTTCAACGTGTTAGAATAAAGCCTAGGAAGGACCTATGAGTAAATTCTATTATGTTTCCTTAAAAATTCTATCTTGACATTCTTGCTTATTTGAAAATTACTGATAATAATTTGTAGATTCTATTAATTAAAGTTAGTTTTACTCTAAAAATAATAAGCCCTATTTTACGACTTACAGTACATTATTATACATAAGAGAGTCTGTATTTATTTAAGGTTTTATCTAAGTTAATCTATTGTTGTTGTTGTATTTATATTTTTAAAACCATCCCTAGGAAAATTATTTTATCATTGAACACATTTTACCCCTTTCGTATCTTTTGAGACACTTAGTTCAAAAAATGCATTTTCCCTTGGAGATGCGTAGTAATGTTAAGGATACAAACAGTTAAAGTAGGTGAATGTAAAATTACCACCCCTCCTACTCCCGTCACCATCCCTTCTTCTTTGTGTTCTGTTCTCCGAAACTTCTTGAATTGACAAAGCAAAGGCAGGTAATTAATGTGCCAGCTTTCATCTTCATGCACAACTTTACTAATATACGGCGATTTTATGCTGTTTAATTGCTTTTACGTAAATAGCTAATTCTACCGAATTTTCCCCTTGTGTTACCGAGGATTTTTGAAAAGTATTAATACTGAAATGAATTATGTTGTAAAAGTGATCGGATCCATCATGGAAGAAGATTCATTTATAGCTCTACAGTTTCGTTTGCATAACTTTTTTACGGAAGCTTTGATCGACATTAAATAACAGAAGGTTAAAGGAAACATTAAGTCAGATTTGATAAAACCTCTCTCAACAGTTGGGACTCTAAACAAAAATCAAGTGTCCCGAAGAAACTTCAAGCATGGAGGGCAATTACGTTATCTTCAAGCCGTAAAAAACTAATCATTTTCTTAGTTAGTCCTCGCCGCTCATCCCGAAGGACAACCGGTGTTTGTAAGGATATTATCAAACATCAAAGAGGTGAGTTAGTACAGTACAAGGTCAGCAGAGAGGAGTTGATCTTGCACTCGGATATATCCGAGTCAGGTTAAAAAGTAGACGTCATCATCAAAATTGTATATATTTTACCTTCTTAATGAATTGTGTAGTGAAATCTCGTGAGAAAAAGTAAATAGTATATCATTCCCAATATCTACCTTAATCTCCCGAGTGAGCCATAAGGACTCTTGTTATAATTGTAGTTTACTGGATCAATAGTTCTTAAACGTTTAATAAATGGTTTATTCAAAACAAACCTTTCCTAATTTAATGTAGGGAACTTTTAAGTTTATTTGATTGAAGAGGGTGAAAAAAACTAAAATTTGACTAACAATACACAAATAAATAACATACGGAATATTTGTATATGACTTTTTATAACTTTTAATTGTTTAGAGAATTAAATTTATCTAAATAGTTTAATCACTTAGTACGAGTATTTACACTCGTGTTTCATTTTAACACTCATATGCTATAAGCACAGACTGTTATTTTGTGGCAAAGAATCACAACAAATACCAGTAATTATTTAATTAAGATCACTAGGTGTCAAAAATACACGCTTGCTAGTGTGCTTAGTTTTGAAGACTATAAAAACTGTGTATTGAACTGCACACTGGTTCTCCATAAATTAGTTTAATAAAATGTAGTAAAAATCTGCTTAAAGTATTTTACAAAGTAACAGCCAAAGAATGTCAAAATAAGGTTGACATTTCTTTGATCACTCAGCCGTTATAAGTGGTAGATTGGAACTGTTCCATCGGTCTGAAAACGATTACTTTAAGAGGGAAAGAGATCAAGAATTTTACTGAATATATTTATTATTGAATACAGTTCGTAAACATTTTTATTACATTAGACTAACTGGCCAATGATGTGTAATAAGACAAGTTGGTGTAATAAGTCAGTTATAAGTTACTTTGCTGTTTAAAATTATCTGCATTGTATTTTAATGATGAAATGTTTAAAATCACAATAGTAGAAATTTTTATCTAAATAAGTAAAAGGCTAAAGGGTTATGTTTTGATATAAACATACATGTATAAAATTCACACGCACGGACGCACGTACACACACACTCACACATACACAGATATATATATATATATATAAATACATACATACATACACAGATTCTACTGCATTAGGAAATTGAAGGCGATGTAAACGACCTGCGCGGTTGTAGAGACAAGACCAGCTTACCAGAACATATACTTTCCAACAAAACTGATCTTGGAATGAAATTCATAGGAGAAAATCTAGGAAAATGGAGGGAGATGGGTAGGACAACCAGGAGACAGAAGAAAGGAACCGGTGACAAGAATGTTTCGATAATGTGCAAGCCTCAGACAACCGAATCTGTTACAGGTATGACCCTAAATTGCCTCAAGCCCACACGGGAGAACGAAATAAAACAAACATTGTGGTTTGATACTCTTTGAATTGATTGATGGATTTTAAAGTGGTACAATTATTTCTTTAGTATCGTTAATTCAGGCTAAATTTCAATTTCAGTTATTCTCTATTCGTATTAGCCTTTAAAGACGTAAATACGTATGTTGGGATTTTAAGTAATTTGATAATCTTTCAAAAGTTGTGTATGAAGACATTACTACTTCAGCCTTATGTAATTGTTTTCTAGACTTCTTTATTTATAAACAATACATCTTAAATTAGAACTAATAATAAATGCTACTAAAAATTGTTACTTGTTTATTTATTCGAATTATATAAAAACCAAGTTTTATAAAACTCAACGAAATGAATAACACGTCTCCCAATTCTGGTTCCTTGGAGACATTAAGGATGAATGAGGCATTAGTGAACAAAGAGTCTGGCGTTTGGAAATGAATGAGCCGCAGCGGTTCAAGGCCACAGGGCTGCCAACTGATCTCACAAAGAGGTTGAAATTTACCTTCCTCTTTTATACTTTTCCACTGTTGTTGATTACTGGTCTTTTCCTGATCTCCAACAACAATTTCAAAATGACTAATCCACAGTTAATTTCACAGTTTGTTAAATAAATGGAAAACTTTAATATACTAAAAATAAGTGTATATTAAAGAAATAATTTACAAAATATTTTATGAAACTTGCAACTCTCGATCTTTAACGCGTTTATTACTTGTATACCAAAACAGTACATAATATGAGCTAACTGAGAGCTTTCAGAAGTCTCACAAAATTGAAGCTAACAAATAACATTTTATTAATCAAATAAAATTGTATGGTACCAAATTTGTATCATTTGATACCATGAAATGCTTTAGAAAAGTTTACATATCATAGTTCGACAGACGGAACTATCATTTCACCCTCCTTCGATCCTGGTAAAAGATAACCTTAAATATATCTCGTGTAAGTTATAAAAAAGGTTTGGTAATAAGCTGATAATTTTTCGCCCGTCTCACGATTTATGCCTCTGGTTTCATTTTTACTGTTGTTATATGGTTCATGCAAAATAAATAAATCAACGGTATGCGTAGGTTAGGAGGGCTTCAAGCATTTTACTGGACGTCGAAAGTTAAGAAAAAAAATCGTTTCTTATTGCTGGTATATTTTGTTGGAACAAACACAGAATAAATAACTTTTCAGAAAGTTTTTTAAAAAGGTATATTTTAAGTAGACATTAAAAATCAGCCGATCGGTCCACTGGAATATTGTTTGTAAGCTAAGGCTAAATTATAATTAAGTATACAGTCTAATTTATAACAAGTTTAGCATCACTCATGTGAGGTATTGCACCTTAAAAATATTTCTCTAACACTAGAGATCTTGTTACAGCAATACATATATATGAAAGATTATGGGGATGACTTCCCTATAAATATTAAGACAGTATTACCTCTAATTGGTGTTTATAAATATCTAATTGATGTTAAGTATCCTATATATTTTAATTAAGTCTACGTTCTGCAATACACTACATTATCTATTTAGTATATTTCTTATTTTCAAGATTGTAAACTAAAGTTTTATTTTTGTTGACAAATTTACTTAGGGTCTACCTTAAACAGTAATTTTCATGAAATTTAACTTTGAAAGAGCATAATAATTTGCTGTGTAGCATAGCACTTTCTAAGAAAGTGTTTTGTAATTAAATATTTACTGCTTCAATTAAGCTTTATTCAACATTCTTAATTAAACCTCAATTATGCTATATTTAATTACGTCTTTTTAGTATTTAAAACAAACATACCAACTCACACATAGAAAGAATAAAGCCTATAATTTAATATTACGTCTAGGTTAGCAGACAAGCTACCAACTCCACACAGAAGTGGATGTCTGTAGAAACGTGCCGCTACAGTGTAGTGCTGGCTGCAGGACGAGCCCCAGGAGTAATTAGCTGCTGTTTAATATTACGTCTAGGTTAGCAGACAAGCTACCAACTCCACACAGAAGTGGATGTCTGTAGAAACGTGCCGCTACAGTGTAGTGCTGGCTGCAGGACGAGCCCCAGGAGTAATTAGCTGCTGTTTAATATTACAACAGCTGGTTGTACGTTATTGAAATTGATCTCCTCAATTAGTGTTAACATTTAAAACTATTAGTCCTTTTTTATATCGTCTTACGTATAAAACAGTGCAATGCTAGTGTTATATCAATAAACAGTTGTCATGTAATTAACGACGTGTAATTGAAAGTTAGTAATATGTGGGTCTCCTAAATGGCACAGAATACGAATTCCCATCACAAATTCAATAAAACGCGAAGGTTTTCACAGCATTGTAAGAAGAGACGTTGCCGAGTTGCCTAATTCAGAATGTTCAAGTCCTGAAGATCTTCTGTCAAAGAGTGTTCAGTTTACCAACATCCTATGGCAGACGTCTGTTCCTCGACCTAATAGCCTTCATCAGCCCCGTACTCCTGAAGAAAACAGCGTACTTTATTCACTGATCGTTGTTGTTTTAACAATTGTGAGTATGGTTCAGACCCATTCGCGACTCCTCCTAGAGTTGAACGTCATAGAACGGTATCTGCGTCTCATCACCAGTATAAATGTTGGAAATAATCCAATTACCACAAACATTAAGGGGTTGGAGGGTGTGTCTGATGGCTTATTTTCATGAACAACATTTTACTCATCAGTTAAATCGTAATGTATCCACAGAGAAAATGTTTTCTGACTTAAAAAAAATATGGTGATACTATTTGTAATAAGTGCAGTGTGTGCTCTCTTGGTTAATAGCACGTACCTGACCAACTTGAGTGAAAGCGGAGTGCGGTATTTCTGTTTCGTTGCTTTGAAACATATTTACAAATGCCTCATACAATTTCAGAATATCACCTAAAGCAGTAGCACGGAGTGGGTCGAAACTGAAGGCAATTTTAAGACATTCCACTGACTCCTCGTGGAGTTACCCAAAAAACATTTGCCTTTAAAATCATGGACATTAATAACCAAAAAATGCTCATTCAGTAACTCCATTACTTCGTGAAGTAGATGTTTAGATGTTATCGAACAAAAGACACAAGTAACTGGTGAACCCAACTCGCTGTCAGGTACTGATAGGCGCTCGGATAATCAGATAAGAATGATAAGATTACTGCAGTATGCGGTATCTGCCGCTATCTCAAAATTTTCAGAGTGACCGTAGTTTTAAGAAGGGTTTAAACCGCGTGGGTTTCGGTAGTCTACTGAAATCCAGTAGCAAGATATTTCAACGAAAAATCTGCATTAAAAAGCTAAATTCAAAAAGGGAAGTTATAACAGTCCCTCTGTAATTATTGATACTATTTAAATTTATTCATTAATTTATAGAAAAATTACATTTTTTTCAATGCATACGAGAGTATTGAAAAGAATGATATAGAAGAGTTGAGTAGTTTAAATTGACATATTTGCCTCTCACCAGCCACCACCATATACAATTTATTTAGTAATGTTACTATGCATAATTCTGATGTACCTATTTAGATTACCTTTTACAATGAATGCTGATAATGTAGTTTGTTTGTACAAATCTATACATCGTAATTACTCACGTTAACATAGAAAATATTTACAGGATTTTAAAACATTACCGGTCTTTTCACAGTTCTCTGGCACATAACGAATGAATGAAGCGTGGAAGAACAAAGGTATTCCGGTGTTTGCGAATGAATGGGACACAGAGCTTCCAGGCTTCAGAGATACCAACTGATCTTTCTCTTGAAATTGAAATTTACCATTTGTACATGTTTTGTTTGGAATTGGTTGGATGGCAGGCTAAATATAACATTGGATGTTGTTGCAGTAAGATGGTTAGGAAATACTCGTCTGTTTGTAAATAAGTCTTAGTGTTTGAAAATACAGTGCGAAACGTCGGGCATACGTGTCATGCTTATGATATATAACAGTTTATATATTTATATTCAAACTCTATAGAAACACTTATCTATCATCAAGCACGACGTTGTATAAGTAGAAATGACGTTAGCTATATTCCTTAGCTAAATTATTTCGTAAGCTATATAGCGGGAAACGAATACTATGGCACAACCATACAGACGTAAGAAGAAATTTGCCAGAACCCTTAGTGATAGTTGAGCAAAAGATACAAAATGTTGTTTATAAATCAATTTATTCTTTAGATACCACTCTGAGTTATAGGCTTGACTAACGGTCAGCCAAGTCCCATGTAGGAACATGGATCATCATCAAACTTCTTCTCTTTATACAAATGAACCAATAACCCATTTCTGTAGATGGTCACAGAAGGGAAACTGATTACTAAATCGTTGTCGCAGATACCTCTACATCTAAGAAGAAGACAAATTGAAATCATTATATACATGATTGTACAGCAAACATGTTCCTCCGTAGGATTACAGAGTGGAGGTTCCTTGAAGATTACACCAGTCCTGTTTATCAGAAAATGATCATCCGTCTCATTGCAAGAATCCTCTCTGCCTCGTAGAGAAGACACTCAAACGGACTATTGTAAAGTGCTGTGCCAGAAATAACAGGTTATGTATTTAAGTGGTAGATGATTTATTTTAATTTGTTATTGTAGTGATTTCATAAGAAAATTAGTCAATAGTAAACTGGACGAAATAAACCCCAAAACTAACAGTGGTTACAGAAATCATAAGAGCTTCTGAGACAGTACATTCGAGTTGAGTAATCTAGATCAGGTTTCAATAACACTATGACCCTCACAGTGATGTTCAATGCTTGCATGGAAAGATTTCAGTTGCACAATCAACTTGAAAAAGTGTACCAAATGGAAGTAATTAAATAATATAAGTATTAAAAACAAACCTGGGTGCGGTGATATCTTATGCCCATATGCTTATTCTCTTGTGCTAAAATCCAAACCACATCTTCGGTTCTTAGTCGTCTCTAGAAAGTAGGGAATTAGAAAGAGTGACCAAAGAATAGCCATCGGCCAAAAATATTTTATATGCCGATCAGAAGCTCTTCCTTTGCACCAGTATCTCTGCATAGGTAGAGTGGATACAAAAATCATACGGGAACTAATGCGACGTCGTTACTGCCCGTGCAACAATAGTACAGTACAAATCCTCTACACGGTCAATAATTGAGCATAATGTCGAAGTAATGTTGAATTTGGCCACAAGAAAGAGCGGGACAGGATTGGAATATTTAAGTGAATAAGCGTTGCATTCCCTTGTACTGAAGACGTGCAGGCGCTGACTGTACAGTACATTCATATTGTCCTCATTGATAAAGAAATACACATGCATAACCACAAAAGTGTATCTCAAAACAATTTAAAATAAAGAGCTTATAAAATACAAACAATACACCAAATAATATATCTTTTATGGTGACAATTATTTTCTACGTATATTTTCACAAAATTTGGCAATACTCTGTGGCTTGGCTTCTATTCTTAAAACACAGTATACATTTGTGGGTGAAATGTTTTCTCTACTAAATGAAAATAGACCATAAGTGTTTTGTTATTTACAAATAAAATATGTCGTTAAGAAATTATAGTTACCTCAAGAGGTCTTATCTCTGCTAAAACTCATCCATCAGAGACGCCGAGAATCATCGACCTGTTTTGGTTGATCGCCTCCTCCTTATCATCATAAAAGTCAAGTGCATTCTGTTTCACTATCACATGATGATGTCAGCTAGGCTGATACATTTATCACCCCCGTCTCAAGCATCGTTTTCGATAGCAGAGTAATTTACTTTTAAAATGTTTACATTCTTCACTTTTATGAGTGATCACTTTTATAGGCAAAAGGAACGAGACTTGGTTGGTGTATATTTTGAATAACATTTTCTCATTCAAGGATACTTTTATAGTAATTTAAATAAGCTATTGTTATGTATTAAAAACGTGTACACATACAATAAAGTACACCGATATAAGAGCTTTCAATTTATTTAATGAATTAAGACAAATTGTTCGTTAAATGAAAAAAAGTCATATCTCTGCATAATGTTGATTATTGACGATAGATAACGTGAAAGGATAGTAGGAATGCATACATTACCCGTTAAAAAAATATAACAATACGTTTTAAGATTGTTATTTACGCTCTTCTTCAGGTCTACTAAGTCTATTTATGTCTTTGAGTTGCAGTCCATTGCCACATTTTTAGTTTAATAATGTATTAGTATTTTGTTACACTCCAAGGAGAGAAGATGTAAGTACTCGAATGATAGTGTTATACTTTTTAGTATCTTATGAAGATAAGCACACTCCGAGATACTACTATTCCTTTAAATTGTTGTCATTTAAACTATGACGTGGTAAATATTACTGATTCGAACCAGAATTGCTTCTTGAACGCTAAACCTGAAATAAGAGCTAGTGACAATATACCTCTTAGCAACGAAGTCCGAAATAATAAATTTTCGCTCTTTAACTTCTACACCCTAAAACATGTTGTTATTGTTAAAGGATATTTATTTTGAAGTGGGTCAGGTTATTATAATATCTTTCAGTTGTGATTATCTCCTATTTTCAGGAGTGTTGATGAAGCAATTTAAGAAGAACATGCGTGTGACGTTTTTATGATTCAATATTAAATCGCGTTCCAAACCGATGTAACTCCTAATGTTATATATTAACCAATAAATAAAGTTAAAATAAGTTTCAAACATTAATTTTTAAAACCACAGTATTGAATAGTTTAATAAATCATACGGCGTGCACGACATTAACATTGCCATTAATGAAAACTACCACTAAACTGAATTTTAGTGTCTATAAGGTTAGTATAATAAACTCATACAAAACAAACGTAAATGCAAATTCTGTAGATACGACGGATATTAACTTCATAAAATCGTGATAAATATAATGTGATTTTTATGGAGTCTAGGATGATTAAAATAAAAAAATTTTCCAATAAAGTTCTGCGATGAATGTGATTAAAAATAAGAAGCCTACGAAAATTTACCTCAATCTTCGTTTTATTATTAACGAATCATAATTCTTTAGTGAGTTTTTACATACACCATGTTGTTCCGCACACCTCAGGGTACACACACGATTAACAACACAACTGGGAGACTGGTATAACACTCCAACAGACAAGCGTTTGTTGTGGTTTCAACGTTTGTAATGTTGGAGGCCGATGAAACGCAAGTTTCGCTTCGTTGAACCATTTTCCTTGTTGCGATAAATTTAGACTTAAATACACGAATTGTGCTTTGATGTACCTAAAAAATCATACACACACACACACACACACACACACACACACTCCTCTCTCTCTCTCTACCTCTCCTCTCGTAAGAGAGTCAAACTACTGTTTAGGACCAGAAACAACAACAATTTCAAACCTACGTACATTGGTATTATTTAAGAGACACAAATCTTTAATTAATTAGATATTTGAAACATATTTTGCGATAGCACATCATCTGTAGATATGGAAAAGAGAGGAGTGAGAGGGAGATTAAATACATTATTAGCACAGCTGAGTTTTGAGTGAGCTTTACCTGATGTACTAAAACAGAACTGCCCAAATTTGTTGATACAAGAGAGGTGTGGTATATAAAGACAATAATTAGTGATTAAGAGAGTAAAGAGTGCTTCTTTGGCCCCGCAACGCTTGTTTTTTCACTGGGATACAACTGAAAATAGTTGATTCAAATATCTCTATGAATGTCTCATTTTTTAGTTTATTGTGATCACAATTTCCCTTAAACAAAATACCATATAAATTTAGCCATAATTTTGTATGTAGATCACACATTAATTTTTTTCACTAATTTAAGAATGTATAATCAAACTATTATTGCAGTCAGAATGTGACATAAATACGTAACAAAATGTATATTTAATTAAATACAATACAAAAAATGTATGAAAAAAAATAGGAAATGAATATTTTGGGGTCAAAATGTCACTGAGCCAGATACAGGTATTTAAACATATACAGCAAAATTCCTGTTACATCAATTTTTACTTCATTTTTACGAATAATATAGTTATTGGTATTGGGGAAAAATTCCATAAAAATTGTCTCCGTTTATAGCTTAGTCATAGATTCACATAATATAATAAAAAATATTTGTTCGACTACTTAGCTTAATATAGAGAGGTATTAAGAGTTTGAAAACTTGGGGTAAATAAAAGACATAAACTCAATAAATTTAACTTAACATTAAAAAAGTAAATCCATTAAACTATTGAAAATTTCCGGAATTCCAGCATTGACCAATTCCTTACACTTTTCTGTGTTCACACTTTTTCAATAAAAAGCACATTTATTTTGACAGTACTCAATAAAATAATACAAAGCGATAATCTACTACATAGTTTTGTATGTATTTAATAAATTAGGTGATCTTATTTATTTTAGTAGGGAAACAAAACACAGGGAAATATTTCCAAATTCAAAGACTGTTGCTGCAAATACAAAGCATTAGGTTATTACTGTAGAGGTAACCCAAACCAACACTGAAACTGAGTGAAACATTTCCGTGGTTCGCTGTTTGTTGTGGGAACGTCGAGTCGCTCGGTTTGAACCTAAATGTATTCTCTTATTTCACTAGACTTGGCATTGAACTTTTAGTACCGCAGATAACAAAGCTTTTAACAATTTTGTTTGAATGTATGATGTTTACAATTTATGTTGATGTTTTATTTCAAATATTCAGTTCATTTATTGGCTGAGCGTTTGCGAAGCGAATTCTTCAGGGAGTTCGAAAATATAATTTCTGTCTGTCTGAACGGACATCACACTATATATAATAAAAAACCAACCTATAAGCTTGAAATTTTGCATGACGCTTTATTTTTATATAGGCAACACTGAGTTTGATAATGGTGTGTGTTACGTCATGAAATTTGGTAATTATTTTATGCATAAAATAATATTTGTTCAAGAAGAAATGTATATATTACACAACAATGGAATAATTAGCATTTCATAGTAAGTGAGAACTGTAACTATCAAAGAAGAATGACTAAACAGCCAACAGAGAGAATTTATTAGATCTAAAAACATGAATATTCAAGGTTTGGAAGCTAAAAGTAAGTAATAAGCACACTATCACTCTTGGAAGCTGCTAGACTACCTGAGAAACATTTATGATCCCCGAAATTGACTTTTCCAAGCGATTCAAACCAGATAAAACACTCTGTACTCTTAATTTATAGAACAGATGTGACAACTAAAGGAGTTCTGAGAAGAATTGCGGGATATTACTCGTTTCAAAACTAAATTTGAGATGTTCAAGGTAGTTCAAGAACCCTTCAATCATCTTATTCAGAAGAAGATGTAAAACACCCCCCTTGTTATAAAAAGGAGAAAATCCCATCATGCTCTCCACTGACTTAAACAGGTGAAGTTTCAGCGCAATAATTCTAACACGGTCCAATATATGTTTAATATTCCTCCAATAAATGTCGTTTGCTGATGATGGCCAGGCAAGTATGACTTGAAACTTTTAGTAGGCTTCCAATTATTTGAATGCTTCAAATTTTAACAGGAGATAACGATGATTAACAGAGCCGAGGTCTTGGAAAAATTGTTGCTATTCATCATCAAGCAAGCAGTGAACAAATAAACGATACAACAGTCTTTAGGCATCATTTGTGACGGTGAGTCTCCATCAAGTGAAATTACGTTATTCTTGGAAAAACTGACGTAGTCTATAAAAAATCATCTTTCCAATGGAAGGAAACTTGGATTGCTAATGGAAAGATAGTTGATTACATGAGCGATACTTGAAGACTTATGGATTGGTATCATGTAGGTGCACTTCAGAATCTCTGTATATAATAACAGAATAATCTTTCCAATTCGTAAGTCGAGTATCGAGTTACAATAATTCCATGCAGCTCGTGATATCTCATTAGGTCTAGTCTTCTTTGAATCCAAAGGAGAAAACTTCCTCATGACATTCTTATAATTATACCATGATATAATGACCATCAACAGGGGTATCATCAGGCATCCTTAGTTGTAAAGATAGATGTTGATAGAGAGTTTTTGAGAGATAATTCTATCTAATCGCGTAGGATTGCCTCAAAATATATTACATTTATCATCTCCTTCAGATTGCTCATAGTTTCTACGAGTATCCCTTAGATCAGTTTCATATTTCCTTAGAAATCCTCATCAGTTTTTAAATACTATCAAAATTCTTTATTTGAACAATTCTAATGGCGTAAGTGGCAAAGAAAATTTTAAATGCGCGCGCGAAGATGCCAATTCTATGTAATGAGAATTGATTTGTACAGAATAATATAAAATTAACCTATATAACGCAAAAAATAACCTTTTTGAGAAGTTAAGGGCTAAAATATGAACTGCTGTACTTATTCGCATTATATTAGATTTCCTAAGGAACAAATACTCTATGGAAAGAGTGCTTTGGAATTATTTGTAAACTAAGAATGAATGTAATGTCAAGGTACCAACTTTTTATATGAAGTTATTAGCTTTTTCAAGATTTTTTTTGTTGGTAAGAGGGAAATCGCGAGAGAACTAAATTAAGCATCGTCGAGCGTAGCTTATATGGGTAACAGCTGAGCAATCCTTTTCTTGCAAGCAGTCCGCTTGCTCGGACATTGGTTATGGTTCAGATGTCACCTTTAAGCTGACTTGTAACACCTAGCCTGATAAGTCCCCAAGTTAGGAGTTACTTGAAAGTGCTACTTAGTATTTAACGTTGCCTGGTAAAATAATACTTTACTATTTTTTTTTATTTTGTCACCAGAAATATGGTAATAGAGTTTACAGTAAATTCAGTTTTATGTTGTCATGTAATCATTTAAATCCATACCAGTTTATATGATCCATCTAAATTGGTATTTGTATTGATGAGTGACTATGTTCCATGCTCTTGTTGAGTTAGTAATATAAATAAAATAATCTTGCTCAGTTCTTCCTCTCATAGTATAATAGAATATACTTGGCTCGTGTGATGATAGGGAGTCGATCAACCAAACCAGGATGATGGTTGTGCGCGTGTTTTAAGAATGAGTTTCCATGCAGTTCTTGTTGAATTAGTAATATAAATAAAATAGTAGTGCTCAGTGCTCCCTCTCATAGCATAACAGAATATACTTGGCTCGTGTGATGATAGGGAGTCGATCAACCAAACCAGGATGATGGTTGTGGGCGTGTTTTAGGAATGAGTTTCCATGCAGTTGTTGAATTAGTAATATAAATAAAATAGTAGTGCTCAGTGCTCCCTCTCATAGCATAACAGAATATACTTGGCTCGTGTGATGATAGGGAGTCGATCAACCAAACCAGGTTGATGATTGTCGACGTGTTTGACGGATGAGTTTCCAAAGTGAACATTGTGGGATGAATCTTCAGGGAGACATTCGCTTGTGTGTGGTGATACATCAGTCCTGTACTTCGTTACCTTTACGACACATTTTAACATACATTTGTATTATAATTATTATGAATTGGGTAAGTTATCCTTTATGCAGTAATAAAGAACATCACCACAATTTTACCGACTCAATATTTCTTCTTTTAAGCTTCTTATTATAAATTCGTATTTAATGTATTTCAAATTGGTGTTTCAGAATTATTCAAATTTCTTCAAAAATGAGAAATGAAGTTTTAATTTCTTCAAGTCTGCTTTTTTTGTACAATTATAATAGTTATTTTTATGGTCTAGTTCGGTAAGCTTATATTACAGTTGACATTCTCGAGATAAAAATAGCCTTAAATTTCCTGCTGTTACATCTAATACAGTTTTATGAAAAACTTCAAACGGATTTCTTTCAGAAGGTGATTCAGATTCATTTTGATTGAACATATCAAACGTGTTCAACACTTAAAACCAAAAGAATGTTTGGCTAGAGAAATTAGAATTATTACTTAAATACATTCACATAATCGAATATTATTAGGTATTTCATTCAGTGAAACCTATCCTGAACCAAACCTAAGTTAACCTTAACATAACTTAACTAGCATGGACGGATTTCTTTATTTGCTTCGTGTTTTGTACTGACTTTTTTGTTTATTGAATATATATATTTTTGTTAAAATTCGAATCTATTACTTTAAAAACAAAAAGTTTTCATTGTTTATACGTTAAGATGTAAGTGAAATAATACTGAGAAGGCCATCACCATTAGTAAACGTGTGTATAAGTTTCATAGATTCCGTCAATAAATGTACGGGTTTCAGTAAAATTTTTCACAGGGATTTGAGTTTGGCAGTCTATATCACAGACAGTAGTGAAAATTATCACCTAATAAAATGAGTTCAAAATAAATCCTTATCACATCGATATTGTTACGAAACAATGTTATTTGCTTTTAGAAGAAGCATTTGAACGTATTTCGTTTCAATTCCGTCATTCCTATTCATGTTTACATTCTGTTCAATAAATAGTTTGTATAATAGATTGAAATAATAATTTATACACAGTTCTAGACGTATAGGTTTTTGTGTTCTCTTGTATAATATTGGCTGAGCGTAAGCGAAGCCTATCACTCGTAGGACCGGGAGCAGTTCATTTCTGTTTGTCTGTCTGTCTGTCCTCACGATATCTCGAAAACAAACTGACGTTGGACTTGAAATTTTTCATGAAGATCCATCCTAATAACATTATAAGTGCAAGAGTGCCTTTATTTGTTTGTTTCGTTCTTACGCAAAAATATTTAACTGATTGTACTTAGTTTGACATGGACAATGTTAGGGTCCCTGGTATGAATATAGGCATATTCTTATTTTTAAAATCGTTCCAGTCTAAGCCCCACCGGGCTCTAAAGTAGCGGAAAATTAACAAACAAATATTTATTCTACTAATATTTTTATACGACGTATTCGAGTTTCCGGGACACATCGAGAATGCCGTAAGGTATAAAAAAAGCGGTATAAGTATAATAATCCTAGTGAATTCTGGGCTTCAGCGAGACAAGATGTGGCGTACTCCTTCTCTGTGTTATATTGTGTCAATATAAAATATATGGAATATACGATAAAAATCTAAATATATGCTTTGAACTATATATAAAAGTCATCCTTCAAAGTCTGTTACCTGATATCAGTTCCTTTTTCCCTCGATATTTTTATTTTATAAAACTAGTTGTTTATTGTAATCAATATGACAAAGATTTATTTAAACGAGCATATAAAACTGAATTTATAAAATAAGCTCAAGGACTTTTTAATTTAAAAATTTATTCCTATACATCTCACATTTTCATGAGATTATGGGAAAATACTTTAAGGTTCATTATCGTGTTATATTTTAATGAAAATCAGTTGCCTACACCGTCTACAAAATAAGAAATCACGTTCTCTTTGAAGAAGGAACGAATACATTTGACATATATAAAGTAGGAATAATGAAAAGTAAGTACAATAATATTCCTATACATCTCAGATTTTCATGAGATTATGGGAAAATACTTTAGTGTTCATTATCGTGTTATATTTTAATGAGAATCAGTTGCCTACACCGTCTACAAAATAAGAAATCACGTTCTCTTTGAAGAAGGAACGAATACATTTGACATATATAAAGTAGGAATAATGAAAAGTAAGTACAATAATATTCCTCTTGCTTGCCGATTGTGAAATATTAGTATATATACTAATGCAGAACTTATTTACTTGTTTTTACATGGATGAACTGTTTAACTACATATTTACCTTTTATTGTTGAGATAAACATCACAATGAGGACAAGGAAGACAAATTGTGTCATTTATGTGACAACAAAATGATCAATATATAACTCTAACTGTGATAATTTGTAACAGCGCAAGAGATAAAGAGCTCCGGAACAGAGCAGAATTGGTGGAACTGCGTATTCTTTATCTCCTTCTTGTGGAATGGAAGAGGACAGAAAACTGATATCGTACATGTGACCGGAGAATGACAAATTTGTAACAGTAACTGTGACAATTTGTGACTGTCCAGAGATAAACAGCTCCAGCTCCAGATCTAAGAGGAATCGGTGAAAAGGTTTTTTGTCTTCTTACAATTTTTTAAAATCATGATTTCAAAAGAAAATATAAACTATATACATTGATGATTGGTGAAGAAATATTGGAACAGTAACCGTATTACCGTTTATTAGTTATAAATGCAATGAATATGCAGATTCACATATGGGAGGAATTATTGTAATTGTCCTTTATCTTATTCTAAGTTCATTTTTATATCAAAGAAAAACATAGTACGCATTAATTTTCCACTATCGAGAAGTATGTGTCTTAGTTGTATATTTAAACAGTTTGAGAACTAGATTGAATAGCGAAAACTATAATTTATCTTCCTTTAAAGTAAAATTATAACAGATGAGAATTTTGACAGTATACTTCTTGTAGTAATTTACAGGAGTTTTAGAAACATTAGGATTAATGGAGTCTCTAAAACTGTATATGTTTTATCTTTTTTAACTAAGTTGTGATAAAGAAAAATATGAAACGGGTGTCATTTATGTGACCGAAACATGACATATGTGTTACATGAACATTTGTAACGCTATAACAGATCTAGACCTGAATAAAGACGCTGGCATTGTAGCTACTTCTTTCTTTTTTTTACTATTTTTTATACTGTAAACTACTTTTAGAATATAAAAGAACAGAAAATTAACGTAGTTCATGCAACGGAACAAAGATCTATATGTTGCTGTGACTGAGACAATTTACAAAGTCTTGGAGACAAACAGCCCCAGACCTAAACTAGGACGTTTTTTTGTGTGTAGTTTATCTCTTTCTACCTCACACTACTTATAGAATAGTCTCAGAGCTAAACAGAACCATGATGAATAGACTCACTGGAGTTGTATATGCCTTATAAATGTATTATCTCACATTTCTAAACAAAAAAAAAATAAAATGGATATCGACTTTCTAACAGTAAATGATGATTGAAGCAGTGAAAGTGGCCAAAAATAGAAAAATGAAATAGATATCAATTTTGTAACAGGAAATGATGTGTATGAAGCAGTGTACGTGACAAAAAATAGAAAAATATAACGGATATAGATTTTATAACAGAAAATATGAGTATGAAGCAGTGAACGTGGTCAAAAATAAAAAAAATATAATGGATATAGATTTTATAACAGGAAATGATGTGTATGAAGCAGTGGACGTGGCTATTTGTAAAATAATAGGATGCAAACAGCTAGTATTTGACAGGAATCGTTAACACATTTATATCTTATGACAATATAAAGAGTGCACTTTAGAGATTGATGTAAACAGTTGTTGTAGTTGTGTTTGTTTCGAATACACGGTTAGACATACCAATACAAGTTTTACATTACCGCAGAGAAACGCCACTTGGTGTTTATTCCAAACTCATATGAAATAAAGAAACAGGGCACTAATTAACTGCTTCAGACAGTTAGTTATCCATCTGCAATGAGATCGCTTATAAATTGTAAAACAGTTTTTGTTTGATGGCTCTCTAGTATAAAACTACCAATACGAAGGAACATTTTTCGGAATAGAATTTAAATTTAGAATATCTAACTATGAACATTTTTAGATTACACGTAATATGAAAATCTTTTTCATTATATTACCAGCATGAAAACGAAGTAATATGTAAATATATTTGTACTAAAAATGCTGAAAAATACTAAGGTAGAACTAAAAAACCTTTTAAATGTGTATAACAGCCTACGTTTGATGTGAAGACTATGTCATATTTATATTAACCGATACCTAAGCATTATACTGTTTTTGATCATTGGTTATCTGATATGTCTTGTATGTCTTTGTTATAATTGAAAAATGGGTTAGATGCAAAAGGTTACATTCAGTAATTAACGTGTTTAGAAACTTCTTCAATGATGTCAGGGCTTCTGTACTTCGAAATGAATTAATTTAGTCATGAAAACATAAGAATTATATGATACATGAAACATATTTTATAACTTTAAAGATATCCTGTACATGATAACAAATGTTGTTGGCACACAGATATATATATATATATATATATATATATATATATATATATATATATATATATATATATATATATATCGTAGCAGCTGAATGTAAAATTAACACTATCTTACTCTCCTTTCATCCTTTGCTACTGACAACCTCCTTTTCTGTGTTCTGTACTCTGAAACGTACTGCATCACAAAGACAATGCTTGGTAATTAATGTTCAAGCTTTCATCTACGTACACACTTTGACTTATATAATGTCTTTGAATTATATTTCACCACTTTCATGTGAATAGGCACATATGCAACAACGCATTTTAAAATCTTTGCATGAAAAACGTTAATACCTATGAATTCTTTTGAGGTTTTCTAAAATATTTATATCCGCTCGAGAAAAAATAGCACTACGACTGAAGACGCTAAAGACTTGTTAAAATCGGCATTTTTATGCAAGTATATTCACATTCAATAATAACAGCCACCCATTAATACATTTTTGCCACTGGAATAACGTTCTAGACTATTTGTTGGGTAAGCCAACTCCTAGGCTCAAAACTACCACTGAGATTTTTAATGAAAAAACAAATCTTAATCCGTTAATTTTTGTATTGAAAATATTAAAAAATGTTGATCCTTTACCTCAATAACTATACCATAAATTGATAATACAATGCAATCAACGCTCTGTGCACTCTCGAAAGAGGCTGGTACAGAACTAGATTTAAGCCCATTCCTGGTTTCTATCATCATTGTGGTGAGAGTTTTGGCTATACAGCAATAGGTTTTTGGCTACAGGTATCATCATTAATGAACCTATCAAGTATGAGATCCTCTTAAATTTATGCTAAAATTTATGTTTAAAAAAATGGACATTTCCACAACAATTTATGTTCCTTATTTGATACGGAATGGGGGAATTGTCAAACACCCTTACAACATGATATGATCGCCAGCGCAAGTGTCGGGTGTCAATTTCATTTCGACGTTTCCAGCAACGTTAAAGTAACCCGCCCATGTTTAGGCTTACAACAACTAAGTGCTAAGGGAGCTCCACTCACTCCAACAGTCATCCTGCTCCGCAAGCTAGACCTATCGACCAACACTTTTACCCCAATACCATTTGCAGTTAATGGTGTGTCTTTCCTAGAAATTTTGGAGTTAACCAGATATAGATTTTATATCACCAAACCTAGGTTCAGCTAGAAGGTATAAACTAATTAGAAGTAAACGCTCATGAATACTCGGACAGTCCTGGTGGTGATTTTCTCAAGCACCGAAATCGTGAAACTGATACCACCAAGAGACCTTGCTTTGCAAAAAATCATGTTCACACCATAATTGCTATAATATAAAGGTCAGTACCATCATATCAGATATACCCATCCCCAACGACTACCTATCCTAATACTTACCCTTTTTATAATGTGGATAAATCTGTGCAGGATTTATATTTATTAACTGAGTATACATTATACAGAACCGTATTGACTACAAATCTACAATGGGTTATATAAGGATTTATGAATGGCATGAAATCCCTTCTTTTTCAGATCGTATTGAATGAGTTTGGTACTTGTTATATGTAATACCTGGAATGAAAGTGACATAAGATTACTTAAGATAAGTGAGTAACTCATGAAATTATAACAAAATATGTTAGTACAATTATACAGTGATTATATGTGACAGCGAGTCAATTTAATAGTTGGAATTTAGATATTTTTAAAATTACATATGTGGAGTACTAGTTAAAATGGCGTTGAAAGGCTGCCACTGTGGTGTGGTTCAGTGGCTGAACAAAGGCAACGATAGGCAACCGAAGCACACCGCCAAGACATCTGCATCAAAGTCGCAAAAGTTATAGGTGTTCATTTCGTGGATAAAAAATGAAGAAAATTTGAGCGATCTCCAAACTGAGAATGGTTTTATCAAAATTGCCGAAACAGCATTTATTTAATTCGTATGTTGTGACAAAACACCGTGCCAACAATCAAGATCGTTAGAAAATTATGTATATAGGTAACTATAGAGTTTCCATCTTGTATTCAAACAATTATAAATAATTGTCAATAATATAAGAATAGAACAAACATCCTTAAATAACGTTAAATCTGGAAATTCCCATTATAATCTTTATTTATTTACATGTAATACATATATGTTGAGGAGGATTGATTCAATGAGAATGTTAAGTTTAATTTCATTTCTAACTCTGCAACGCCTGAAATCTGACGCAGTCACAGACTTAACTCCTAAAATCTGGTGTCCACGACCGTCTAAAGAAATTTTTAAAAATGTCGGCGACGACGAAGCACAAATTTTATTGTAGTCTATTGTATTACATAGTTTATATAAATAGGCATTGTTATTAATATTTTCATTTGTAATTTTTTAAATTTAACAATCTGAACATCGAATGTAATGTTTGGAAAATACATTGATGTTATGAGCGTACGTTAGGCTGCAGAGATATATTGCAGAATCGTGAGGGCGTTTACGTGTTTGAGAGCTGCTGCAGGGATGAAGTGCTTATGTAAAATACTGGCACACCGTTTGATCTTGTTCCTCTTAAAAGGGAACGAATGGCTTCTTTAAAACAAGAAAACTCTTTTTAGCTGCCTGTTATGGATGGTGTTATCTGTCCTTAAGTAAAACATATTCTCGCACAGCAAAATTCAATAGAAGGATACCTTTTTTGGAAGTTTTAGTATATTAACATACAAGATATTTGATTTAAAAATATTCTAATTAAAAGATTTAAAAATATAAAAATATTGATTTACACGAACTCACTTCTTAATCAGTTGAAGGAAAAATGCTTAAAGTAAATACTATAATATAAATTTGATCTTAATGTACGTTAATTTTAATGCTGTCACTTTACATCATTTATCCTCCACCGAAAGACAGGATTAAGTAATCATTTAACATTGGTTATAGTTTAAAAAACGTGTTAATCGAAAGGTGAAGATATGCCTTTCTTGTTTACTGTATGAAATTGTTTGATACTTTTTTTTCGAGCATTTGATTTTACAGAGCCTAAAACAAGTACAGTTAGGCATCACTGACGCTTTGCAGATTCTATGGAAAGACATACACCAAAATCAAATACGATGCTAACTTTATTTAATTAAAAAGCTTCACAACAAAAGTCAAGCCTATATCTCAGGTAGTTTTAAGAATTACCTTGTTTTGAATAGATTTAAATCAGGTGTGTTATTTCAGTTTGTAGAATTTAGAATAATTATATTGAAAAAATAATAAGCATAGTAATGTTTGAGAAAATGATATGTTTTAAATTTTATTCTAGATATAAATCAGATTTTTCTGTCAGAATTTTTTCATGAACATTTAAAAAAAGAACTTTTGAATGGAGGAGCTGGTTGCAATTGGACGACTATTTGTTACAATCGAAACAACATTTAAGTAAGCAGCTGAATAGAACTAGAAGATCTAGTCTGGTTTCAGCACCATTGGTCCACAGATTACGCAATCAAATACTTCTCAATCTAACTTCGCTCTTGCTCACCTTGTCATTGGTAAAAGTTTTATTAAAACTCCAGGTATTTTGTAACTTAATCTTCAAAATAGTTTTAGTCCAAAGTTTATTAGATTATAACCGTTAGAAATATTAAAATATTAATATAAATTTACATACTGTCACCATGGAAATTCCAAAAGAGGCATTTATGAGCATGTGCTATTGTGTTTATAACACGTGTAAATTGCATTAAATCTTTTTATCAAAGAAAATAAACTTACGTTTACGGTAACAAACATATCTTGGTTCATAATTAAAACAAAAATATTTATATACACAGAAGATGCACTTACAGTACTATTGCTGATATTAAGCCTAAGCAAAACAATAAAAAACAATAAAACCGAAGGGAAGCTTGTTTTTACTTAAGTTATATTTAGAAATACAGTTGCAGACGTAACAAGATTCAAAGTCATACACAATTTGACTTCTATTAAATTTTTAAGGATAAGTTTGTTATTATTATACTTTTCAAATTCAATAAAGTGAGAATCAGGAAATACAATTTCGAAATAGACTATCAATACAATTTAATTCTAAATTAATGAGCAAATTATTTACATATCTGTGAGTTTTTATTAGAAAATAAAATAATCAAATTATTTTGTAGATATATCGAGGCAAAAGATGTTAGTGTTTGTTGCCTTATTGTCTATAAGGGTAGTATCCAATGGATACTATGACAAAGGTTGCATACTATTATAAGGGATGCATTACATATTATGCTATTTGCAACTCTTCCAGAACAATTAAATGTACACCAATATTTGTGTAATCTTGACCCAGTCTAATTCCGTGTAGGTCTTGGAGTCATAACTATTAGTAACTTGAAACTTTACTCTTACTGTTAAAAACTTGTTACTTTACTAAAATTTCTAACACATTTCAAAATTTTACCTGTATTTCAATCTTAAATAATAATGATTTGAAGCAATATACAAATAAACACAACTAATTTTTAAATGTTGATAGTAATAAAGTTTGAGGAAAATGCCCGCACAGAAAACAGAAAAAGGTTTTGCACAGATAAAAAAGTAGACTCAGAGTTTTAATTCAGGTTCCTCGAGACATTAAAGATGAATGAGGCATTAGTGAACAAAGAGTCTGGCGTTTGGAAACGAATGAGCCGCAGCGCTTCAAAGCCACAGGCTGCCATATGATCCCACAATACGTAAATTTACCTCCAGTTTTATGTGCGTTTACCATCACGAACTTAAAAGTGACTACTCTAAATATAAATAAGACAAACACATTTTGCTTCCTATTTTAAACACAACAAAATAATCCATCATACAGACTATGTATAATAAAAATTACTACTGAAAGTAAAATCCAAATTTTAGAAAACGTAAACAAATTCTTTTATGTAGGCAATAGGAAGAAGGTATAACCATAGTGTTCTTGGAATATCAAACCTAGAGTCAAGAATTCGTAAATATAATATATGTGACTCACGGTCCACGTGGGAGTGACGTTGATGGAGCTGGTGTTTTTACCTTATGGCCAGCCCAGATTGTGTGAAGCAGTGAATTTTATACTGCCACTTGTGTTTGTTTTTCACACTTAAGAAGTAAACAGTAATTATAAAAACCTAAAATTATCAGTTACTTGTAGATACTATATACTAAATATACATGTCATGCTATGAGTGGTCATGCTAACATGTAAAAGCATCTTTTGCTTTAGTTTTTTTATTTTTTAACAAAGTGCTAAAATATATTTTAAAACTTGGAGGAAACAAGGGGTAATATTTATAATTTTATATCTTAACACTTTTGTGTATACTTATCAAAACATACATAATAAAGAATTTCATAGATCATAGATTTTTCTTTGTGAATGATTTGAAGCTCTCTATACTAAAACAGTTTTTATATTCTTCTGAATGGGCTTAGATGATTATTTACCTGCCTAAACAAGGATTAAACCTTGGGTCCTTGGGGTGATCAGCTGAGAAAATAACCCCTCGCTATAAAAAGTTTCAGTTATAAATGACAAGCTAATATATTATTATATTTCACTTAAACAGCGTTAATGGTTCTGTAAGTAGTTTTTGGTTTATAAGTCGGGTAGAACATATGGTACATGTTTAAAGACCTACTATCTGTTTTTTTTGTAGTGATTTCCTTTGATGTAATTAATTAAAATTGTATTTTTCTGCTGTATTATTTTTGTAAAAAAATAACGTCGAGTCTTTAACACACAACTATAAACTTATTCTGTAAGTATACCTTAATTTATTTCAGTTCACTGTCACATTAACATAAACATAGTGTATGCTATTTTAAAACGATCTGGTAATTCATTTACTAAATCTCATTTTTTCTCAATTCGTCTAACTCCCTTAGGCTAATAGCGTCCATAGGTGGGGAGCTCCAGATGGCCAGGAGCTTTAAGTAAGCTCCTGAAGTCAAGATTTCCTTAGGCCATTTTTAATCGTAATTGTAGTGGCAACAACAGTATACAAACACATACTTCCAATAAGATATTTTAAATAATTAAGGAACTGTATTAACATTGCTATATTCTATTTAAATAAATATAAAAAAACTGACGCACGCTAATACAATTCGATAACATACAAGCAATTTTCGGTAAAATTACCGCTCCTTTGACAATTCCATAGGACGTCACGCATGAACGATGCATGAGAGAACAAAGGTATTCCAGCGTTTGCGAATGAATGCAGTGCAGCGCTCCCAGGCTTCAGAGGTGCCAACTGGCCTTTCTCTCCAAATTTAAATTTTCCACCAGCATCAGTTTTGTTTGAAATCAGTTGAATGGTAAATATATCATGGCTTTCATTGTATTAAAATGATATATATATATATATCGTTCGTTTTGAATTTCTTTGGCTTTGAAATTTTAGATTGTATCCAGGCATTGAATGTCACTGTTTCTAAATATACTTACAAATATTTAGTTTCCTCCATAAATATAAAATATAGAAAATAAACTATATGAAGTTGTAGGAGTGTACTAAACTTATGAACTTGAGTTTTATGAGTTGACGTTTTCCTTAATACGTATTTCTCTAAAATTATTTTAGTTTTCTAATTTTGATTTAAAATATAATTGTTATATAAGTTTTGTGTTCAAATTATTCAATTATTAAATGAAACAAGTTTACATGAGTGTATGCGTTGAGTGACTTCTCTCTATGTGTCTTTTATTAACATGTGTAAATTCTTATCAGTATACTGTGTAGACAATTTCGATATTAATAGAATATATATAAATATATATATATACATATATTGTTATATTGAATAACCTTCGTACTTGTTCAATATAAGAATAATTTGTAATTGGTTTAATTTCGAAAACATATAGTAATAAGAAAAGATTTTAGTTTAAAAAGCCCTTTTTAGTTAGAAAAATTGCATTTTAGTTTTGTACAATAGTACAAACTAAAATTCTGTTTTTCTTAATTTATTATATATCCAATAAAAGATCAGTTTCGTTTTTTTATTTTGATCTAATTATAAATAATGTATCAACTGGCAATCCTTAAAAAACTTTACTTTCCAAAAGTATTATGATTTTGATTGTTTGTATTGTGTTTACTGAAATATAGAAAGACTAGCATTTCAAATCATCCACTGCCAGTTTGATACCTGTTTATTAAAAAATTATTTTTCATGTATAAGGTTCTACCTTCTAGAATTAAACTAATATTAATGAAACATCCCAATGCAGCATCTAATATCTTAGTTAACATATAAGAAGTAAGAAAGAACATATTTTGATTATAAGATGTACAAATAATCTACTCACAGGTTTCGAACAAAGATGTTTTTCCACACTCCACTATGGAAAAGGTCAGTTGATATCATGTATAACATGGTATAACACAATTTGTGGCCTTGTAAATATTAAAACTGAAAGATATCTCTGGACAAGTTTAGTATTCCTATTAATAAACGTAACTTTATTATTTTGAAAAAATGTATTATTGTGAAAAGCTTATTGGAAGCGATAGATCTGAGACAGTGAGGGTAACCTCTGAGATAAAGTAGTCAGGAATTACTATCAGTTTAGCAGCGGGCGCGACTCTACTGTGGTTGAAGAAGGCGGATAAAGTTTGGTTAGGCATCATTATATTATGAAAAACGTTTAGTTTCGATTTCATCAGGTCGTACATTATTATGTTTTTTTTTTTGTTACAAAAATGTTTATATTATTGTCATAAGGATACACCATCATAAGAAATGCAAACTTAAAACAATACCGTAAAATAATATTGTAATACATGTGGAAGTTAATACTTTTTATTTTCTATGGGCACATGATTATAATATTTTTTTATTTCAATGAAAATCTTAAAAATTTTAGTTATTTTCATTATAATAAATTATCATAAAACAAAAATTTTCATAAAACATTTATTATAATATTTAACGCGATACCAAAAAATAAAATGATGCCTTATTAAAAATTTTTATCTTAAAATGTATAGTTACATTGTGGAAATATTTTCTTTGAAAATGATGAAAATCTCGAGTCATTATTGGGTTGTATCTTATTTTATAACCTTATACTTAATAATATATAATGTTCACATAATTATAATTTGGTATACTATCCAACTACTATGAAAGATTAGATGATAGATTTCGGTTTCCAATATTAAAAATCTTAATACATTATTGCCTCTTAGATCATTCAGACAACCTATCCATTAGGAGCAAAAGTGGTTGTTTTTGGTGCGCAATTGTGATTACGAAAGAGGCGCCAAGTACGAGACGCCAACGTAGTCGAGGAAATACGTTTAAGCACTTCAGGACATTTTTTGCTCCGTGTGGTGAACAACGATTTTTTTTCATACAGGAAAATAAATTAAAACCAACACATTTAATTTTCATAAGATAATAAATCAGCATAGTAATATTTTCAAACTCAGATATCTAAATCAGCATTTTTGGCATTTAATTTTGCATTGAAACAATAATAAAGTTTATAAATTGGAGAAAAGTAATGCATTTTATGTAAAAACAAATGGTAATTCTAGCAATTATTGTATAAATGTCAATTTTTGAGCTTTTATTACGTGATTAGAGTTTGAATTCAAGGAATACCTTGAGGTATGTTTTTATTTTGACACCGGAATTATGGGGTTCATTGAGCAGCAATTATAATGCCATACAAATTACGCATTGTCAAGACACTGTTCTACCATTGCACAGTAATTGACTGCTTAATCTCGACCAAGCATTGGTGGTATGGAAGGGTTTACGATAAAACACTTGCTGATATTTATGGACCACAGATTGCTCTAAAGTTCTCTAGTCATCAGATCAACCAAAACCTCACTAACAGTTTATTTTCAAGTTGTGGTCAGTTAAATACCAAATTACCATATTTTAATAGTTACAGCTTTATTATCACTAAAAGATCCATTTACATTTATTAAAGTTATGTATTGGCATTGGATGGCTTGAAAGGATCACAATATTTTGGAATCCTACAATTTTTATGTGAGGCATCAACTAAAATACGACGTTGTGTTATAAGATATTTTCTTTGAGTGTGAAAATTTTTAAGGATTAAGCATGTAAGCAGGTAGAAATGTACGAATTTTTATATGAACAAAATAGTTTAATGTATATACAAGAACCAAACCTGAAAATCCAAAGGAAGAATTTAAAAGTATACGGCAGAGACGCAACACATAGTTAACACTGTAGAGGAAACCCCTGAACGCCACTTTCTACGTCATGATGTCCAGATACAGCGATGCGAGAACCAAATAACAGAATGACTTTGTCTGTTGAGAAAATGAACACATGCTTTCACTACTCTAGCTGATTCTATGACTTGTTCTAGAATCATCGTATATCAGATTTTCTAGGAGCAGGTTGCTTTACATTTCATAACTTGTATGGATTTCCGGTTATCCATTTTAAGGCAGTAGTTACCAAAATTGCCTTGATTTAATATGAAACTGACTAAGTAATTGATCTGCTATTTTCAAAATTAAGCATCAACAAGTTTAAAATGTCATTCTTCATGATTATCATGCTTATTAGTAAAATTCACCCCATTCTATGTTACGTTTCGGACAAAAAGTATTCAATAATTTTGGAGTTTTCCATTTTTTGTATTATCACTGTGTTCTGAGGAAATGCCATGTTTTCGTTTAAATAATATAAAACACAAATATTATTACAATAATTAGAAAAGGTACATATTTCATTAGGTTAGAATATTGAGAAGCACTCTCAAGCGACGTAACCCTCAAAGACTCGTGTGGTGAAAGGTACAAAGCATTACAGTATTGCCATAAAGGCATCCCAAACCAACACTTCAACTGAGGCAAAGATTTCCCTAGTTCCGTTGTTTGTTGTGGGAACGCTGGTTTGAACCAAAACTGCTATTACCTTGCGTGCCTGAAAACATGGAAAATTCTTCACAATACAATATATTATTTGAATTTATGCGTATTAATAAATAAAACTGTGCTTTATATTTTATAATTTCAATACTACAGAATTATTATTTATTTCTCGTACTTACTTAACTTCTTAATAATTACTATGACAATAGTTTGTTAACTTCTTTGTTAGTTTACGGCCTATACTATTGTTCAAATTACATTTTTTAACTAGTTAGAACAAAAGTAGGTAATTCAATTCAGCAGTAACGTAGTCAATAATGGCAATAATAAAAGGGAAAACAACAAATTGTAATAGAACAATAAAAATATTGACTAAAACATTAATAATTATTTCAACGGTAATAAATAAATCTGCAAAATAATAATGACGATTATAACTTCAATGATAAAAACAAACAATAATTTACCAATAGCGGTTTATAATTTGGTGCTCTGCCTCAATTATATTGTTCCCACGCCAGATAGTTCCCACTGTTCGTCTTTTATTAGTTTTGAATAATACATTATCTAAATTAATATTACTATTCCATATTGAGGATTAAAATGAGAATTATTTATGAGTGATTTAATTAGAATAAATGATTTACTTCTTCAAAACTGATAATACAATAAAAGATTTCAAATTATAGTTAAGGACTTAATTTTATTTACATGGATACACTTAAAGATACAATACAACAACAATAGCTTGTTAAAATTTTCTTGAAAAAATATATAAACAAAGATTTTAATTATTAGACTGCACAGCTTTGCATTCGTTGTTACCGCAATGTGTTTTGAAACTTATTTTTATTCATATCTTGTGTTCTACTTATCTATATTGTCGTATAAAAAAATCTAAGTTTGTTTTTCTATGTGTTCATGTATATATATATATATATATATATATATATATATATATATAAAATATATATAATTATATATTTATTATAATATATATATATATATATACATGAACCCTTATATATATATATATATATATATATATACATGTGTGTGTGTGTGTGTGTGTGTGTGTGTGTGTGTGTGTGTGTGTGTGTGTGTGTGTGTGTTTTAGTGTGTGCGTGTTCGAGTGTGTTACTCAATAACGTTAAAACTTGGACCGATTGTACTGAAATTTTACATAAACATTCTTAAGGCCACTAATTCACACATTGGTTTATGTCTAATTCGAAAGATCTACCGGCCTATTCCCCATTGGCCTTTAAAGTTAATTAGAGTAAACAAATATAATTAGCTGAAAGAGCCTCTTAAATTTAGTTAAATTTTCTGTGTAAGAGCATTTCTATGACAGCTTAACTATATGTTTCGTTAGTTTTACTTCTATAAGTGCTAATACAAGTACAAAACCTACAAGAGCTTTAATCTATAGCTTTATTATACCTTTATTTAAAAAATATAACTAGAAAATTTAAAAATTATGTGTTGAATAAAAGTTACGTTGTACATGTGAACAATAAGAAAATAAAATTTGATTAGAAATACTGAACAATCGCTTTGAGCTTAGCTCTTTTTCTACCGTTAGATGAAATATTTTCCTACAGCCTAGAAACTAGATATTATAACATAATAATATTATATTTTAGAATTGTGAAAACAAAGGTACGGTACATTACTAAATTTTTTTAGAATATAATTTTTGTTCACAGGTCCTGAAGAAATATTTTGGAAACCATAAATGTAAGTAAAAACCTATATATTTATATAGTAGAACACATAATGTTAATAAAATTATACTCGAACCATATTTACATGCAGTTTTATCATTATGAAAACAAGACGTATTATGAGCAAAGGTATTATCTTTGAAATGAAATATAAACGAGGGGATATTATATATATATATATATATATACATACATACATACATATATATATATATATATATATATATATATATATATATCCCTTATTTCTGCTCCAAATTTTAATTAATGGTTCAACACCGTTCAAATATATCAATCCAGTCTCCTAAGTAGACTAAAATAATTTTATTCTAAATATGTAAATAAATGACAAAAAATACTAAATAACTGTAAAATATTGTTTAGCAGTTAACGAATGGAGATATGAAATAATTATTCATTCATGATCAACATAATTCATTCTTCAAAAATATATTTCCATTTATTTGTTTACCACAAAGAGGTGTAATATTATATTCTTACAGGATCTTACTTTTGGAAAGTGCCTATTTATCTCTTCAATCTATATTAAATCTGTTCGTCATAAAATTACTATATCATGTCATCATAAAACCTTTTAAATTTAGAAGTTGTAATCTACTCAAGACTGGAAATATGGTTTTTTTTGTTAAATACGTATAAATATTTGATTTTAGGCTCTGAATTAAACTAATGTTTTTAAGTTAATAAGCTTAGTAATCTAAAACTTTACGTGATCGTTTGATATGTTTTGTCTTTAACACTACTAAAATAATAATGTAAACAGAAGATTAGGACAGAAAATTATTTTGTTGCCGACACCTATTATATAAACTTTTTTGAGATAAAAGAAAAAATAATGAATCAAATTGACAAGTCAAAGTGATACCATTCCACTTTAGTGAGAACTCACCTTATCATATTATCAGTAAAGTCCATTGTGAGATTTGCTGCTCTCGAGTGAGTGTGTGTTATATCATTGGTGAGTTAACTTCTGTTAGGAAATGTGCATGTGTGAAATGTGTAACAAGAATTTTCCACGATAATTAAGTTTGAAATTTTTAATTTGGTAGGTCCAAAATTGCATTAGACAATTAATATTGCCGGTGAAAATGTCGTTGAGAGAACTGCCAGAGAAATTGCTGGAGGAGATATTCCGATACCTCGATGTAAATGACATGATGAATGCTTGGCTGGCTGTGGGTAAAGATGGAAGTGAGGGTTACTGGGCTCAAGTCTGCAAGAGAGAAGGATATACCAGGATGGAAGGATTCGGTGACAGTTGGAAAAATATTGTTACTTACAACATTAACTGGAGGGCTAACAAATCTGGTATACGAAAGTATGTATTGGATTCCACCAATATTCTTAAGAGCCAATTTTCAATATTTCTAGATCAGGAATCAGATTTGGATTCAGATTCAGGTTTGGTAGGACCACTTGCTCAAGCGATTGGTGACAATTTCTTTCTATGTTGCAGCGATGAATTGAAGGTATTTAACGTAACTAGCATTCCCGTTGAAGTCCAAAAATTACCACTTGTTCCAGATTATTTGGAAGTATGTGGCTCCAAGCTGCTAATAGGTGTTGACCATTCATGGATGGTTTATGGATTGGAAAAAGGCCAGTATACTATAATTGCTCAGGCAACAAGCGAAATATTCTCGCCCCATGCTTTGTCTAATGATTACTTCGCTTCTGTTCATAATAGTCTTTCTCGAGTGAGAGTTGTGGATTTGACCACCCATGAAGAGATCAATAATATACGCAGACAAAGACATATTGATTTAATATCACTATCTGGTGTTATTTTAAATATAGTTCATAATGAAGAATCAGTTTATATCCTAGAGCGATTTGATTTACGGGACCAAGTGTATTTGGACAATCTAGTTTTATATAAAGATGACTACGACCTCTACTTAGAACATGACATGGGGAGTAGTGCTCAACTATTGGTTCACTCACTATACAATTCTATGGCTGATATAACCTCACCTCTATCTATTTGGAGGTCAAATGGAGAGTTTTTAGCAAAGATTCCACCCGATGAAGGGCCTTTGCATATAGATACTTTTCATTGGTTAATTTTGGAAAGGGAGTACGTAATATTTTCTACATTGCCTAATTGTTTGTCAATATGGACTAGCAAGAATCCTACTGAGGCTCCTAAAAAACTAAAAATTGAAATGACTGATAAGAAGGAAACAGTTTTAAACTCTCTTTTAATACTTGTGTACAATACAGGCTTTAAGGTTATAGACTATCAGAAAGCAGCATTTCTGTACAAAGTTGATTTCGGAGATCATCTGGATGGAAATAACAATTTTAATGTGTATGCAAATCAATATTACTTAGAATTCGTACAACAAATGGAAATAGAAAAACAAAAAGTAAGGAAATCTAAGATTAGATATGACGAAGAAGCGGCTTCAACGTCAGGTGATTATGAAGATGAAGATGAACAAACACTAGTAGAGGCGAAGACAACTTTACTTATTTATGACTTCATAAGATGGACCTAACAGTATGATCATTCCGCTACGTTTGCAACATGTGTTAATATTTTTGCAATTGCTATTTAAATTTTGTGCTTGTATAAATGTGCAGTACTATTAAAACTATTGAGCTATTCATTATATTTTAGTCTAATATGATTATTTTTTTATCATATTTTGTTTGATATAAAGTTATAAATAGTATTTCTTGTAATATTTATTAATTAAATATATTGATTTCGTAGAAAAATGTTTAACATGATTAATGTTGTTTAACTGTTTTTGATTGTAATTAACCAATATTTAAAACGTTTTCCATTAAAGTGTATTAGTTTTTTTTGTTAAGTGCTACGTTTTCCTTTGTAGTGAAAAGGAAACAGAAGAAAAATCAATCAACTTGCGTAAACACATTAACTAGTAAAATATGAGTTTCAATAAATGTGCAGATTAGTGCATTAATTACAGGGAACAAAAGTTAAAATTTCCTGGAAGAGATCGTGTTTAACTGGTAGGATGACGGATTTTCAAATAAGTATCTAAAAAGGAGTTTAAATCAGTTTATAAACATTAAACTTCAACCTTTAAACCCTTAATATTTCATGAATTACAGGTTATGTTGTTTTTAACTCAGTGTTTAAGTTCCTAACAGTCGGCCGGCTGTAGTTCTCATGGAATAAATATTAGATACATCGCTGTTTTGTAATTTTTGGGCATAACACAATAACTGGTTCTATATTGTACCAATATATTTTTTAAATGTGTAATTATTAGTCATATATTAAAACTGATAGTGGGATAAACTGTCAGTAAGCCACTAGTGTAAAGCCTTCACCGATCCAAGATATCGTGTCATGAAATGCCTCGGGAACCAAACTTTTCTTCCTATACGATAAACTCTCCCTTTAATGTCTTAAAACAGTTATAAATATTGCTTATCATTCGGTTGTAGGTAATTCCTGAAAAAACGTTTAAGCAATATTTGATATATTTGATTAAACCAATAGATTTGCATCTCCTATAAACTATAGGACTGCTTTAATATGATATGTATAGTTTCTCTACTTTGCAACTTATACAATACAATATAAAGGAACATTGAAACGTGGTATAAATGTTTTTAAAATTATTTTGTGGCTTAAAACAATGTGAAATTCATATATAATTAATTTTTTTTTAATGTTAAGTTTACTCTCTATATATTTTTCTAAAACATAATAACGAGCCAAAATAAAGCAATACACCTTGGAAAACGTCGAGAGTGACTTTTCACGTATTGCGCAAGCTGTCGGGATAATTAAGCAAAAGAGTTATTTTTTTCCATTTAGTTTTATGTCCTATACCAATCTAATTCACGCCTCCGCATAGTAAACAGGCAAAAAAATTGCCTCTTTGATATTTTTTAAAGTGTTTTGGCAAATGATTTAATTGCGTAGAGCCTGCGATTGCTTATATTCTCTTATAATTTTAGATCATTTTCAAGCAGGCTGATAAATTAGAGAAATTCTCTGGTAATTATTTTATTTTAGAAACTCTTTCAAATGCACACATATATACATTCTTTCATATATACATACATTTATAAATGCTGTCTACGGTTTCATCCCGTAGAGATTTTTACTGTTATTATTTGCAAATTTTGTATTTTACTCAATAAATAAAAAAATAAATAAATAAATAATACTGTTTGGCAAATGATTTAATTACATAGCATCTATGAGCCCAATCGTCCAACAAGTTTACCTTTCTTCGCACTTTTCCCTCAAGAATGAATGTTTTTCATGAATGTTTAAAACAAACGAGTGCCACCTGTTAAATAGCAGGCTTTGTTGAGGACAGGATGAGGAACACTATACAAAATTGGCCTATGTATTTCTTAAACCTTGTATTAAAAAAATAAAGCTTACACCTTAATACATACAGAAAATTTTTCACTATGTCATTACTTTGTTCATTAAAAGTAGTAACTGATTTCACATTAAACGGGGAGAGAGATTGTATCAATCGAAGGATAAATAATAATAAAGGACAAAACAGGACTGCGGTAGTCTAAGGTTGTTCAGTGTTACCAATTTAGAAGGTAGTATTACATCCGTACCCACCACACATTAAATATTACATTCGAATGGTTAAAAGTCCAGTATTAATTTGTTTCTACTGTAGTCAATTAATTAAATGGGTGTTAGACTATACATTACATTTTTCATTCAAACAATTATTATGACTCAGCTAGAGTCTAATAGCTGTAGTTTCTTAATCGAAACCTAGTACTCTCGTCAATTACGCTGTTAATGTGGGAAACTTAAATTATGAGATTTCATTTCCCATTAGTCTTCATATCAATATATTTACCTAATTTACACATAATATCAATAAAAATAAACATTTAAACAAAATTAAAGATGTCAGTTTTCGTATAAAGATAATAACCGATAGTGTTAGCGTTTGAGAACTTTGCGAGATATATGGGAAGCATTTGTAGAAAGGCAGCAGATTTTTGGCGCCTAAGTGAAAGAAATAGCTCCCACAGGAGCGATATACAAACGTAGGAGTCCGAGATACGCCCTCTACCAGATATAAGGTTCAAAATAGGGAGACTCGGCTTGGCGTACGTCCACAATAAACTTCTAAATTTTGTATGATTTCTTTCCTGAAGTTTTATGTAGTGCTTATTGCAGTTACATGGTTTTTTTGGAGTTACGCATGCAGAAGCATTCTCAATTATTAAAATCTCTTAAATATGATTTATATTACTTTTGTTCCGTACTTTAAACGTTAATATAAAACAATAATACATTCAGAATAAAATTTAAAGATTTATTAAAGTCTATTACATGATTAGAGCGATAAGTTCCAAAGCTTCATAATCAAAAATGAATTGTAGAACAGTTTTTTCCACATCACCACAATAGTGCCTTACTTAAAAAATTTTTAAGTTATTTAATTTAGTCCTTTGATGGTATAGTTCACGATTACTCATCATAATGAACAACTGTACGTAGTAGTACAATTTCTAATTGAAGTATTAGTAATGATTTATTTTGGAAAAATGTATTGTCCAACCACACCTTTCTAAACTATTAATAGCCTCGAAACTAAACAGTCTCGTATTGGAAGTACGTATTGTCAATGAATGAAATCTCATACTTGCGAAGACATTATGAGTACTATATAATCTAGTAACTTAGAGATAATACTAATGTAGTATATTTAGTTAGGTATAAACTCCCCTGGCAATCCAAGATGGTTTCAAGCTACGTTGTCTTAAAGATAGAATTTATTTTAGTAGGGGCGTATTAAAACATGGACGTCTTGAAACCAGTCTACTGGGAAGTAGTGTACTTGTGGTGCTATGATGTGTTGTAGCCGGAGTATGATCAGGTGGGTGCGATGTATGAAGTAAGGGCAGAGGGTTAAAAATAGGGATTACATAGTGTACGACTGGAAATATAGTTATGACCTTTAATATAATATCAAAACGGCATTCTACCTTGAAAAACTACGCATGAACAATTCAAGCCTCTTAAAGGGCATGATTCCCCTCATTATGTTTGGAGACAAAGAAATTACGTTAAATTAAGTTTAGACTTATACTTATCTGGAAAAAACTTTTAATATCTACATGAGTTAATGAACAAAACACAAAACGTCAGAATATGTCAAATAACGATAACGAACACAGCTATGAACTCCAACTATACAATGCAATCAGAAAAAAACAAGTCTACTTCTATAATATTTCTTATTTTTATGCAAGGATGACAGAAACCCCTAGAAAGAAATAAAATTACTAATTTTGAGAAAGATAATTATATCAAGCTGATAAAAATCTCGTAGTAATTAAGATATTCCTGTTCATTACATTGGTCGGCTTTAGCTGATTCGAAACAGCTCCGAATAAGTATAATTAACATTTTCGTTTCATACTCATGTTGACTGAAGATCCAGCGATGCTGATCCATTTTAGGAATTTAATTCTATTGGCTGTGTTTCGATGTTGTGTGAACCGGAAAACTTATATACACGTATGAAAACAGATTGTTCCTACCGGTATGTCATAACATTCACAAGTTATTGAAACCAATGAATTCTTTTTAGGTTCACCTATATTATCAGGATATACCAATAAGGGATCATCGTAATGCTGGTTAGTGGTGCGACTGACATTATTGCTCCAAACCTTGCTATTTATCGGTTAAGTGGACGTATTTAATACTTTGCCCGAGGAACTATCCTCTAGTTTGAAATCTTCAAATGTTTTCGTCATGCACAATAATTCTGGAAGTGTTTGAAGGTTGGTTCTTTTAAAATTTCCAAGTAAATCTAGTAAAAATAATGTGTTATAAGATAAAATCTTTTTAAGTTTTGTTAAACATTTTATTATGGATTTATTCAGAAAAACATAAATATTAAATTTAATAACATAAAATTGAAATCAAAATCCAAGGAATAAGGACAAATTATAAATATAAAGAAAGCAATAAAATTCTAAGAAATTATATTCTTGAATAGTCCAAGCGTTTTCCCCGATGAAAGACAAATTGACAAAATCGCAGTGGCATACCAAGATGTGTGTATGGAGCATTGAACGAAGCATTTCACCGACGGAATTCAATATTCTCTCAGAAATACTTCACTTTCGTTTTCAATGTTATTTTTTTCTTTTAAGATTTCGATCTTTACTTAACTTACCGAACATACTAAAAAAGTACAATTGCCAGTTACACATAGTTGTATTAAATTAATATTTTATTTAATTACTAATTATTTAGCTTCGGGATGGGTGCACAACCAAAGGTACAAAATAAAAAGGGTTAAATTAATTTCAAGCATAATTTTCAAAGTTAGAATAATTCCGTACTAGGAATAATTCTAATTTTGAATTATTTCGAATAAAGAATTCCATAAATTAATAAACATTTACGTATTAACCATTTATATCCAGTAAGTCATAAATACGTACTTTGTGTATTAGTACTCTTAGTTAAAACAAAAATAGATGAATCCTACATGCCATATAATAGTGGTATAATATTTAGAAGGACTAAATAAACTGACTAAAGATATTAACTTGTTGTAATTTTATCTATGATTCCTAAAAAAGTAAATTATTTCCACTTTAATTTTATATAAAAAAATGAACTAAAAGAAAATTCTAAAACTATGAACTGAAAAGAATTTTTTTTTTTTAATTGGCAATAATCGTGTGTAATGACGTTTTAAATAATAATGAAATGATATAGCCTAATTTGTAGACACAAGTACCTCGCCAGTACATAAGCCCTTAACTTACTCTCGAGCGCAAGGCAAACATTCTGTAATAATATTCTTGAAGAACAAATATCCCACAACAATTACACATTTCCCAGACATCTAAAATACTTAGTACATGAATATGTATCCATAAATTTTTCTATTACACACTATATGAATTACCCTATTTTAATATATATAAAGCTGTACGTTTTTTGCATCATTAGTTTCACTGTAAATATTCTGAAAAATACGTATAAATGCATATTGAGTATTTATTTATTCTCTAATTATGAAAAATGTTATTTCGATTTCAAAAGTTAAGGATAACAATATTTCTAAAAAGTCTTCACATTTCATCACAAAATAGGTTACTTTATATTCCTATTTCCTGTTCAACAGTAATACCCGTGAAATAATTATTTCCATTTTATTAATTAAACATAAAGATAATGTTCATTCCAACCTTAACCAATTTTATGATTTACAATCATTCTTATATGTTCACGTGAGTTTTTAGTACAACAATATATTTTTTCTTCAAATATTAACGGGTTTTTAGCTTTCATTACATAAAAAAAAATGATATGATAATTACCTTAACTAGGACAAAACCAGATCTAAAAGTGAGTGTTCCACAATAGGGTGGAATTATTGTGCATACCACTGTGTCCATATGGCTACACTAGGTAGTTAATTTTCAATTTGTTTCTAAAGTATCAGAAGTATTCCCTCTATTTGTGACAATAGAGTTCCTCACATTAGATTACTATACATTTTTCTTTCTAAAAGTACTATTCACTCTTCCAGAAAACTCATAAATAAACTTATTAACTTTAACTTCATTTAACTTAATAAACTTTTATTCGAGGTATTAGTTTTTTAACAATACAATTTATGGAGTTATCCATTATACTTTCATACAATCAAAAGCATTTATGATGAATATTTTCACGGATTTTGCCCTTTATATACATTCTAACTTCTAATATTTATCAATTAATTTAGATTATAAAAAAACTGTAAACATAATGGTTTTTACTTAAAGTAGCTTTTCCCATTTTTTTTAAAAAAATAAAAGATTCTTACTAAACATCTTTCAGCGTGGATACAACAGTAGGAATGGCTCAGGTGTGAAATATAACGCAAAGTCGCTACTGTGGGTGACTTTACGACACTCCGCAAAATATGGCACGTACTGGTTGATTTAACGCTTTAACTTTATCTGCGTGTGTGCCGCTATAGAGTTTCATTGCATATCTCGTGTACTGTATTAAATGAAGTACATTTTATTAAATTTTTATCGTATTGTTTTGTTAATGTTTGATTTTATACACATGATTATTTTGGAATTAAAAAAGTTTCCAGTTAGTTATTCAGACGTCATTTTGTTTCCTCCTTGGTTTAAATTTTATTTTATAACCAATAAATGTATAACTTTCCTTTAGCAGTTTAGCAGAATGCGTTCCATATATTTTGGAAACGTAAAATTAAATAGTCAAAAACGTATAAAAACTCTATATGGCGGCAATTTAAATATTTGTACAGGAATAATTTGATAGGGCTCTAACTTTCAAAAATGCTGTATCAAATTATATAAAAACTGCTATTTGTTTATATATTTCCATTGATTTATTTTAAGAGTGAATGGTAACGGTTTGGTAACTTTCAATAAAACAATGTTAGTAAGTGTATTACGGAGAGAAAATAAAATCAAATGTGTTATGAAAGAACTCGTTGGTAAATGGTTAGAAGTTGTAACCAATCCTACGGAGTGAACAAATCCATGATCTCAAAATTTCGTGAGAAAAGCTCCTTAAGAATGAAGAATTAGAGGGCAAAGGAACTCTGATATTTACAAATGAAAGAGTCTCATTGCTCTGAGGCAGCAGGGCTGCCAACTGCTTTTACAATTTATACAGAAATGTCCCTTTGTAAAGTTTCTGTTGGCCACTTTATTTTCGTTTTTAGACCTCTCTGTTTTCACATGCTTTACTAATCGTATTAGACGAGTGTTTACTTGCTGCATAAAAGTCAGTAATAAATGAGGACTAAAATTCTTTACTAGTTATAGTTATGTGATTTATTATAAGTATAAGATAACAATGTATTATGTTTAAAGTGTTATGGTATGTTTTCCAACAACCAGAACAACCAGTGTAATGGTATGTTGTATTATACAACATCGACCAATTCGCATTGCAGCCTTGGTTTGCTGAACTTGCTTATTTTTTCGTACGGCATTGTTCAATTTATTTGGAAAGTAGCAGTTGTGAATTCACAAGCAATTATTAAAATCGAGTGGTGTAGCCTACTTAATGAAAGCATTTATAATGTAATACTCTGGAGCTCTATGATATTTTTCATATATCAGGTACATATTATTTCAGTATCCCTGATTAAGGGATTCAAGACTTAGATAACATGTTTACTGGTTATATTTTAGGTTGTAGAGTAAATATTCATCGCTGACGTTTTATGCCAAATTTCAAGACTGAAATTCCACTCATTATGGACACTGTAGATTTCCAGGCTTCGTTAATACTCAGCCCAATCTCATGGAGGGACATACACCACCATATAACTCCATCTGGCATATGTAGAACAGAAGGCTAAAATTTTGCATGTATACTCAGCAAAGCTGTTACGGGATGTGTAGTATGGCGTGCATGTCTTTTAATAGCATAAAGCAAGGAACCCTGGACGTAAAGATATATCATGGTGTACATAATTTACGAAACCCAACATAGCCTATATTTTATATTGAACAAGTTTTGGATGGAGGGACGGGTCTGAAAATAAAATGTTTGTAGTAAATATATCGTAAGCTATACAGCTACTTACTACATACTAGTATTTATATAAAGTTGTACTATTTTCAACAAAGAAAAAATGAGCTATACTTACAAATTGTTTGGAAAAACTACTAATCCCTGTTTTAACCTAAAAGTAAGTGACTTATTTGCTTTTAAAGAGTACCTCTTTGCAATGACAAGTATTCACTCTAACCGTAGTACTGTCACACTCCGTAGAATATTTCTCAGTTCCCTACAGCAATGATTCTATTGTTCTGTTCCCTGAGTTTTAAATCCCGACTTGACCTACTCCCGCTATCTTACACTCACATGCCTCGTACTCACGACACGACTCTCGTTTGACTTGCTTCTGATAATATAGAAAACAATTAATTTGTATGCTGTTCCATACATTGTTCTTTTTCGTGACTAAAACAACAGTTTTTTTCTCTACACATTTTCTAGCTTCTATACTGTTATAAATACTTTGGTTATACCTTTCTGATTAAAATGAACCTTTGAATCCTGTTTTTCCTATATTGATGGGTTTTATACAGGATAGAAGAACAAATGAACAGATAACAATGTATTAACCCACCACGAATTTGGTGGAAAAGTAGGTCTTGCCTAGTATATAGTATATCATCCCTTCGAGCGAGGCCTCTACACTCTACAGGATGAACTCCTCTATTTTTGTATTAAGTATTTGTGTATTCGTAATAACTAACAAGCAGTTGTGAAAAAAATATCTATCATAAAATACATATTACATCGATATCAATATCAGATGGTCAGCCGATTACCTATATAAATAAAACGAATATCTCTCTGAATATATATATCTATTTATTAAATGATATACAATTATATATAACTAAATATAAAAAATTTCAAATATATAATTAGTTTATATTTTATATAATTAATTCTTGAATAGTCCATTTGTCGTAAAAAACTTATAACAATCTAATAAGTTATTTATTATTGATTTAATCAACTTCAGATAATTGTTTACTATTTTTAAGTTTAGTAGAACCCCTCATATCCGGCCTCGGTTTTACCGCACCTCGGTTTATCCGGCCACTTCCCGGAAGCCAATATCGAAATTTATTTACCACGGCTTGCAGACGCGCAGTTGCACGCACTAGTCTCCCACGACTCTTGCGTTATTTTGGTGTATCTATTTGTTTACATTTTCCTGTGTTTGTCCTCAGTTGAGCTAGTAGGTTTAACCTGTAAACAGTTCGTTGATTATTTCCAGTGCGGTTAGTACAGTACAGTACAATTGTTTTGTTTCGTCAAGTGCTGTGTACTGTAGGTTGGTTTATCCGGGCCGAATCGTTATCCGGCCAGGGGCTCGGTCCCGTGGTGACCGGATATGAGGGGTTCTACGATTCAATCAACTTCAGATAATTGTTTACTATTTTTAAGTTTATAATATCAATTGATTTCAGCGACAGTTCAAGAAAGCGTTTGTGTCAAGTATTTTACGTAGAGCAAAACTTTAAATGAAAGAAATAGATTTAACTTTCCAACACCAATTATGGTAAACATTTCTTAGTAATGATTTATCTATATATTTTAATTTTTCTTTGCAAAGTCAAACTGCAATTAATTGTTTTTTAGTAAAAACAATCCCATAACAAGTTAAATGGTGGCTGGTATATATTTATTTACAACTGATAACATTTACTATTTATTACTTTTTTGAAAATGTGTGGATCGAGTATTATTGGTATAAAAATTAAATTTTAAGCTATGTTAATAGTGGGGTAGTACTAAAACTAATAATAAGGTCAACATTGTATAAGTAAAGGATTTCAATGTGACTGTAGGTTAAGATTTTCAAGTTGCGTCAGGTAACATCATGACTGTAACCACATATATTACAGCTCGATAGATGTCACAGTTTAAACTAGCTGATTGATAACGAGTGAATGAGCAAACAAGTGGTGGCTGATATTGTGCATTACGCACTGATGATCTTGAATTAGCACGTCGCGTCGACGTCACCACACATTATTCTCCTGCACACGTATGAAGAAGAATAACACAGGCTCGATATCTTTACTTTCGCGAAAATTATCTCTGTCCAGTAAAATTGGATCTGTGAAAATAAAGTGCACATATAGAGGAATTAATAAAGATAAAATATATAAGTGAAAAAGGTTATGCGGCAACGGTGATACCCACCTCAATAGATCACAATAGAACATGGTCATCAGAAAGAGTTGTGTCTGGTATGACGAGTGATTAAAGTAAGCTTAATGTAAGCGATGAAGGCGTATTAAACTTTTTCCGAAATAAAGAAAGTTGTCAAGGAAAATTTCAAAATAATCGCAAAATACGTAACGGAAATTTTGAGAAATTGTTAGAAGTAGTCATTGGAGACCATGCCAGCATCCGTGTAAGTGCAATGACATTTGCTAAGAATAAAGACCTGGCCTCCAAGTAACAGAATTTTATCATGTATTTTAGAAAGTTTACAGAAAACCTACACATAAAGGAAAACCTACGTTAAGCTGGTTAAGTTCATGACACTCGTTACTGCACTAGTGGAGTAATAAGTACTAATTCGATTGCTTAACGTTTAGATCAGCTGATCAATAATAATGGTATACTGTACCACATATAGTAGAAGTACGTAGATGTTTTTCAGTGTTGATAAAAGAGTTCATCAATTTATTTCTAGTATTGAACTGTTTGTTCCTCATAGTTGTATAGTGGGCCTCGGTAACTTACTATTTTGGTTACAAGTTCAAAGTTATGATTACGTAACCTTTCGATTAGATAATCAACACCCATGGATAGAATAAGCATTTAAATAAAATTCCACATATTTAACTGTCCAATACGCATAATATCACCCCGTTACAGCTTAAGTGAGTGATGTGTCCATAATCTGCGGCTACTTCATGTCTCCCTGATCAGTTACTCATTATTAGATGTCTCATTGATAAATATCGAAGTTTTTTAGTATTTTTAACTCAGTACCTGATTACGTTAACGTGGAATAAACTTTAAACTAACCTACAAGCCAAGAACTTGTTATGATATAACAGCCTTTAATGAATGAAGCATTAGCATACCGTAATATAAATAACATTTACTCTTTGGGAATACCTCTTAAACGGAATCAATTTAAATATTGTTCCAAGCATACTACAGTAAACACAACATATAATTTGATTGACAGCTTAACCTCCCCATCGTAACGCCGATTCCCTCTCACCTTGTGATATGGAGTACTATGTAGTGATATATGATATGTATTACAGTACCAACTGTGTATTCTTTAGTATAAAAACATATTTAAATAATCGAAAATTACAATTATTTCTTGCTTGAGTATTAAATAAAAGGACTGTATCAAAATTGTGTAGTTACATTATTCAAATTAAAGGCATTCAGTCAAGTTTGAAAACGTAAATATACTTATGAATATCATAATATTTATAACTAAATTTATTTCTAAATCTATTCTATCTAGCAAATCTAAACAATCATTACGCTTATTGGACTATGAGCTCTGTGAAGAGTTAAGAGCTTTTATATCGTTTTAGCATTAAACATTAACTTTATTTAATAACATGTTTATTTACATACTAGTGTATAAATGTTACTTTAACATATATTGTCATATTATCTAATATAACAATATAATATATTAATTAAACATATACACAATTTCCATATATAAATTCCACATAATTATACACATACTTACTAATAGGATTTATTGAAGATACATCGCCTTGTTTCTTGAATGACTGATTCATTTTTATTTCACCGATGAATAGTCATAAACAACTTACGTTTTGAAATGCGCGATGTGTTTTATAAATGTGTTTTAATTGTTATAAACAGGTTAAAGATCCATTCTCACTTAATGTTCAAACTGATAAATCTTTTTTCATTGGTTGGAATTTTTAACTGTTACATTTACAAGAAGACATGAAGGAGTATAAAAAAATTTCAAATTATTACCATTCAGAAGCCTTGAAGAAAAGGTGTTAAGTAATTATTTGGTTTATATAATACTAATATATTAATGAAGTATCGCTTTTATAGTGTCTTTTATTACCGAGCATATATGTAATTACTGTGAGCCAAAACTTACTTTTATTATTTATTGACAATTACATAAAAATAAGTATGCATTAAAGATATCGTTTGTTTTTAAAGGATGATAAGAATCAGTATGAAAGTGTTATGGCAATCATGGAATAGATGCTATTACAGAAGTACCAATATAGTTACTTGTATTTTTCTGAAAAGATGAGAGAGTTCGATAAATATTCAGGAAAAAGAAACAGCTGGTCAGCTACAGTGATGGCAGCCATTTCTTACTTCAGGACTATCTGATCTCCAGGTATTCTCAAATCATCGCCCCTTTTCGGAATAAGCTTATGTTTAGGTCGTTTTTTATTTTTACTAAAATGCAAACAATACTTTTATTTTTTGAACAATTATAAGGATTGAAGTATTTAATCAACATTTTTTTAAAGTATAAGATGAATTTATTACGCATACACTTTTTATTACTATTAAGCTGAACTGAAAATTGCTAGCAATATGTACATTAATAGATTTTTTATTTGAAACTTTTAATGTAATTTAGTACAATTAGAATCAATTATTTTAACCTGCATATTATTACACGTTTTATTTAATACACCAGCAATAAAATAAAATCACTGTGCCAGGCTGTATACTTGCCAAAAATATTACTAAGCGAAAGTAGAAACAATGTAATAGATATATCAAAGGAATGAAAATAAAAGGAATAATATATCAAATATTATTATTATAAAAAATGGTAGTTCACAAGGAAAATCCCATCGGCAGCGAGACATACACGCATTGAATAAGTAAGAAAATTTAGTAAATTTTCGTAACATCGTAGATGAATTTCTCCTGAAATAAATTGATCATCATTGTTTTTGTGAGGGATAAAATGGTAGGATATCAAAAAACTGAAAATTACAAATAAAAATTTTCTCAAATCATATTATTTTACTTTGATACACATTAAAGCATCTGTCAAATACGAAAATAAATGTTAAAATATAGTCAACCACATAAATATGACTGTTTGGCTGGATAGTGTGATTTACAGAGTATGATTAATTTTACCTCGTAGGTTGGTAGTGATATAAAAGTTATTTATGTGTCTAGCCCTTTTAAATGTATATAGTTAAAATATATTACTTCGGGAGTAAACATACTTTGAGATTTGCAATATTTTGTATATCCTTTATTTTACGCCTGCCTCACCTAAACTAATGCAGCTGACGATTGATTACTGTATTCCAATCAATTCACGTATGTATTTCAACATAAATAAAATTATGTGTACTTTTACAACACGTTGGCTTTCAGTTGCAATGTTATAAACCAGACACATTTCAACTGTTGCGTTTACATTTCAACACAAACGCCAACACCGGACAAGTGCCGGTTACCAAAGCCACAATTGGTACAGTGCTGCCAATCTCTAAACTGACATTTTAGGAATATTTAAATTGTTTGTATGTATTTAATTGCAATACATTATTTCCTTACACCATACTTATTTATTCAATCGGAATGTTACCGAAAAACTAACATCTTTCTTTGAATACTATATATTATTCTCAAAATTAGTGTTATAAACTGCAGATTTCCAAATAATGAAAATCTATTTCAAAGCAATGAAACTGTGGGTAAGTGATGGAGTGCAAATAGACATCACCTAGGTGGAAAGTGGTGACATACTTGAGAGGAATCAATTCTATAACTGCTGCAGTTGCCGGAGGGATCTTGAGGGTTAGTATACTCCTAGTGTTACAACTGGGTCACCTAACAGTCTAGTCGACTTCGCAACTAGAGCTGAATATACACTACTGCATATGGGCTACACAGTTAAACAGAACTTAGTTCCTAATTTGTTATAGTTACAATGGGATACTTCTACAACTAATAATACTTCTCTTTTTATCGTCGAAATAAATATCGTTTCCTAGAAAGAATAGTTAAATATACAGTCCATAGTAAATGCAATGGAATTAAACACTAGTTATCTATAACTATGTAGATGTCTAGTTACATATTTTGAATAACTATTAATGTTTACTACAAGACCACTACAGATTCGACCGATGCGGTTGCAACTGTAGTATTGGAAGGAATCTTCACGTCGGTGTCGACCTATTTCCGAACATTGCTAAAATCAGTGATAGTCGTAGTTAAATTAAAATATTAAATTATTTAAAGACCACCACGGTAAGCAAAAGTACACATATATCTATCCAATTGCAGTATAATATACGAACACCTAATACTATCGAAGCCTAATTATTGATTAGAAATCACTGAACTATCGAATATAAAAACATTTTAACTATATTAATTAAGACCACTTTTCATGAAATTGATAATAATATTGTTCAATATCAATCCAAACAAAGTAAAATCGTACGGTATTTGAATAATGGCATGTTTTTTCTGTATTATTACATTCGAGAATAGCCACAAGTGCAATGGCGATGAACACGCATATTACATTACATGTATTACACAGGAGGTCACACACGTTTATCCTTAATAGTAAAAAGTAACTGCTACATAATACACATAGCCTTGATAGGTTAATAATTCATCTGTATTCATCAGTAAATTATTTTCTTTATTAGATGAAATACCTATGACGTAATTTGGTTCGACATCTTTTCGGTAGTATATCTATTCATTAATATAAATTCGATTTTAGTGGTATACGCTTATTATACTACATTCTTCATAATAAAATAATACAATTGGACTTTTTCTGAGTAATATCGCGGTTCTCCTCTTTTGGTTATCAACGCATGCAAAAATGTCCTTTTTTCTCATACTAACACTAATTTTAATATTTTCTTAAGAATTGTGAATGAGATCAAAATGTTCACAGTTTTTCATATTTCTGAGGTTAGACTACGAAATCTTCATAATCATATCTTAATGAACATCTATGGGTTAATATAACTTATGCGAAAACTTATAAAACAGTCTGAAGTTTCTGAGATTGCGTGATAAGTCACTCAGTTATATGTATTTATTAGTAAACATATTTCTACTCATTTAATTTATTTTGTAACATTACATAATGTTCCAAGATCTTTTAAATTGTATAATGAGATGATATCAATAAATTATACCTACTTATTGATTACAAATAAACACTGTTTTACAAGCAAAGTTAAGAATGCGATGTAAAACCACATATTTGACAAAGCTGTTTAGTTATAATGTTGATACCATGATAATAGTTTTAATATTTAACTTAAACTTACTAATGCAGCATGTAGATTATAACATAAAACAGTTTCTTAGTTCTTATTGTGGTAAAAATAAACGGGTTAACAAAACAAAATAATAAATATATTTCTCACAAAATTAGTATTTATATTTTTTTTAAATAATTCTAAACTTATATTGACTGTACAAAATATAAGAATAATAGTTATATAATGAAAATACACATAATATATGTTTTGTGTACTAATATGAGTGTATAAAATAATAAAAAAAAACAATTGTTTTACAGCAATGGTAAATGTTAACATCATAGATAAACCGCATTTTCAATGAGAATTTCTCTCAATGAATTGCCAAGGTTATCTCTTGTCAGCTGAGCACTCTCAGGCAGAGTAAGCAGCTTCTTGCTATTGAAAAACTGTGATTACGCGAAGCGTCGATGTGAAACTCGGTCTCAAGACACTCTTCGCTCTACACTCGACCGCTATATAAGTAAACCTGCAGGTCTCCACACGTCAATATGCGGGTTGTAGAGGGGTGAGGGGAGCTCTTATTACAAGTCAATCTGTTCTTTCACGTTTGTGGGGAAATGTAAAAAGTTCAACTTTAACCATTCAGGCTGGAAATTATTTTTGTACTATCAAGGATTTATTGCAGTAAGTTAATGTCAAAAATAATTCGTATGGTAGGTCGTATGCAAAAGCTCACAATTATTAACATATGAATATATTCCTTAAACTGTAGAGGACATTATGACTATGAAATTAAAATTGTTAAAAACAGGTAGAGGAAGCAAAGCTAAGACTACATAATCATTTCCAGCATTTCACCTTCTTATGATTTATTCTTATATATTTAAGTAATTGTTTTCTATATCGGATGTTAATGACGATAGGGTAAAGTTTACAAAAAGTGGCATAGATTTACTATATGTAACCTGGAATCAGAAAAAGGAAGTACTGGATATATACTAATGTGTGCCTTCCAAATCACTGTTGCATGATACATATATATATATATATATATATATATATATATATATATATATATATATATATATATATATATAATTTTATTACCAATTTTAATAGTTATAGGCCTGCTCGTATAAGTTATATATTTACTATAGAATACAAGTGTGACCATTAAAATTGGTCATAGGTAAAAATTTACTATAGCGAAATATTTGATCTCTAATAATTATATAATAATTTTACAATGAATATTATTATCAAACACGTGGTCTTGAATAGTAAAAAGTTTGTTTATTCTAATAAATTTATTCATTTTTCGTAAAAAAGCAAAATACCCAAGACAAGTGTTCAGATTTCAACTAGAAATAAACATTTATGTGCTCACTTGATGTCATACGTTTGTGCAAAAGGCAGAAAAGCTGAGCAACTTCCTTAATCTATTCGTTTTTATCACGCGTGATACTAGCACTGCTTTCCTACCTCTGCAAATAATCTGAGTTCAAACGTTTAAAAATATTTCGCTCTTAGAAGTTTTAACCTCGTGTTCCCGGCTTTGACTGATTAAATGGAACAAACTAATCAACTTTATGCGCGGGTTCTTTAATGGTTAATGTGTTTAATTCAAACTGCTACATTCGAATACATATAAAAATAGTTAGGATATATTCCGTCATTTTTGTACCTTTTCGAGATTTCTTTTTTATGTCGTTTATATTTCACAAATTAAAACTAAGTGGCGGGTTTATTGGGTTTATTATATTTTAAGTGAATATTACTTACTGTAGAAAATTACAATAGCAGAAAGCTACATAGGAATAGTTGTAATAGAAATAGCTCAAAAAGCGCACTCAAAATAGTTTATGTATTATTTTTAATTAATTTCAATCTAAACAAACTGAATAGTACAATACAATAATTTTCCTATAATATTTCTAAATTACGCAAAAATTTAGCTGTATTCTAAAGAAAACTCTAGCACTATTATAATTAAATGACCATATACAGAAGGAGTAAAAGAACTATACTATTCTTCTTCAACAGGGTTACCACCTGATTTACCATTCAGATTTAAAACTGGAATACATTTATCGTTGAATACATTTACATTTTTGAATTTTCCATTAAGTGTTGACATCTCTGTCACAAAGCAGGCCGTGGTGATAACTAAACAGTTCAACTGTTCTGTTACTGTTTGTGTCTAATAACCCTCTAAACAATAGAAATTATTATACAAAAGATATCTAGTTCAGATGCCGTAACAGTAGAAAACCTACACGGGTATATCAGTATATTTTATTAATTGCATATTATTTTTATATCATGTTACAAAAGTATTGCGTATTTAAAATCTTAGCTAAGTAAAATTTGCTGAACCTAACTACGATGTTTCGTCAGTAAAGAGGATGGTTATGTCTAATATGGATGAAAACCAAAATAAATTTCTATTTTACTTAAATTGTACTCTTTTATTAGCCAATACAAAATAACTTAGATTGTTTGCATAAAGTGTATTATATAATACGTTGATAGCACATTGACGTTATTTACACTTGATAACAACAATTTAATTTGGGTCATAGTGATGTCTTTTATACGGAGTAAATTCTAGGTCTACATCAGTGAACAACACCAGGTACTTAATTTATAGTTAAAATCTGTACATACATTATGTTATATATTGATAACCAAGTATATTTTAACCATACCTAATACATTTCTATTATGCTTTGATCATAGAATTAATATAAGCTAAGAGCTATGATATTAGCTTAATTAAAATAAACATTTTTTGGAGTTAATTTTAATATGTCATCTACGAGGGCTGTTTTTTTTTTCAAGTTCCGTTTGTTTCTCCAAATAACCAGCGTAGTGGCGGGAGGCGGGGCTGCGTGTTGTGCAATTGCGCCGAAAATGGTGTAGGCTATTTGCTGAAGGTCGAACAGACGTCCATGACGAAGGCGGTCAAGGACGCAAGTCGGTCGCTACTGCAAGTTTGGTTGAACGAGTTGACCAAGCGATCCGGGAGAAACGGAGGTTTACAATTGATGAACTTTCTACCGAATTTCCAGCCATTTCAAGGTCTTCCTTGTACAAGATTGTGACCACCGAGCTAGGGTACCGAAAATTGTGTGCCCGTTGGGTACCCAAAATGTTGAGTGAGGATCACAAAACGAAGCGAATGGCGTCAGCCCTAACTTTTCTGACGCGATATGACAACGAGAAAGACAGTTTTTTAAAGTCTATTGTTACTGGGGATGAAACTTGGGTCCTGTATGAAAATCCAGAAACCAAGGAACAATCAAAGCAATGGATGCACACTCACTCCCCTAGCAAGCCCAAAAAATTCAAGCAGACTTTGACCAAAAGGAAAACAATGGCTACAGTGTTTTGGGACCAAAAAGGTGTGCTTCTGGTTGAGTTCATGCAACAAGGAACAACGATAACAAAGGAATCATACTGTGAGACTCTACATCGCCTCCGGAGAGCAATACAAAACAAACGGAGAGGAATGCTGTCATCCGGCGTGGTCCTGATCCACGATAATGCACGACCGCATAGTGCCAATGTCACAAAACAACTTCTGCAAAAGTTCAAATGGGAAGTTTTCGACCATCCGCCGTATAGTCCTGACTTGGCGCCCAGTGACTATCACCTCTTTCGAGAAATGAAGGCGTGGTTAGGTGGACGACGCTTCGCTGACAACGAAGAGCTTCAAGCAACTGTAAGGGTCTACCTGAGCTCACTGGCGGCAGACTTCTTCGAGGAGGGTATAGGAAAGCTTGTCTCTCGCTACGACAAGTGCCTCAACATTTTTGGTGACTACGTAGAAAAATAAGTAAGAAATTACGAATCTTTTGGTAATAAAATCATCTTTTTATCTCAATGTGTTTATTATTTATGGCCTATCGGAACTTGAAAAAAAAAACAGCCCTCGTATTTATCTACACACGAATAGATTATTTTGTTACTTTTAAGCGAAGAATATCAAATTATATAGCCTTGCACCTCAAAAGCCTAACATGATCTAACATGTTAGTTCAGTGTTAACATAACTTGTACATGCGAGTTCGTAAGTCGATCAAAGACCAATAAAAAAGTATCCTTCAGTTTTTGAGAGACTCTGAAAATACATAAACCATATTGTTTAGGTGACCGAACATTGGCGTATCCTCTTTAATGAGTTTCCCCGTTGTAATGGAATACTAATAGAAGCAATTACTTACTTATCCAAAACTTGTGATAAAAAATGTGCGTTATCATTAAAATAAAAGAAACTCAAGGTAGATGTTTAAGAAGAAACCCGTAAAAATAAATAGTAAGATCTTTTTGTTTTACAAATCTTATTAAACATTCCAAAACTTTTACTCATTGAAAACTACTTAGGTTATTTAAATATCGGGATAATGAAAAGAATTGTTCTTTTCTTTGGAAGATATTGGGATATACTCGATAAATGAGCAGCGCCTTTTCAAGATAAAATGAAATCTCTCTCTATGGAAGACTGGACATGCCACCTCACTAAAGGATTCCAATAACCTCTAAAAATGCCTCGAATTTCGCCTTGAACGTTATCTTCTTTAGTTCAGCGACTCAGATTTCTTTCTTTGATTTCAATAATTATATTATATCACTTATTTATGATTTACACAATTATAAAATTAAATTGTATATTAATTTGACAACCGTTTTCTCTTACCTGTGAAAAATTACACCAGAGAATATTACTTACTATTAAAATATTAGTCAAGAGAAAATAAATAGTACATATAGAAGAACAATATATTCTTATTAGCAGAGTTCCTCAGTAAATCTTTTTTTTATATATTTCTTCTTCTATATGTACTATTTATTTTACTATGCCCTTAGTTTGAATTTTGCTTCCCAAGGATTTATGAGTCATAATTTATTAGATATACTTAGATTCACAGTTATAACATAGCCTCATCTTTTTTCTCGGTAAATTTCACAACAGTTTGAAAAATATTAAAAAAATTTTGCCGCAAATAAAATAACTTCTCTGCTACGGAAATTAATATTAAACACCTAAACCTAAGGAAGTTACAAAATATTGTTGAAACAGGCATTAATAATTTTTATCTAGTTTATAACATTTTTATGCTTTATTAATGTCTAAAACGATTTAAAATGTTAAAGGGTCTATAAATATAATATACAATAAGAAATTAAATAGATAATGAAAGACTAAGGGGGTTATAAAAACCGTAAAAATAATTTGTCGTAGAATCTAAAAATAGCCCGTATTCGATTTTAATTCAACTATCCGCTTAACTCAATTAGTGTCGTACAACAGATCTCCTTCAAAAACGTGTTAAATGTTCCTCAGAAAATGTATGGTTATTGAATGAACTACTTCAGTCGTTGTAAGTTAAATAACACAAAGGAAATATTGGTAATATAACTCAATAGAGTAAATCAGTTTTCAAACTAAACACCAGCAAAATGATGTTTACCGTAAGAAAAAGGAATTACAAGAATATTACATTATGTAGAATTATGAATTGTTTAAGCAAGATGTTGATATCTCTTACCAATAATTTTGACGAGAATATAATTCTGCATACACAGCTGCTAAGGAGCAAAATTCTTACAATTTTGGTTGAATCACTATAATTGTTAGTTTCGTATAATAACTCTTCATTTAAGGGCAAAAACATCAAAAATGTTGTTTTAAGTTTTGAATGTAATGTAAAAATTATGCAACTTTAGTAGGATGTTTATAATTTTATTTCAAGATTTAGAAGACTCAAAAAATAAATAGTTCTCTTTTAATTTGTCTCAAAATTTTAAACACACAAGGTATTAATTTTATGTCAACAGACATAAAAATTAGAACCAATGGTTTTTTGACCTGGATTTTGAAATACAATCCTTGATACTATAACAAACTATTATTCAAAATATGTAATTTTACGTTTTTTACGGATTTTTATGATCCTCCTGCACATCCTTGTGAGTTGTGCCCCTAAGCACAATTGATCTATTCCAATTGCAATTCTATTAATTGCGAAGACAGTTCCCACCTATTTTTCAAAGATCCAAATGAGGATATATGAACTGTAGCAGAATGCAATGGTATTTTTGGTTTTAGATACTGATATTTCTATATCGGCGTGCCTGTCAAGGGCATAGTTTTTTCAAATGACATTGAAATAAATACTACACGGAGAATGCACAAAGAATTAGAAATGAATCTACGAAGAGGCTAGGTTTTTGTTTGTTAAACAAAACTGGACACGATTCAAGAAAGGTGTAGGATACTTGGAAAGGACTAATATATCTGGCGGCGAAGATCCTTTGACTTCTACTATTTAATAATTCACGAAAAGGAAAACAATATAAATCAATCTAGATTCTGCTGACATTTGGTATTTCTGCGCCGGTAATTGGGATCTGCTGCTTGAGAGCCATACTTATTGAGGCCTGACGATTGAGTATTATAACAAACTAGGATTTAGGTTGAAACCTCATGTTTTCAGTATATTATAAAATGCACCTATATTAGAATTTTTATTTGAAATATATATATTATATACCTAATAAATAAATATATATATACACGCACGCGCGCGCACACACACACACACACACACACACACACACATATACACACACACGCACACACATATATATAATAAATACATATATACGTATTTATAAAAAAAGAACTAAAACTAAATACTTAAGTAGAGAATTAACCCAGGTAATGGGTAATGTACCAGAAAAATAAACCGTTCTCATCTAAATTAAATTCTTAGAAGCTGGCAAGGAAGGAAGAGCACAAAATAAAAAGATGATAATTCACAAAACCTGTTTTAAAAAATCCAGAGAAAATGAATTAACGAATTTGAATCTGCTAAAACTAAGCTTGGTTTTAAAACGAACGCTGAAAGCTTCATTTAAATGTTCTAGCTTTATATGAGTTTTTTTGCCGTAATACTACATTTTTGCTATTTAACTACATCAATCTCAAAACTCAATTTTTTTAGGTACCGTAAACCGGGGCTACTTTGCACCTTGTGAGGTTACATTGCACCAAAGTTGAAAAAAGATTCAACTCTATCTGTAGGAGAAACTATTAATCATTTCAACCTAGTTTCACAATTCTCCACTAGGCTGCACCATCTTCTACATGATTTGTGTGAACAGACACTTTTATCCCGCCATTTTGGATATTTGTGGGAAGAGTTGTCTTTGTATCTTCAACTTTGTTTGAATTGTTACGTCAAAAAAGTGCCGTTTTTACGATATTAGACAACGTCAGAGAAAGGCAAGTGTGGTATATTTATGTGTAGAATTTTATTATCTTACAAATAACAACAGTAACTGAGAGTTTATATCAATACTCATTAAATTATCATCCATTTTAAGTTTAAGGTTACTTTTAAGAGAAAGACGGGGTTACTTTGCACCAGCATAAGTAGAGCCTTCAGCTGTTTGTTCTGCTTTCCTCGTTGCCCTGCAGTCAACACGAGAGGCCTGCAGCACAAAGCCACAAATAACAAGAAAAAAGAAACTTGCTGTGCCAGCAGGAAAAAGTTTATCTCACGAAGAAACGATTTCCATGCAATCACTTGTAACTAGCGATAATGCTAGTGTTAAACACCCACAATCTATGACTGATGACCAAACACCAAGCACGAGTAAGGCAACCACAAAGACTTGTTTAACTAAAGGAAAAAAATCGTGTCAGCCTAAATTTCAACGGGATAGTAGTGATGAGTCCATAGATGACCCATCAGAAATGTGTATTGATGAAAGTTCCTCCGACGATGACTGGGAGTCCTATAGGAAAAAAGAAATTAGAGGAGATCAATGAAGCAGCAAAAGAAGAGGCTTTTCTAACAATAAAATCAGGACTGAGACCCATTAACAAGTCTGATCTACAAGTAGATTCATTTGTTGTTGTTAACTACGAAAACGAATATTACCCAGGTACCACTGTAAACGTTGATGAAAATGGAGCTTTTGTAAGTGCAATGATGAAGTCCCTAGGAAACTGGAAGTGGCCTGTTAATAAGGATGTTTTATTTTATGAGTGGAATGAAATTGCTGGATCTATAAATCCACCCAAAATTTTTAGCAAAAGAGGAATATTTGCAGTTCCAGAGCTTCAAGACAATTTTGGAAAAATGGACTATTTTTTTAAGAATATGCATTATTAAGTGTGTATTATATGTTATAATGTTTTTGAACATAGACCTGCAAGTATTTATTAGGTTTTAAGCGTCAGAATCTCTAAGTTTGTCATTTTGTCACTGTCAATTTTCCCATGTTAAATACACTTTGTGACGTATCACGAGTTTTTGTTGTTTTCCCCCTTTCAGGTGAAAAAAATTAAATCATATAAGTATTCAGTGGTTCCAACAGATGTTTAAGGGATTCTGAATAGGTCTTACTTTGCACCAACAAAGTTTTTCATAAAAAGATAAATAATTTTTCAGGTGGTGCAAAGTAACCCGCTCCTATGGTATACTTTGCACCAAATTAAAAAAAATACATAAAAAAATATTTAAATATATAATACAGAAATTTATGAGTGTGGAATGGTTTCCTGGATGTATAAGAATTAATAAAAACCAGTAGTTTGTTAATTTGTTGAAATGCTTTATTTTTTATGAGATAATATTTATTTTAACTCCTAAAAGTGGTGCAAAGTAGCCCCGGTTTACGGTATTTAATATCAGTTAGTTGTAAATACTTTATACAATACAATGATTCCCTCTCTGACAAACAGAATTGTTGTTCTACTGTACATCAAGAAGTAATTCCTGGATCATTTATTCCTCCTTAGGTTGTGTGAGCTATATCTACAATGATTTATAGTACAAAGAGTTTCTAATATATCTACGGACGTATGAGACTTGGACTGTCGTCGGTGTTGCTGCATACAAGAGTCCCAACTGTTCCGTAATTTCTAGAGAAATTTTCCCATTTGTATGATATTTTAAACAATAAAACACATGTAAAAATATCTTTTCTACTTATTAGCAACTGTAACATTTTACGCTATTCTGAATGGCTTTATGCTTTAATAGTTACTGGGTCAACCGATAACTGTATTTTTCTTATTTATTTCATGATAATAAAAACAAATATTTAAAATTAAATATAAATGCAGTGAAGTGTATAAATATTTATAAACTAATATTTAAGTTAAAACAATATAAATTGTTCGGTTTTGTAATGTGGTTCAACCCCATGTATGGTTCAGCCACTTTCGTTAAACACGTAATGCTCTTTTCCCTGCGAATTGTAAAACTACAATTTGTATCCTCCATACAATTATGATGACGTATTGTACCGGTGTATGTGACACCAATTTTACTAACCAAATTCTGCACGATTACGATTTTATCATACGATAAATACGTTAATAAAGGACAGTCCATTTCGTCGTCTCATTTTAATGGTAATGTAAGTTTTAAAGTACATGTATTGTAGCTATTAAAATAAAATTCATATAAAAGTATGATAGTTTTAGCCTAATAATAATAGCTAATAATTAGCCTAATTTTATATTGATCTTTCATGCAAAGCCAGTTTAATTCAGTTTACTTTTTGATACTATTTTCTGTTATTGGTATAAAAATAAAGTAACAAGGTTACAAAATACACCTGATTAGTTTTGTTAAGTTGTTTCCCTTGAACCAATAACACTGTGAAAATAGTACCGAAATTTCAAAGTACTTGAAATATACTTTATGTGTATATAGACAATATTGGGGAAACTGACATTTTACGTTGGGTTTTCAAGTTGAACTTCGCATCACTTTACAATAATATGGTAGTAAAGCCTTATTTTTAGCGATTACGTTCATTTGTAACCAAGCTACTGAATAGAAACCGCAATCCTCTTGTGGTCTTCGTTCGGTTACTATAACTTCAACGAGAATAATATGTCAACTTTTACACGTACTCGTACATTTAGTCACATTCAAGCAAGTTTAACTACCAGTCTTACCAGTTTTCATATTTTTAATTAAATTGTATTGTTTTAATCGTACTATGAGAAATTTTAGTAATTTTTTTAGTAATTTAGTTATACGCAGCCGTTGTCACGGTTTATAAGGTTATCCTCCTCACATAAATAATATAATTGTAATCAATTTTACATCTTTTGAATGAACGTATCTCCCTAAATAATTTTCAAACTGTCTAAAATCCAAAGTACTTTAGGAGGTTCAGATGCAGTGTGTACTGGACACGTGTGATGATGGTAGTTCTTGTTTGTTAAAATAGACAAAATAGATGTGGTATTTACCAAATCTCTAAATTTTGTACAGTGTAAATATTGATTCCAAGGAAATTGTGTGATACATGAATGACTAGGGGCAGTTAAAGTTATTTTGAATTTTAAGGTTATGGAAACAAATAAGCAAACAAATGAATTATTACTGTAGGGAATTATATAGCATGACCGGTGACTTCGAGATGCGCCGTAGGCAAAGACGGAACTAAAGTGGTGGGGGTTGGAGCGGCTCAGTATGTTGCCGTATTCAGCCTTGTGAACTTCGGTCACCAGTCTTCTATACGTGCCGCCCTAAAAAACATTCGCTTGTGCCAATTCACGAGTTGTAATACAATTTGTGAATTAATTTCGTTGTGCTCATTACGTTTTAAGTAAAGAGTTTGTGATGGATCGTAATGTAAAAAGTAAAATTGGAGGTAGAAAGGTTATACACAGCCAAACAAGAGAAGTGATTGCAAATGTTTACCATTTTATGAAACGGGAAGCAGAAACCAACACACTTATAAATTTGAAGAAAAGTTCAACAGCGTGTCGTAGAGGCAACTGGAATTTCAGAAAGCACGCTGAGACGAATTTTGAAGGAGGAAAAAAAAATAAGTCCAATTGGCAATTCTTTTAGTACGCCCAACAAAGTAAGAAAACGCAAACATACTAAAAGTGATCTGGACAGTTTTGATTTGGGTGTAGTTCGAAGAACAATAAATAATTTTCATCGCACACAAGGCGAACGGCCTACATTGAAATCATTATTAAATGTGTTAAGGGAAAAAATAGATTTTTAAGGGAAGTAAGTGGGCGCTTACAAAAATATTGAAGAAGTTGGGATTCCGCTTGAAAAAAAGCTACTAACAACAGAAATATTTTAACCGAACGTTTCGACATCCGTGAATTACGTATTAAGTATTTAAAACGTTAGCCGAGTATAGAAATCAAAAAGGCCAATAGTGTACATGGATGAAACATTATTCACTCAACTACACACCAAAACAATGGTTGGACAGATGGTACCACTTCGGGACTGAAGACACCTCTAAGTAAAGGACAAACGACTTATAATTGTCCACGCAGGCGGGGGAAGGTGGATTTATTATCAATGCTCTACTTACGTTCAAATCAGGGAAGAAGTCAGGGGACTATCACGATGACATGAACTACGATAATTATGAAAGATGGGTAAACACTAAATTAATTCCAAATTTGAAAGATAATTCTGTTGTTGTGATAGATAACGCCCCCTATCACAACAAACAAGACGATCCTGCACCAACAACATCAAGCAGAAAGGCCCGAAATGATTAAATGGCTTTCCGAGCGTAACATTGTTCACTCAAGCACTATGTTCAAAACCCGAATTGTATAATCTTATACAAGCCTACAAGCCCACATACAAAAAGTACAAAATTGATGAAATATTTTCTAAAAGTGGACACACTGTTTTTGCGCCTGCCACCCTACCATCCAGATTTAAATCCAATTGAACTAATTTGGAGCCTACTTAAAGAAAGAGTAGCGAAGAAAAATGTGACATTTAATATAAATACGGTGGAACAATTGGTGAAAGGAAACGTGTGATTCGATCACTCAAGAAGATTGGAGGAAAAGGTGTGATCATACGATATCTGTAGAACAAACTTATATGGAACTCGAACGTCAAATCGACGAAATGACAGAACGGATTGTTGTGAGACTCGGTGAGGACTCCGATAGTGACGAATGGGATGAAGAAAGTGGCAGTGACGAAGACAGGGAACCTATCGTTGACAATAGTGACAGTGGTGATGATGACTTAACGGGAATTGTGCCCTTTGAGTGTTATTAAGCGCAGCGAAATTCAAGGAGTAGTTCTGTCAACAGTGCATGTACAAGGTAAGAACATAATAACAATTAGTAATATGTTTCATTTATGTTGTAAGGCGATGATTCCAATATTTTAAATTTTTTTTAAATACAGTGATATCGCAATGGGGTTTTGTTATGTTAACTATTGCGTGTGGATCTTTGGCGTTATTGTTATTTTAAGTATACATCATTAAATTAACTTGATACAAGTTGGTAGATAAAACTGAGTTTTTTTTCTTATCTACTGTGTATATTGACAAATTAGTTTAACCAGTTTTATATTAATTTTTAATTTTAGCAGCTAGGCTATGTCAGTTGATAATTTTGTAGTGTATAAATTGTATCTACTATCGTAAATCCTGAAGCTTACACGGTTAGTATATGATTAAATTGAATTTTAATGGCTAACAAAGCGTAACAATTACAATTATGAACTGTTGGCGTCGTTGGAGATAAAAAATAATATAAATTCCTACCCTTTCCCCAATTTATGGGAACCCTTTCTTACCACCAGGTATCTCTACTGCGAACTCATTAAGAAGGGTGAGCTATGAACACAATTTCGGGCAGAACATAGTCATTGTTAAGATCACGTACGTCCGGTCCCAATATTTCCAAGATTTCCTGTATTGAATTCCCCATCATAAAAGTCCGTCGCCGTAACTTGAAAAGAGTCTAGAAATGTTCAAATATTCTCAAGGTCTCCTATACTAAATTGCTCATCATAAAAGAACCACCGTGGTAAGAACATAAGGGTCTAGAAATGTTGGCAAACACACTACAATATTCCTCAGCCGAAACCTCTCAGTAGGGTTAGTACAGCGACCAAAGAAGAACATAGACTGGCAATCGGGGCGCGCGGCTGAAGCCGGTCATCACCAGAGTGGTGGGGGATGGCAGGGGATGAGTCACCCACTACCGAGCGTCCGCGTGGCGGCAGGAAGGGCTCGCACTCTGTTTTGGCTATACTTTTACTTTCCATGTAAATGGTTACATTACTTCAGTAAAAATGAATTTATAGCTATATTATGTGATGGTAATTTACTCACTCGTATTTTCAGGTTTCCAATAAACAACGACCTAAAAAAGAAAATGGATCATTGCCATCAAAAGAAAAGACTGGGAACCATCCAAATGGAGTCGCCTGTGCTCAACCCACTTTAAAGAGGAGGATATTGATCGAACTTTAATACGTGTCCAATTAAAGGAGAATGTGGTACCGTCAATTTTTTCCCGCCATCGCTCCGCCACCGCAGGTAAGAAGATGTCCTAGTTCCAAACGAAAATATAAGGAAGAAATTTCGATTCCTTCGAACCAGTTCTCAAGACTCGCCACAGAAACAGGAACTAATAAAGAAGCTTAAAGTAGCTGAAGAGAAGGTAGATGTTTACAAAAAGAAGGTAAAAAACCTCTCTCACAAATTAAGAGACGGTTGTCTAAAAAAAAAATGCAGATTTAGAAGCAATCTTAAAAAGTCCTGCGAGAAAAACTTAATGTCCAGGAGGAGTCGTTGTCTTTGTTAGGCTCAATTTCAAAAACTTCTGAATGCTTAATGAATAGAGCTCGTTTAAAAACCGACAATCCAAGTCTAAAAAAAAGTTATGATGACAGATTGAAAGCATTTGCTATAACGCTCAATTTTTCTTTCCCCAAGAGCGTACACTTTCGTTCGGAAAACATTTGACACGGCATTGCCGCACCCACGCACATTAAGAAATTGGTATTCGAGTATTAAAGGGGAGCCTGGTTTTTCTCAGGAGGTGTTAAAGGGCTCTGAAGGAATACTCAGGTAACACTGAGCATCAGGCCGTCTGTTCTTTGATGATGGACTCTATGTGTATAAAAAAAACACTTAGCGTGGGATGGTAAAAAGTTTCATGGTACTGTGAATGTAGGTTCCTCTTTAGATGACGATTCGTCTGTACTAGCTACAGAGGCGTTAGTGTTTTACTTGGTGTTTATTAATTCTTCTTGGAAAATTCCAGCAGGCTATTTTTTTGTCACTGGAATTAGTGGGGTACAGCAAAGTGAACTTGTAAAACAGTGCATCTCACTACTGCACGATGCAGGTGTAAAGGTAGCATCGTTGACCTGTGATGGCACAGCCTGTAATTTGGCAATGGCCACTAAGTTGGGGTGTTCTTTTGAACCCCCAAGTATAGTAACAACTTTTCCAAACCCAGTAACAAAGGAGCCAATTAGTTTTTTCTTAGATCCAGCCCACATGTTTAAAATTAGTAGAAGAAACACCCTTGGAGATTACAAAGTATTGTACAACAATAAGAATGAAGCCATTGAATGGCGCTATATAGAGCTCCTAAACACCATCCAAAAAAACCGAAGGGTTGCATCTTGGAAACACCGCTTACTAATGAACATATTAATTATTATAAAACAAAAAATGAAAGTTCGATTAGCGGCACAGGTACTGAGCACCTCTGTTGCAGACTCCCTTAAGTTTATGCAGTGTAATAAAATAGAAGGATTTTGAAAATTGTGGGCCTACAATTGAATTTTTGCAAGTTTTCAATGATGTTTTTGATATCATGAACTCAAAAAGCATGAAAGAAAGTTTTATAACAAGAGAGCGTTATACCCCGGAAATATTACAGCTCAAACTGAAAAGCTCAACAACGCTAAAAACGTACATTTTAGCTTTAAAGGACAAATTGAGAATTCCAATACTGCAGTCAAAAAGACGAACTGGCTTCTTAGGGCTATTGGTGTGTATAAGTAGCGCCCTGTCGTTATATGAGAATTTGGTTGGCGATTCCTCCCACCATTTTCCATTAAAGTATTTACCTCTGTACAAAATCAGTCAGGACCATATCGAAAGACTTTTTTGGTTACATAAGATCCCGAAATGGCCACAACAACAATCCAACCTGTCAAGAGTTCACCGCTTCGTTTAAAAGAATTCTTCTACACACAGAATTAGCAGAAAGTTCAGCAGGGAATACATTAGTTCTCGATAAAACTGTGATGTTTAACGTAAGTCGATATACAAGCCCAGAAGATGATATAAAATGCATCGTTGCCAGGTTGGCGTCTGTTACAAGAAGGACAGGAAAACGCACAATTGGCAGAGAACGATAAACTACTATGTAATTTTAGTGAGGATCTATCTACTAGTTTGGACGTAGTGACATTCAATATTGTTGATTATATTTCTGGTTACGTTGTAAGATCTCTCTGTTTAAAACTTAATTGCGAGGAGTGCCTAAAGCTGTTATTAACTGAAGAAACTGCCACTAATAGAAATTCTTTGATATCTTGTAAGAATAGGGGTGGGACTTTTACAGCCCTCAAATGGAGTTTCTTTTGTATGCAGGATTTGTGGGAAAAATTGATTAAGTCTGAAATTTTAGACAGCAGTTTTATTGCAAAAAAAATTTAATTAATTCTATGACATCAAAAGTATTGCAACACTGCATTGGTAGGGAAATTTTCACAACTGACAATCATTTTACACATCAAGATCCAGACACTAACCATTTCATATTACTTATTAAGGCAATATGTCTAAAATATTTTAAAGTCAGGCTTCACCAATTTTTCGAAATTGTATAATGAAAAACTACATAAACAGAGAGTTCGTAATCATTTAACGAAAGCTGTGACATTCCTTGGGCAGTAGACTTCATATTCTTAAGTCTTCATAGTCTTGTTCTTAAGTTATGTTTACAAATAAAAAGATATCATACAAGTAATAACTCATATTTCCTATATATGTAGAAAAAGGCCAACATATTAATATTAATTAACTATATTTCGCATTACGCTTCTTCAAGTCATCACAACATAACAAAACACATAAAATAATTAAAAACATACATGCAAACAGATAAATAAATTAATAAGTATAATATTCTTGAAATGATAAACATGTGGGTGTAAAGATGTGATGAGTGTTCAGATGATTTAAATTTATCGAAGATTTAATCCATAGGGAAATTTAGATTTTGTGACAATTTGACATGCTTGTTCTAAATTTCTTAATTTTGATGTATTTGATTATTTTTTTATTGATCGTATTGGTTTTTACTGTATATAAATTTTCAAAGATTCTTTGTGTATTTTACTATGAATGACTAATGGTTTTAATTCATCATTATGCTTAAAAATCATAACGGTGACCTGTCATTCTTATTCTTAAATTATTTGTTGTAGAGCCAATGTAGTCTTTAGGACATTGTTTACACTGAATTTGATATACTACATTTTTTGTATCACATGTCAAATTTCCAATAATTTTGTATACTTTTTTTAGTTTGAACTACTTTCGAATTTTTGACGACTCTTGTATTTGATTGCACACCATGCATCTTGATTTATTACATGGATGTGCTCCTTTAAATTTAGTTTTTCCCCATCAGAATCAGCTGGTAATTTTGGTTTTTTCGATATAATGTCCTTTAAGATAGAAGATCTTTTAAAAACAATACATGGAATACTTTTTAGAAATGAGTCTGTCAGTGGAGAATTTTGAAGAATTTTGTAAGCTACTTTAAAAAATTTTGTAGAGACCAGGATGATATTGTGTTATTAATTTAGGCTCATCATAATATTTCTTTTTGATATAATTATTATTAAGGTTACTTTCATTGAACTGTAGCTTTTCATTAAATAGCTTCTCAGGATAATCCTCGTTTAAAAAAAGTATCATATATGTTACTAAAGTAATTTTTATATATATATATATATATATATATATATATATACGTGGTGGATTATAGAATTTGTATTATTGGAAGTTGGATGTTTTTTTAAGGAATGATCAACTAAAATATACTTCGCTGGATTGTGTGTACATTTTATTTCATTGTAAGTAAGGAATATAAACTAAATACCATAAAAGATACTGTAAAAACTATACTGTAATCTGTATAGAAAGTTAGAAATCATTCATTGATATATACTGTAACATCACATAAAAAGTAAACTTACTATTTAAGTTAGACATTTAAGTTATTCCGTATTGTAAAAGGTTTAATTTATAGGCTATTGCTTTAAATACATATAATATTTCATTTCATTATGTACTTGTTATTTTGAAACCCGCTACAACGATTAGTTGATTTAATCAAATTTAGGTATATTCCCATAATAAGTTACTAATGTTTATAGATTTGAGTATAAAAAAGGTTGAGCATTTAAACATTTAACCTATTTGCAGCGTATGGAGGCGAGGCGGCGGGCACGTGTTTGCGCCGCATGAAATTTGTATCTGCTTTATACCTCGTTTTCTCGACAAACTGTTCACTCCAAAAATTTATAAAAAAATACTACGGTAAAATTTGGTTTATTATCTCAAACTTTCTCGCAGACGAAACTCGCCTGACCAATAAATAAAAAAAGTAGCAGGCGACTCATTATTTCATGTTCACGCCAAAGCTCAATTTGGCTTTTAATTAATAAATATTTATTTTATAACACTTGTAATAAACTTTTAAAATTTTTATCTACTACATCATCTTGCCATAGTATTGACTACAAAATTGTGAAATTTCAAGTTTTTATCCCAACTCTAACTGTATAATCCAACGGTGTTAATGAAACGCGGCGAATTAAAATGTATACTCGCCGCGAGCTGGTTGCCCGGCCGGTTTGTCACCAGAGTGGGTGTGGGTTGGCTTCAACTGCCGTAATGTATTGGGTATAGGGATTTCCCAGTCTATGTTCTTCTTTGGTCGCTGGGTTAGTAGCACCGTATTCACTCCCCTACTTTAGATTGTGCCCCCCACGCGCTCAACTCCTCCAACTCCTCACGCGCATCCCACCGGTCATGCTATAAACTTCCCTAGAGTACTTCAATATACTTCTATGCATCTTACTAATCTAAAAGGTTTATACCGTAAAACCACTTCTTGTATACTCAAACAGAAATATGTTGTGGTATTTTAATATTTGACCAATTGATATAATTCTACATTTTTAAGTTAAAAGCAACTCGCTCGTGAATTCTTCCTACATTACTAATATTTATACTTACTCACTGTGTAAGCTAAAAAAAACTACCTAAATAAAATACAAAAACGGATTTTCCAGTTTCCTGTAGAAGTGTTACTATAGAAACCAAATTACGTTATTGATCAGTTGATGTTGAAGTAAGTTAAATTGATAAAAAATAAATAAAAAAAAAAAAATAAAAAAAAAACTGTGCGTAAACTGAGCATTACAGTTTTACTAATACATTTATTACCTAACATTCATACCGCTGGACGGGGTGTCAAATAGATAAGGTGCTAAAAATATTAAAATGTGGTTTGGGACATAACAGTTACGGAAAAGCCCGTAAACATATTTATTGTTTTATTATTTTCATGTTTCAAAAGTATTTTCCAAATTAGTGTTTATACAAAAATATAATACCAAAATTATATTAATTATACAAAATATAAAACGTTTAGTTATTTAATGGAAATGCATATTTTGTATTATGGTACAAGTGTGGGTAAAATTATAAAAAATTAAATTTGTTTTGCGGAGATGGTAAATCTACATTTATCAATGAGAATTTCTCTCAATGAATCACTAAGGTTATATCTTGTCAGCTGAGCACTCTTAGGCAGAGTAAGCAGCTTCTTCGCTTTTGAAAAACTGTGAGTACGCGAAGCGTCGATGTGAAACTCGGTCTCAAGACACTCTTCGCTCAACACTCGACCGCTATTAAGTAAACCTGCAGGTCTCCACACGTCAATATGCGGGTTGTAGAGGGGTGAGGGGAGGTCTTCTTACAAATCAATCTGTTCTTTTGCGTTTGTGGGGAAAGATAAAAAATTCAACTTTTAACCATTCAGGCTTGAAATCATTTTGGCATTATCAAGGATTTATTGCAGTAAGTTAATATAAAAAATAATTCGTATGGTAGGTAGTATGCAAAAGCTCACAATTATTAACATGTACATACACTCCTTAATCTGCATCTCTAGATGTGGCGTATTATAAACATTAATAAAAATATAATTAGAGCAAGCAAATTTACAACTATATAGTCCTTTCTAGCATTTTCTCCTTTATATTACATATGTGTTGTACTTAAATTATATATTTCTACTTTTATATACTTCAGAATTGGTTTTTATCGGGTATTAATGACTGAATGAGAATATAACAAGCATAAGGCTATGATTGCAAATAACAGTTTGTTTATTCTCATACATTTATAAAAGCTTTTTGGTAAAGAACAGTTTAAAACTCTGTTAAAATTGCTCTTAGAGCTGTAACCTCATGGTCCTAAATTTTACTCAACAAACTTTATGTGCTAGTACTTTAATGGTGTAAGACATATGTATTATTAGTAAAATAAAGTTCATAGAATAGATGTACAGATAGTTGCTGGAAAGGAAGTCTCGTATTGCAATTCGAGACAAACATCCTCCGGATGTAAGTAGATACGCACATCCGCCCAGACGCCGATGGTGAACAAACAGGAAATGCTTATTTGTAAAAACCGTGCGACAATGTAAGGGACAGCCATGCTGATATGGAAAATTGTTACTCACCAATTATGATGGAGAGATTTGGCAGAGGCGTGGTCAATGAGCTGGCGGAGAAGAACATCAAAAACTGAAGAACAAGGAGGAGAGGTGGAAGTGGAGGCCGGGAATTCGAAAAGTGAAGTTCGGGAGTGTTTGTGTTCGTGTGCGGAAAAATATCTCTAGGCGTAATAAGTGTGATGTGAAATAAAAATGTAAGTAATTTTAAGAACTTAGTATATTTTAGGGTTCATTAATCATTTTCAATTCCATATCTATTTAAATGTTCACAATTTCGAAAATATAAATTCATGTAAATGTTTAGCTATTTTAGAGAAAGTTTCTCATGTTAGTCCATGAACTCATTATTATTGAAACACTACAAAATTACTAGTAAATGTTATAATGAATTAAATTCAAAATAAATTGTAATGAATAATTTAATATTAAATATGTCTTCAAAGTATATTAAGACATTAAGTTTTTGTGCTTAATATGTCGATTGACGCAATCAATTAATCAATTTAATGAAATGTTGTCACAAATAAATGTGTTGGTTCATTTGAGGGTATTTGTATTGCCAATCTAACCTATTATTAAATCCTCTCACAGCAACCCTTGCTCAAAATATGTCACAACTTAATCTTAAACTAAACCAACCCTACAAAACCTTACAGACAGGATACACAGACCGAGGAAAAATAAAACATTATTATTAGAGGATATTTATGAACTCATATTTAATTGCGAAAATAAAACCAAGAAGAAGATACCTGTCCTAACAATAGACGTAGCCTTGACCACAAACCCTCGACATCCAGTACCCTGCATTATAGATACAGGATGTAACATAAACATTATTAGAGCAGACCTAGTTTGTGAAACAAAATTAAATACTAGCAACATACCCTCGTTGATATCGGCTAACGGTATACCATTAAACAGTTTTGGGTTCAACAAAGATCGCCATAAAAATTGGCAAAGTAATACTTGAAGACACGTTTTATGTGACACCTGATCTAAACAGCCCTATATTGGTAGGAAACATATTCCTATTTCAGAACTGCGTGGAGTTAAACTATAAAAATAAAACAATAAAAAATTACCAAATATCAGATTGAACATATAATACCTATGAATGAACAGTGGCAGTTAGACATCAAGAATTTTAAAAACACACAGGAATTAGAAGTACAGCAAGTAACAGAGGTAACAGCCCCACAAGACATAATTATAGCACCACATCAGCACATTAGGATTAGCTCTTTAAAAAGGTATAGAGTCTCGAACAGCCATCGAAACAGATAGGAATCTAAGAATAAAAAAGAAATGTCATGCATATCTTACAGAAGGGGAAGATGGTACAGATACAATTGTAAATATTTTATAACGCATCAAAATTTCCCCAAAAGGATACCCGCACATACTACGATAGGACATATACATTACCCAACTCTCGAAGCACAGCCTACCCTGGAACACCATACCACTACAACTGACACAGGAAAAACAATATTGACAGATAAAGGACGGCATAGTATTTGATATCTCACCACATTTAACCCTCCAAGAACACAAACAAGTCCTTGACGTTTTACAAAAATACAGACACATATTTACAACAAAGGTAATCGATTTAACTCCTGCAAACATACCTCCTGTTCAACTCGAATTAAAACCAAATACGAAACCTGTAAACTCACCACCGCATAGGCAGAGTAAAACAGAAAGGGAAAAATTTAAACAAATTATTGGACGATTTAGTACAAGCAAAATATTTGAGGAATGTCAGGATTACACAGAATATGCAAGCCCAGTATATTTTTAGTGAAAAATAAAGATGGAAGCGACAGAATGGTAGCTGATCTCAGGAAGGTTAATGCACAGTTGAAAACAGATGCCCACCCCATTCCTTCAGTAAACCTGGTTTTTAAGCTCTTTGAAACAAAGCGCACACATTTACAAAATTAGACCTTAAAAATGCATTTTATTCCATGGAGGTTAGGAAAGAAGATAGGCACATCCTAGCCATAAAAACACCTGGATAGACTTCTACAGTTTTGCCGACTGCCGATGGGACTTTCAACTTCAACCACATTATTTAGTAAAGCCTTGAATGCGATATTAAACCGTCACCTTTATAATAAAGTCATCTGTTACGTGGATGACCTAATTTGTTATGGTGACTCATTTGAAAATGACTTACATAATCTAGAAACTATATTAGAAGAACTAGAAAAAAGCTAATTTGAAACTAAATACAAAAAAGTGTAAATTTCTCTTACAAAAGTGTAAACATTTTAGGACACGAGGTATCACGGGAAGGCATTTTACCCCAAAAACAGTCAGTAGAAGCTATCACCGAATTTAAAAGACCAACTTGTGTAAGGCAAGTGAGACAATTTTTAGGAGATGCTCAGGATTCTTCGCAGAATCAGATTCATCCAAAATTATGCCAAAATAGCACAACCCTTACTGAGATAATAAAAGATTCAAATAAAAACATGGCATTTAAATGGACGGATCTATGTGAACAGGCTTTTATAAAAATCAAAACAAATTTTGACAAACCCACCATTACTATCACATTGGAAGGACAACAGGGAAGCACACATTTATGTAGATAGCAGTAGTTTGATTGGATGCGGAGCAGCGTTAGTACAGTTAGATGAAGAAAATAATAGAATGTACCCAATTTATTACATGTCAAAAAAATATTCAAACACCCAAATGCGTTACAGTAATGCTGAACGTGAAATGCTAGCACTAACCTATGCTGTGAACTACTTCAGAGAATTCACGCTTGGTAGACAAACAACAGTTTATACGGACTGTGCCGCATTACAGTTTTATAAAAATTTTAAGCACACTTCCACTAGATTAAACAGATTAGCACTGTCATTAACAGACTACGACATTGTAGTAAAACATAAACGTGGCGCTACAAACGTGTTAGCAGACGCCTTAAGCAGAATCCTTTAGAACAACCTTTGGATGAAGAATTTACGGACGTGTGTTTAACTGTCAATACTTTAATACAGACAAATCTACCCTACTACAAGCTCAAGACAGTTATTTAAAACAAATACGCCTTGCGATGACCTCACCTGAGGCGGTAAATAAAAAAATCAGACGGGCTTCAAGACATTACGAAGAAATAGATGGATTGTTATATTTCAAAACCTTCAACGGACAAGAAACTAGAAACTTATTGGCTATACCCCAAAAAAACAAACACAAGAAATATTAAAAATATTCCATGACAACCCCTACACGGGTGGACACTTATCACATTACAAAACAGCTTCAAAAATAAAATTACGATATCACTGGCCGAATATGTACCGTGATATCCTCCAATATACAAAATCTTGTGAAGAATGTCAACTTAACGTAGGCCAAAAACGAACAAAAATTACGGCCTACTACAACCTATTCCACCCTCCATAAAACCCTTTGACAGAATAACAATAAGACTTTGTAGGTAATATTACACAAAGTAATGGTTACAAATATATCCTAGTTGCAAAACCGATGCCTGCACTAGAATGGCATTTGCAACCCCTTGTAGAGAAATGCAGATGCGAACACAGTAGCGCAAAATTATTAAATCTATTCTGCACATTTGGATTTCCTAGAATTATTAATCATGACAGAGGAACGCACTTTATGAATTCTGTAATTTCACAGTTACTAAATGCACTCGGGATTGAACAAAGGCCAGGCGCTGCTTATATGTCACAAGTACAAGGTGCGGTTGAAAAATACAACCACAACGCTAATCAAGGCAATATCTCATTACGTTGTGGAAAAACCCCAAACTTGGTCAAAATACGTACAAATAGTTACCTTTGCCTACAACACGTCTGTAAACATGTTCAACAGGCTACACACCGCACTACCTCATGTTTTGGTTACGAAGCTAACTTACCGTCTGATTGTATATATTTACAGGTTAATCCCGAAAAAATGGTGTTGGAAAATATAGAAATTTTAGAGCAAATACGCAAAGATATGCCGAAAATCATGAAAAAAAAGCCAGGAAGCGCAAAAGAAATACTTTGACCGTGACAAAAACTCATTTGGATTTAAACCCCGGCGATGAAGTCTTGGTCCATTTCCCGAAAGACCACACAAAAAAAAATATAGTAAATTTCAAACACCATTTAGAGGTCCTTTCGTTGTCAAGAAAAAAATTAACGAAGTGACATATGCAGTAGAAATTTACCACAGGGGAAGGTTAACAGAACAACCAATACATGTTGCTAGAATGAAATTATTCTATAAGAGAATATAAAACAAATATGAAGGGACTTGAGCAATAATAAAATATTCAAGAATAATATAATGCAATATTTCTCATGAACATCACTATGCACTCACTGCCTTGTAGAAAAATTTGAAGAGAGTGAAAAGTATCTTCGCAATACTTTCATAATAATGAGGTTAAAAAGCTACCACATAGTCACGCAAGAATCGCTTTAAAGAATAGGTATTATACTCCAGGAGTTGAGAGACCGGTTAACTTGATTACGGTTTGAATGATTCATTATAACGTTATATAACCTTGAGAGTCACTGAAGTAAGTCTAAAAGAAATAAAAATGTATATTAAAATCTCGATGTTGTGTCGGAAAACGATAGAGAATAAAGACATAAAAGTTTTTAGAAAATTAAAACGCCTAACTTTGTATTTTAATGTGAGGTTTACTGTAATTTAGTGATTAAGTGATAGGTTACACGTACCAAAGATATTGGTATAGATAATCCCAATACACAGGACACTAACACAGCACACACGACACGACACGAGCAGAGCCTGTAACCCACGGGTAACCGTACTTAGACTGGCTAGTAAGACTTGACCGTGACTCTGGTATGTCTCCCAGGCAATAAGTTTTCTGCTAACTCAACTAACTTCCCACGCTATACTACACCGACTATGTTGTGACTATGACTAGGGGGCATTGCCTTGTACCAGCGGTCTGGGTCGCCAAGGGCCCTGGTGGTTCAGACAGCTTAGTAAGCAAGTAAATGTTTCCCACGTACTCGTTTACTACAGTAACAAAGCGTACTCTAACTTGACACAACGTACATATTATACTTACCTGAGGGATACGTGTATACATAGCCTAGTAATAAAGAATATAAAAAATATGATAAAGTGTACTACATATATATCATATTTATTTAAGTTAGTAGATAGCAGTGTTAACATAATATACCTACAAGGACTCAATTTTCCTGAGATGCATCTCAAAGAAAGAGACATAGATGTTCTATATTATTATAATCTATGAAAAAACAATACTTCAATATATGACATGTAAATGACTTATATAACATGTTTAATTATTACATAGCTAATCTAACATTGAAGGAAAGTAACATATATCTAAATAGCATGTATTAGCACGGCAATATTGCTCATAAAACAGACTATACAGCCTTGATTAGGCAACATATATTATGATCATAATAATGACTATGGACAATAAGCACAAAAGAAGGGATATTACATATTCCTCAGAAACAAAGGTGCGTAGTATCGTTTTGTAATATAATAAAATAACATAATTTCGAACCTTATTTAAGAACACTAGAGATTAAGATGCTTAGTAAAAACATTATTACGTAGAGCTTAGGAAATACGACACACCATCGAGAGGTCATTAAAAGATTTCTGTAAATAAAAACCTTAGGCATAAATGTGTATTAATTATAAAAATATTAAACTAGAATGTATATGTAAACCTGTAGATATTAAGTTTTAGAATTACGACACCAAAAAGCCAACTACAACCTGAGACACCAGTCTACAAGACACCAATCTACAAGACACCAGTCTACAGCACTCTAACCGATCCCGACCACCCACGAGAAAAATGAAGTCTTCACAGCACTTCCTTCTATTACTCACAGCACTTGCCATGCCTCTTTTGACCACCTTTGCCAGCACATCAACCCACAACATAGAAGAAACCCAATAAGCCTCTAGTACAAATCTTCACAGGAGCGTACTTTACTCCAATGCCTCAGACACTACCTTATATCAGTTCCATCCCTATTACATAAAAAAAATTCCTTTCAACACACAGCAAAATTTACCTAAAAACGAAACCCTCTTTAAATTTCTGCCCTAAAAACCTCAACAACTCCCAAACCTATTTCAAGATACAGAACAACCTTTCCACATTACAAACCCTCATTACATCAACAAATGGTAGCAGAACACCTCCCATTCATCCAAAGACAGCAACCGGATAGAAACGGAAGATCGCTCACGTTCGTCGGAGATTTCTTCGAATGGTGTTGTGACATTGCGACATAACACCAAATACATGACTTGGCAGACAACAAGGAAGATGTCTACACAGCATTCTCAAACACAACAACACTACCTACTCTCCGAGCTACCTGCGCATTCACCTGCTTTGTTCACAATCTACAAAGACAACACCACTTCCAGCTAAAGCACGACGACAAAAACATAGTAAACAACATGGAACTCATTTTGTACATTTTATTAGCCTGGACTTCTATAATAACACTACTTCTTTTTATAGCCCTCTACTTCATCCACATTAATAACATCAAAATAAAATTTCTGAAGCCTACAGTACATGAACGTGACTACCCAATGGATAACCTTAATTAGACTATAAGTACGATTCGTAGGTAGAATCGTCATTAAGCCAGGGGGAATGTAAGACATATGTATTATTAGTAAAATAAAGTTCATAGAATAGATGTACAGATAGTTGCTGGAAAGGAAGTCTCGTATTGCAATTCGAGACAAACATCCTCCGGATGTAAGTAGATACGCACATCCGCCCAGACGCCGATGGTGAACAAACAGGAAATGCTTATTTGTAAAAACCGTGCGACAATGTAAGGGACAGCCATGCTGATATGGAAAATTGTTACTCAACCAATTATGATGGAGAGATTTGGCAGAGGCGTGGTCAATGAGCTGGCGGGAGAAGAACATCAAAACTGAAGAACAAGGAGGAGAGGTGGAAGTGGAGGCCGGGAATTCGAAAAGTGAAGTTCGGGAGTGTTTGTGTTCGTGTGCGGAAAAATATCTCTAGGCGTAATAAGTGTGATGTGAAATAAAATGTAAGTAATTTTAAGAACTTATTATATTTTTAGGGTTCATTAATCATTTTCAATTCCATATCTATTTAAATGTTCACAATTTCGAAAATATAAATTCATGTAAATGTTTTGCTATTTTAAAGAAAGTTTCTCATGTTAGTCCATGAACTCATTATTATTGCAACACTACAAAATTACTAGTAAATGTTATAATGAATTTAAATTCAAAATAAATTGTAATGAATAATTTAATATTAAATATGTCTTCAAAGTATTAAGACATTAAGTTTTGTGCTTAATATGTCGATTGACGCAATCAATTAATCAATTTAATGAAATGTTGTCACAAATAAATGTGTTGGTTCATTTGAGGGTATTTGTATTGCCAATCTAACCTATTATTAAATCCTCTCACAGCAACCCTTGCTCAAATATGTCACAACCTTAATCTTAAACTAAACCAACCCTACAAAACCTTACAATGGTTAATGTGTTTAATTTAAACTATATCGTATATATTCGTTTATATATGAACATCAAAATTTGAAAACGAAATCACCATTTAAACTTTTAAGTAAAGATGACTTATTTTAAAATATTACCCTTACACGTTAAGCTGTAGAAAGCAATAGAAAAATAGATGGCACGATCCTATACCTTCTACAGATATATGTAGTTAAAGTAATAACTGTAGGGATAATATAACTAACCTTTAATAAATTAAGTTGGAATTACACTTTTAACTTTTCAAAAGAGTGTACACAAAAGTAAGTGGACAAATAGAGTAATGAAAGAACTATACAATTCCTCCTCGACAGGGGTACCAACTGATTTACCATTCCACTTTAAAACTGCAATACATTACGGAATTTGTTTTTTTTTCATTGAGTGTTGATATCTCTGTCACAAAGCAGTTCTTTTTTATAATTGAACACTTCAAATATTTTATATGCTTTTTGAGTCTAATAATAGAGGGTTATAGAAATAATAGAAATTTGTATACAACCATATTTACATCCGATGAGATATGGCATTGAACAACCTACACGGCTTTCTAATTATATTTGATTAATTATGCATTATTTTGATCACATGTTACACAATTATTGCGTATTTGACACCTTTGCTAAGTAAAACTAGATGTGCACTATTATTCAAGGGAAGAAACTGAAGATAATTTTTTAAGAAGAAACCCATCCAGACAAATAATACAATATTTTAGTTTATAAGCTTTAGTAAACATTCCAAACTTTTTGCTCATTGAAAAATACTGAGAAATGAGATTTGTTAATATCAGAACGATGAATATAATATTGAAGAAATATGGATATAATGAATAAATGAGCATTGGCATGTCATGGTAAAATGAAATCGCTCTCTATGGAAGATTGGACATGCCACCTCAATAAAGAATTCCAATAACCTCTGAAAATGCCTCGAATTTCCTTTTAAACGTTATCTTATATAGTTTAGCAACTCTGCTTTCTTTCTTTGTGTTTCATATAATTGTATTATATCATTTATTTATAGATTTACATAATTATAAAATGAAATTTTATTTTATTTTTAACAACCTTTCTATCTTGTCTTTGTAACAATACAAATACTAGTAAATATTAGTAAAGAGAAAATTAATAATAAATATAGAAGAGAAAACGTTCAAAAAATTCACTCAGTAACTCTGCAAATAAGATTCTATTAAAAATATATTCCTAATTATTGTGCTCACACTATGAAATTTGCTTCCCAAGTATTGATGGGTGATGATTCATTACAGATTTTATATTTATAGTTAAAAGGATCCGTTTTTCATTGTATAAATACATAACCTGGTTTATTTTAAACGAACAGAAGATTTACCATAGAAAGTAACCAATCTAGTTTTGGTGAAAGAGGGATATCGAAAGGTTTAAACATTTGGAATGAAAGCTTTTCAAACATTCTTTAGCTTTACGCACTTAAAAGAAACCTTCAGTCCCATAAATTTGTTATATAAGAGAAAGTTATCAATATACAGACTATTTGAATATTTATATATTTTGTGCTTTTCTGTGAAGGTGATATAACTAACGAACATATACATAACTATGACGTCTGACTATGAGTTTTGATTGTTCAATATTTTATTAATATAATTTGCTAGGGAAAATATGGTTTAGGAAAAAATTATAATAGAATTTATATTAATACGAGTAATCCTTTTATTAGCCTTCCATTTTGACCTCTACCAAAATTACAAAGACTTACGGGTAATTACTTTTTTAAGAAATAGATTTATACAAAAACCAAGTTTTAGTTTAAATCGCAAATTGGATCTAACATACTAGACTATTATCTTCTGGTCAGCATTGGAGGCTTCACGTTCACCCCATATTGTGGCCAACATTCTCATCTGGAGAGCGACTCCCAGTGGACGCTGGAAATATAGAAATAGTAAAATATAGAAGTAGTAAAATTGGAGTATAAAACCACTCTTGTGCATTCAAAGTTAACTCATCTAAAGTCATCGTTTATCAACGATAGAAAATTGCTTTCGTTAACAGCTCGTAGGAGCGACTGTGTTTAACGCCTAGACAATTAAACCTGGGCTGGCTAATTTTAAATATACTGTTAATACGTTTTGAGAGCACAACCCTAAATGTTACATACAAATAATATTACAGATGAAAAATATCCCTTGTTTGTTTGTTTTGCTTTTACGCATAGACTATTCAACCGATTGTATAGTTTAATATGGATCCCTAAGAGTTCCTAGGATGAATATAGGCCTATTATTATTTCGAAAATCCCTCCGGGATACGCCCCACTGGTCTGTAAAGCAGTTAAATATCTCAATTTTATCTATAAAGTTACGAACTATTTATTGAAATAGTCTGTTATATGTAATGTACAGTACTGTGGAAACATTGTGTTATGACAGCACGACCACATGATTAATTAGTTTAACCGCTGTTTAAATCTATTTATATTTATAGTGTGACAGCATGAAGTAAGTTTGATAGTAAACAGCACTTCTTATTTTAAATCTTCGTAAGAAGGCAAACCAATTAATTTATTCATTATTTTATTTAATGAACACAATTGTGAATATGCACATGTAGGATATTGAATTTGGTTTCACTCTTGATTACAATTTGAGGAAACAAAAGAGCGCGGTGAGTCAGTGATTACAGCAAGAGGAATCACAAAGCATGACATGAGACACTAAATCCAACTTTTACGACAGAAAATCGTCGTGGAGATATTGTATCTATTTCTCAGTGTTGCCATATACGATATTGATTAGTTTTATAAATACTGCTATAATTACTAGACTGAACCGAGGAAATAGTATTATTTAGCGAACATGGGTTGGAAAGCAAGAACATGTTTTTTTATTTCGTCAGGTTTACAGATTTTCGGTCTTCCGAAAAACGAATTCTGAGAGTACAAAGAAAGGCAGCAAGTCGGGTGGTCCGTAAAGTAGGCATACATTTCTTTTAAGAAATTAAATAATCGTAAATATTGCTAGAAAATCGGGCCAGTTTAAAAAGTTCAGGTCTTTGTATGTGTATTTACTTAGATTTGTCCATACATTATCTCGAAAGCAGTTTGACGCACAATGAAGAGATTTAGCACAATTTAGGTAAATCACAGCGGGAAGTTGGTATTTTTCACCCTAACATTTCCTCGAAGTGGCACACAAGTGCAGAGGTAGAAACTGTTCTACTACAGTGAGCTTCTTATCAGGGCCTAGTATCAAGGGCTGCTGCACCATTTTGCCTGCCGGCGTGACCCCCTGGTCACGTGACCGCATACGTCACGAACCTGACGTCTGCCGCGTCTACCCGCTTGCCACTATGGGAGCGTTATGGGACCGTTTACACGCTATTACACATCAGTAGAATAATGTAATTAAGGACATCCTTATATATTCTTAAACTGTGTGATCTGCTGAAACTAGCAGTATATATTTCAGTTTATATCGATTTGAAAATTGTACAACCACAAAAAGGCGTGTTTGAACTCCGAAATACAATACATTGAAAGTTTATAAGTGTTATTTTTTTGGTTAAAAACAAACTTTTAGCGACAAAGTTGTAGTAGCTAAATTAGTTTATCTATAAGTTTCATTGGAAGAGTTCGAATAAAATATTATTAATATTCCCTAGGCTTTTCTATACAAATGAATAATAGAATAATTTTAGAAAGAAATAATATCCGTCGAATCTACTTTTTTTCAATTTGCACACATCTTATTGGTTAATAACTATTTAAATAATTTTATGGATATGTTTGAAAATATTTTATGACTTACCTTAGGCAATGTAAATGTCTAGTAGAACCAATGACGAAAAGATTGCAAGTCCAAATAAAATTAGTTCGTTCATTTTACAGCATTATTTGTTTACTGTTTTATTTATGACGTCAATACCTAAAACTACAATTATGCATGTTAATAGATTGATACCACTTAATAGTTACAGCACTCATTTATCTAGTTCAGTTCTTCAGTCTTTTTTTTTTAATCCACCTCTTAGCTTTTATAAGCTGTTTCCTCTTGCATTTTAAGTTACTATTAACGTTCCTTAATCTAATAAAAGTTCTCACTCTGGCATACACGTGTATGGCTTGCTTGCAAACTTTAGTTTTGTCCTCAGGGTTTTGACAGTTTTTGCATGCCTTCTTAAGGTTTTAGAATGCATTTTCTTTTTTTTCGCAATGGATTTATACAATATATCGTGCTCTCTTCTCAGATTAGTTAGTTTTTGTTCTAAAACATCAATGGAAGATTTCAGATTGTTGTTTTCTTCTAACAGATTCTCGCATTTTTCGCAAACAGAACTCGGTTGTACGAGGTTACTTTCGTCTAATCGGTCTGTATTTAGCGGCTCAATTCGACTTAATCGTTCAATTGCGTTTTAAGAACACGTCGTTTTTCTATCCGTTCATTGCGTACATCGTCATCGTCATTACTAATAGTGGGAAGTTTTATTGACGGAACAAAAAAGGGCTTTAATAACAATTTCTGAGGCAGCCGTAATAAGAGATTTTTCATGTCATCAATGTAGTCAGATGGTGCAAAATGATCACTACACATATAGGCATACTTACAATTTACCGCGTCTCCTCTTTTACACATTGATAACCAAAATTTACAAGTCTCACTGTCTTTTGGAAACTTATGGTACACTACTCGCTGTTCACTTCCTTTTAGTCTTTTTAGAGTTATTTGGACAAGTAGCCACAGCACAACAACTCATTTTGACACTGCATAAATAAACTAACTACACATTAAATCACTGAGGATCAACCTCAATTAAATCACTTCGCCATGTGCAGCAGCGTGTAAACGACAGTGCGCCAATGTAACACATGTTCAACGCCAACACGGCCAGTCCCTGCAAGTTGCAACGCGGTGCAGGTGCGGTGGCGATATCTGGCCCAGCGATCACATAAGACCAATGGTCTTATGTGATCGCTGATCTGGCCTGATCAGGCCAGGGACTTCACGGCACCCCCTCCCACCACTCCGCCTGCCGTGGCGGCACTGCGCTGAGATCAAAGAAATGGCTCAGCCCTTGATACTAGGCCCTGGCTTCTTATTCCAAATAATGTACAATGTGTATATAAGCTTTGGTCAAATATTACTTTTACAGAATTACGCTTTTAAGAGTAAGAATCACAGGTCATTTATCGTACAGTAGATAAAATTGCAGGTAAGCTAAAATTTTGAAGCTATTATGGGAATCCTTTCATTTCATATGTTTATAAGCGACTGTAAAATGTTATATGATCAATCTTTTCAATATAAAATATTTAATAATTAGTCTATTATGTGTTTTTATCGTTTTCAACTTAGTTGCCCTTAAGACCAATGTATTGAAAATCCCCATTTTAATAAAATAAATCAGAAATTCTTAGTAATCTTTGAAGCTTCCAGTATCCAAAGTCGGATCATAATAGGTCGTATTATCACTTAGTCGATTAGTTTTTCACAAAAATGGAAATTAAAGCTTCAAGCTATAATTTTTATAATAATACGGCATAAACATAGCAATATCGTTCAATTGAAACTATTTAACTAATGTCCTGCAGATAAACGTATTTGCCGTTTTATAAACACATTTATATCTATAAAACGGAAAATACGTAACATAATTTTTAAGCATATAATTTTTAAAATTTTGCCCTAAATATTACTTTTTTAATCGTTGAAAAAATCACAACATTTTAAGATCTTTCGAATTTCCAAAATATTTTTATGAGAGTTTGTTTCTACAAAAAGGACTCAGGTTGACAATAATCCTACTAATGTAGATGTTTCAATATACAAACAATAAAATACGTAATATATAAAACGTAAGAAATAATATGCATTATACCATTATTACAATACTCTAAAGTACGTACAGTAAATATATAAATAAAGATGGTAAGCCTCAACAAACCAAAGACAGGGTCGTAGAGAAGGCTGCAGTGTGAAATCGTCCATAAAGCAAGGTATTTTGTCCGGCAAGAAATTGCCCACAAAGGCGACTTTGTGTGTAGTATTTCACTTGTGATCTACCTCTAAGCATAAAACGTTCCAACATTACACTTTTCTATCGTTAACGTTTTAGTACAAATTATAATTACGTTGAAATTTATTTTAAAATATGACAGATAATTTCAGTAATACTTTTACTTAAACTGTCAAGACGGTTTGTCACAAGAGCTTTATTCAAGGTCTTTAATTTTTTTTAAGCGTATACACATTTCGCTAAATAATAGGTAAAATTTTAAAAATGTGTTTCGTACCTAGTAAGATAATTAACAAGACAGATGAGTATTTATTTTTGTTTTTACCATCAAATTAATGTTTCGATGGGAAAAAAACAACGGTATCTAAAATACTTCATAATCAAATATGCTTCAAGCTAAAATTATACTGACACTTTTAACAGTTTGCTATGTTAAAATTTGTGTACGCACACTAAAAAAACACATTTTGTCTTTTGCCAAGTTGTGCAGTTTAGTTTATATATTTATGTGGAATGATACACATAAAAGACACTGTATACAATATATAAGAGGTAGCAGTACGCCACCCTACTTGTCGCGTAAGAGGTTTCGCTGAGTTTGCATTCGAAATTTCAAGTCTGTAGCTAACTTTAATCCTGTCATATCATGTGGACGGATAGACAGATGGGTTTTAACAATAATAAATCATCATAAACGCCCATAAATGAACTTCCCTGCTACTTAAATACCTAAAGAAGTTAAAAAATATGTTTTGTTAAATAATGTTAAAAAAGTATGTTTTGTTAAAACTGGCATTGATAATATTCATTCAGTTTATTACTATTTTAAAACAGTATTAACATGTTGCAATTTTAAGTGTGAATAGATTTCCAAATATAAAATATAATAGGCAAATGGAGTTGTAAGATACAGATAAAAAGGGGTGTGAAAAGCGAAAGAATAATTACTGGTCAATTAGAAGGAAAAGAATCGGAAAGTAGCTCGTACACGATTTTAATAAAACTATCGACGTAACTAAGTTAGTGCCCTACAGGAGATGTCCTTCATACAGCATATTAAATGTTCCAGATAAAAGTTATGCTTATTGGATTATATCCCCATCATCTCCCAACCCACCAATCAGTCTTCGAGAGTATAAATTTTAGTTGAATCGGATATTGAAACAAAATCTTTCAATACTATATTAATCTATTATTGTAAAATGACACTCTTTCAAAAGTACAGTTTTGTTTACGTTCTTTTTAGAATGTTATACTTCTCCCTAGTATTTTACTATTTTTTTACCTATTAGAAAATTGGTAAAAAAATACTTTGCATGCAGCGGATAGCCTTAATTAAATGTAGTAGAAAGAGTTAGCTACTGACATACTAAGTTAAATATATAGGCCTCTATATAAATGGGCTTATGCGTATATTCCATAATGTGTCAGCGTTGTGTCAACATATAGTGGGCCCCTGTTGTACTAACTTGCCTTCTCACCAAAGGATTTCGGCTATCTTCAAAAATGCCATAAAGAAATAGGCCTAGCTCTATATATATAGAATCACAAAAAGTACTTGCTCCAGGGGGACTCGAACCCGGATCTCTCACTTTTATATATATAAAACAGTGGATGTCATCATACACTGAAAAAAGTAATAAATAATTTAATTGTTCTTAATATAGAAGAATCTTCAACCATAGGACATACTATTGTGCCGCCTATGATATTTTGACATTAGAAATAATATAATATTGCCATATACAATATTTTTAACATGTGATTCTGTAAATAATGCAATAAATTTATACAATGTTGCTGTATCTCATTATATACTGTATATTGGAGATAGGATATTCGATACAGAGTATTTACGAGTATGTAAAGAACGTAGGAGTGTTAAATCGTTTGGAAAGTAGGATGTATTGTCCGACAATAAATAAGTCGCCCTTTGAGTTAACTCCATGGTGTATTTTACACCTGATCGGTTTTCAAGAATGCGTTTACATATTCATGTATGGCGTTTTTCTAGAACAAAACGTTAAATCATTAATCGATACATTTGTATAAATATATACTCACGTAATGAAGCACACGTGTATTGTTTTAAATTGACTAGTATTTCTTTTATCCATCAAATTTCATCATTACACATTTTTTATAAGCTAATCATGGTCTTATGATTATATGTGAATACAGGAAAATGTATATTAATATTTTAATCTATTTTAATCACATGTTATACAAATTTAGTGAATTAATTTTATTGTTCTGCGGTACTGTCATAACACTCAATAAAATATATATTTATTATTGCAAATAGCTAAATAAGACATAACGATAAAAAAGTAGATATAATTAAAACAGGAGTAAATAATATTCTTATACACATAGGTAGTATAGTGAACACATCTTGAAAAATCTTTAACGCCATTACCTTTGTGTTAACCTAAATTCATATGAACTTGACAGGAGTATTATCTCACACTGTATGTTATACTTTACAACTTAAGCACCGTAAAAAATACTTTTCTTCGTAATACCATTAATATAAATTATTAACAAATTATCTTTGGTTATATGAATTCGTGTGGTTGCCTTAGTTTATGACTTAATTTGCATCAGATACACAACAAATAAAAAAAAATAAATGTACGTGTTTTATATGAATTTATCTCCAATATTCAGTCATATCCAATCTTGCAATTGGTTCCGTTCTAAAAATTATCTAGTCTTATATGTTTGTTTCGAGTCTCTAGAACTGTATCACCTTTATATTCAGTGTTGTATGTCTTTAGTATAGAAAGGTCTCTATAAATTTGTGTCTTAACTTGTTCAAAGCTCAGCTGAACAAACTATACTATATATTCTAGGAAAGTAGGCCTTGGGTAAAACTTAGCTTTCAAATGATATAATTAAACAATACATTGTTTACTTATTATTTGGGTGATAAAACTGAAGTAAAAATAATGAGCTGTGTGTATTTAATAAATAAAGAGAATTACACAGTGTCTTCAGTATTTGAACAGTTGTATTGAAGTACTTATTGAAAGCACACAAAAATAAATTGACCCAACTGTTTAAAGAAACACATTCGTACATTAGGGAAGCAGCAGCGATGTACTAGAGGGAGCTATAGTTCCCACCGGACCAATAACCGCAAAACTAAACGTGCAGAGAAACCGCCTTTGTTTGGTGCAGATGGTAATAAAATCATTCTTTCCTTAAAGGGTAATTTTATATGGATACTTTCCCCCACATAAAATAGGTTGACCGTGTAGTTTAGTTGTTTTCCTTTGATGCAAGATGTTTGCGGGCGATTTTTTTAGCTACATCCAGTAAATTATAATATGACATCCCTAAACTTCTCAAAAACCTTTTCTTTGTCATAACTGAAAATCAGAAGTTTAATTGCAAAACACTTCAACTTGGGCTTTTTTAATTTTGAGACGTTTAAAAAAATATAAATACTAAAGGATATATTAAACACTGGTAGTTATCCGCTACTTTACACCTAATTTCGTAAGATTTTCATGTGTATGAGAACTTCTGGTTCAAATGAATTATATTTCCGACGCCAATGTTGTGTTTACCTTTTTGGAACGGCTAAGAAGATATATCGGAAATGTTTTGTGGCCATAACTGATTTTGCCCTGTCTCCCTGAACAAGAAATACTTTAAAGGTTTTATCTAGATACTGTATTTTCTTACTCTGTGCTCAACAGCAACTGAAGAAAAGGTTGAAATAAGAAGTATTATTACAATCATGCTTACTTTGTGCTCTCAGATTAAAAACGTAAACAAATTCAAAATCGTGATTAGGTTAATTAAAACAAATGGATGTGTTAAACGATGATTACACAGAACAGTTTATTATATTAAATGTTTAAATAATAGTACATATACAGAATATAAACAGAAGAATAACACGTAAACACTTACAGATAGTGATAGGTGGTAGTTCACTGTAAAACATAAAATGAATTGTTGTGTTTGGACTGCTATGAGGGTACCTTTCACTAATTGGCTCTTCTAGTTGGTGCAAAATCAACAAAGCACCTGCTCTTAACAGCCAGTATAAACATACTAACACTCTACCTGAGCAAGTTAGTTATGTTTGCTATCAACCCCATCTACAAAGCCACTTTAAATTAAGCTATTAACATATTGTACGCGCGGGAAAATCTAAAACCCAAATGAAAGCGTCAACCTGTTTATCTGGAAAAATATGCTACGTCACAAATAAATTTACCCCAGTTAATAGATTATATGCCTGGAAAATAGACCGGTCAGATCGAAAATCAATCAACCTCTGCAGCATTTTAGAAGATGACCAGGAAGCAAGGGAACAAAATAAAAAGGATTTAATTTGGAATTGCCGTCTGAAAAGATACCGATAAAATAAGCTAAATTGAAACTGATGAAAATAATTTGCTATTGAGTTACACAGAAAAAGCTGAAAGCTAGATTTAATTTTTATAGCTTTAAATGTGTTTTCCCCGCAATATAATAGTTTTCATATTTTATAAACAATAAAATAAAAATACCTGTATTTACAAGCGTTTCTCAGTACATTTATTGTTTTTAAGAACACCTTAAGTCATCAGTGGCCTTAAAAAAACTAAATAAGAATTAAAATACGATAATACATTTTGAACTAACTAAAATATGATAAAACATTTTAAACTAAAGTATAGGCTACAGAAATAAATTTAAAACTAGTAGCTCATTAAAAATTCGTATAGCAAAAACTATATAAAGACGTATAAACTGCCATAATAACTATTGTTCTTTGTCAACAATTAAAATTTTCCTAAGTTTGTGTTTCAATTAACTACAACTGTATTCTATGAGGTGAGCGGGGATGTCCGTGTACAGCTTAGGGCCAAAGTATGATAAGCTCCGACTTCAAGTTTGATTTTACGAAAATGCAGCATATAGCGATGGCAGGTGCTAAATTGCGAGAAATCGTCCCGGAAGAACAATTGCTCAGGTACTATGGTTTCCTTGTGTGATAGGTCCTTATGAACCGTGCAGGACATGATCAGCCTCCAAACGGTATCCATTGGCGGAAACTTAGCCTCTTGATGGGAGACAAGTGATCGAATCGCCACAAATTAAAAATGAAACGAGTAGCAGAGTTTGCAGTTTCTGAATAATATCCACATCACTCCAAGAGATGCTATTACCGTAGGTAGGGTAGCAATGGTAAATAACCGAAAAAACAATCGACTGCATGAGCTTAAGCTTAGCGAATTCCGGCAACACACTTCTAAATACGTACAAAGTTCTCAGTGTGCTAAGAACACGCTGAATAGCATGTCTAACGTGATCAGAGAATGTAAGGTCGTTTTAAGAAAGACGCCGAGAACACTCTGTGTTATCTGTCATCGTGGAGAAATTGACGAACTCCGAATAGTTGTTGTATGAAGTCACTTTCAGATGGAAGTAAATAAACTAACACCGTACATATAATTTTCATCTAAACACTTATTCTTACTCCGCTGGAACAATTAAATACCTTCCAATCAACATTTAAAAATTCATTTTTTCAAACATTTGTCATGTATGTATGTCATTGTTAACAATTGAATAGGTGTTATCAATTCATGGCGGACATTCATTAAAACCTGTTTTAAATCATTTAAAATTTGACTGTGATTTTATGGTTTTAAGTTTTAAATCTTACGAATATATAAATTAACTGAAGGCACTACGTTAATTAAACTAATACTTAAAATAGCATCGTAATCAGACCATTCACTTGGTCTCTATCACGGTTTCACTAATCACAGTTTTATCCAATATGTACAATTGTTAAATTAGTGAGAGTCGAATTTAAAAGCCTTTCTCTTGATCATATAATAGCACAGGATTTTCGAATTGTTACAACAGTTTCTTGACAGTTTTGTATTTTATAAAAAAGGTGACATAATCAAATATAATGTATGTAAAATATACTTTAAACATATGCATAAGCTACAATAATATGCAAATTTTAACTAGACTGAGCCGTTCCTTTAATCATGATTTATGCTAACGATTGAAGACTACACGCTCACACATACATACACACACTTATGTACATACATATAAATACATACAGAATAATGTTTTAACAAATTTATAAACTTATACTGTAGTTTATTAACTCATCAAAATTATCATTAACTTATAGTTCATGCATTATATTATACTAAAGGTTTATTGAATATAATTAAGCTTTTATTTTCCCCTTCACTCCAATAATGAAAAGAGGGGCTGATAATATAAGTTTTAATTGTATTATAAGTACAACGTTCAAATTTAATTTAATCAAATAAATTGTCCAAAAGACGATCATTCTATTTTTACTTTAATTTAACGTAATATTAATAATATTATACAGTTATCCATCGTATAATATTGACAGTAATTCCAAATTTTATTGCTGATGCGTACCCAGAATCAATATTGTGTTCTGAACCAGTACGATGTAGGCAAGGATGGGAAGCGTCAGACGCATACAAATCAGCTGATTTCCCGGAACCGGAAACTGAAAATATTACAGTTTAACATCTGATTTAGAACGGCTTATCGAAGGGTTAGCGTAACTCTGATTTGTTATAATATATTCCCTTCAATTTCTTCAATTTTGTGTATAAGTGTAAGTTAAAGTACTACTACTGAAATAAAAAAAAAACTGTTTCACATGTCTAGAATATAAAATGAAAAATTGTTTCTCCTCACCTTTTTCCGGTAGATTATTATTATTAATAATAAGTTATTATAATTTAATAACAACTTTCTATTAATAAGTTAAATTGTTAATTTTTTTCTAGATTTCTTAAATTGTATATATTACCGGAATGAATATCACTCTCAACACAAAGTATATTCTGACTTAATCGATAGCTTTCACATTCTTTTTATATGGCAGAATCAGTAATATCTGAATATTTTAGACTATCAAGAATTTGGGATTTTTTTCTGGAATTTATCAAAATCTCTTAGATATTTGCTAAATATGTATTGTGTCGTTCTCTCTGTTTCTTATTCTATACCTTGTGTACAATCCAAGCAATATAATTGAAATTTTGCATGATAATTCATTTCTATATATGTAACATAAAGTTTGAGGATTATGTTTGCCCACCATAGAATTGTGCAGAGTGTTATGGAATATTTAAAATTTAGTCTTATGGGTAACCATGATGGCAACGAGAATATCTCAGAACATATTTGTCAACAAACTAAATTCAATAATTTTACATAGTAACACATATACTGAGGTTAATTAGTCGGATTAGTTTGTAAGACTTTATTGCGTTTGTCCGGGTACTTCCAATATTACATAGTACCACATCTATCTACATACAAAATACCGAGATTCATAATGTGCGTCTTGCAATTTAGCTGAGCTACGGACAACTTAAATGGATATCCTAATAATAAATTAAGCTATACACTTGACATTTTACGTGTAAACTAACTTACATAACCAACGTCGTCTTTGAGGGTGGGACATTTTCTTATATGGGATTTTTTTTAGCATTAAGCCTTTCTGAGCATTGGCAACGAAGCCTAACTTTCCCCAGGTATTTCCAGGGCTATTCCTATGTGATCGTGTTATGCGGACAGAGTTTTCCCTCTTATCTCAAGTAGCATTTCTTTAAATGTCGATACTAAACCCAACTATTTTCAGTAAAGTACTATAATTTAAGGCGCCATATTATAATTAACTTATTTCATCAGGTATACGAGATACATTTTTAGATGACTTCGGATAAATCTTAATGCCATTTTCGCTATCATAAGTCATCTTTTAAACTGCAACGTGTCCAGATATATGTCCGTTATATATGAGTAACTATAGAATACTCCATATTATGTTTTGTTACAAATAGTAGCATTTCAAAACGCAGTTGATTTAAATCCAATGTTTTATACCACATTAAACAGAAATATGTACCTAATTAAGTATATGATCGCTAAATTAATTGTCGTATTGCACTAACATAGATTTCAAACCAGAAGAATTTTTATTTGGTTAAATAAAAGTTCTTTATACTAAAATAAAGATTTGAGTACTGTTAATTTATAACAATATGGGTTCCTTTGATCATAAAATAATATTCATTGAAGGTGTATCACAACACCCATGTCACATTTGAAAATAAGTTAGTTAGTTAGTTGCAAATCGAAGATCATGGCTGGAAGTGTCAAACTGAGAAAGTATTTTCAATCCAATACCCAACGACAGAGAATGTGTATCAATATCTCAATAAATTAGTATAAAAATTACATACAACTAGTGGACCTGTCAAAGTCTGATCAGGTTCATCTCTGAAATATATACGGAAGCTGTTTTGTTTCAGTGTTTAAATTAGTTTATGCAACTGCGATGTTTCAATAACTTTCTACTCTCATATAAATGGATAGAAAACAGTCACATTTTTAAATTTATTTTTTGAAGTAGTTGTGAAAATTTCTTTTCCTTTATATCATTAGCAAATATGTTCACTGATTTGCTGATTATCTTCATGACGAATTCCGGGTATTTGACCAACTTTAAAATTGAAAACGAAATACACATTATTTTATATTTCGAAAATTCAATAGAATTGTATTATGGTTTAGCATTAAATTGTTATGCGTCATATTTCTTCAGTGTTAACATTAAATCGGTTATCTCAGATAAAACATACGATTTTACTAAGTTTTACCGCTATTTCATATCTACTTCATAACTAAATATTTCTATTTGTTTACTACTTTAAGAAATACGAGCGTGAACATGTAAGAGCTCCATATAAGACGTTACCATTTTTTCATTTATTACAAACACGTTTTAAATTAAATTTTTTAACTGTTGGACTTTTTTGTATAAATAACCATTATATTATATTAAATAAACTACATTAACTAGTTGCTCGTAGTTTAATATTTATAAAGGTTTTTAATTGAATAAAAATATGTTCGTACACACAACTAATTACTACTTCCACTCCAAATGTAAGTAACGCACTGAACTCGACAAACATGCGTTTACATACAAATTTTATATAAACTATAATTGCATACTTGATTCTAGTTGAATTACTAAATGGTAAAATTGACAAATTTGTAAAACATTAACTGTTTATTGTTTGTTTAATAGGGCCAAGTATCGTATCAAACTAATGATGTTCCATTGCCCAATATAAAACTACTACGAGGACTATGTTCATACACATAACATTGGTTATAACTAAATTGGTTATTGATTTTTCAGATCATTCATCACAGACCCTAAGTTTGACGCAAACATATTTTTTGGCTGATTGATAGCGAAACCACTCAGTGCTGTAAAAATTTCATTTCTGTGTCTGTTTGTCTGCTCGATATTTCAAATGTGAACCTACCTATCGACCTATGGACATTCATGAAGATTGATTTCTATATAGACAACACTGAGTCCAACTTAGTTCGATGATGGTACATGTGACTACGGGCGTTTTAGTAATTTTTATGTTGGTCTTATGGGTAACCATGATGGGAACGGGAAAATAGCAAAATAAACGAATTTGTAAATAAACTGGGTACAATATGAGATTGTAACTTGCTACGTATTAAAACTATAGCGTATCATGTTATTGTTAAAACTTAGCGAGGAGTTTTTATTTAAACGCACTCTTGCTCTTTAACACCCTCACAAGCATACGTCAACCTTTATTACTTAACTATTGCTATGAAGTCTACCTTTATGAACAAACATTTGATTGCATGCTCTGATGTGACAAAGATTTCGTGAAAGATTTTTTCTGTAAATTTAAAATATCACATGAACTTTTCTTTCTACAAATACAACCATTGGCTTAGTGTCATAGAAGACTATCAATCGTTAGGCATACAGTCAGGAGTAACATCTAGTGTTTATTACAAATAAAAGTCATTCCAGTGAGATCCGAGTGATTTATGAAAGTACCGAAGGGTTAAGAAATTGTTTAGAACTTATTATTCCGCCCAGCGACGTTGTTATGGACTGCAGAGTTCCCTACCTGAATACTGAGCAAGTCACGTTAAATGCGCCGCATGTCACGCTTAAAGTTTTCATCTCGTTTATTCATTAGTCGTTAATTTTGAGATTAAATACTGTTATCTCACTGAAACAACAAGTTTAAACAGTGAGACATTTCAAATGTAAAAATGTATGGGTTAAGGTAGTGCTTTGGGAGATTATTGATATCACTACCGTCGCCCTGTTACCATTACTCAGTATGTATGAAGAAGTTTTATATTGCTGTTATGGATACCACCATGCTGGATATACTTGCCAATTTCCACCGTAGTGTAATATTTTGTAATATTTAAAGAATCTACAAGTTGATTATGGTAATTAAATTTAAATGTTTTAACTACATATACCAATAATCAGGACTAATCAAACCCACTCTTAGCAAGGTAATAAAGTGGAACACAACCAATTACCCGACGTTTGTTACAAGATTTCAATTAATAAAACCCTATGCTAAAATGAAATAGGCTACTAAATTTTCAGAACTATTCAATATAAAAAGCTCCAAATGCATATCTAAGAACACGAGAAAAACTTTGATGGAATATGAACTCGCAGATTTATCGGAATCGGAAACTGAACAGGTAGCAGAAGATAATTTATGACGGCTGAACTTTAGCCGGGTGGAACTTTATGGTGTATTTGGCTGTTATCACGAACACATTTCCTGGAGCTCTGTATTATTCTGACATTTTTAAGATACCATAAATAGAAACCCTTTTTATTATTAATATTGATAATGTCGTAAGCTATCAATTAACGCTCATTATTGCAATGTTTTATGAAACTCGCATCTAGTTACACGTTTATTTTAATATGTACGTATAAGTTTACCACAGGAAGGCTCTCCCTCATTAATTCTTTCATTATCGCCACGTCTTTTGTACACAATTTACGATATTCCCATGACGAATATAAGACAAATTTTGTATCAATTACAATATGATAATACCAGAGCATTATTATGACGTACAGATCAATTGAAATAATACTGTGAAAATGATATCCAATAGAAGACAGTAAAAAAGTGTTTTCAACATTTTAGTAGATTGTAATAAAACATACAAAATTACATAATTTACCTATAATTATATTTAATATGCACAATATTATTGAAATTAATAGTCATCGTTGGAAAGGTTACACATTTTAAAGTTAAACATTTACAGCTTATGGTATTAATATAATTTTTGTTTTGTTTTATTTTGTTCAATTCCAATGAGGCATTTCTTAATAAATCCTAGAAATGGTTTTTAAAAGGATAGAACATATTTGAGCTAGCTTACTAAAACTATGCAAAGATTGGACTTCAGGTACGATTAAAACAAAACAATGTATGAAGGTTACTTTTTAATTAAAAGGGGATGAATAAAGATATTTTTTTTAATTCAAAGATCTATTCATTGACTGAATACCTAGATAATACCAAGTTACTATTGATACAAAGCGGCATAGTATAAAGACCGAATGCGCTAGATTTACGTGGATATTCTAAACCACCATTGTGAGAAGTTCTGTGTCCTTATTACTCAGTTACTAAGGTTTATTCCTACCCTTCTATCAGACCCGTCTCCCTTCGGCCTACTTGGACTTCCAAGTTCCAGAGTTTTGCATCGCTCTAATATAATTCTACAATTCCGTAACACTATATTACAAAACCTGAACAAGAAACTTAAATTTAAATGGATACTTAACGAATAATGAATTTAGGGATGATCACTGAAATTTTATAAAATACATTTAATTAAATTCGAATTGATGCATTTTCTCTTCATTGAATAACTAATAGAAAGTAAGAGATATTAATACAACATGTTACTTCTCCGTAAAAACTATATAGCCTCTCACGAATAATGCAGGGCACGGAAAACCCCAAAACTTTCTATGAGGGTTTATTTCTATGTGTGCTATATCTTTCCTCCTAGATTGGATATAGCAAAACCTGATTTATTACTTATATCTGGGTAACCCAATGGACGTCATTAACCGCAAATTTAGAGATGATGGGAGAAGAAGGGTGGATCGATAAGTCTGTCAAGTCTAGTACGGTGGATACCTGTCGGAGTAGATGGAACTCCAATAGTGTTAAAGGTTATTGCTAGTCTGCTAGAAGGAGAGGGGAGAGCCCTGTCCGCTTTGATAGGAGAGGTTGAAACAGAGCTTGCCTTCCCTTCTTCCAGGTTGACATGTCTGAAATATAGTGTCCACTATATCTAATCATAAAGGCACCTCTTGCCACCAACCTTACCCATCCTAAATATCCTGACACTCCGGAAGCAAGCGCAAAGGTCATTTTAAGACTAAGTGGAATGAGTTGTTTCTCTGTTTCTTGTCCTAAGTATATAAAAAGTATGATAAAATAGTCACGCTGTAACAATTTATTTGTACGATATGCTTCATACATTTATTTTTATCAAATGTGTAACAAAAACCAAACAATTCTATTAATATATTACATTTTTCACAATTGTTCTATCTTTACTTAAATTATCAGATCAGTCACACAACACAGTTATGAAAAATACGTAACATTTTCACCATGATAGCCAATTGGTCTTGTTAAAAATATAACAAAATATCTATACGTACTTGTTTGTATCGCAAATTTTATTGAGTATATATCTCATAAAACATCACTGATAACACTGTAACATTTGTTCTAATCAACTTGTACTTTAGTTGTTTTGTGGAAAGTAAATAGAAAAAAGTATTCAATACAGTAAATATTTTATGTTTTTTTATGACAAAGTTTATATTAAATAAGTAAATAACATTAATTTTGTTTCCAGCATTTTTTTCAGTAACTCAGACTAGTAAATATAACAATTTATATAAATCGCTAAATAAAAATATAGACTAAGACATACTTAGTAATGATATCTGAAATTTAACTATTTAAACTATAAATGACATTTAAAAGATGGCGAACATCTAACCTCTGCGTACATAAAATATTTCTTGATTTTAAATTATTTTATCAAAACTCATTTGTACATTTTGGAAGGATCATTGTACATTTCAGGCCAAAAGCGTGACTTCCAGATATTGGAGCATGTTCGTATGAGACGTGGTGAGCCTCATATAGCATATCTTTCAGTTCTAGATTTTCTCGCTCAGGTATAATGGCTACTTATCTATCTCGCAGATTGGATCAGAGCAGATCTATCACTTTTTCGCTCTCTTAACTAGATTTAACCAGAAACTGTTACTTTAGCATAGTAAAAGATAATTATGTGTAAGAGTCCAAAAATGTCACGTCTAAATCTGGATTCGATCACGGGTCATTAAAATAAGGAGCGGAGACATCACCACTCAAGTTACAGTTAAGGAACTCAGAATTGTTTTCGTTGAAGAGTACAGTGTTGAGACCTCTTTCCCATATAAGGTGATTCAAGAAGATATGCAGAAACTTTGGAGCTCAAGCTACATGTAAAAGTTAATATAAATATGTGTCTGGAAATACTTCGTTATCGAGTTACGGCTAGCGAAAGATTTCGCTCAGATTTCAGCTTACCTTGTAATACGAGGTCTTTCGAAATTCTGGTAAAGTAGATTAAGGGGTGAACTCAAACGTTTCTTATGGCCTTTGACCTAATAAATTCAATAAACCATATTCTAGAACTGTAAGATACGTAGCTTTTGAGAAGCCCCGTGTCAAATGCAAAAGGTAGAGTGAAAAACACATTTATTCATCTTTGGATAACAATGACTTTATTGGATTTTGAGTTTAGCTCCTGGTCTTCTTTCGTTTATGACAGCGTCTGGTATCTGACGCTGACTCAGACCTATCTCCTGGAATCTGGAGTCATGTTCGTCTGAAGAGATCCAAAGAAAGTCGATGACAAAAAGCTCAAAAAGAAACATTTACATCGTTTCGTCATGACATTGACTGACAAGCCTGTAGGCTGTAGGTAGGCTTGAAAAAAACTATCCAATCAGCTGATTATGAATAATAACCAACCATACGTTAATGCTATAACGCTGCTGAAACTTATGCTCAATTGTTACGTTGGGTTTTACATGTGCCCATGAATGTTGGTTTCGTAAACTTTTGATACCATCATGAGTGAACTGTGACTAATCCGCAAATAAAATATACATAAAGAGTCGATAACGAGTGAGTAACCAAATGCAATACTCCAAGCGATGGGCATTGTCTCCTGGATGTAAAAGCTGCATTCTTTCTTTATGGAAGGGCTAGAGCTTATTATTGAGTGTTCTTCATGCTTTACTTTGCGTAACTCTCAACCGTTTAAAAATACATCTCGTACCAACTCCTGGACTATGTTAAACGGCAACAAAAATGTTTTCATTTACAATAACATCATGTTAGCGCCACATCAATAGAGCGGTCACACTGCGACTTTGCGCTATGTAGTGACGGATCCCATTTTCCGTAATGTATGGAAGCACTTGGAATTCTGCGGTAAGGGCAACGTTGTCTGTATTCTTTAACAGCACCCGTAGCACTGCCTCCCCATAAATAAACACCATTACCGCGTAATCTTCACTTGTATATAAGTGTGACATTACTACTCCAATAATTTAATAATTACTACGGACAAAATATTTATTTCAAGGATTGAAACTCTATTACTATGAACAAAATAATACGTAATGGATTGAAACTCATTATTTAACTCTCAAGATATTTGAATTCAAACCATAACATTGTTGAACAGCTGCTTATTGTACTGCCAAAACACGAAATAAAAATGTTCCACAGAAAATTATTCTGTTTTTAAACCACATTAAATAAAGCCGTACATAATGTCAGCAGAACACGAAAATGCGCTGCTAAACTCAATCTCCTCTATGAAATAAAGTTTCATGAATTTAAATTTAATTTGTTTAATATGTAATTAATAAACTTATTCTCAGTCAAATGTAAAAAGACGTGTTGTAATGTTATAAATAAAACTTAATTTAATCAAACACCTATTCACTTTCCGCTTGGTACAGAATAAAATTTCTACAAGTTTTATTAGTAATATTGATCTGTTTTTTGGTGAAGTAATAAAGTTATTGTTGCTAAAAGATGGGAAAATGGGTTTTTTCACTCCATTTTTTTAGTATTTCACACTGGTATTTTTCAAAAACTATTTAACTTACCGTTCTGGCACCTATTTTATTCAATTTATTTGGCAAAAAAATCTATTGGATTCGCCTCTTAATCTACCTTACAAGAAGTTACCTCCCTTTTCATGGTGAGCTAAACATTCATTTCCGAACCCATGTGTATAACTTCTTACTCTATTTTTACAATGTAGAATAAGTTTTCAAAGTTTCTGCATATCGTCGTGAATCACCCTGTATCTCTTTAAAAGCTTTTCTTAAACTATTAAAAAGACTTGTGTTGCCTCAACGGTATATTGAGTAAAAAAATTAAAAATTAATTATTTTGTAAACTTAAAGAAGATAAATTATCGTTTATTAAAAGTTATTTAAATTAGCGGGCAGTTTAAATAACAATTTTAAAACACCACTTTTCTTTTTTGACACTAGAGTTTTGGTCGTGAGGTAAAAATGTGGAAACTTTTCTCTTACTTTCTATTCGAAGAATGGTTGTTATATTCTGCTGAAAATAGTCTCAGTAGCCAATCACTCACACAAAGATAGTATGCCCATCATAATATATTATCTTTTGGAGAACTAATAAACTACCTCGGTAAAATACCTATTCACCTTATATTGAAAAGAGTGGTTATTTGACGGGTTTGAAGTGGAAAAGCGGCCTCAAGTCTTTTCCACTCCTCTCTCCTCTCATCCTCTTCTCTCTTAGAGCGTTCAAATATACAACTGCTACAGGTCGATAAGAAATAACGAGAGACTTGAAAAGATGGAACCTCAACAGTAAGTACATATCTAGGATATTACTTATTGAAGCATCTAGTTCAATGACGAATAGGGTTTAGTTTTTTCATTATAAATTGCAATTTTATTTTACCACCTTACACAACAAATGGGTTTTCGGTACTATTACTGTAGTATAATATAATTGTTTTAGTTAAAACTATTTACATATAAAATGTAATATTTTGTAGTTACAAAGGTTAAAATAGTTGTTCAAAACAATACTTTTCATTTAGTTACATTGATTTTAATTCATAGGATTTATTTATTAATTCGTAGCATATTTTATCAATGCTAGATCGTTTTTTCATACAATACGTTTACCCTCATTCTGACGTTAACTGGAAAAATTTTAATAACCTTATTCATTAAGTGAATAGTCCATAAGTACAAATACATGTTTTTGGAGAGTAAATGCTGTATATGAATACATTTCTATAATTTATGTATGTTTGATTAGTGTATATATATATATATATATATAGCCTATATATATATATATATATATATATATATATCGTACATATAAATACTTGTTATATATTTATATTACCAGTTTTTAGTAAACAATAAACAAACAGGTCAATGTAGGCAAATGCTATGAGATTCTGCCCCATTGGACGTACAATTGGGAGCACCAAAAATAGGACTATATAATAAAAATGTATTCTAACCCGAGTACGACAGGGTAATACAGTGGATAAATACTGCTGATATGTGTAAAATGAATCAGCGAAATACTGGGGATGATTATTAATAATATTAACAGCGAAAAAGTTCTCATTTGAAAACAACACTTTGTTTAGAAGGCAGATAACGTGATTTAAAGTTACGCCAGCGTCCCAATAGGAAGAAAGGTAGACTCTGGAAGAAAGGTATATATATAGACCTTTGTGTGTGTGTGTGTGTGAGATATATATATATATATATATATATATATATATATATATATATATATATATATATATATATATCACACACACACACACACACACACACACACACACACACACACACACACACACACACACACACACACACACACACAACACACACACACACACACACACACACACACACACACACACACACACCCTGTATGTCTGTCACTTTGTTCCCATATTAAACTTCTAGCAATGAGCCAACCAGACTTAACTCCCAAAAGAACTAAATTTTCTTTCATAGCTTTTTGTGTATGTGTTGTATACGAGCATGTGGCTATCTAAAGAACAGGGTATTGAAAACTTAAGTATTAACTGTACTATAACTACATCTGTAATTAATATTGTTATAATTACTTAATTACTATCAAAATTATTATGAATAGAACAGCATTAACATTTTATAACATTATATAACATTAATATTTAATATTTTTATGTTATGGGTGGCCTCATTTTGAATCGTACAAATATTATGCTAATCTTTCAATAATGAGATACTGTATTTTTTTGCATTTACACACACACACACACACACACACACACAATTTAATAACTGTAATAATATTTTTTGTATTATTATACTATTTTTAATAGTTTCCTTTGCATTGCAGCCGTATAAAACATTTTTAACAAGCACACTAAATCATTTTACAACGGCAGTCTATATGCATTTAAATGCAGTTAGTATAGAAGTCATAAAAATATTCCTTCCACTTTTTATTCGTTTCACTATTCCAACAAACAATCCAGGATTTATGGCGACCGTTTAATGAATCCTGAACGACTATAGGATACGTCACTATGTAGCTTACGTAACGACGATATGATTGACAACCCGAAGTTAGTTCAAAATAATGATCATCTATAGAAGTCGAGTCACGTAAAGTGAAATCCATTCTATTCGTTCCAACAAGTTACTGTAATATAATCAGTTAAATATTGGTCGATCGTCTTCTAAAGTCCTATTCACACCAGTTTGAGATAAAGCGTTAAACTAAAACTTATAAGTGATATAACAACATTTATTATTAAACATATAACGTATTTTTATTTCTAAACATTTGGCTCCACAAATTTATAAGTGCATATTGCACCATAGGTTTTATAATGAAATAAAATTAAAATATACTTTCCTTCATGAGTCATGAAACTTTTTAACTAAAATTGGTTAGATAAAGCCAGATATTCCTGACCTTTAGAAACAATGGCGCTATCTTGCGAACCATTATCAATCTCTTCTTATGTTCCAATTAATTTTAATTAGTTTAAACCCTTCTGTATTATAGTTACTTGCTAAAAACAACATCACAATATAATTTAATATTGCATAGTGTTCCCTTTCTTATTTAATATCAGCCATCTCGTCAAAAATTGGTAATATTCCTGATGGGTATTTAACTTAATTAAAACAATGACTAATCGCAAGTTCATTTGTCGAATGGTTATACATATGCATTAAAAAGGTATCTGAAATGTAACCGTTACTGGTTAATAAATTAATTCTTTAAGTATTTATCACAGACAAAATGGTTACATTTTAATTATTATTAATTTTACTCGCTTAAGGATTGTATAAATTTGTACCATAAATTATTAAAAAATCTGTACAGCCTAATATTCCTATGGAGTTTTATGTGCTGTACGACTTAATACAGTCAACCACATAAATATGACTGTTTGGCTGGATACTGTGACTTTTCAATCATTTTATCTCGTTGGCTGGTAAAGGTATAAAAATTATTTAACTCTGGCCCTTGCAAGTTTGTCGGGCAAAAGTATATTATTTCGGGAAAGAATATTCTTTGATCTTTTCAATCATTCTTATATAATTTCTTTTCACCTAGTGCATCCTACGATCTATTTACGGTCTTCTAATAAATCATAAATCTATTTAAACCGAAATATAAGGTTGTGTACTTATATAATATATATAGTTGGCCCTCAGTTGCAATATTATAAAAGTAAACAATAGACCATGCAGGCATAACTCAACTGAACTCAAACGAACACTAACACTTGACAAGTGACAGCAAGCGAACAACAGTAGCTACAGTGTTTAAACAGAAATATATTTTAAAAATATAAAAATGTTGTTACATTGTTTGCATAATATATTTCATTTGGAATAAATTATTTTACTTACGCCATATTTACTTATTCGACCAGAATTTTATCGAACAACTAACAAATTACTTTGAATAGTATCTATTATTTTCAAAATTAAAGTCATATAAACTGCAAATTTTCAAATGTAAAGGCTATTTCATAATAATGAAACTGTGGGTAAGTGATGGAGTGCAAATAGATATCGCCTAGGTGGAAAGTGGTGACACACTTGAGAGGAATCAATTCTATAACTGCTGCAGTTGCCGGAGGGATCTTGGGGGTTAGTATACTCCTAGTGTTACAACTGGGTCACCTAACAGTCTAGTCGACTTCGCAACTAGAGCTGAATATACACTACTGCATATGGGCTACACAGTTAAACAGAACTTAGTTTCTATATTTATTATGAGTTACAAAGGAACAGTTTAACAATAAAAAATCTCTTATAAACTATTCAATTAAATATTCTTTCGTAGAAATCATATTTAACTATACAGATCATATTAAAATCATTGGAATTAAACTCTTTTTACCTATAGCTATGTACATGTTAATGACTATTAATGTTTACTATAAAACCACTGCAGATGTTCTCGTTGCGGTCACATTGTTGTATTGACATGAAGTTTCACGCTTGTCTCGACCTGTTTCCGAACATTTATAAAATCTGTAATAATCAGAGTTTCCGCACCCTAACTTTTCATCACTGCGCCATTTGAAATATTGATTTTTTTTTAAGAACATTACGTTCAACTCGTAAGTGAACATTTTTAAATTTCAATCTGGCTGCAGTATAGTAAGCAGCTACCATCACCTTTGAATCAGGGCACAAAAATATCGATTATACATACTTAAACTATCGAATATAAAAACATTATATCTATAGTTATTTACAATTTAATTATTTCCCGCTCATTTTAATGAATTAAATATTGCTCAAAATTAATTTAAAGTAAAATCATTTGTATGGTATTTGAGTAATGACGTGACCGACTTTACTACTACAGACGCCTGTAGTAACGGCTACAGATACAATGGTGATGCGTCATTTGTGTCACAAGCTGTCAGACGTGATTATTCTAAAAAATATTAAAAAGTAACTAAATATTGCATTTCTTTGTTTATTACATTTAAGAAGCACATAGACTGATTCATGTTTTTTTCTTTATAAAATAATTACTTTATTACTTGAAAAAAGTAATTTGAAGTACCTATAACGTAATTACATTCAATATTTTGGTTTCGGTAGTTTAGATAGTAAAATTTATTGATGATTACATTGTAGTGGCCGCATATTATAAAGTGGCCTCCAATCTATAACTATCTCCAATCTATCTGTAGACTGTTGGGTTTAGACGAGTATTATCAAAATCAAGTAGTCCTCACTTAAAAATAAAAATAGTGACATCATTTTCAACTTAGTTCTTATGTAAACGACACAACAATGAATTTTGTAAAGCCACAAAAAGTTCAGATGTACTGATGGCCTAAATATTACTTGTTGACGAATTCGAATAGTGTAGTTTGAATTCAAAACAATAACCATTTAATCACCGATTTTCTACGAGTTCTGTTTTCTGGTTATGAAAACATGCGAAGAACTCGTTTTGCATGTATGGAATCATGTTTGTTCCAGTAACAATATTTTTTCATCCTTTTTTAATTAAATACAATAATTTGTAGAATGTATTGCAGTTTTTGCAGAGTTCTGAGGTTAGGTTACGAAATTTGAATATTGATTCTTTTTCGTATAGATATAGGTACCATCTATGTACTATGAGAATATGTTTGCAAATTAATTGGAAATCACGTTTGAAGTTTTTGAAATTTTGTGATGAATCGTTTTTAGTAGCCATATCATAGACTCATTTAACTTGTTTGGTTAGTAGAATAGAAACTTGTTTCACTGTCATAATGGAATAGAACTTCACCAATTTATAAACTTATTGATTAAAAAGTTGAAGCAAACAAAGTTTGTAATACTACAATTTAACCCATTAATCCAGCATGTAGATTAGAACATTTAAATAGTTTCTAGTTGAGTTGTTATTGTGAGAAAAGGATTTGATTTATAACGAATGACAAGTTCTCCCAATGAATCGCCAAGGTTATCGCTTGTCAATTAAGTACTCTTAGAGTGTAAGCAGCTTCTTCGCTTTTGAAAAACTGTGATTAACGCGAGGCGTCGATGCGAAACTCAGTCTCAAGACACTCTTCGCTCTACACTTGACCGCTTTAAGTAAACCTGCAGGTCTCCATAGGTCAACATGAGGTGTGGGGATGAGTGATTGGGAGAGGTGAGGGGAGGTATTATTACAAGTCAATCTGTTCTTCTACTTTGTGGCGGAACGTAAAGACGTCTAGCTTTAATAATAGTTGTGGCTTAAAATCATTTTTGTTTTATTAAGGCTGTATTAAACGTAGTGCTATAATTTATTTCGAATAGTAATTCGTACGATAGGTAGGACATAAACTGCCATAATTATTAACGTATAAATTTATTCCTTAAAGTGAAATCCTCGTTATTTTATTACTATAAAATTAAAAATAAAAATTATTAGAGCAAGCAAAGGTACGACCGACCTTTCTAGCATTTCACACCCATAATATATACTTTGTGTAATTAATTAAATTATATATTTCCATTCTATTTCTATTTCACTCCTCATGTTTTTTATTGGATGCAAAGGGCGATGGGGTACGCTTAACATAAGTTACCCGGAATCAGAATACGCAGTACTAAAATATATACTAATTAGTGCCATCCAAGTCGTTAGAAAATGATAAATCTATATTGATTGGAGAACCATCAAACTAATGTGTAAAGTATAGGCTTTCATATGTTAAAATATTTTAACTAAAATAAATTACTTTTCCTATAAATATGAAAATAAAACTGTTTAAGGCTACGTGTTCTTCCGTAATTACACATAAATGTGTATTATTTGTTTCAATACATTTATAAACTCTTGCTTGTAGTGAACAGAAAACCCAAGGCGAGTGTTGTTATTATGCTATATTCAACTACGAATAAATATTAATGTGTTCACTTGATAAAAATTATTTGTTCAAAAGGCAGAATTACACATTAGTTACGTTGTTGTCAAGAGTGATAACACTGATTTTTTTAATGGTTAGTGAGTTTAATGCAAACTGCACTACTTGATTTTTTTTAAAGTAATAATTAAAGAATCTATCTGTAATTTTTTTGCCTTTTAGAAATTTATTTGTATGTTATTTATGTAAGAACCTTATGAATTGAAAATGACGTCACTATTTAGATTTTTAAGTGCATAATATTTATTTTAAGATAACCTGTACCTAAGTTGTAGAAAGCAAAAGAGGAATAGATGGCACCATCTTATAGTATTTAAGATTTACTTAGAGTAGTAACTGTAGGGATAACATAATTTGAGCGAGTAAATTGATAATAAACTAAATTGTAAAGTAACTTATAGTTTTCCACAAAATAGTTATTGTATGTTTGTAAAATTAATTTTGAAATTTGTCAAAATAACGTTATGCTATTTTTAAACGATGAAAAAACTAGAAGTATTTTAAGAAAAATTAAGTATTATAGTAGAAGACACAGCGTGGTGGCAAATAAACTGTTTGTGAAGCACGTAGGCCTGTGATATACTATTTATTCTTCGCACGAGTATCGAAGATTTTTTTTCATCGGATAATACTGATTTTAACATTATTAATTAGGATATCTTACCATTATTCATAAATAATGAAGCCAAACGGCCAGACTTGCAATATGTCTTGTTATATAGTATAAGTAAATAGACACATAGAGAAGGTGTGAAAGACCTATACAATACTGCCACAACAGGAGTAGCAACTAATTTTCTAATACAAATTTAAAGCTGGAATACATTTTATTTAAATACATTTACATTTTGGTATTTTTCGTTGAGTGTTGACATATCTGTCACAAACCAGTTCGTATTGATAACCAAACACTTCAAATATTTATATATTTTTATGGCTAATAACCGTCTAAAATTATTACACAAAAATATTTAGTTTCGATGCTATAATAATGAAAAAACTACATATTTATATACTTTTATTATTAATTTAAAGTTATGTTTATGACATGTTACATAAATATTACATATATGATACTTTCGTAAAGTAAAAGGAGCAGAAGCAAGCCACAATGTTTCATCCGTAAAGAAGTTTCAAACACTATTATTTAATTAAATATATATATATATATATATATATATATTTCTATTTAATATAGATTTTAAAGCGTTATACATTTACTCTATTTAAATTTTACTCTTGTAATGGCCTTGTACTGTAAAATTTGATTATTTTACTGATACATTACATGTGGAATCAATTATGTACAGTTAAAATCTGTAAAACTTACGCTGTGTATTGATGTACAAAAACAACTATATAATTATATTTGAACTGTACAGAACTTATATCATTTCTGTTATGTTTTAATCAGAGAATTAATTAAAAACCCTAATCTATTACATTAGGTTTATTTATGTATAACTACGAGTAAAGCATCAGGTGGTGAGAACATAATTATACACTAATTGAAAGCGTGAGCTATCCCTGACTAATTGGGAATTTGAGAATAAGTACTTACAGTACGAAAATCCACTGCAACCTTTACACTAGAGATTCTACATTCGATTCTATTATTTTGTTAAAGTGAAGTAAATATTATCTAAGTATAGAACCTTGCGCTTGAAAAGAATAACATGATAAAACAGTTTCGTCTGTTCGTAAAAAATTATCTAAAGTCGAATACGTTGCTGTTCGTAACGTAAATCGGTTAGAGATTAATAACTAAAATATGTGCGATAATATCGATATGTAAAACGTATATACTAGTATATATCTCATTGCCCATAAGTTCCAAATAAATAACTAAAAAGGCTATATTTCTGTTTTTGGACTCTCTGAAAAAACTTGAAACCTTATTATTGATGATTTATATGGTGATCGAAGATTGACGTATCCTCCTTAATGACTGTAACCATTGTAATGGAACACTAATAGAGGCGGCAATAAATTACTTATGCGAATATTGTCGTAAATATTGATTTTACATAATCTTTAACTATACAAATGGTACATTGGATGGATTAATTAGATTGCATATGCACTAACTATGTTTAAATGGAAAAACTGTAATGAAATATTAATAAAAAACCATCCAGCCAAGCAATAAAATATTGTAAGTTTACAAACCTTAGTAAATATTGCAAATTATTTCACTAATCCAAAACTACTTATATTTCTTGATAATAGGGCAATAAAAAGAATTGTTCCTTTCTTCTGAAAAATTGGGATATACTGAATAAAATGAACAGTGGGATGGCAAGATAAAATTAAATATCTCTCTCTATGGAGGATTGGACATGCCACCTCACTAAAGGATTCCAATAACCTCTGAAAATGCCTCGAATTTCGTCTTCAACGTTATATTCTATAGCTCAGCAACTCCGCTTCTTTCTTTGATTCAAAATATTGAAAAGAACATCATGTTTTTAGTACACAATTTATTTATGATTTACACCATTATAAAATGAAATTGCATTTTATTTTTGACAACCGTCCTTTCTAGTCCTAATAAATTAAATCATGGCATATTAATTACTGATAAAATATTAGTAAAGAATTAATAATTTATAAATAGAGAAGGGAAGATGTTTTCAAAAATATTCAGTGAGTAACACTGCAAATAAGATTCTATTGAATTTTACATTTTTAAGTTCTATGCCCAGACTGTCTAATTTGATTCATAAGAATTTATGAGTCATTATTTATTAGAGATCCTTATAATCATAATTAAAAGGATCCATTTTACACTGTACAAATACGCAAACTAGTTTGTCTTAATGAGAGAGAGAAAGATTTACCATTAAAGATTTAATATATTATATAGAAAGTAATATATTGAGAACCGAGCTTTGTCTAGGAGAAGGTTTAAAAATATAGAACTACATATTTTTACCATATCAAATTTTTTTACCTCGACACACAGAGAGTCCCATAAGTCACAAAAATGTTTGTTACACAAGCGTAAAGTGACATTACAATACAAACCGACCATTTGTGAAAAATTTGAGTGTTTTTGTCCTTTTGTCTAGTTGTGTAATGGTAATATAACTGTTATACATGTCTGACTGTGGGTTTCAAATGTATAATATTTAATTTGTGTATTTGGCTAAGGAAAATATAAAAAATTATTATAACTTTATTGTATCTATTTGGCCCGCTTTTTAATTTATTGCTTATACAGGTACATATTTACAAGACAAAACTCAACAACACAAATCTACTATTGTTATCAACTGGTGTGTGTGTGTGTGTGTGTGTGTGTGTGTGTGTGTGTGTGTGTGTGTGTGTGTGTGTGTGTGTGTGTGTGTGTGTGTGTGTGTGTGTGTGTGTGTGTGTGTGTGTGTGTGTGTGTGTGTGTGTGTGTGTGTGTGTGACTGTCCTAGCACCTAGAAAATAAAATCTATTGATGGCTAATTTTAAATATACTATGAAAACTTTTGAATTGCTCCTAAATTTTATATTTATTGTAACATTTCCTTCTACAAAAGCCTATATAAATAGAGTTCAATTGTGTCTGCAAAACTATACAAATAAATACTGCATTATCCAGTAACCTAAATATATTAATGATGAGGTAGTAGAAGATATTTCCTCTCTGTCCACTAATCGAAGAATATACAACACTCATAATACTTGTGCGTGTGTATGTGTGTGTAACTATATTATATATAAAATTGTTTTATTATGTTAGTGAGTAAATTACATACTACCATCCTGTTATTAAGTTCTGTGCGATGTTTCAAATTTCACGACTGGTCAATTTCAAGTTAGTTGAAAATTGGCTAAATATTTTTGACCAAACAAAAAGGCAATACAGGAAGGTGGTAGAAACTTCAGAACTGCTAAACATGAGATCAATCATCACAGGTTTATTCAGTAGTCCCAGTCAACATTACAATGTAAAATAGGCCATTTTATCGTACAGTATATGACATTACACGTTAAAACTAACATGTTCAACCTTTGTATGGGAGTCCCTTCATTCCATGTGTGGATAAGTAACTGGAAAACGTCATATGATTAATCTTCACAAGATACACTATTTATAATTTGTTTATTCTGTGTCTTTACCATTATCCAAACAGTTACCCACAAGACCAGTACTAAAAGTTAGTGTTTGACTATATAAATCAGGACTCCCATGAACCGATTTATACCAGTTTAATTACCATATAGAGATAATATAAGAATATAAGTAGCTTTTCCCATCAAATTTCAACCATCTACTGTAGGTTAACTCGTACGAGAGCTGTTATCGTGAGTACAGAGTATCAGATGTCGTTCGTCCTCGCTAATGGCTCATCTAATAGTAATTGGCCAAACTGTACATTAGTAAAATATCCATTTGTACACAAATATACGATACTGGTATCCTGTGTTGCTGTGCTATCGTAAAACGGTGTTACTTAGTTTTATTATTAAAAATTAAATTTAGAAATACATTACAGATTACAATGGTTATGAGAATTTAGGTTTTATACGCCATTATAAAATATCTTAGAAGTGTTTACTGTTTTTAAATACAATTGTTTCTCTTTATTCAAAGTGATGGGACGCAATTCAACTGTTTCCGAGCATCAGGCACCCAGTTTCGGATCAATATACAACGTATTCTTACTTAGCAGATTCATATTTCACCAAAACAGAAGTTAAAATTGTAGGCTACATTTTCTAAAATTTCTTCAAAATAATAAAATTAATTTTGGTTTCCTCTGTAAAGTAACACAAATACCAAGATTACCTCAGAAAAACGTTAGATATGTTCCTTAAACTTGAAATAATTGTTTGTATTGTGCCTTTAATATAAAATTCCTAATTGTTGAGAAGTACGAAATTCTTTATTTCTTCTCATGAATCTCTAAAATATGTTTAGAAGAGTTTGTTTAAATAAAAAAGACCCTAATGTAAATCATGGCAAAAATCCTATAATATACATGTATTTCAATATATGCCATAAAACACGTAATATGTAAAAACAAAATAAAAATAGTTTCTACTATATTCTATTATGTACAGTACTCAAAATACAAAAATGTATAACTAAAGCTTGTAAGCCTCAACAGATCAAAGCCAGAGTCCCAGTGAAGGCTGCAGTGTGAAATCGTCCATAAAGCAAGGTATTTTGTCCGGCGAGAAATTGCCCACAAAGGCGACTTTTTGTGTGTAGTATTTCACTTGTGATCTACATCTAAGATCCCAGCATTACAGTTTTCTATAACTTAACATTTTGTGGAAATTATAAAACTGATAAGGTTTATTTTACATTTTTGAAGTAATAATTTTATTTACACAGTCAACAAATTATAGAATGGTTATATATTTATAAGTAGCTAGCTGCCATGTTATTACACACAATAGCATTTTTCGAGTTATTTCTTTTTTTAACAATATAAACTAAATAATATGTACACACTTTATATGTTTCGTACCTAATAGAAAAATGTGAAATACAAATAAAATGTCAGACAATGTAATTGTGTTAAATGTTGTGTTGTTTTTTACTTTTCTTTAAATGCTTTTACTTTTCGAATCAATGTATCATACATGTTTAGTCAGCATTTAATACGAGTAGATATACATATTTTTTTGTCCTCAAATATGTCGAATAGAAACAAAAAGCAATCTTATTTTATTTACTCGGCTTCTAGAAAAGTAATTGCTTTTACTTTGAACAGATTGTCGTGTTAACATTTGTATTAGAGTAGCTTTCATTGAGCAACCACACAATTAATTCTTCGGCAAGACATGCTAGTCACATTACAAAAATGTACTTATAGAAAAGTGTATTATGCATGTGGAGTGATATCCATACAATTCTAAACACTGTATATAAAATGAACAATGTAGGAGTACACCACATCACGAGCCTGGTATCAGGTTTCGCTGAGGTTCTATTCAAAATTTCAATTTTGTAGCTAATTTTAATCTTTAAATATCCTGCGGGCAGATAGACAGTCGTGTTTAAAAAATTATAAATCATCATAAGTATCCAATAAATAAACTTCCTTGCTGCGTAAATACCAAAATCTAAGGAACTGAAAAAATATTGTTATAACTAGCATTGATAATGTGTATCTAATTTATTACTATTTAAAAACTTGATTAGCATCTTGCATGATTTTAAATGCTAATAGGTTTCCAAATATAATAGGAAACGAAGTATTTGGGTTAATCCTAAGGGAGGTGTGAAAGATAACAATAAATACTGGTGAATTAGTGGGAACATAACCTAAAACTAGCTTGTACTCAGTTTTAACACAATTATCCACATAACCGAGTTAGTGCCCCACAATAGATGTCCTTCACGCGTAATATTAAATTTTCCTGAGGAAATTTATGGTTATTCAATTATATTCTTCCTATCACCAGAACTACTTCAGTCGTTGAAAGTCTAAATTTAAAGCAAAGGGCTGTTGACTCCAATTTTGAAACTAAATCCTGTAGTAATATGATAGTATATATATATATATATATATAGTAGTATGTATATAGTATATATATATATATATACTATATACGCCCACCTATTCCTTCATGATCCGAATCAGGATATACGAATATGAGCTGCTGCAGAATGGAATGGAAGTTTAGGTTTAATACACTGAAATTTAAATATTTGTGCAGCTGTGTGAGACATAGTTTTTTTCATATGGTAGTAAAATAAATATTATATGGAGAATACAGATAGCAGTAGAAACCAAGCTGTAAAGGAGTGATGACTAAGCAGAACTGGAGATGATTAAAGGAAAGTGTAGGGTACTTGGAGAGGACAAATATATCTGACGGCGAAGATCCTTTGACCTCTATTGAATAATTCAGGAAAGGAAGCAATATCAATCAATCTAGATCCTGGCGACATTTGGCAGCTCTGTGCCGGCATTTAAATCTGCTGCTTGAGAGGAAAACTAATTGAGTCTTGAATGTTAACGATTGGGCAACAAATATTTAGATTTTCAGTTAAATGTGAAAGTTTTCTAGTACATTTGTTTTGATGGAAAACAAAATCAAAATATTTACACTGGAAGATATCTTAAATTTATTAAATAATTGAATAAAAAAAAAATTATATCATTAAAGTCATTTTACTGCTTGAAACCTGCATCAAACAGTTGGCGCATTATGAAGAGTATCGTAATAGTAAAAATAAAATATTGCATGCATTCCATATCCTTAATAATAAATATAGATGAAAGAATCGGCTATTTACATACTAAGCTATATATGTACTTAGCTTAGTATAGCTGACTCTTATACAGCTATATACATATAGTATCAGCGTTATATCACCATACAGAGAACCCCTCTTGTACGAACGTGCCATCTCACCACAGGCTTTGGATTATCTCCGGAAATTCCATTACTTTTATCATTATAAGCCTTTCCGCCTAGCGTCCATTGTCTCCCTTAACGAAACCCATTGTAATGTTCCTGGTGTGGCAAGAAAACCTGACATCTGACAAATATAACACTAAACACATTATAACAGCACAACCACCCGATTTTTACACAGTGTGTTTAGTGAAGGATTTCTTGGTAAGATCCATTTTATTATAACTAGCTAAAGCTTTTATTTTTGGGATGGATTTATTAAAACTTACATGCCTCAGTCATGTACTACATATTCTTGAGCGATTAATTCTTTTACTAACTATTGTCTTACAGGCTTGTCTTTCAGTACAACAAGGAATAGTTTTATAATGTTACATCCCACATTTACATATTTATCATCGCCAATTATTAAAAAAAATTGGTGAATAATATTTTTTATTGCAAAAGCTATAAACAATGATTACTATATTACACATTCTCAGCCAGTCCGTGCTATAAATGTGGTTCCTATCAAAAATGCAATATCAATAATGGTAGATAGTGAAGTATATTCCAAGGAGATAAGATACCAAAGGTTATCAGGATAATTATTACTGACGCCTGTATTTACGAGTCGACTGAGGTGTTTCTTGTCTGTGACATCTTCCGCTGATAAACATTTCCGCGATGCTTTCACTACCAACTGTCCATTGTTGTATTTGGTCCGTTCATAGACGAGTATCGACGCAATTGTTAGAAAGGTCCAGCATACACCTAGGAAAATGTGGGAAGTATAAAAGTAATGTTTCTCTGGATCATTGTTTTTGTTCAACAGTAATACAAATGCTATCGGGAAACACCAAAGATATACTATTATTATTAGTGCTACGATGTCATGATAAACCAGGTTTGTCAGAACTGTTGCCATCTGTATCTCATTGGAAACTTGGAAGTATATTTTGATAGTGACGTTTCTTATAATACCAAGAGCTGCAACTCAATGTTAAAATTAGTTGATACGTAAAAAGATAATAATCATTTTTATTGTTGGTTTTATTTAAAAAATAAATATCCTTGTTGACAGAATTTTCTATTTTAGCTTTTAATAAACTGTATATTGTATCTTTAAACGAATAATAAAATAATCTGCACTGTACAACTTGTGACATAACTTTTTACATAATTACTATATCTATCAATAAGTTAGCCGTACCAAGTAAACGTGTCAACTGATTTGAAAATAGGATACTCTCTTTAAATATACATTACAAAATATTATTTTTGTAATATGATTCTGGTAATACGATATATGAGATATGTCATTTTTAACAGTTACAAATACCCCCAGTTATGTAACGGATTCATTAATTGTTTTTTTTAATCCATTTCACTAGTTTAAATTAAAAGGCACGTTACAAGTTATTACAATACATCATGTTTTAGGTTTGATTTTTAAAATAAAAACCATCTAGCCAAACCAATCACACTATCATAAATATATTTAATCGTCCTTATAGGGTGAGTGTCCCACACATTTGTTATAATCACAGTCAGGATGATGGATACAAACGTAGATACGTACAATAATTTTAGAAATTGTGCTTTTGTGCCCTAAATAATAACACTATAATATTCAATATAATCTTGAGCTTGGTTATTTGGCTTAATATTTATAGAAAGGTTTTTCTTTATACGAAAAAGTAATATATATATATATATATATATATATATATATATATATATATATATATATCAAAAATATTCCAGGCGCACAATTTGCTATTTAAATGTTATAAAATTATAATAATGGTGTTATATTATTAGCATACACTCTTTTTCATTACAAACTTGTGTTTATGAAATACATATAATATTGTGTGTGTTCATAAAATATATTTTTGTAATATTTAATAGTTTTCATTTTATTCTTATAATATATTACGTAGACAGGATATAAAGGCTTTTTATGAAAACTATTACTATTTTGTTTAAAATTATAAAAGCTACTATGCCTCGTATATACTTTTATATACGGTTTAAAATTTTAATACATAAATACTATCATAATTCTATATAATCATACCGTTTCTCAGTTATAGTGTATATTGGAGAAACGGTTACATTCGATAGAGAGTATTTACGAGTATATACAAGACAGAATATAAAGGGTTTTTATGAAAACTACTACTATTTTGTTTAAAATTATAAAAGCTACTATGCCTCGTATATACTTTTATATACGGTTTAAAATTTTAATACATAAATACTATAATAAATCTATATAATCATACCGTTTCTCAGTTATAGTGTATATTGGAGAAACGGTTACATTCGATAGAGAGTATTTACGATTATATACAAGACAGAATATAAAGGGTTTTTATGAAAACTACTACTATTTTGTTTAAAAGTATAAAAGCTACTATGCCTCGTATATACTTTTATATACGGTTTAAAATTTTAATACATAAATACTATAATAAATCTATATAATCATACCGTTTCTCAGTTATAGTGTATATTGGAGAAACGGTTACATTCGATAGAGAGTATTTACGAGTATGCAAAAGAAAATTTTAGTGTTAAATCGTTTGGAAAGTAGGGTGTATTGTCAGGCAAGAAATCACCTTTAGATCTCACACCTGACCAGTTTTGAACAGTGAATTTTAATGTTACACATTCATGTATGACGTTTTATTGAAAAAAACCTTTAATCGATATACTCGTTTACATATACATAATATTACAATTCATTTACGTATTGCAGCACAAGTTCATTCTTCTCAATAATACATTTAGTTTTCATTTATCCATTCAAGTTTATTATCACACATATTTAGTACAATATGAAGGGTATTACATTTGAATATAGGAAAATGTATATCAATCTTTTAGTCTGCTTTAAAAACATGTTCTGTATTATTTTAACTGTTCTGCAGTACTTATATATCGCTCAGTAAAAATATATTTATTATTGAACTAGATAAGTAAAATATAGTTTGAAATGTATTACTTGGTAAGATGAACAAGAGTAGGTATAGTTAAACAGGAGTAAATTAATATATTTGATACAAATATAAAGAACGAAGTAATCCTGTCATAAATTCTTCAAGGTCAATCCTTTGCATAAACGTAAGTATCATGCGCAAACGTAAACATAATACTTTGTACATATGAATTTACCAGAAAATTATCTTACCCGTTAGGTTATATTTTACAGCCATACAACTCACGTAAAAGTATAAATTAATATTAAAATACCGTTTTTAATATAGAACTGAGTGGTGGTCTTATATGAGGTTTAATTTAAATCATGTACACACAATATAACATGATTAAATGTACACGTTTTCTATGACTTTATCCCTGCATATCCAGTTATATCCAATCTCGTATTGGGTTCCCTTCTACTTAACATGTTAAAACATTCCTGAAGTAACATATTCAGGTGTCTAATTATCTGTTTGTGTTTCGAATCTCTAAAAGCGTGTAATCTTTAAATGTAATACGATTTGTATTTACTATAGAAATTTTATAGACTTTAAATAAGGACAATAAATAAAGTAATAATGAAATAATAGTAATACATACAAACTTATTTGTATTGTATAACTATTTACAATGTGTATTGGACTCTGCTGAAAATTTGTATAACTTACTTATTTATAAATTATGTATACGCACACACAGCTTTTTTATGTGAAATTCTTTGACCATTTAGTGTTTCTGGTATAAAATAAATTATCAGAGTCCTTACGTCACGTGATCTGATTTAGTTAAATTGCGTTGTTTCCCGTGCAAATAAATATTAACACTATGAAAGTATTAATAAATTTTACTATTTTCAATGTACATAATATTGTATTAGTATATGTATATATTATTATACATATACTGATACAATAAGTCAAAATTATATTTCACGTTGTATGTTCAACTTTACGTCAATTTACAATATAATGGTACAAAAGCCTTGTTTTAGCGATGATGTGTATTTGAAACCAAACCGCTGAATGGAAAACCGCACCCCTCTTTTGTGGTTTTCGTTCGGTTGCTATTACTCCAACGAGAATTAATATTGACTATTACGCGTAGAGTTAGTAGTATTCAATCAAGTTTAGCAACTAGCTTTAGCAGTATTTAGACTTTTACTTATATTACATTGCTTTAATTGTATTAAATATTTTAATAATTAATTATAAATAAATAATTTGAATTTTTCTAGTCTTTTAGGAATACGCGTACGGTGTCAAACTGTATAAGATTTACAATCCTAATATAACTATAATCAAACATTTTTTCTGAAAGTACCTTAGAAACTCAATTACTTTAGCAGTGAAAGTTGTAGTGAAGTCTGTACGGGAAAATGTATTTAAATGATGGCTCTTGTTCGGTAAAATAAACAAAAAGATGCGGTCTTTACCAAATCTCTAAATTCGATTAGTTTAAATATTGATCCCAAATCAATTGTGTATCATACATGAATAACTAGTGGGCAGTTAAGGTTTTTATGTGTTTTTAAATGTGTTTTTAAAACCAATTAAGCACATATGTTAAATAAAAAAAACAAGCTAAGATTTAATAATATGAAAACATTCAGCGTAACATTAATATTTAAGAGATACTATTATCTTTTTTAATTAACAACAATACCTCAAGATATTTGTGCAAACTAAAATGTTTCTAGATACATTGACAATATACTTTATGTTTATACTGCATGAAAAGGATTAACAATTTACTTGTCGAAACTGATTGAGCATATTTTTTAAACGTTCGAACCTAGCAATCAGAGTATATTACTAATGCTGAAAAGTGCAAACTTTTCCAATTTAAGAAGAGCTTTCTGGAAGTTGGTACTTTGCGTTTTAAAACATATCACGCATTAAAACAATGTAAGCGGTTTTTTTTATTATTTTAGTTTTTTTAACTCTCAGCTTTAAAATTCATATTCCTTAATTTAGTAGCACAATATATTTTATAGGTAAGTTGAGGGTTAAACGAGAATCGTCTTGAAGTAGTAAACCATAAAAGACACATCTACATGTGGTACATATACAAGGAACGTGTGAGACAACGAAAGTAGGGCAACCCCGTAAGTGAGTTTTAACATGCCATAACAGATTGTACAACCAATACGAGTAGATTTGATATCAGTTGGTCCCAACTCATATCTTTCATATCAATACACGCTTTATTTCAACTGTAGGATTTCTAGATATTAAAAAGGATACAATATTCTTTGGATATCATTTATCAGAAGACGATAATGTCGGATAACGAAACAACGCTATATAAAGTAGGAAGGTAATAATACTTTTTATATTTACCGTCATTCAGTGATAAAATAAATCAGTAACATTGCATTTTGAAATATTAATTCTGATCCCTTCCTCAGGTATATAAATAACCCACCACTTAACTAAAATCTAAGATTGAATAAACATATGCAGAAGTGATATATCAAGCTCATCCAGGATTCACAACAAACATGTTGTGTATTAACTTCTTGCTTACTATCTCTAAAATATGCATTTAGTAGAGAAACAGTAACTACAGGTAAGAACATTTTAAAAATTCTTTTAACAATAAGTTTGCGCATTTACTAACCGATGATACATGTTCAAAATTTTCTATTATATTCCTTCCATCGAAAGAAGAAACGCTATACAAAATATGACAAATTAAGAGAAAAAGTTGCTAAAACTACACATATCTAAGAAACTGACTATTTGGATACTATTTTATCAAGAATTCTAGAACATTCGTTAAAAACTTTAATTAGTCTGTTAATATGTATTAAAAGTACTTATATGACACGTTTATTTCCATTATTTGCGTCATTTTAGAGTTACAAAACTGTAAGTTATAAAACATCGTAAACAGTTTCATGATTTCAAAGAAAATAATGACACATATGTTACTCCTCATCATGTTAACTAATAGTAGTTTATCAGCAGATATCACTGTACTGATGTCACTGTAACTTCCATTTTAACGTAATGAACTGATCTCAGCATATCTAACTCGATCATAACGAAGTCATATATCTCGGCATAACGAAGGTCTGCCTGTCAGCATACATTGCAATATTCACTTATCTGGTCACGAAGCTTTATACAAGTAAATTATTACTTCCATTCGCTCATGAATCTTTTTAGTCCAAAAGGTTTATTCTGTAAAACCATTTCTTCTACATTCTAACGGACGTATGCTTGGATATTTCGTTATTAGTATTCTTGGTTAAAATTAATTCTCCCTAGAATTATTCCTAAAGTAGGCCCACTAAGTACTTGGAGTAATTCACTGCGTAGGCTGTAAAAATCACACAAACAAATTTTTTCCCAGTTTCCTGTAATATAACAAAATTATGCTGTACTTTAAATAGAAATTATGTTTTTACTCGTGCATTCTTAACATAGCGTTCGAAACACTTAACGAGGAGTCTAATAGATAAGGTGTCAAACATTAAAACGTGATTTGGGATGTACATTTACGAAAAAAGTCCATAACGTTATATATTTTAAAATTATTTCGTTCGGCATCAGTTAATTTAATATGCGTCTTGTGTATTAAAAGGTACAACGGTAACGGTATACATCCTACCCTAAGTAAAAAATAATTCAGATTTAGAAATTTATTTTTTTAAACTTATTAAAATATTACCTTACAGGTTAATGTGCAATGTTAAACTTTGATCACGAGGCCAAATAATTTCGATTAAGGCAAATTTCTTAGGGCATTGTTTAAGTGGTCATATAAATATTCAGGTGGAATAAACTCAGGCTAAGTTATACTCAGTTTATATGAAAGCAGGTATATATAAATAATGTAGATTAAACCGCTCAGTTTATGTCTGTATTTGGAAAATATTTTGAACACATAATCAAGACTCTACACAACAATCCCATTATAGCTATACATTTTGTGCAGTGTTAAAAATACACTGCGAATTGACATTATGAAAAGCTTTAATCTCCATTGCAATGTTTTATTCAACTTCAATCTGTCATCGAAGAGAAATTGACGCCGCTCTAAGTCGATGTTACAGGAAGTCTTACGGTCCTTCTTCCGTTCCAAGCTTTCAGATAAAAGTAAATAAATGACGTCTGGCCACAGCACATACATTTTCTATCTAAATACTGAATCTTACTCCGCTGGAACAATAAAACGTCTACCAATTCATATTTAAAACTCCATTTTTGCAAAAATTCAAAGATCGATCATGCATGTATGTCATTGTTAACTATTGAATCGGGTTTATCCCTTCATGGTGAGCATTCATTAAAACCTGTTTTAAATCTTTTAACATTTTATTTTATTTATGGCATTGTTTTAGAACTTAATAACCATAAATGTCAACTAAAGAAACTAGTTAAATTAAATTAATACCTACAACATTATTGTAATTAGATTTTACCCTTGGCCTCTAAACACGAATACTCTAATCATAGCTTTATCTAATATTTGGCACTGTAAAATTATTGAGACACGAAGTTTAAATCAATACCCTATAAACCATATAATAGATTAAGAGCTTTAAACTGTTTTACATGTTTAATTGACAGTTATGCATTTTAATAAAAAAGGTTATACATACAAAAATTTACGTTGAACATATACGTTAAACATGTGCATTAGCTACGCCAATGAGCAAATTTGGTCTAGATTAGTACGTTCGTTTAATCACTATCTACGCACTTATAGAGACTAGAAACGCACGTATCATATTATATACATTAAAATACAGAGTTTTAAAAACAATTATTAATTAGATTTTCATATTAAAATATGGGTAATGAGGACTTTCCCCTTATTATACGTTACATGGAGAAACTGAGAATATAAGTTTTAACTATTTTTATTTTATGATGTATTTAAAATAAATGTTCTAAAATATTTATTATTTGATGTTTTTTTTATCTATACGTGATTTAAAAATCGTTAAAATAGTTATGTATAGAATAATATCCAGTATTGTCGATTTCTATTTGTGATACGTACCCTGAATCAATATTGTGTCATGAATCAATGCGATATAGGCAAGGATAGGAAGCGTCAGTTGCATACAAATCAGCTGATTCCCCGGAACCGGAAGCTGAAAATATTACACTGTAACAGCTGATTTAGAACGGCTTATCGAAGGGGTAGCTTACTTCCAATTTGTAATAAATTTCCTTCAGTGTGTTGAATTTTGTAAAGACATGTAGATTAAAATACTACAAAAAAGAATTAAACTGTCGCATTTATAGAAAGCAAAATTAAAAATTGTTTCCTCAATCCTTATTACGGTAATATTTGTATTTTCAATTACAATGTTATTCTTTTTAATCATGGTATTTAGTTGTGCGTCTTGTTGAACCATTTTGTATACTATACTCGTACATTAACGAGATTTCTTGTCTAAATGACGTTCACCCTCAACAAAGTGTATATTTTGATACAGTTAATATTCCCTTGCTGTTGTCGAGTTCTGGAGTGCTGAAAACTGTTTGAGGCTCAATCCTGGGAAATGTGCTGTCCTTACATGCTCACGGGGCTCAAAGTTACTCACGCATGATTATGGCCTATATGACTCCAACTTGAGCAGGGTTGATATGAAGGACCTTGGTGTTGTGGTGTCGTCATCTTGAAATCTTGCGGAACACATACAGTATGTCTCCAACAATGCGAGAAAACAGCTGGGGTTCATCTTCAGATCATCCCGAGACTATAATTCACCTTCTATTCTGATCACGCTCTACAAGACACCTGTGCGTACGCATCTGTTGCCTGGTTCCCTTTACGAATATAATTAATGATCCTTTGGATAGAATTCAGTTGAGGTTGTTACGACTGGTTGGGACACGCATTGGCTTCCGTTACTTAAAGTACCAGTTAATGAACTTCAACTATTCTTTGGACTTGAGACTCTTGATCAGGGAGATTAATTCTTGATTAGTTTCTCTACAAATTTCTAAGTGGACTTTATCGATTGCTCGGAGATTCTAGATTCCATTGAATTTAAAGTGCCAAGAGGAACTCGATCCAGGAGTCTTCGCTAAAAAATTCCAGCCCACTACTTATGGTCAACACGGATGTATTCCTCGTCTTCTTAACGACGCCAACGAGCTGGGGAACAGTGCTGACATCTTCGGCCAATCGATGAGAGGCTACAGGGAGAAGTCACCTATAGCCTTAACTTTCTTTTTTTCTTTCTCTCGTTGGTTAGTTCTTAAACTGTGGTAAGGCGAATGACGTATTCAAAAGTATTTTTTGTTTATTGTTTTTGTTACCCAATTTATATTTATTTTTCTCTCGGTTCTTTTTTATTCATTTTTTTTCATAGAATACTTTTGGTGTTCTTTAATTAACTTATCACCAATTCCTACCTGGTATTTTCCATGAAATAGTTTTGACTAGATTATAGCGGCTTCACCCCTACATGTTGGACGTTTTAAACTTTTATTCTTGTTAAATACTATATGAGTTTTAGCTTCTCTTCTGGTTGTTAATGATTACTATGTTGCAAATGCGTTTAATTTATTGTTGTCGAGAGTAAACCTGTTTTTAGTGTACTGATTTAAGTGTATTTACTGCGCAGTGTTGTATCAAGTTTGTGTAGTAGGAAACCATTTAAATAATAAAATTAAAAAAAATATCTTTCACATTCTTTCAATATGGCAGAATCAACAGCAACTGAATATTTTAGTGTCTTAAGAATTTGGGGTTATTTTTTGGCTGAATTTTAGTTAATAACTCAATTAGAGAAGTGGCTACATTTATTTTCTTTGTCTTTCCCTATGCCTTTGCTAATGCTCTGCCTGTACGTCAATTTTATATCTTGAGAACGATTTGAGCTATAAACTGTTTTAATAATGTCCGTCTTTGCATCTATGCTGAGCGTTAATAAAGGGGTCACAATAACTAATTAATCTATGGAATTGACGTTTTTCATATAAGTTAGCTTACAAAGCAACATTGTCTCTGAAAGTGGGGCATTTTCTTCCATGAGATTTGGTTGAGCGTTAGAGAAGCCTAGCTTTCCGCAGATATCTCAAAATTAAATAGAGGTATAGAATTGGAATTTTTGACGATTTATTAACAGTCAGTGTGGTGGAAAAGTTTTTCTTTTTTTCTCCGTGTTTATTTGTTCTGTCTCTCTGTCTTCCTGAGAATAAAATACATACTACGAAGGGAAGACCGATTTCAGTGACGGTGCATATATAACTACGGCATTTTGATTAGTACAGGTATTAGTGAAAAGCATTAAGTAGAAGGAAATCTCCATATTTGTATAAAACTGTAGACTGAAAAACCGTATTAAGTGGTATTAAAACCACTCAAAAGGATATCTCCTTGATTAAATTGAGTTTGAGGGTTACTGAAACGTTATTGGCAAAAAATATATTAAGTTTGATTATAATGTGTCCCTTCATGAGATTTCCTTGAGCCTGTGTGAGTTCTATTTGGATGAAGCATTGTTTTTACATTGTTACAGTCAATGTCCCATCAGAAAAATCTCTTATCTGTCCAGTATACATTCATAGTTAAGCAGCTTACCTAATAGTGGGGGGGTGTCCTAGGGGACAGCAGTCCACCAGTAACTTCTCATGGTAGTTAGTTCTTCAAGACAGCTTTCGGATAATGGGATGAACCATATCCTACAAGGATATTGTTGATATAATGCTCTTATCCTTGAAACTTAGAGAAGCTTGTTACACGACACGTGGTTTGGCGTATACCTTCCTTGTAACATCCGAGAGCCGTGGCTGTGATCGTGTTATACAGGCAGAGTTTACCCTCTTCACTCAACTAGCATTTCTCCAAATGTCGTCATGAAACCACGACCTATTATAAGTAAAGTATTGGAAGTAGCTTACATATTTTTAATATAAGTGTTGTCTTATACACAATTTTTAAAACTATATGCCAATCACACTTTGTTTTTGTTTCCTGAAAAATTAAGAATAGAATAGCAGGTAAACTCCAACTTGCCCAAATATTATTCGCAACAACATAATATACCATATCATGTATTTCCTATGAATCATAGTGTTTAAAATTCCGTTAATGTAAATCCAATTCATATACTACAGTAAACAGTTATAAATACCTAATTATGTATATTATAGTAATATTAATTTTCTTACGGTACCTAGTAATATAAATATGATATAAATCAAAATAGAAGCATTTCTTTTTAGTTAAGTAACAATAATTCGTACTAAAAGACAAACTTGAAAGATATTAGTAGAAAATGATACCTGTGTCTTTCATTATAAAAAATATATTAATTGTACATGTATTGCAATATCCCTTCAAGTTTGAAACATTATGAGTTGCAGATCGAAAATTTTGACTTTGAGAAAGCATTTAAAATTTAATAATGAATGACAGAGAAAAGTCAAACATTACTAAGTATCAGAGAAGTGGCTAAATTAATTATTTTCTTTGCTTTCCCCTCTGCCTTTGCTAACGCTCTACCTGTAAGTCAGGGTTATATCTTGAGAATGAATTGAGCTATACAATTTTTCTCATAATGTTCGTCTTTGCACCTATAAGACGAACAAAACCTAAAACCTATCTTTTCTGGTGTTTTGTAAATTAGATAAAAATGTTGATACAAAAGACATACAGCTAGTTGAAACGGTATGTATCGTTGTTAGAGATGGTTTTGAAATCGAGTGCAAGGTGATTGAATAAAACAGTCGGTTCATCTCTGAAAATTAATACAAAACTCTTCTGTTTATGTTTTTAATTAATTTTGCAAGGCAATAAACTGTTATGGTTTACTTCGTTCTATAACGAGAATAAAAACATCCATATTAGTAGATTTTTATTTTCTTCAAGTGAACAATAGTACCTAGTCGTGAAAATTTGTATCACTTTATATAACTACTAAACGAGTTCTCTGGTTTTCCGATTAATTTAATCACAAAGGCTGAGCTTACTTAAAACTTAAAATTGAATTTTACATTAAGTGAATTTTCCACGGTTGGAAAAGAATTGTGTATAGTTTAAGCATTATGTTCGTAGGCGTCATATTTTTGATTTAGAATACAATTAATTTAAATAAATGTTTATTTTATAATTATTATAAATATCTACTTTATAATTAAACTTCTGTTTATTTGTTTTTTACGGTTTATGAAAGATATTGAAAATGTACGAGTTTTATGTAATACGTATTTTTATTCATTACAGTCATTGTTTTTATAATTGATTTGAACTGTTAGACGTTTTGGTATAAAAAGTATTATATTTCATTAAATATACATCATTAAATAATTGTTCGCAATCAAATTTTTTTAACAATGTATTACGTGATTAAACGAGAAATGTTTGTAGTTTCAACTAATAGAATTTGTATTTATCTCACCTAAAGATATGAAATAAAACATATTTTACGTGTTCGAATATATTCAATATTTTTTATATTATGAGCAGGTGGTCGTAATTGTAGATGACTAATTATAGTATAGAGTACGAAATTTTAGTTTAAAACATGATGATTTAAATAGACAACAACTAATAAAAACGTATTCAGGTATGTACAGACATTACTATTACTATTCCCACACTACAATTAGGTAATGTGCACTAAAATTAACAAATTGCGTATTCATTCACACTTTATATAAACTGTTATTGCCTACTTTATTCTAGTTAAAGTTCAATAACATAAATGCTAAAATCGATATTTTTGAAAGGTACAGTGTTTCTTGTTGTTTTATAAAATAGAGTATCGTATCAAATTAAAGATGTCTGTCCAGTCTAAATAAACTACTAGATTTAAAAAAAATAATAATAAAACTAAGACTAAAAACAAGAAACTAATATATAATATATTATTATTCTATATATTATAATATATAATTATATATTATACAATATATAATCTATAATATTCTATATATATATATATATATATATATATATATATATATATATTTCTATAATATATGTGATATTAAAGAAATTTTATATCTAAATATATAACTACAGAATTTGGTTAAGCGCCATTGAAACCTATTTATTGTTAGATAAACACAGTTTATTTTTTTCGTTCAAATAATGTAAAAAAGTCTTTTCTGCAGAATTTTTAGTCTGTCTGTGTCTCTGTGTGACGTCTGTATAATTAAATGAGCTGGAAAATTATGAACGCGAAAAGTAGTGTAGCGTACTCCTGCCTTGTGTAAATAAGAATTGTGTTATACATTACACAATTAAAATACATAAATCTTATCTAAAAATGTTCCTAATATTGATATAAATGGTAGATAAAAATAAATTTTACTGCTGCCATAAGCTCCAAACATAAGCAATTAGCGAGCCAAATTTAGCTCGTGCCGTAGTCAGCACTATCTTCTAGTTTTTAATACAAATAAAAGGCATTCAAATGAGATAGGGATCATTTATGAAAGTACCGAAGAGTTAAAAAAATTGTGTATAGTTTATTATTCCGCCCTGCGACGTTGTTATAGACTGCAGAGTTCCCTACCTGAATACTGAGCAGGTTACGTTAAATACGCCGCATGTCACGATTTCAGTTTTCATCTCGTTTATCGGTGCGTTAATTGTGGGCTGATAGTCTGCAATCTCACAGAAGTCACAAATAATTTGTTAAATTTAAATCGGAGCAATTTAAAAAATAAGCAAATATCGGTTAAGATAGTACTTTGACCTATTAGAGGATTAAAGATATTACTACCGTCGCGTCGCCGTTAACTATTACTCGATATGCATGTGCAAGTATTACTTTCCTGTTATAGATAGCAAAGTACCGATAATGCCTCGCCAGTTTTCACTGAAACGAAAACAGTACTGGAAAGTGAACAGTTGTGAACGAGGTATTATTATTATAGTATTACTCTGCGGAACATATTTTTTGTATGCAGACATTTTATTACGTATTTTAAAATTCTACAGTACAGAATAAACATGAAATTTACAAGTTCAAAAGGTGACTATAAATAAAAAGCAATGTGGACTAAAGTTAATTAACTTTATGTAGTATTTCAAAATAATCGTTTATAAGGTTATGCGTTATGGAAGTCGTGGGTATTTGGACTATAGTCTGGGAAAGTATGTATCGAATATACAAGTTAATGTTCATTTTTTTAAATTTTTTTTTCTTATGCCACTGTTAGAGGATTATAGCACAATTTGAAGCAAGCCTACCATTTTTAAGTACTTTAAGTGAAAAATCACAGTTTTGTTTCATAGGTTGGCTTTATAACTAGCACAATTGTCTGTGCTATCTGCATTACCACTGACCAAGGACCGTTCAACACATTAAATTGGAAACAAATCTTTCTCTCTTTTTGACTCACTTCAACTGAAAGAGTCAACACTTGTTTAGTGTCAGTGAAATTAGGATTATGTAAAATAAATATTACCATTTTGTTTGAATTAAAAAGTATTCCACGTAGCCATTCAGGTCGTTCTCTTTACATCATCCTTCCTCAGAATTTACAAAAAGAACTACCGTAAGCCACTTAGCAGTACATTTTTGCGATTCGTTTTTAGTATAAAATAAATTTAATATTTCAAAAACTTTAATGAGGGTTTTAAATTTAATTTTTTTCTATATTTAAACAGATAATTGGCTACGTACGCTCTATATTGAACAAAACATTATCCAAGATGTATTTGACGCTATCTATGAGACAATTTTTAACACTTATTAACTCATAAGATCAAAAGGTCTTCAGAACCCTGTAGGCTAGCGTACTAGTAGTCTATTAAAATGTTAAGCTTGTTTTGTTAGTTTTACCAAATTGAATTCTTGTATAGTTTAAAAATCTTGTATCACACGAAAAATATACAGTCCAACGTTATACTCTCATAGTACTGATTAACGTACGACAAATATAATAAAACATAAAGTGGAATTGTTCATTTACGAAGTGATTATGGTACTCGTTAAATTACAATATTTTAAAATATTTAAAGAATGTACAAGTTGAGTATTGTACTCTTAAGGTACCGTATATTTAAGGTTATATTTAAATGTTTTAAACTAGATATAAGTTTATAATAAACTATAATCTAAAATTCCTTTACCGTTCAAGCCATGAGGCGGTACAAACCAACTTTCTGTCAGAAAGTAAGCCTGTAAAATGTTACTCATTCACGGGTTTTTAATACAAGATTTCACTCGACAAAAATATATTCTTAAATTATAAAAATACCATATTTAGAATAATTCAATAATAAAAGCTCCAAATGCATATATAAGAAACAGAATAAACTTTGATGGAATATGAACTCGCAGATTTATTGGATTCGGAAACAGAAAAGGTTGCAGAAGATGATTTATGTCTTCTTAACTTTAGCCGGGTGGAAATTTATGGTGTACGAGTATATGGCCGTTACCATAAACACATTTTTTGAAGATCTGTATTATTCAACCATGTTTAAGATATCATCGAAATAAAGCTGCTTGAAAATTAATATCGATATTTACGTGAGCAATCAAGGCGTATTATTTCACTGTTTTGTTAAAATCACGTCGATTTACACAACATCAATAAATATAAAAGCCATAATTTATTTATTAAAATATGCATGCATACATTTACCACAGAAAAATCATCGTTGATTCCTTTATTATAACCACATCTCTTGAACACAATTTACAAAATGTGCGTAAACAATCTTTAATGCAAGTATAAGATAAATTCTGTATCAATGACACCAGAGCATTATTTTTATGTGCATATGATAAATTGTAGCACTACAACAACAACGTCAAATGAACTTGAGCACGAATTTCTATATTACAGCTATTGAATGAACATAATATCCAGTAGAAGACAGCAGAAACATTTTTAAATCAATTTAGTACATTGTAATAACATATACAAGATTACACAATTTACGTATAATTGTATTTAATGTATACAATATTATATAACAATAATTATCCTTGGAAATATTACAGATTTGAAAATTAAATTATATACTACTTAGGGTATTCAGGTTATTTTCCCTTTGCTCACTTAAATTCCAATAATGTATATAAATTCAATTTACGATTTGTTTTTAAACATGAAACGTACATTTACTGTTACAAATTTCATAATAAAAAGTACGTTTTCATGGTTACTACATGTCAAATCTACACCTTTAAATATGCGAAATTTTTGAAACCCCCAGAAAATGTTCTTTTAATAATTATAACAACTCTGAGCTAGCTTACTGAAGCTATGCAAAAAGATGACATTAAATACGATTACATCGCAGCAATATTTTAACGTTAATTTTTAATATTAAAAAGTGATAAATAAATATTTAAAAAAATTAAAGATCTACTTATTTATTGATTGAACACTTTGTTAATCTAAAGTTACTATTGAAGGATAGAGGCATAGTATAAAGAGGGAATGTGCTAGATTTACGTAGATATCACCACCGTAGTGAGAATTTCTGTGTCCTCAGTACTCAGTTAATAAGACATTGTTCCTACCCCTCCCTTCGGCCTACTTGGACTTCCACTTCCAGAGGTTTGCATCGCTCATATACACTTGTTCCATCTCATTCCATTGCATTCCGTAATACTTCACTACACAATATGAATGAAAATTTAAAAGAATCAATCGTAACGAACAATGATATGATGTACAATGAAATATCACTAAATAAAACATCTTTCAGATGAAATAGATGTTTTTTTTGTTCAAGTAAAAACGAATATAATATAAAAATATTTTATTACAAATATTATTTTCTTAAATAATATATAATCTCTAAAGCTAAATGCATGGTGTATTAAACCACAAACTGTTCTACTAGGGTTTGCATCTGGTTCTTCCAGTTAAACCAAGCATCAGTAAAACAAAAACAGATGTGTCACTTAAATAAAGACAACCAAATGGATGTCAAGGAGCAACACATCATTAACAGCAAATTCCGAGATACTGGGGTGGAAGGGTGGATCGATAGTTCTGTCTAGTCTACTGCGGAGGAACACTGTTGGAGCGAATCACGCTCTCTGAGTGTTAAAGGCTATTGCTAGAGGAACGGTGGATCGATAGTTCTGTCTAGTCTACTGCGGCGGAAGACTTGCAGCGGATGACGCTCTCTTAGTGAGGCTATTGCTAGAGGAAGGGTGGATCGATAGTTCTGTCTAGTCTACTGCGAAGGAAGACTCTTGGAGCGGATGACGCTCTCTTAGTGTTAAAGGCTATTGCTAGAGGGAGTGCTGTTCTCTCCTTGCTTTGAATAGAGAGGCTGGCCTTCACTTCTTCCAATGCGTTATCTCTGATATAATTATAGTGCCCGCGGTATGTCCTCATGGAATATCGACAGAAAACTGCCTCTACCCCCCCCCCTCTACACCTTACTTAAGTGTAAGTGCAGTGAGAAGTCTCTCAGCCTCTTGTTCTAAGCAAACAAAAAAATATGATAAAAATGTACGCTGTAACAAGTTCTTTGTACGTTTTATGTTATTTAACATAGACACGTTTATTTGCTGAAATGTGTAACAAAAAAAAACTATAAATATATTTAAATTTATTTTATTTTCGTAAGTCATTTTATCTTTACATAAAATAAAAATAGACCGTTTACACCGAAAAAGTACTATTTTCGTCATGATGGGCAATGGGAATTATTAAAAAGATATATAAAAAAATGTCTATAGAGATTTTTTTATTCTAAAATTTAATAAAGAGTATATTGAGAATAACACTGGTAGCACTATAATATTTGTGTAAATATATCTATACTTTAGTTGTTTTATTTTTTTTAACGGACGAAATTTGAGGAAAAGGACTAAATACAAAAAATAATTTATAAAGTTAATATTAAATAAATAAGTAACATTAATTAGGTATCAGACTTTTCAGAGTAATCCTGTCCATAAAATATAGCAATATATTTAAGTCACTAAATAACAAAATGAATATTAAAACATAGTTACTGATAATGTCCTAAATTTAAGAATTTTAAGCTACTAATGATATTTACAAGTTGACTATATCCTCTTCACGGATAAAATATTTCTTGGTTTTATATCATTATATATACACTTGTCTTAAATGTTTGGAAGGATCGTTGTACATTTCAGGCGAAGAGCGTGACGCTCTGATGATGCTTGACCATCTCGCTTAGGTACAATGGCTGCTTTTCTATTGCAACATTTCAATTGATGATGAAGATATACAATATGGTTACTGTTTCTACTACCAGATAGTCAGCAATATCGTTATCATGCTGTCCTAAGTAGACGAACATTAGAGTTTTACAGCCTCTATATTCGTTACTTATCTTTTCGGAATACTGTTACATACAAAATAACAATAACATTTTGAGAAAAACAAGACATTGCCCTAAGTTATCTGTATATCTAAGAAAGTTCTCTAAGATTGTGTAGGCTTATTTCTTTGCCACATACTCGATATTATGCATGGCATAGTCGGATAATGTGTGCTTCCCGTCCATCACAATCCCAATGACCTTCACCAAAAAGCATCACCTGCACAACCGTACCGCAAACAACGGAATAGGGCAGGAAGGTACAATGTACTTAACTACATTGCTATGTAGCTCAAGCATAGTATCGTACAGATAATTGTAAAATGAATGTCCCATGGATTGGATCAGCAATAATCTTAACTCTTAGTATAAGTTTAGTTAGGGATATTCAAATGTAAAACGTATACTTAATACTTTTTAATACTCACTACAAAACGTTTATCATTATTTGAGCATAGAATCAGATAACTTTTTGCAAGCGTGCACGTTAATATAGGGATCAGAACCGTTAATATAGAGTAAGGAGCGAGGACCCCACCACTAAAGTAAAAATTGTTAGAATTAATTTATTTTACAGTTAAGTTGTATTCGTTAAAGAGTACAGTGTTGAGACGTCTCTCCCATATATCCGTAAATGTTTCTGTATTATTGAAAGGGTATGTTTTTCATTAATATTTTATTGAGTCAAAAGCATACTTAAAAGTTCAAAGAGTACTGTTGTCTGCTAAACACTATCCCAAATATAAACAGCTTCTTCTTTTTTGAATCTATTGGTTCATATCGAAAGTTTTGGTGATGAGGTAAAAATGTGGATCTTTCTTACCTTCTGTCTACAGGAAGATTGTTTTATTCTGGTGAAAATAGTCCCAATATTAATCTATCCATGCACACAAAGATTTAGTCTTTATTAAGATTTATTACCCTTACTCTAATTTTAAGCTTGGAAAAAAATTATAAATTATTTATTAAATGCATACTTTATAGGCCTAAGAGAAAACATATAGTTTCTTCTTATATTTTTGGAGAGTATATTTACAATGCAAGCGAATACATATATTTTCTTTCTGTATTTTGGAGAGTAAATACTCCATATGAATTAGTATGTATAATTAATCAATGATTCATTGGTATACTGTACATAAACCTGTTACAAGGACTAAAATTATGTTCTTAGTTCTTAATAAACAATCACTTTTCAAGGGCAAGTAGGAAATAGTGATATAATTGAAACTCACTTTGTGAAGGTGTTTTGAATGTTTTACTAAAACAAACTAGGCTTCTTTCCGCGACATAGAAACAAAAATGACATAACAAAATAAACTATAGTCCTTTCAATACATAAAATTATAAAATACTTTTAAAGGTATATATTTAAAGTTGTAAAGTATTGAATCCATAGAATGTTAACTGTATTAAACACAAAAATAATTATGGTACCTGATAAAAATGAAGTGAAACATTAAAATGTGGACGATCCATCACACCGTACATTTATATTATATGTCTTCGTTTAATTATAATATGTGACAAATACATTTTATATATACCAGTAAGACTTTTGTAAGATAAAGATGAGTTCATATCTCTGCCGTCTTGTTATGGAGCGTCACTCTATGTGGACTAGAATAAAATCCAACAAAAGCATTTTACAGATTGAAAAATCTCTGAACTGGGAAGCCGTAGTAGAATGTATAAGAATTAACTAAAATTTTTACAAGCAATTTCAAAAACGTTGTTACTATTTATATTCCAGTATACTTGGTACTTTCAAGACCGATTGAGTTAAACGTCATTGTTTTAAATAATACAATTACAGTTAGGCTTCACTCCAGTGAGCCATACCACTCAAAGTTTTAGATATTTTTGAAAAAGACCATTTTAAATTCATCGTGCAGGAAATTGGTATTAAACATTTTGATATTGCAAAATTCCCCAAAATATATTTTTTACCGGTTGAATTATAGATTACCTAGAGTTTTTTCCTCAAATCACGCCACCCTCACACATTCGAAGATTTTAGCCGTCAACTAGAAAGTGGCTTTCATCCGAAGTAAACTCTCCTCCATTTTTGTACCTGGCAGTTTTTTTATATTTTTACCGAAGAAATTATTTTTCTTCATTTCCTCAATAATTAATAATCAGTTTTCTAAATTCATAAGGTGTATAAAAACAAATAATCGAGCAGTTAGGTTATTATGGCTAATGGTTTACCTTACGTTATAAGGTAGTAATGCTATGGAGGCAATACAATTTGCTATACAAATTACATTTACATTTCTTTACATTAAATCACACAATACTGTATTTAGCTTAATTTCATCCAAAAAAATTTAAATTCAAATAACATATTCGGTTATTTCTTGTGTTGAATATGGTTGGATTTATAAGTACAAAGGAATTTCTTATATACACAATTTTCGCCGACTTTTCAAAATTGACAGTTATTATTTGCCTAAAATGGACCTATAAATAATCAACATGGTATAAATAACATTGTGAAGTTCTACAGATGAAGTATTTCTCAAGATATATTGCAAATGTCATTGCAATTCCTTTCTTAATATCTTTTATAGCAGTGTTCAAATAATAAAAGTTCGTGTACACTGGGAAGTGTACAGCAATCTAAGAGCGCGCTGAATTCGAACTTGTCACCACTTGTCACTTGTTTCACATTGAATTTGTACTCCTTTCTTTTTACTCTGTGAATAAAAGCTTTATGTTGATATTTAAAAGGACTGAATTCATTTTTTTCAAATTTATTTACCCTGCTGTTTTCTCGTTGCCATCATGGTTACTCATAAACATTATCCGTACATGTAGTATCATATAACTCACTTCACTTCACAGGGAAATGAAGCTACACGCAATATTTCAAATCTATAAGCAGACAAATGACATCTTTCAGCCCTATGAGTGGTAAGCTTCGCTAATACTCAGCCAATAAAAATGAAGAACTTAACTGCACAGCTATAAATGAACTCTGTTAGGTTTTTGATGTTTTAATTTAAAAAATACACACCACAAGACTGTGATCAAAATAAAAAATATATATTTTTTAGTGAGAATCTTTTGATGTATTTTCATGTAATAACAAAGGTCGCCTTTATGGACCTACAGTTGGAAGCTCCAACATTAAGTTTATATTTTTAAAAATTCTTCCAAATTCATCAGGGTATCAACTAATATGTGTAAAGTTAATTAACTGAATACTGGGGATGATTATTATTATTTTAACAGGTAAAAGATTTCTCTTTTCCGAACCAAACTTAGTATTGAAGCCATAAGGCGGAAAACGTAATTTCAAGCCACGCCAGCGTGCCGCGCGGCGCCTGTCCCAATGCCGAGTTTTCTCCCTGGCAACCCGCAATCACGACTCAAGCCGGATAGTCCCCTTCCCCGCCCACACACACACACACACACACACACACACACACACACACACACACCGCGTATGTCGCTTTGTTCCCATCTGGAACGTCTTGCACTAAGCCACTCTTGACCTATATTCTGACACATGTCTGTGTTTTTATTTGATTCTGCTTTACGATCATATTAAAGCACAGGGAATCTAAAATTGGTCTATATTAATTTCTTAACCCCATTTCCTTTTTTCTTTTTTATGTGTATTGTATACGAGCATGCGGCTATATAAACAACAGTATATTCAAAGCGTGAGTATTAATTGGACTAGAGTTCCATTATGGGATTAATATTATAATAATATAATAACTATATAAACAACTTTCAATGAAACAGGATTTTTATTGTACATTATGTTATGAGTTTTTTACATTACGTGACTTCATGTTGAATCATTCAAATATTGTACTAATATTTTCATAATGAGATAAGTTGGTTTTTCGTTTTTAAATATATGAATAAGATTTATTAAAAGTAATAATATTCTTTATTTTAGTAGTTGTCGTTGAATTGTTATTGCAGCATTAAAATCAAACGTAAAATATTATTCACAAAACATTTTACCCTGGCAGTACATACATTTATACCCAGTCAGTATGGAAGTCACAACAAATATCCCTCCGCGCTGTAGTTGTTTCACTATTACATCAAACAATCCGAAATATATGGCTACTGTCTGTAGAATCCATAACGACAGGATAGGGGTTACTCTGCTACTTACGTTATGACATTGATCGGAAACGATCTGATTGGCAACCGGAAGTCAGGTCTATATAATGATCTACTTCGTAAGTCCAGTTACGAGAGGTGCAGTGTAATATTATTATGCTCCAATTATTGTAGTATAATTAGTTCAATATTCATGGATCTTTTATTACATTTTTATTCACACCAGTTTTCAAGACAAATGGTAAAAGGTATTAAACACATAAGTTATATAACAAGATTTTATATTAAAAATATATTGTATTTTTATTTCCACACATATAATTCCACAATTTTGTAACTAAATATTAGACTATAAATGATTTATAATTGAATGGAATAGGAAATAAGAAGTAATGTCAGGATTGGTTCCAAGCTGTCTTTCCTACATGAAACATGTAAATATTTAACGTAAAATAATTAGAAAACCCGATATTCTTGACCTTTAAAAACAATGGCGCTTTCTTGGAAACCATTACCAATCTCGTCTAATGATCCAATTAATTTTAATTAGTTTAAAACTCACTGCATTATATTCATTTTCTAAAAGTAATATCACAATATACTTTAACATTGAAAAATTTGTAGTGTTGTGTAATATCAGCAATTAAATTTTTAAAATGGTAAACACTGTTTAATTATTCATTAAAGGAGGAGCTCTTCATTTTGGAAAACTATTTTCTATAAATGAACACGCACAGTTGTCCGATAATTTTAATTTTCTCACACAATTAATTATGAATTTTAATATGTAATAGTTTTAGTGAGAGAAAATGAATATTATTGTACAATTATGAGTTTTCATTATAGAAAATAATAAATAAAAAGTTTGTACTTAATTAAAGTAAAGAATCAAGTTTTATAAATTACGTTTATTTACCAAATGCTTATACTTTGGCATTAAAATTGTATCTCAAGAATTACTCTTACGTGTTTATAAGTGTATTTTTTAATTATTTATCACAGGCAAAATGATTATTTTAAAATTGCTCATGATTTTAATCGTTGAAGGATTCTTTCAATTTGTACTATAAGAAATTAAATTATTTACGATATTTACGTAGTCTTGTGAAGTTGTCTGTGCTTGTCTACGATTTTACAATCCTAATGTTTTGTTCTGTGTATTATCGTATTATATACTATTTTAATGATGTAAAACTATTATCATATTATTTATATTTATGAATGATAAATCTACTTTGTTATCAAATACTAATTAAATTAAAATGGTGCTAAGAACAAAACGTGAATGAGCGACAAGGATAAGAATTACTACACAATGATAGCTTTGCAATTAGATTCCGAAGTTTTGAGGCGGGTAGATATTAGATGATGTGGAGCAACATGTAACTATGTTTTAGCAAATAACTGAGGAAATCATTAAATCATGAATCATTATATCGAGAAGCCTAATAAATTACGTTGCTTAACTAAAACTTTGAAGTTATTTCGGGTAATAATATTTATAGAACGTAATTAATAGTATTTCTAGTAGAGGATGATGGTGACAGAAACAGAATGTTTTATTTCACAAATGAGTACAAACACATAAATGAGACACGATAAGAAAAGGAGTGATCAGATATTACTACAAAAGTGGTCCTACTTTAAATTTACTCGTTTAATAACTGACCCAGGACATGAAGTTGGGGGAGTAAATGTTCTAAATATTTCATAAAACTATTAAATGTATTGTTCCAACAATAAGTGACAAGTTATCTTCCAGATGGTATATATTTAGTACGTACACATTGTTTGTAATTCTAACTTACAGTTAAAGCACATTTGTTACAAGTTTTTCCATTAAAACGGAAAGCATTCTTCACTGAGAACGCTTTAAATTCCGGTCAAATTAAGGTTTCAGGTGTATATTCCGTAAAATTCATAAAGTGCTACTTAATGTTTTAGTCTAATATTAGCTCTAATAATAAACCTTTATAATATAACTGTTTAGCAACACGCTCTATCAGTATTATGTAACCGAAGTCTTCAAGTGACCTAAGGCACACATTGACAAATTAAAATGATTAGCAATTGCATTATTTAAAAATGTAATGACATCATTTATGTACAGCGTTTTATTTTGAAGTTTCCCTTATCTTGCTAAATAGATAAGATTGAAAATATAAAAATATTTAATAATTCATAATACAAAATAGATCAATGAGTATTCAACACACCATTAGTATATATATATATATATATATATATATATATATATATATATATATATATATATATAACTTTTAAGGTAATGATCTCAATACACTTAATAATGGTCCCCAAAATTACTATAATTATGAATTTTATTATACAATATTTTATTGCCAATAAGCAATAAGTATTGTTTTTTTGCAAATTATGCTCTCATTTTTAAAAGTGATTTCACCTTTCCATTCCCAGTTTACAAACTTATTTTGAACAAGAATGTAAATCGAAATTACAGAAAGAGTTATCAGTTTGTGAGAAATTTCTGACATTTTAATTGGAAACTGGTATATGTGTAAAATAATAGTCTATCACGTTCAAACTGTTATTTAGGCCAATTTTTAACTTATTTATTTGCTATTCTCTTTAGTTGGCTGTTAAACATTGTCTAATTTTCGTTCTTCAATTACAATCTTTATTTATTAAAAATACATATATTATATGCAATAAAAATTATGAAGTTAATTTAGACTAAAAATACACTAAGAACTAAAGTCTGTGGTGAAACTGTTTATTACACTAGAATGACGTATCAGAACAAAGCGATAATCTAGGGAAGTGGGACGTCACATTAGAGCGGGATGTCTGAGTAGATAGACATGAGTACAATACCTTCATTGTCTAGGCATAGCTTAGTGGCAGATTTAGCGTCCCAGACACAAATTTATGAATACATATGTCAATCGAAGAGTTAAAGCACTGTGCGAGATTTAAATGCATGTAATGTTTGATCAAAAACAAAAACATTCTAAAAAGTATTCACTATGTTTCAATTTTTAGGCTATAAAAATCATTATCTTTTACATATGTAATAGGCATATTTCGCATAACATAGAACACATTTAAAATGGTGTTAAATTTTAAATGGTAGGATCAGATCAGAACCCCAACTGCAAATATTCCAAAGACTATAGACTTTCTATTTAATGCATTTTTTAAATATTTTACATATTAAACTTAACTTAAAACTATCCCAATATAGAAGACCAATACTTGAAGGAAGTGATAGTAATTTGGTTCAACATATCATGGAAACATGTAAAATAGTATTGCATGTACTCACATTAGTAACTAAGTGGAAATATAATCCACCTGTTACGTAGATGTCAGGCCAAAAAAACTTGGCGGGGTAAACTGGCAAAGAATACCGGAAGAGTAAAACAAGTTCTTCTACATGGCCTGTATTAAACCTTAATTTATTCTTGACTATTTGAGAAATGGGCTATTAATATTTATACTTTTGACATAGTTAATTCATACCCGGGAACACCCCTATCCTTATCATTTAAGGCTAGAAGGTAATTTTATATGTAAATACTATAACTAAATAAGACAAAGAGATACGTGGAATATGATATTATATTATTGACATATTGTTCACAAAACACAAATATCTAAACACAGATTTTGCGACGCGCAGTTAGAAAATAATATACCTAATATTATAACCAAATAAATTTCTGAATAGTTTAAGGTTACAAGTATTAATGATGGAGGATGGATTGACTAAGGTAAATTTCATATTTAACAACAACATTAAAACTATCTAAACATAGACTGGTACATGAAATTATGATATATATATATATATATATATATATATATATATATATATATAATATATATATACATATCACACCCCCCAAAAATATTATTACAGTTAATATTATTACAGTTATTATGTTAAGTATATGTCAGCTGGTTGTGTTTCTGACATATTTCTGAAATCTTACGAAACATCAGCTGTGAGGTATTTTCACTGTTTATTATTCTATTTCAGTTTTTTTTCTTGACCATATTTATAGTTAGTTTAATAATTTAATTTTGTTAATATTTATACAATACTCAATGTTACGTCTGAAGTAGTAAGCTGAGACGTACGAAAATTTATAAAGAGTTTACCAATATTTGGTTCATACATGTAATACGTTTTCTAGGTTTCATATTTAAGGAAATATAAATCCTATATAATAGTCAGTTTAGAAAGTTATGATACGACAAAACAATAATAAAACAAAAATATTTCTTCCTATTTTATACAGCTAGTGAAATAATGCTATATACTCTTCATCCAACGATATAGTCCTTTCCCTTAGTCAAAACCTTGGGGAAATTGTTTCTTTTATGCTTTCCCATCGCATGAAGATTCTCCCCATCTTTTATCGACTTGGCGCAGTAATGTCTTTGAACGTTCAAGGTATTGAATGGTGTAGGGTAGCAGTGGGGGGGAGGGGAGAGACCTCAGTTTCATACCCAACACGTCAAATAACCCCTCTTTCAATATTGAAAAGGGAGATTTTTCATTAAGATATTTTATAAAATGTTCCAAATATTAATCTTACTATAAAAAATATATAAACTAAATTTCAAACATATAAAGCTGTTGCGATATTTTATTTGTACTGTTTAGTATTAAAGTTGTAGAGCGTAAGTTTACAGCTTTGTCTTAGTATTCTAAAAAGGAATTAATTTTTATTCTCTTTTTCATTTATTAAACTTAATGTGGAAACACTATCAAGACTACATAATGTAAATTAAACGTTATTATAAAAATAAAAATTTTAGTACCGTGAATGCAAATAAAGCAAAAACTTTAAAATAACCTGAATTTACACGAAGCTTTGCGTTTAAGAGTTAAGGTAAACAGTGGGTTAAAACGTAGAAATGTGCTAAGAGTATAGGTTTATCAAAAGCTATTTACGGATACAAATTGTTTGTTTTTACATCATTTTAATGGCAGTGATGTAATCACAGATCCATTTCCCTTTGCCTTGCTGCTGTATCGGACTTTTTATTAGCTGATACGGTATAATTAATCAGTGCTTTACATTCATCAACGTCTGCTACTTACGAGTAAGGTTTTGTGCACTACGTAACTACAATCACTACAACATAAGAAAGCATATGATGGCAACTTCAGCAAAAACTATTATTAGAGTTTAACTTAGTTCAGATATCATGATGTTCAATGGAAAGCGTTTATCACAATATGGTTACCATGTTGCACCCAATCTGTCTAACACGTATGTTTAGTTCCTTAGATTTTCAGATTAAAGTAGTTAAAAGTAACTTTTAGATTGTTAAGTTAAGTATACTGTTAAGTATACTGTTAAGTATACTGTTAAGTATATTGTTCATACTTAACCATCAATAAAATAATTAATTAATAATTTTATAAATATTCGAACATACCTAACTATTTTACTTCATAAAAGAGCTCTGAAAGTGCCATATACATTTCGAGAAGTATAGAGATAATGGTTACTCAAAACATTCCATTTTTATATTAGATTTTTACACGCCACATAGTGAAATAGTTCTTTTTGAAACCTAAAAGCGACAAGGTAACCATCAGCGGATTCAAAACATAATACATTAAATAAATATGCTACTGACTATTGCCCGTAGACTTAAATGTCTTTTTTTGCAGTACTGTAAGAGTAATATATCCAGCTTTTTTTAATAACACACGTGAAATTCTTGAGATAAATAGTAATAGCTTCGTTACAAAGAATCTCCCATTTATAGAACTATCAAACGTAACTTTAACCGACATTGGATTAGACACCTAAAATCAATGAGTGGACAAGTTTATGTTAGCATTCATAATATAACATGTGTTTGCAAACTTCCGTGGTAATAAACGAGAGCGAGCAATTTATGCTTAACATCTCAAGGGCAAAATGAACGTACGGAATTTCATATCAATCAGTTGAGGGAGTAAAGATAAATCGGTAAGTAGAAAAGCTAAATAATAGGTTTATCATTTCGTGAAGTCTTCTTATTCAGCGTATTTTAAGGATGAGAATTGTGACCACATGATTTTTTTATTTTGCGCAAAATATTTATATATAGCAACGTATCTTAAAAATGATTTAATGTTGTTTGTTTTTATGCGGAGTTCGATTTTCCACTTCATATGTTTGATTGATGTAAGAAAATTAATTGATCATAAACATCCACATTATAACACCTGAATTAAAAAATTTTACAATTACAGAGAAGAATCATGAAATAACCAAACCATACTTGCTAGAAAATGATTATAATTTATAGTTTTATATTTTTTTATATTCCAGAATTTATAACTCCAGGCGTCTATTTCATAACGACGGCAATAGATATAAATGCTGATAATTGCACATGAATCATTGAGTAAACAAAGCATTTGGTTAATGAATGAGTAATGTACGAGAGACCTGAATCAACTAAAATCAATCAGAGTTGATGTCTAAAACATGATAGATCCTTCAGCGATAAATCTACTACTAATCGTATCGCTTGGTACTTCCATATTTGTGATCATTCATGTAAACGTAGTACGTGTCGAGTGTGTAGCATTTAGTTTGTAAAACCGAGAAACCCTTGACAGGTACAAAACTCCCAGTTTAATTATACAAGTAATAATAACAAATGACTTAAAACATGAAGAAAGCTTTTATATAACACACTAAATCGGAAAATATTTGATTCGGAAAAACTACTATTAATTGGAAGGTGACATGAGTTTGGAATGAACTGTACCCACGGTTATTTCTAAAGATCAAGAGCCGTGCTTTGAATCTTCAGATGTACGAGTTTCTTAACAGTACAACTCGCAACGTGCTAGCAACTATATTACGTTTTAACTTTATACATACCGATCTAAAATAACTAATTACATACCAGTAAACGTTATTCCCAATAATAATAATAATAATAATCGTATGTGAATGGATATCACTTCTTTATTTATCAACCTAGCAACATTTTAAATGTCAAGGGTTGTTACTTTGAACTCTCAGTATACGTCTGGATTAGCAACAGGTTGAGGCACAAGATTGACAAGACAGTCTGTTCAGGTTGAAGATAACCAAGCTTATCATTTCAAGGAATAGTTTTATTGAATATATGTGAGTCGAGCTGTAACTGTCTCCGTGCTTTGTGTCCTATCGGCAACCGCATTTTATGGCAATTATTTTCGTCTATTCATAAATCGCAATTTTATATAAGTAAATGGAATATAACGTTCATTATTTTAAATCTGTATATTTATTTATTTAGAGAGTAACTGAGAATATCGAATTCATACTATTTTCAATCGGATTTAACAGACATGTATTGTACATCCATTAATGTAAGATTAACACATTAAAATTAATCTCAATACGAATTTTCACCTGCATCAAAATAAGAGAAACGAATGCCTGAAATATTCAACTTTAATAATCAACAACTAAATTATCGACACATTGTTAGATCTAACAACCAGAACCAAATGCGGATGTATAAATAGCGATTTATAAATAAATATGTATATATAAATACCAGAATGTACAGTTATGGATTATGTTTACTGCTTTTTTGGATATCGTTTCAATTGCTTTTATCTTTTTCCTTTACAAACTGTAATCTGGAATTTACTATAAAAATTCAATTGTTGACCAACGAACTATAGTCGGTTCTGATAAATTAAGGGCACTCGTTACCTAAGTTTGCCTAAGATCGGTTTAGTTTACGATTAAGGCCACTATATATGCTGCCCGCAATGCTAACTTTGACGCCATTATAGCCTACATTCCACAGATGCAACACATAATTCGCTGCTGTATAGCTGTATTGATGGATACAACGTGAGGCAAAGTAAATACAGATGTGATTTCCATACCAAGCATATTGCGCATATTTCTATGCTTGTATATAATAATGCTTTTAGGTAGACAAACAAAATTATACGCACTAACGTATGTTGTATGTATATATATATATATATATATATATATAAAAGTTCAGATTGTTCATAATCAAGGGTATAAAACTGTTTAATATACATGTTTAATATGAATTAATCAGTTACGGAGGGCAACACGCAAAGGGAGAGAGAGTGAGAGAGAGAGGGAGAGAGACAGGGGGAGAGAGGAGAGGAGAGAGAGAGAGAGAGAGAGAGAGAGAGAGAGAGAGAGAGATAGAACTAGTTTTTTATGCAACAAAAATAGCTTATACCTCTCAACTTTTACATGTTTGTAGCCATATTTTGTATCCTGTGTGTTTTCTAGAACTATACTGGTTTTTTTTATTTGATTTTTCTAATTTTAAACATTCACTCTTTTGTTTATATTAAAGCGAATAACTCTATTACTTTTTTAACGTTTCTCTTATGTATTACTATGTTTGTGCGAAGATTCAAAGCTGAAGCTTTACTAATTCTAAGGATATAACTTTTGTTTATGAAGTTAAAAATTACGGCTAGCGCCTGTATAATTTGTCTCATATCACCTACAGACATTTTTGCCACTCTTGAATACTGTGAATACCTTGTATATTTTATGCATCATAACGCAACATTTCGTTATAACCTGAGGAAAACATGAGTAAGTTAATTCAATGTTACGTTGCTAAATCAATCAAAAAAATACGTAGTCGTAGGAATGCAATAAAATGTAGTCTACAACAAGTGAGGAATAAAGACAGCATAACGAATCAAACAACTCTGTTACAAGGTTAAATGTTTATCTACTAATGAACGAGAACTTCTTGTTCTGAGAAGTTAAAAGTAATTCAGTGTGTCTTAGTAATTTTATCGCATGAAGAGCCTGCAAAAGAAGAAGATAGAGTAAACACTGTTTCTTAAGTTTAAAATGAAAACAAATCAGTTTGTTCTCTTAACGCAAACTTTAACGAGCGAAACGAAAGTAAGTTTATTATTTTTCACAAACACAAATGATCAAACTTACGATATGGGTCTTATGCAAATCTTGGAAATATTTTGGCTAATTTGAATCCCTTATTGCATCCTGGACGTAAATGAACACATTTCTAAAAGTTATGATGAAACTAAATACACACATTTTTCTAAATAATACATTTGATACTTCGATGTGCAAGTACAGTATATTAAGGAATTTTAAAATGATGGTGCATAAACAGCCAAATTGTGTATGTCCTAGTTACAAATACAGCCATTAATATTTAGTGTTATTACACGTTTGGTAGATCAAAACACTTTTGCGCTTATTTTTTATATCTTGTAAAGTATTGAGATATTTCCTAGTTTGAAGGTTCAAATGATGTTGATCATATCATTTGTCGTCAATGGATTCTCAGCTTAAATTTCGAAATCCAGTACTAAAAAATAGTTACTTTCCATCGTTTTCGTACACGTTTTTTAGTTTACATGTACTATAATACATTCTGAGTTCTATGTTTGCTAAATATCATCTATAAAGTTATATAAAATACTAGCAGAGAGTTCTGCCGATCTGTAATCTCCTATTGACAGGTATGTCATAGTTATCTTATTTTTAAACAGCTTAATCACCCCTGGAAATAAGTGATGGTCACTGAAGGATATTCCAGTCTCCTAATCCACTTCAGTGTAATTTTAATTTTATTTTAACGGTAAATCTTGTTATTTAGCGAGAATGTGTAGTCCTTATGTCGGAATGTGTGAAACTGTATAATTACCAATAACATTTCTATATAACATTCTGTAATACTTGAGTGAATAGCTCTAACATTTTTCTGTAACACTTAACAATATTTTAGGAAAGAATGCAGTAATACAAATCCTCGTAATAATCTTAGTGAAAGAACGCACAATGTAACATGATAGAGTCTACAATAGCTTTAATTATGAAGTAGGCACGTTTAAGGAACGTACTATTTAAGTGTTAGTTGTTAGGGTATTACATAAAAAAATTGCAAATGTTTTTATTTTAATTGTAACACGTAAAGAGGTATTTTTGGCTTGAATAGTTACATTTAAAGTTTAAATTTTTCCCACGATTAAAAAATATATAAAATTTCAGCCCGCTTTAGTGGAAAATTGTCTTAATTTGGCTAGTGTAATTGTCTTTCAGTATAAGTTATTGTCGGAGCCCTAGTAGCGTTTGCATTGTTACCACGATCAAAAAACTATACAGCCTACATGAGTTCATAAAAAAGTGTATTCATGTAAAAAAATCGTCAACTATCGCCCATTTTAATCTACATCCGGTAATGCATTAGTATATGGATAGTTTCACTGATTGACATAATGTAATATAATGCTCTATAAAGACTATCTTGTTCAAGAAGCAAATAACTCCCGTCATTGTAATTTACTTTCGGTCTAGGATATTTTCAGATCGTAGTTGTGTTTGCGTTGACTAAGAAATTATTTAATAGTTTTGTCAAAAAGTAACTATTTCCCGACATTTTTCTCTACTTTAAGTAAAAGGTGTTGGTAGTCTGTTCAGGACATAATACACATGTGTGTAAAACCTTACCTTTCTAGGACAGGGGAAAGTTCAAAGACAAAATTTGGTTTTTATAGGCATTCAAACGCCATTCAAACCCCTATGCTTGGTTGGTGTTACGGTAAAAATACTTTTATCTGTCTATGTATATGATTGGGAAAGTTTGTGTAAAACTTAATCCTAGTAGAATATTGTAGATTTTAAATGCAAAATATAGTTCTTCTATGAGTTAACCCCCTCATTTAAAGCCCTGAAGGTAATTTATTTACATGAACATGTTTACTTGTCTGATGAGAGCTTAAAAGACGTTTGTGTAGAATTAATTCTTTGTAGGACATCGATAAGTTTAAATACAAAATAAAATAACTCTTATTTAAATTGGAAAACCTATTTAATCCAATATGAATATTTGATATTTATAAAAATGCTTTAGTTTTTCTATTTAAGTCATGAGGTATACGTTTGCCAAAGTTAAACTTTCTGGGATACCGGGAAGTTGGGAAATTAGTGATTGAGTGCATAAGTTGTAAAGAAAATTGTAAAGAACAATAACACGTATTGTAGTCCAAACTTTAACTTTTAATATCTGGTGTTTGTAATGCTGAGTGTTTGTCTCATGAAGACCTTTATACCTAATTGTACCTAAGTTGATCTATGCTTACATTGAAGTTTTTTAGCCTCACAGGCCAACCCCGAAGAAGGTCGATGATTGCATAAAGTAGATTTTATACCTTGTATTCATGTGTAGGGTTCAACTTTGTCCTTGAATCTTTGCTGAAGTTAGAAGAAAATATAAATAAATAAGGTCATTTCAGCTCATCACAGGTGCTTTGATAGCAAATATTTTAGAGACTGATTAGTCAGATATTGTCGGTAATATCAATATAAATTATTTAATATTTATTTTACGATGAACTGTATTATTTTATATATAGCAGTGAACATACTATATCAAATCCTTGTGTTAAATATAAAATTAAAAAACCATTTAAGCCTTTTTTATCATAGATGAGATTTTTAGATATATATAAATATACATAATTTGCAATAAACTTTCGATAAGTTTCAAAGCAAGCTATCAACAAAGCTATACAGCATATTTGGATAAGATAAGTATTTACTTATGTAACACTGATTGGCAAACAGAGACAGTCAAACAGTGTCAGCTGATCAAAGGGCGTTTCTGGCTTGGATGGGCTAGTAACACATCCGGGCGATCAAGGTTCAAATCTGCAGTCGCTGGTAGTTGATTGGTTTGATATTCAGCTTGTTATTCCAGAGACCAGAACTCAAATCACTGAAAGGGCATGGTATTTTTACACAAACAGTGTCATCTGATCAAAGGACGTTACTGGCTTGGATGGGCTAGTAACACATCCGGGCGATCAAGGTTCAAATCTGCGTCGCTGGTAGCTGATTGGTTTGATATTCAGCTTGTCATTCTAGAGACCAGAACTCAAACCACTGAAAGGGTATGGTATTTTTACACAAACAGTGTCAGCTGATCAAAGGACGTTACTGGCTTGGATGGGCTAGTAACACATCCGGGCGATCAAGGTTCAAATCTGCAGTCGCTGGTAGCTGATTGGTTTGATATTCAGCTTGTCATTCCAGAGACCAGAACTCAAATCACTGAAAGGGCATGGTATTTTTACACAAACAGTGTCAGCTGATCAAAGGACGTTACTGGCTTGGATGGGCTAGTAACACATCCGGGCGATCAAGGTTCAAATCTGCAGTCGCTGGTAGCTGATTGGTTTGATATTCAGCTTGTCATTCTAGAGACCAGAACTCAAATCACTGAAAGGGCATGGTATTTTTACACAAACAGTGTCAGCTGATCAAAGGACGTTACTGGCTTGGATGGGCTAGTAACACATCCGGGCGATCAAGGTTCAAATCTGCAGTCGCTGGTAGCTGATTGGTTTGATATTCAGCTTGTCATTCCAGAGACCAGAACTCAAATCACTGAAAGGGCATGGTATTTTTACACAAACAGTGTCAGCTGATCAAAGGACGTTACTAGCTTGGATGGGCTAGTAACACATCCGGGCGATCAAGGTTCAAATCTGCAGTCGCTGGTAGCTGATTGGTTTGATATTCAGCTTGTCATTCCAGAGACCAGAACTCAAATCACTGAAAGGGCATGGTATTTTTACACAAACAAATGATCACCTGATGACGTAACGTGTACACTTTGAAGTATTTTTGGAATCCCTTTGATTTTGTGTTCAAGCTTGTATTTTTGATATAATCCCCAAACAAGGAAAATGTACTTCGGTTTTTTCCAGGTTATGTTTATTTTCGTATTTTTTAATACTACATACATTTAAATCCAATTCCATAAATAATGAAAATGTTTCAGTTGCCAACAGTGATTTAATTACGAGAATTCATTTCTTGGTCACACTGTGAAAGCGTAATTTTTCATCAAAATATAAACTCTTTCATAACTGTGCTTAATGAGGACCATTATTTGAGATAAAATACATAGGGACATATCTGAAAGCTGAGTGGGTGTATCAGAGATGGCAGCGTTTGTTCAGTATTTTGTAGAAGGTGAATATATTTGCCCCGACAGAAGATATCAGCGCACCGCTATGGCCGTACAGATGTTTCCAGGAATCAAGCAAAATATTCTGTTTTTGGTTTCATATTGAACATACTGCACATGTAACGAGACATTACATGATTTACGTATTACTGCATTAGATTCGAAACACACGTGAGCGTGATTCTGTATTCACGTGTTCAGATCATCTACAACATTTTTTTTAATGTAGCTTACAGTTTGTACAATTTTCAGATAAAGATCACGTTATATTAATTGGTTCTGGGATCAAAATCATTATACAGTTAAAAATATCAAAATAGATGTTTAAAGCACCCATTTAAATCTTTAAACAATTATCTAGAATTTGCTGTATAAGAGCAATAGCAATATTAATTCTCTTTGTACTGGGGTAATTAATAGTTTCAAATTTATGGGAAGGCCGAATAGTCCAAGACATTAGGTATTCTCACATTATTAAAGATTTCTCACATATAGTATTTGAGAACTATGTAAGGTTAAGCTAAAAAGTGAAGCGATTATTGCACAAGAATGCAAAGTCTGTATATCTTATACATTTTTTAATTTAAAATGTGTTTTTTATTCGTTGGTGGATACTATAAAGCATGAACACTACAAACCCAGAGTTGATATTGGTGAAGAGCTTGGGATAATTATTTCTTACCGGACATGTGAATCTTGATATGTTCTCAAAATTGTTGGGCTACACCAATTAATAATCTCCCCTTCAAGCGAGAGAGGGCTTACAAAGAGTATGCCATACAGGTTTCCCAAAACCCAACCAAGCACTATGTAGAACAAGACATTTTAGTTTCAGTTCCGTGAAAAAAGTAAGATATAAATAATCTTATATTTCGCTTTAAAATTTTGAGTTCTTGATTTTCAAATAAAACCTTTAAAAAAAATCCACAACGATTAAGAATTTTCAAACTTCCTTTTTTGTAACCATCAAATAAATAATCCATTCGAAATAATCCAGAGAGCAATACCTGTAAAATATTACAATTTCGATGATAATTTATACATCAAGGTTCTTATGCTAGAAGGTAGAATATGCTACATCATATAAACAGTCTTTACTGAGGCTACATGCAATATTTTAAGTCTATGGCTGCGTGTGTAACATCTCACATGTTAATATGTCATAGTAAGTATCTATTGGTTGCACTTCACAAGTTTTCAATTGACTCAGTTGTGTAGTATCAATTTCAAGAAAAATGTCATATCATTGTACTCATTTTGTTTAAAAATGAATTATTCTGTGACTTTCTTGTTGCCATAATTGTTTCCTAGAAGACCAAAAATGTTCACTAAAGCTCAACCAAAACCCAAAAATTAATTTATACTCATAGGGCAGTTTGTTTCTAGATATCGAGTACACAGACAGTCGGACAAAAATGTAACTTTTACAGTCCCTCGAGTGATAGGTTTCGTTAATGCTCAGCCAATCATATAAATATATATATATATATATATATATATATATATATATATATATATATATATATATATAGTTCCATACATATAAGGACGTGTACTCAAAACGTGTCCTTCAGGCTAGGATTTATATATAGTTAACGCTTCCAGGCTTGAGGGTTAATATGAGAACGACCAAAAGTAATAGCAGTCAGCAAAAACGTAAACTAGAATGTATTATTAGCTAAAATTGTTACGGGTGTATAAAAACCCTAAACACAGCCGGTGTATCATCAACTACAGTAAGTGGTGAGTAAAGCAACACGTGATGTAATATTGAGACTGTTACCTACCTGAAGGGGACCGTAATAATACAAATAGATGATGACACGTGAAATATAATTAATAAATTGTTTTGTCAGCGTTTTTGTGATAAATGTGTACGGAAGACAGCAATACAGGCCTGTATGGACTGCCCTGCCACTCATATGGAATACACCTGCCTACTGATTGGCAATCTCGGCAATCTCTTGGATGGTAACGTCAACAAATTGTTGCTCTTTTCTAGTCAAACTTATTTGTTCGTTAGTTCTCTAATAAACGATGTTAAGTAAAGTAGAACTTATATTAGTGTTTAATTCAAAATATGTGTCCGGACTGAAAATGAAATTAGTATGCAATAATTGTATTTTTTATAATTGTTTCTAATAATAAGAATAATTATATTTTTAAACGCCGTCCCCATATTCTTCGGTATATAACTGGAGATGCAACTTCATTCTGTTGCAAGAAAGCGACTCTATCGCTTCCTTAGGTCGCCAGTTAGCTCTCATTGAAACACAAATAGATAAAAGGGAAATGTCCAAGTAGTGCCAGCGGCGAGTTTTGTTAACGAGACCTGGCCAGTGTTATTCGCCCACGCCGCGCCGTGCCTCTGTCTACCCACTCTGGTGTCCAGTATAATCCACTGCAAGGTACTATAGTAAACATTTAAGTTATATGAAATTTACAGGCGACTGTTTATTTTCTTATAGTAAAACAAAGTGATACATTTGTATGCTATTTATTCATTGTGCTAGTCCAAACAGTTAAATAAACATCACTAATTAATTTTTAGATTTACAAGTTAAAATATACCAAAATATATTATAGTATAAATAATGTATTCACTAACTTTTGTTCTTCTATCATTTAATATTTAATATTTCAATATACACCAAACATTTCAAGGTATATACTGGAGACAAAGTGCTAATTGATCTTTGTATGAATATAATACCGAGATAAATGTTTTATTTATTTTAACTATAAAACCTTTCTTTTTTTCAAGCTAAGAAAGTTGTAAACAGTTATAAAAATCAAAATAGTTATAGCTAGCTACTTAAGCAAAAAAGGTATGCAAATAATGTATTGATAAATCTTATGAAATGACTAGATACTCAGCAAGCTATATACTGTGTCTATAACACACATTTTCCGTTTCGAATTGTTTTTATGTGACTAATTACTGTTGTAAAGTTTAAATCAGAGATATTCAGAGATATACTGAAGCATAGCTAAAGTAATACTAATGTTAATCAATTATTTAAAACGAGAGCTAAGATATGACTGATCTAATGCAAGTGATCAGTTGTGTGACGAGTATTCATCTGCTGTCGATGGATTAAGTTTTGCATTAAATGCATATATTTGAAATTAAATACAATTTTAATGATGGTCATTTCAACAACCGATACACCTTGCTTAGTACTATAATGTTATTAGGTCTAGCTCAATAAGGTATCATAGTAAAATGTTTATTATAATTAGTATTATTCGGAATAATTCACATAAAATAAATAATTATCAATCATTAATGCACGTATGATGATACAGTAACAATATTATGTATTTGGATAAATCTGACTTATTATTGGGTGGAATTTTCCAAGAGCTGGGTGGATTATCTCGGGCTGAGGAACAACAATAGCTGTGTTTTGTCAACAAACGATTAGGGCCGCCGCCGGGCCACCTTGACATTTTCCGTCTGTCTACTATTTCCTACACTTTAGTGCCAGTCACCGGTAAAATTTGCTTCGTCCCCAGTTGACACTTCCAGCTTGTGTTTCTCATTACGGTTATTGTTGACATCCTGTCTGTTTGTTTTTATTCACGTTTAACTCTGCGTGAGTTTTAAAATTTTGAGAATAGTTTCCACCCACTCACGTTGAAATATGCCAGTCGTGCTTGTGTAAATTATGCTGAAAACCTTCTAGAATCGTCAACATGTACGATTTGTTCCTGTTAGTTGTGTGTAATTTAGAAATTGAATACATTGCACTTGTATCCTACGTTGTTCTACATTTACTTAAAATTAATTTAATTTAAATTATTAGATCACCGAGTCGCTTGTTCAGGACAGATGCCACCTGTTATACTAACAGCTCATAACTTGGAAGAGCGCCAACCTAACTTGAGCCCAACAGGTTATACCATTTTTTCTTTTGAGGTTAACCAGCAATTTGTATATGAGAACTAGCTTTTGTGGACTATATGTGTGAGCTTGGATGTCATGACTTCGTTTGTACGTAAAACTTAGGACTATTTGATGTATAACATTTTTTCATTTACAACGTTATCATGGTGGGAAACTGTATAAGTTGTTTTTTCACTAATTTTATAGTCCCCGGGTTGGACTTAGGCTGTTGTTTGGTTTCTTGCCGCGTGCAGCTTGAACCTGATGGAATTATAAAATTGGAATTATATAAACTCCAACATTTTTATACACTCCGTAAGTAATTAAGCGTCTTAACTTGCCCGAGTTGAAGAGTTATTTTTAATCTTATTTAATCATCTTATTGCTAGAACTTTATTCGTAGTCTATAACTGTTATTTATTAATAATATAACCGTTACTTACAACAATTTGTACTAATTATTTTAGTATATATTAACTTGAAACTCTAAAAATGATTTAGTGATGTTCATTTAATTGTTTGGCCTAGCACAATAAAGAACAAACATACAAATGTAACACTCTGTTTTACTATAAACAGTCTCCTGTAAATAGCATATAATTTAAGTTTAATATATTACCTTGTAGTGGATTACACTGGACACCTGAGTAGGTAGACACAGGTACGGCGTGGCGTGGGCGAATAACATTGGCCAGGTTTCGTTAATAAAGCTCGCCTCTAGCACTACATGGACATTTCTCTTTTATCTATTTGTGTTTTCAATAAGCGCTAGCTGGCGGCCAAAGGAGGCGGTAGAGTCCCATCCTTGCAACTGAAGAAGTTACATCTCCAGTTATATACTGAAGTACATGGGGACGGTGTGTAAAAGTATAATTATTCTCATTATTAGAAACAATTCTTTACAAAAATACAATCATTGCATATTAATTTCATCTACAGTCTTGACAAACATTGTAAATTAAACACTAATATAACTTCTACTTTACTTAACATCGTTTATTAGAGAACAAACGAACAAAAAATACCTGTGGAACCGTTCTTATAGCCAAGGTTGATCCATTCAGTAGGCAGGTGTGTTCTATAAGAGTCGCAGGGCAGTCCATACAGACATGTATTGCTTTGTTCCGTACACATTTCACAAAAATGTTGATAAAACACTATCTTAATTATCTTTCATATGTCATCATCTGTGTGTATTTTCACGGCCCCCACAGTTCAGGTAATAGTCTCAATATTGCATCACCTGTTGCTATACTCACCACTTACTGTAGTTGATGATAGTTTATAGTTTTTATACACCCGTAACAATTGTAGCTAATAAAACATTCAATTTTGTATTCTTGCTGACTGTTATTATTTTTGGTCGTTCTCATATTAACCCTCAAGCCTGGAAGCGTCAACTATCCTAGCCTGAAGGACACGTTTTGAGTACACATCTTTGTATGTATGGAATCATTATATAGGTTAATATGATTTGCTGAGGATTAGCAAAATCTATTACTCAAAGGACTGTAAGAATTACACTGTTAATACGGAATCACGCTCACGTGTGTTTCGAATGTAATGCAGTAACACATAAATTATGTAATGTCTCGTGACATGTGCAGTATGTTTAGTATGAAACCAAAACAAGAATATTTTACTTGATTCCTGGGATCATCTGTACGGCAGTAGCAGTACTCTGATATCTTCTCTCAGGGCAAATATATTCGCCTTCTACAAAATACTGAACAAACGCTGCCATTACTGAAACACCCACTCAGCTTTTAGATATGTCGCTGTGTATTTTACCTCAAATAACGGCCCGTTGTAATCACAGTTTTGAAAGCGGTCATATTTTGTTGAAAAATTACGTTTTCACAGTGTGACCAAGAAATAATTTCTCGTAATGAAAACACTGTTTGAAACTGAAAAATGTACATTATTTATGGAATTGGATTTGAATGTATGTAGTATTACAAAATTCGAAAATAAACATAACCTGGAAAAAGCCGAAGTACATTTTCCTTGTTTGGGGATTATATCAAAAATACAAGCTTGAACACAAAATCAAAGGGATACCAAAACTACTTCAAAGTGTACACGTTACGTCATCAGGTGATCATTTGTTTGTGTAAAAATACCATGCCCTTTCAGTGATTTGAGTTCTGGTCTCTAGAATAACAAGCTGAATATCAAACCAATCAGCTACCAGCGACTGCAGATTTGAACCTTGATCGCCCGGATGTGTTACTAGCCCATCCAAGCCAGTAACGTCCTTTGATCAGCTGACACTGTTTGTGTAAAAATACCATGCCCTTTCAGTGATTTGAGTTCTGGTCTCTAGAATAACAAGCTGAATATCAAACCAATCAGCTACCAGCGACTGCAGATTTGAACCTTGATCGCCCGGATGTGTTACTAGCCCATCCAAGCCAGTAACGTCCTTTGATCAGCTGACACTGTTTGTGTAAAAATACCATGCCCTTTCAGTGATTTGAGTTCTGGTCTCTAGAATAACAAGCTGAATATCAAACCAATTAGCTACCAGCGACTGCAGATTTGAACCTTGATCGCCCGGATGTGTTACTAGCCCATCCAAGCCAGTAACGTCCTTTGATCAGCTGACACTGTTTGTGTAAAAATACCATGCCCTTTCAGTGATTTGAGTTCTGGTCTCTAGAATAACAAGCTGAATATCAAACCAATCAGCTACCAGCGACTGCAGATTTGAACCTTGATCGCCCGGATGTGTTACTAGCCCATCCAAGCCAGTAACGTCCTTTGATCAGCTGACACTGTTTGTGTAAAAATACCATGCCCTTTCAGTGATTTGAGTTCTGGTCTCTGGAATGACAAGCTGAATATCAAACCAATCAGCTACCAGCGACTGCAGATTTGAACCTTGATCGCCCGGATGTGTTACTAGCCCATCCAAGCCAGTAACGTCCTTTGATCAGCTGACACTGTTTGACTGTCTCTGTTTGCCAATCAGTGCTACATAAGTAAATACTTATCTTATTCAAACATGCTGTATTGCTTTTTCGATAGCTTGCTTTGAAACTTATCGAAAGTTTATTACAAATTATGTACATGTATAAACATCTAAAAATCCCATATATTTTAATTACGAGAATTCATTTCTTGGTTGCATTGTGAAAGCGTAATATTTCATAAAAATATAAACTCATTTTTCATAACTGTACATACTGTGGACCATTATTTGAGATAAAATACGCAAGGTAATATTTAAAAGCTGAGTGGGTGTTTCAGTAATGGCAGCGTTTGTTCAGTATTTTGTAGAAGGCGAATATATTTGCCCTGAGAGAAGATGTCAGGGCAACGCTATGGCTGTACAGATGTTCGCAGGAATCAAGTAAAATATTCTTGTTTTTGATTCATACTAAACATACTGCACACGTCACGAGACATTGTATGGTTTACGTATTGGTTTAAGTAAATACTTATCTTATTTAAATATGCTGTATAGCTTTGTCGATAGCTTGCTTTGAAATAATCGAAAGTTTATTGCAAATGATATGTATATATATATACATATCATTTGCAAAGCTATACAGCATATTTAAATAAGATAAGTACACACACACACGCGCGCGCGCGCGCGCGCGCGCTATGGTTACACACACACGTATGGTTACTGTCTACATATTTCCTAATCTTAATTCTGGAGGATTTCCTGGACATATCTTAGTTCTCTTGATAAAAGGATAGGCTGATCTACTTTTAAGCTATTTTCCGCCCTTCATCATAGGCAACTGACTTGTGGAGGAACTTTTAAACAGAATAAAGCGGTAAGTCGATACATTTCAAGGTCGATCGTACTTATTAAAATCACTACAGTCACAGGCGAGATTTAAACCTACACCAAGTCTAAATCAGATTCAAAGTCCTACTTCTTACCTTAGACCGCTCAGCCATCGGTACTCCCAACTCTTGTAGCGATAAGAGAAATTATCTCGGCAGAACAGTATTCTTAGACACGTAGCCTGAGGAATAGTAGCTGAAACGATAATTTGGATTTTTTGTCGCTTTCTACAATAATAACGTCTATTTTTGTAACTTTATTTACTATGTTTATCACCGACTTTCGTTTGCGCAGTTTTGGGTTCTTCTTTGTACAGGTTGAAATGAAGCAAATCGTCACTTGTGTGATAGGAACATCGTGAATAAAGTTACTTTGTTAGTTATATAATACAGGTGATGAGAAAAGTGCTAGTGTGCAAAATTGTCGCTTTTGGTTTAGCAGACTCCAACTTAGAATTAGATGGACGGGTATTCTGACCTTTCGCGTCTTCTCTGCTCTGGTAGTTATCCTCTGTCAATTCTTTAAGTACATTTAGCTTAAAGACCCAGGGAGAGAAATTGAGGGCGAGATAGGGGAAGAAAGGATGGAAAGAGACACTAAGAAAGAGACGGATGACGGAAGTAAGGGAGGGAAGAAGCAAATATTGGTGGACTGATGTCTACAGAATATGGGAGCTCCTTTCATTTCACTTCAATATCTGTACTGCCCTTTTAGAGCTTCTCGTGAGTATAATTTTTCCTTTTTTGGTTAAGGTTTTAAAATGAATTTGAGAAATTACATATTCTTTATGAAATCCTATTAACTGAAATGTCCAAACAATAGGTGAACTAATTTATTTATATATACAATTTTATTAGCATAGCCATTTTACAATATCCGTACATTAGTTAATGTTATTCAGAAAGTATTTCACTAAATAATGAATTCCGTAACCACACAGAAATATTTTCATCGCCGCCACGAATGTGTACCGTAAATATTCAAGGCGTCCAACTTAATCCGCTTAGAGTCTGCAGTTAATAGCGGACATGATGCTTGTTAACCATTACGATTGCTAATCAATCGGCTTTAGCTTAGGCCGCAATGTATTGTCACTATATTGAATTTTGTCCTGTAGGTTTCAAGTTATTTACATACATTACGTTCTAGTTCGCCTGTTTTACATTACTCATCTAGAAGAATGAAATTGTATGTGTGGTTACAATCTTTAAATATCAAAATAAAGTTTACTGGCAAGTTAGTTCTTTTAGGTTTCAATCCCTTTGTAAGTCTTATATTTAATAAAATGTTTCATTTTCTCTATTCAATCCATGAAGCATACGTGTGTCAAATTTAAATTGGATGTTGGAGAACTAATAATAAGCCAATAAGAGCTTTGTATTTAATAATCAGAAATTAGTTTATAATGTAAATTTTTTAATACTGGTACTATGAATGCTGCTTGCATATTAATCAAAAATTCAGAAACTCAATAGTGTTAATCCCAAAAAGATGTAAACATTCTTAAGCACATAATTAGTTTCTAAAAATTGTATCTGTAAATGGTTTTAAATTTACAACTGTAATATTATCGTTTACTTGTCAAAACATATATTGCCCCTTCCGAGATATCAAATATACATGTAAGAACAATTCTTGTAAATGGCCTAAGAATTCTAAAAAATGCAAAAAAACTCGCTTAAAAATTCCGAACGATCGTTATATAGACATCGTAGCATGCATTATAATATATTTTGGTATACAATTTGTGTAAAATAAACAGTTAATAAAAAGTGTAATTTTTATTTGTATTTTAAAACTGACAAGTTGTAATTTAGAACAAATGTAAACGTGCGCCTTTTTAAAATCCTAATTGGTCAAATTGGTTAAAAAAAAGTATCCGAAGGCAAGTGTACAAAGTATTTCCGTACCACTTGTAGTTTAAATCATTAATACACTACATCAACTACCTATCGTATTCATAGGCCCGTGTTACACTGAATAAGCGTACACGTATACGTTTTCTGAGTGTAGTGCTGTACGGTTTTCAACCCATGATTGGCAAAAAAAAATCTTCCCGAAATTCCATCATAGGGGTGATTACAAAAGCCAGATGTCTATAAAATTTATTGAAACCATGGCAATTAACGTTTTTGACGGTTTCAAAACAATACAATAAAATAATCAGTTTGCGATCAAATTTGACTTATGCGTGACAAGATGTGGCCGTCACAAAATGACGATAGAGATACTTTATTCTAATTATGTTCATATGCTACAACATACGACTTTCATACGACACAAAGTTTCCTGTTGAAAACTGAGCACAAACAAATAATACTTAACGTTTGTCAAAATAATCTCAACGCTCAGAGTATTAGTCTTTAAATTTCCTAGGCTATTTCTTCATAGGTCTGCGTGTTTTATACTACCCATCTCTAGTCGTTCGGAAGACCAAAGTTCACTCACGTGTATACCAAAAGTACAATAACGCAGTATTTTCGTTTAAATAACTCTAATCACTGCAAAACTCGTACTAGTTCATGAGTCCATTCACGGCATAGCGCATAAAATCCGTACATGCCAGAACGGATTCCAGCATGCATTTTAGGACAGGAATAAGGGATCATTATATTATATATTTCTTAAACTTTTCATCATAACCTACAGAAAAGAAATTAAACTAGAACATAAACATTTATCAGCTAACTGAAGAATATTCATCTTAGACCACACTTTTTACAAGAAACCGGTCACGTTTTGGGCAAGAAAGGTCATATAATTCTAACTACAATGCCTTCCACAAATCAGATTCATGTACAATCCCCAGCCCCTATACAACTCACATTAGCAGCCTGAGCATTGTATCTGCTAATGGTAATGGCCCATTACTGTGATTGTGGCTTCACCTGCCATTTTTCACACTTTCATATACCCATTTACACGCCCTCCATAGAAACGTTCAACACAACCTGGCAGTTATTTGATGTAACTACTTACATGTTTGTTGTACATATGTGAAGACAATTTTGAGCTACTTCATCGTGTTCCGACAATTCAGTCAATTAATTATACTTAATATGTACGTATTCAAACATAATTTTTATATGCAAGTTTGAAAGCTTTTACACGCAAGTATGTTTTGTGATATTTTACTAGTTACCTATATAAGGTTAGCTCATAATTTTTTTATAAACGATTTTATACAATTCCCCTGATTTAAAGTTGCTGTTGTAAAAACCCAACATTGTAAAAGAATAAAGTTTAAGGACAATAAAATCCTCGCGCAACACTAAACTGAACACAACAGCTGAGCCTGTTTAAGCCGGGTAATCCAACACCCACTTACTGATGAAACATAGAGGATGACTTCTGTATTTATAATATTCTTTTTACTTCACCTTTCATCTAAACTATATACTCGAACGATAAAGAGTATTTACTACTTTTCTACACTCCACATTACAGAGAATAGTACTTAAAGCTAAATCAAGTAATTAAAAATGTTTCATTCATAGTAGAACAATATGAATGTAAAATAATACAATAAATTTTAAATTCTAAAGAATGTTATAAAATTTTCATATGATTTTCGTTTCCCCGTACTTGTTATATTAGAGTAATAATGTGTTATTTGTTTAATAATTCGCAGATAAAATGAGTTTCATTAACTTTGCAACGGGACCTAGAAATATCATTTTGTCACTTTAAATTGCATTTCTCAATCTATTTAATCAGTTTTGAAATTTGTTTATGTTTCCAATTAGACAATAACACTTTCAGCCCCAGGCGTCTATGTTATTCCACAGTGGGTGATAATATCATTACCCCGATTCTGAGATGGAAAAGGGGTTTTGTGAATATTATACGTAACAAATGTAATTTTATTTGTTTATTTTTTAGTTAGTTTTGTTTTTCCTTCCTGATATAGAGAAAAATACTACATGTGCCATTTCAAGCCTTTTAGGGAGAACCGACAAATCTGTTGAAAATGGACAGCTTCGAGTTGGAATAAAATTACTGTGCAATATTTATTTAATAATTTGTTTGTAATAAAATGTTTATATTCATTAACAGAAACGTACTTTTACATGTTTAATTCAAGCCGAACTAAAAACAACAACATAAACATAACCATGATTATGCAAATCAACCACCTGACGTAAACAAAAAAGAGTAATTTTTAACAATACAAATTGTATAGTCTGTTTGACCTGCTTGGATGACAATACAAATAACTATCAAATCGTTATTTCTCAACTTATTGATATGTAAATTTAACACTGTAAATTAAAAAATGAAATGTTTTAGGCAAGACTGATACATTGTTAAGTTCCTCTTTTTTTTTATTTATTGTGTTAGTAAAATTAATGTTTCAAGGCTATTTCTCATATTCTAAGTAATGAAAGTTATATGTATATTAGAAAATTATACAACTATTGAACTAAACGAATGATTATCTTTCCGATCGACAGTAGCATCAGCATTATAATCCCTTAATTTTTGTCATTGTAGTATGCTTCTACGCCAACTTTAGCATAATATAAACTAGTAGCAACAAAATGCTATAAAATTAACTGGCATACATAGTATAGTACTATTAATTATTCAGGACACAGTTTAGCGTTATATTAACGTTTATAACCGCGATATTTCTCAAAGAAACCCACTTCAAATAAATTTCGCATGAATCGTATACTTATAACAGAGATTTCAAAAATCATATGATGTGAACTCACTGCATGTAAACATTATATTGGACGTACCATTTGTATGTCATGTAAAGCTATTAAGTAAAAAAAATGTTTTTTCGTGATGGCAAAGTTAAAACACACAGGATTACTCCAAAATAAGCTCTAATCAATTTGTCATATTGATGGCTAGAGATTATATGTTTCACAACAGTTACTTAACCAACAAATAAATATACCTTATCCCTTAAACTGAAATAAATGGTCTGGATACTTTCTGGCTTTGAGAGGAGAGAAGGGGTTGAAGACATCTTCTCTCCCGTCACTTTATACTCTCTGAATCTTTAAAAACAAAATGGTGGTTGGTTTATAAGAGGCTAGAATATGAAAAACAACGAGCGGAGCCAAAAATGATACTGAAATCTGTGGATTAAATACAATGAGAAATGCAATAAAGCGCGGATAAGTTACTCATCCTTCATAGAATGCTAACACATTTAAAATAGTTATATTTTAAGCTTATATATGATAAGCTATAAACCATTTTCAATAAATAAATATTAAAACGATTTTTTTTTTCTTTATTGGAATTATTAAATATTTCTGATTCATTATGAATCGAAAAACACTCATGTAATCTGTCAAAAAGTAAATAAATATTAACCGACGATCTCAACCAGTTTTATCAGCATCCGAGTACATAAATCTATTTTTTCAATAACTTTGATAACTTATTTAAATAACATTAATGGAAGCAATAGTCGTGGGAATTTCTTCGTTTTAAAATTCCTTTTAAAGTTACTAAGGGAACAAATCTTTAATACTTTCCAATTCTCCATAGTTTTTTATTGTCAGTTGCAAGTGTTTTCGAAAAGACTGTAAATTCTACTTTCAAATGGTAAAAATATATTTTTGATTCACTGTCGAGTAACATGTAACTCTTAACTAAAAAAATGTTCTCCAGTTATATCAGGGCTTGTTAATGATAAAATATTTCAATAGTTAGTAATTAACCTACATAGAATTCACTACATTGTTTTTGTTACAGGTATCCTGTTACTCTATTACTGTAAGTATATAATTTACTATATTATAGTTGATATCATTTCGAATTGTCATTTATGTTGTAATTTCAAAACAGAATCAAGGATCTTGAAATAAACTGTCAAGATAAAGGAAATGTGGGTAACAAAAACGCAGTCAATTTCGCCCCTTTCTGAGCATTGCTTCCCCTATAAAAATAACCCTGGGTCTATTATATTATTATGTAAACGTGTTTATGTTATGTTATTTCTATGCTTAGGAGTATATGATGTCTTCAAATTAAAATTTACAATCTTATCATCACTATGCAACAATATTTGACACTTAATAGTTCAGTTATCTATGTTGAGTAATACAGTTTAGTCTCAAACAAATTACTTAATATTTATATTAGTTGGCTATAGGTGACTAATAGTCCATTGAAAAATGTTTGATTCCCATAGTTAAAGGAGCGGAAGGTGAAAATAATTTCAGAGCAAAGGTACTCAGAGGTTTCCCCTCAAAAAATTACAGTAACCATTTTTGGTGCATAATGGGTGCACCCCTTTTAAAATCCTGCAAGTCGCTGCTTCACTCATATTGAAGGCTTATTTTTCAAATTAATTTAAAATTTTACACTAAACTTTCAAAAAGAGTTTTATATGTAACCGCTTTCTTGATTTTCTGTATCTTTGATGTTGAAACATTAAATAAAATAATTTATACAATATTAGGTAAGAGTTTTACATATAGAAAGCGGTGTGTTATTACTTGTATATTAAACAGAAACTCATAAACAACGCAAGCAGTGTAACTATAAATTTACAGAAAATACTGAAGTAAAAATTCGCTCATTTTTATGAAATGGATTCACATGAATTTATAAAGAGAAAGATATACAAGTAAAGCCAGCTATCCCGTTAATCTAGCAATTTGCATTCAAAGGATGGATTTCTGATGGAGAGTAGTAACAATATTATCTCAACTTCCCATCTAGGATCACTTCCGTTTCCTCTTGACGTCATTACAGATTTTACCATGATGAAAATCAAATCTAATTATGATTTTAGACCTTAATTGTATTAGCAAAATTGTAAAGGAAACTTTAAGGTGACAGAAATAATGAAATTTCTTTCAAACCAATTGAATTTTGAAATAGTATTAAAAAATATAATTTACGTAACATTATTTGTGACACTTTTAGTTTATGTAATAGTTTTCATTGTTGAAATGAATTATAGCTTTTTTAATAGATCATTGAATACTCTGTTTTAGAATTATCGATTGATTTTCATGATTATATATTTTTAAATCTAAAATTATTATATCTAAAGACATATTAACTATGCTTATTATAATAAATTTTATGGTGTAATAAAATGAGGTAATATGTATTTTTTGATGGCCTTTAATATTATTATGACACATCTGTTTATACGTTTAGCAGTCTTAGCTTGTAGTTAGCCTGAAGTATGTGTATTTAAGAGGAAAGTATCTTATCTGGAAGTAAAACTATCTTTGTAATTTCAAAGTTAACGTATGTTTTAATTTTACAAATCCATCGTAATTAACAATTTCGAACCGTATCATACATGGTTTCATGAATGAGGTACAAATATATATGGCTTCGTTTGAAAGGATCTAGTATAATCCAAGATGTTATAGTTGTATGAATTTTCATACAAATAATAATTATGCTGTATCTTACACTAGGTGTTTATAATGAAGATTAACTATTATTATTAATTATTAATTAACATGCGAGAACTATGGATCCAATAAGTCAACTATTGTGAATAAGAGGCGTTTCCGAAATGTCATACATATCTCTCTAATGTTTCGTTTTGAGCATAATTTTTCGTATACAACCCATCAGGAATAAGAATTATTTAGTTATCCCAAAATTAACAATAACTAGCCAGGAGTATAACAATATATTCGCTTTTTACAGTGAGCTTTTAAAGTAATATCATGAAGTAATATAATACAACTCTTTATAATACCAGCAAGTAACTATATACAGTATGTAAACATTAAGCACATTCCATTCAAAAAGGACAGTATTCAAACTATTTTAGAGTGATTTCTTGAGAAATATAAGTACAACTGGACTTCTTGTGAATCTTGTGTGGCTTTTAAATGACTTGTCTAATTTAAAGTTATTTTGGAATACATGTATTGACATAACTTGTAAACCAGTAAAATAAAATACAATGTAATATAATAAATGATTATACTTACAATATAATATGATTGATTGAAATTGAAAACACACAAAAAAAGCAAATTAAAATAAGCGGAGGAAAACAATCGTTTGGAAGAAATCTGAAATGCCCTCTACACCCTCAAACTATAATGGGAATCCTGCTTTTGAAATAATATATTTTAAGGAAACAAACGCTTCGAATGAAATATAAAACCAGTATTATTCATGCTGAGGACTTGTTGTGGAATTATTCCATATCACTCTCACAATCCCAGTTCTTGCTTCTCCTACATGTCCCACAATACCGACTGGATAAAGGCTCTCTCTCTCTCTCGCACACACATATCGCTTTGTTCACATCTTTCAATGCTTTAGCAATCCATTCTTGACCTAGAACCAAGCCGTTAGCTGATAAATCCATTGTTTGTATCACCGTTCCATATTTCAACCCAATGCATAGCACATAAGATATTTGATTATTTCAACACGAAATTTAATAGAATGAGACTTAAGTATAATACCTCATTTGAAAGCCCAGAGCAATATATTTTGTTGCTGAATAATCAGTTAAGAAGTGTTTAAATATTTTCAAGTCAAAGCTCTATCAAACTACATTTTGAATAACTAATCTTCATTTTAGCTTATTTTTGAGAAAAGTTTAAAAACATATTAATCCGACTTCCTTAGCAATATCTGAGAGAAGAATTGTGGTACAACTATTTGATCAAATCCTGCCTAATTCATTGAGATCGCTCGTAGAAGTGATGAGAGTACCGATTACCATGTGATTTAAGACATTATACTTTAAATCTGAGTGCGAGATAGCGCAGGTTAAAATCCTGTTTGTGACCGTAACACTTTATCACTACCACTGACCTTGTTCTGTACCGACTCTGCCTCTTATTCCATTTGATAAGATTCTCGTACAGGCCAGTGACCCATGAGGACGGACAGAATAAGGCTTAAAATAGGAAGCTTTTTAATGGCCTCTCATTTAAAAGAATAGTGGAGGAGTCACACTTACAAAGAATAACTAAAAATAATTGTTTTTTCAGGTAATTTATAAAAACAATATTTCCTTACAACTAAAAATTTATATATAAATATCAAGTTTCTACGTCGGAGAAACGTTTCCAATAAAAAACAATTCCATTATTTTGTGTTTTGATAATTTAAATCATATTAAAATTGAATGTAGAATCTTGAAAAAGTGTAATTTAATATCACTGGTAAATGAATATACATTTTCCAGTATTAACTTTATTCTTGCAAGGCCTTTCGGAATCAATAATTCCATCATTAGGGGCAACTATTCATTTGTGAAGATGCTTGATATTAAACATATTAATACTTTAAAATAAAAATATGTCTTTATATATTTGTAGCAACAAGTAGCAATGTCTCATGAACATTTAGCAACAGATGCATGTGCTGTGATAAGTTATCTAGAACATGTGGAAGTCTACTTTTCAGTATTACCTATACTTATACTAAAACGAGTTATACTATTTGAGAGGCGCACTCTCCCTGTTTATTACTAAAACGTGAATGGGATGTACTCTCCTCCTTTATAACCATGTTCCACTCTACATATATAACACTGCTCTCACACGTCTTCTTACAATATTACGAGTACTCTACTTTCTTTAAACGTCTCTGTTGGTGACAATGCGAGTTCAGTTGTCAATTAATAAACTTTTCATCATAAAGATTCAGTGTTTCGCTCAAACTTACTACTTAATAAATTATTATGACCCATTTTGTAATAACAAAATGAAAAATTGGTTTCCTGAAAATATCCACTTGTACAAGTACGCGAATTTGTTTTTTTAGTCAGTTAGAATCTGTTTTCAACTATTTATTCTCGTATTTGCAAACAACTTCTTCAGAAACAATTAAATTAGTTTCCAACTAAAAACAAGTAAATTTTAATTTACTTTACATCATACACATTAACGGCGAAATTAAAATGTTAGCTGTTTTTTTTGTAAATTATGATTATAAGCATTGTCAAAAAAACCTACATACATCCATAATAAAAACACATTTTACTGTAATAACGTGATTCTTAGTGATTTTTTCATCTGATTTTTAACATCTACATTGGTCAAAAAATCATTTCCTCTAATAAAATTCTCTTATAAACAGAAAAGATATACACTTTGTTTCAGAATTGGTCGTAGCTTTTAGTTGTACTACAGGCATCTTTCATCATTCTAGAATTGTTATTTATTCGTGATTACTAATGGCTGTTTTACAAATGAAAAAGAAAAACTTTTATTTTCGACCTAATTTAGGTTGCAGTTGTTTAGAAGTATGTATGTGAGTTAAAAATAGATATTTCATAATAAATGTTTTTAATGCGAGAATGAATTGAAATATTGTTTCCCAAATTACTAAATATCCTATAAAATAAACAAGAATAGTTTATACTTATATTAGATTCAAATAAAACATTGTAAACTGTAATTACACCATAGTAAAACAGTTTTAAAATTGTATAACAAAATAACACAATAATTTAAATTTATAGGTGACAATTCGGTAATAATACAGTTTTATAATAGCTGTGCTAATGTTTAGATGTTTGAATTTTTTATATAAATATTATATACACAGTGGATACTTTTGCATTGACTTACGAAAATACAAGTTTTATTTCATTTCATATTCCAATAGTAACCTCAAATAGTACATTATTTGCAAGATTGTAACTTTTGAGTTATGAACGTTATGAACCTGTTAACAAAACGTTATTAACGAACAGATTAATAACTTAAATATCAAACTGAAGGCTAACAAATTTGCGCAGCAATTGGGTAAACAGATCACGTGATTGATGACGGCTTAATTTACATCAACACTGAATCGAAGTCAAATCCTGCCAGTGTTTGGTAATGTTGACAATGATGGATTCTTAGGCGATTAATCCAACATTGGATGTGAAAGTTACTCTTAACAATAGTTTGCTTTATCTCAATTTATTAACGGTAGTGTTGATTTGTGTAGAAGGTAGAGGGTATTGCATTCGTTAAATACTTGTAAGAATTAAACCTTATAATTCACAATATAAAGTATTGTTTAGCATGAAACTTAAAATTAAATTATTAGATGATGAATACTATACATGTTACAACAATGTTTTCTTAAACTTGTACAATTCAAGAATAGAATTTTCATTAATATTATATACTTTCCATGTTTTTATAACTATTGATTCATATTTTTAAAATTTTAAGTACAGTCATACAAGTCAATAAAGTTGTGACATACAGTTGGACAGGCCTATTTAAAAACTATTCTAAACCAAGAAAACATAAGAAGACATTTTGCTACAAACACAAAAATGAAATTTTTGATGTTAGAGTTTTGGTCCCATTTCGAAAGTAAACTCTTGAGAAAAACTGCAATAATATTGTATTTTTCTAACGCACAGCCATTGGGACAATTATCACGTTATTTAAATTTCTGGCAGGTTAAATGAGTTGGGCTTTAAGGATACTGTAAATAAAGAGTTTAGCAACAAACATTAGCAGAGCTCCACAGGTATCGCGAGGGTAGGTCAAAGTTCACCTACATACTCCAATTTGAAATGTTTAGAAATTGGGTAGGTTTCTATCATTCCAATCATACTTTTATTTCTTCATGATAACTATGTGTTAAGACTGAATGACCTGACCCATAGTAACTTTGTATTACAGTAACTATAAAACTTGTCACTTGTCACGTATGTATTTGTCTCTTTAATTAATACTTACAGGATTCTAATAATCGTTACATTTTAGTGAAATCCATTGTGACTTAACGTTAGTTAATTTTCTCTAAAGTTTATAACAATTTAAAAAAATCGGTTTATAACAATTATTTAAAGTGACATTCGGTTACTAATAAATCAATAAATTCTGTTTTAGTTAATTTTTTCAGGAGATGTAAATTAATATGAATCTGACACTTATATTATAAATTTCCTTTTCATATCACATTCATTCCTTTTCATTTCCTGGTCAGGACATGTTGAAATGTTATCCCTGTTCCATTATGGATTCAATAGATGCGGCTCGTACTTGCCTGGATTGTTCTATTGAATGGGAAGGTATGAAGATGAGGCTTATAGGAACATTGTGGTTTAGATATCAATTCCACTTGACTCCGACTTTTTTATGGCCATATCGATTTGGATTCTAATTATATAAAAAAATTTAAATGCCCTAAATCGATTACACTTTCTTGTGGTTATTTTGTTGATTTTCTATTTAAAGTATTTTGGTTTCAAGTAATTTTAATTGATAATTTACGGTAAAAATAAATATAAAAAGCCTCAGGATTTTAAATATTATTTAAAATATGTATCATCCCAAATTTTCTTTAATGTATGTAAGATTTCCATTCCTTTGTTTTTGGTTATTTTACAAAATTTCTATAAATCAAAATAAACCTTGATTAAGGTACATTTAGGTGATAATTTATTTAATGTAAGTTTACAATCATAAGTTCTTTTGGTAAATTTAGTTGAGTTTTATATTATTGCATACAAATATATATATATATATATATATATATATATATATATATATATTTTTTTTTTTTCAGAAATATAAATTAGACCGTGTATTCAATGTTGCCATAAATAAATATCTACTTTAAAATCGAATCAAGTGACCATGAACAGGATTGAAAGATAGAGAAAATAAAAGCGTAAATATATTGGTTTCGTCCTGTTTTATTGTTTAGAAATCCATTTGATTTTTGGAAATCATTATTTTTATTTAATAATCTGACTTATATGAAACTTACACCGATTATTTCAGTGTTGTTTTGTTACATGTTAAACAAGATTCTGGATTACTGACTTTCTCAGAAATGGTTTTAAAATTAATTGAAATATAACCTTACAATTGTATTTTACTTAATATCCTTTTAGTTTTGTAGTATTTCTTAAACAAACCACCCAAAAACTATTATTATGAGCCATGGGAACTATTCCTTACACAGGTTACGTAAACTAAGCTGGAAATAACTCAGTACTATGTCCATAATGTATATTCCGGTTACATTAAATGCTCTAATTTCTTTGTAAATTTAATTTATTTAAACCTTATATTTATTAATATGTTCTTGTATGCAAACTAATATAATACAAACTGCAAAAGTCACTAAATATGATATGAGAATCTTCTCAACGAAAGTTGGAAATAGTAGTAATCAATCACTATGAGTTGATCAAACACATCTTTGATGTTGGTACTACGAACATCCGGGCGATCAAGAGTACACAACACATAGATGTACGACATTAATTAGAATTGACGTAGCTTCATCAGTAACGTCAATATCAACATGTACAGTATATTTCAAAATCATTGATTCCGTTAAATACATTGCCCTGGTACAAATTAAAATAATTTTGTGTATAAAGAGTTTTATATCAAGAATTCATAATTCTATAATATTTTAAATTGTTTAATATTTTTAAATCGATGAAGATATGGCAAAACTTTCAAACACAAATTATTTTGTTTTGTTGCTATTTAATTTGATGTGGAATACCCGGAAGCGTATACGGAATAGCTTGATATCTGAAAATTAGGTATTTTAGAGTTTCTTTTTCTGCTTTTTAAAACAGTTCTAATTTGGAAAAAGAAAAAAAGTGTCTTACTGTTTAACTAAAAAATGGGATATTGTATAAAAATTCTGAAAAAATGTGTTAATAAACAATGAGCGAAAGTATTACAGTAAAATAATGCATAGAAACGGATCTTTGAAATCACACTCTAAATATGGCTATTAGAAAATATGAAAAGAAATCTAACGTAGTTAAGGTGATTTTGCAGCCTTAAAAATTAGGTGAATCATATTCTGTTTTTTCTATTTAAAATTTTTCAAAAGTGTCATTTTTGGACATGTTATGTAGTCTAGTCTCTGACTTCCAAACATTATGGCAACTAAGTCGTAGAAATCTGTCAGTAAATAACATTTTACGCAACTGTAAAATATTACATTCACATTATGTCTGCTAATTTTTATGTTTACGTGTCTAATTTGAGTAACTGATTCCGGCACTTTTATTATTCATAGTCATTTTCATAATCTTATTAGTTTACCGCATTAAGCTTCAACAATTCAAAGATCCACAATAGTTTGAACGTGCTTGATAATATAATAAAAATATTTCCCTTAGATTCATTTAACAAGAAAAATAACTGTTGCACATTTAACCTTTACTGGTTTTACGTAAACATCCAATACGTACCGTTAGACGGTTAGCCAAGCATTTCTCACCTTTTTTCTGACTTCTTGTGCAAATTTTTGTTATGGAACGAATAATTTACATTTGATTTTTTGCATTTCAAACATATCCATCTGACTTAACTAGAGTACCGGATATGGCTTTACAAAGCTCATTACGTGTTCAAGTAAATGAAGAAGTTAAAAGTCTTTGTACTTTAACGTATAATAATGAACAAGGAATAGTGAGCATTCATTGGCAGGCAGTATTTGCACTACAATTATATTAGACCCTAACCGGATAGACAGTACTATCTGTATCTACAGACACGCTTTGATCAAGCGATATTGAGGTTAAACGTTACTGCTCAAGGTAGTAAACTGTAGATAAATGCACGTGTTCGTTTTTTTTAACTATATTATGATTTGTATATGTGTATATATGTGTGTGTGTATACATACATACATAAATACATATATATATATATATATATATATATATATATATATATATATATACACAAAGTGATTATTATTCAACCGCGTTAAAGAAATTTATTTACTGGCGGAAAACCACCAATACGAGGTATGGATGGCTATTAAATAACGGGACTGATATTGTAAAAAAAACTATTTTCATTTTAAATATAATTACTTATTATCACCTTCAATATACACCCCTTCTCTATACCTGCAACGCTCCATGCGAATTTTCCAAACAATGCTGAAAGTCATCTTCTGTCAACTCTTTCAGGAGTCTTGCCGCTTTTTCTTGAACAGCTTTCAATGCAGATTTCACCTTAGGGAAAAGATAAAAGTCGCATGGTGCTAGGTCTGGCGAATAAGGTGGATGTTCTAACACTGGAATGCTGTACTTGGTCAGGAACCGCTTGACAGATAACGCGGAATGAGCTGGCGCATTGTCTTGGTGCAAAATCCATGATTTGTCCTTCCACATTTTGGGTCGTTTTTTTCTTACTCTTTCACGTAGTTTATTAAGTACCTCAAGATAGTAATTTTGATTAATTGTTTGACCTTCAGGAACCCAGTGAAGGTACACAATCCCACGAATGTCGAAAAAAAAACAATCATCATTGCTTTAAATTTTGACTTGCTCATTCTTGCTTTTTTGGCTCTCGGTGAAGTTGAGGTCTTCCAATGCATGGATTGGCGCTTCGTTTCCGGATCATAAGTAAAAAACCACGATTCATCACATTTTATTATTCTTTCCAATAAATTAGGGTCATTTTCAATGGCATTCAAAGTGTCAGTATAAAAATTTTTACGAGCTGCTTGTTGATCAATCGTAAGAATTTTTGGTACCATTTTTGCACACACTTTTCGCATGTTCAAATTGTCATGTAAAATTTGCCGTACACATTCTTTATCAATGCCTACAGATTCAGCAACTGCACGAATGCTTAATCGTCGGTCAGACCGAATCAAATTAGCAACTCTTTCGACATTGTCTTCCGTTTTTGATGTTGAAGGACGACCTGGCCGCGAATCATCTTCCACGTCTTGTCAACCATCTTGAAAACGCTTAAACCATTCAAAAACACGAGTCCGCGATAAACATTCACTGAAATACACTTCTTTTAGTAAATTATAGGTTTCGGTAGCGGTTTTTCCAATTTTAACGTGAAATTTAATAACGATTCGTTGCTCTATTATTACGCTAACCATTTTTCCGGCAAAACAAAATAACAACACTTACATAAATGAAGGTTATGACACAACTATGTTGTTTACAGAAACGAGACTAACTGCATTCTGAAGAGGAAGTCTCAAACTACACAGCTGTTGGTCATTGTTGGTTGGCGCATGCGCACTCGTTCCACTTCAGCGTCAGTCCCGTTATTTAATAGCCATACATCGTATATTACTATTTATTATGATTTTAACATTTATACCGATCGATTTAAGATTATATCGATCGAAGAAGGGACGAAGTAATAATGTGAGGATACAAAATAACAATTAATGGTAATGAAGTAACAGTTATATTCTTAAGAGGCAAACAACTATTTAAAAATAAATAAACGACAGGAGACGCATGATGCGCATGTTGAGTCAACCGTTGCTATTTTAATTGACAGTAATCAATCTTATAGGATCTAACTCATACTGGTTTGCTTTGTAAAATATAATTATTGACGTGCAATAGAAACATTTCAAGTACGAACTTAAACTTATATTGGGCAACCAGCATTAAAGATGGTGGCAACACAAGCAAAATACTATACACTGTAGAGCCCTACTTAATCACTGCTAGATACCAGAACCACATCGAGTGTTGAGGCTGGGTTCAATTTTTATTACGCTACCTTTAGCATATTTGTGTTATAGAACATTAAAATTACAATTAAAAGTTATGCGACATTATTTTAATTTTAATTTTTTCGTAAAAATTAAATTTTTGATTCAAATTTAAAATCAATATTAAATACTAGTTTAAATTAAAATTATTGAGTAACATTTTTTGATCCAAACGACCATATCAGTCAAATAGATAATCATTAAACACTTGGTAAAAAAAATACTATAATGTTCAACATAAACTAACGAACACTATCTCTACTGTACGACCATTATCTTGGTTATACGACCAGTATCTGTGTTGGGTGAATGTTACCATGTCCCGGCGGTTAGACAATATTTTGTAGAGAACGGATATATCACCCGAGAGAGAAGATATAATGGCAATAGCCGCTCAGGTGTTCCCATATAAAACATGTAACGGCCTTTTCTGGCTTTAGCTTCAAATAATATTTACACAATTCTTATTCTTCTTACTGATAATCAGTGTTCTTCACAGAACGAAATTTATTCTAAAATTTAGGTTCCTTTATCTTCTAGAAACATACTGCACAAATAAAACTTGTTTAGAGAAGCAATTAAATTTCATAACACAATTATTGATTATTGATTCTAATATTATACATTATCTCCTCGAGTAATGCAATATTTTGGAAAGTAAATTATGAATTTAAAGTGCTGAATAAATTTGGTGTTTGGTTTGATCATTGGTCAAGTACAAATATCCATGAATGATCTTTATTCAGATAAATAAATGTGTCACTAAATAAAAATTTAACATGAGTTTTAAAATACTATATAAATATTAACATATTCGTTTATTTCCCTATTTGTATTCATGTTGTGTTCCTGAAGATGGCCAAATGCCGAAACATGTGCCGTTTTTGAATTACAATATTCAAAACATAGCTTTAGAGATTAAGTTTTTCAGCAACTATAACATTAGCCCTAAATTGACTAAATACAAAGTAACAAAAATCACCTCAGCAAGCGATAATAATAAAAGCAATGTATTAGTAGTTATTGTATAAACAAATTAGTAAATTATGAAATTTCAATCAGACCATAGCACCTCCAGTGTTTAAATAGAACCATTTTTCAACTATGTTTAGTCCTGCACAGAGTAGTAAGCCCCCTTTAATTTTTTCCTGCCGCTGCAGACAAATGAACTCTTGAAATAATAAACAGACTTAAAAAATTCCATCTAGTTTGACTACAACATTTCATTTTTTATTTTACTGAAATTTGAAGGACATTTGCCAAAAATAGTCCAAAAGAATACTATAAAATCATTTTGTATACAGCTAGCACAGACCGAATTAAATTCACGTCATTTATAAATGGACTAATCGAGTAGGTCATTTATATACAACCAATAGTCAGACCAATCCTGATAAAAAATAGGGTTTGTGAAAGAGGATCAAAGTTCTTTAACTCTCTCTTTGTTTAAAGTACGAGTTTCACAACAATATTGCTATTTCTTCACTACAAGCATTTCTACTTGACCTCTGCTGAACTATAACATGAAATGGCTTTAAGTTCTCATTTCTACTAAATGTATTCTAATATTTATAAACAATTTCTTTTAGTCTGTAATATATTTAAGTTTTACAGTAAATATCTACAGTTTAATCAAATACATACGATTTAATTAGAAACTAAAACATGTAAATTACTATAGAGGAAATAATTTATATTTATCATCCACAACTGGTAATGCCTGAACCACGACTGTGGTAAACCTGCACATTCCTGGCGTCCCAATTAATCCGCTTGCAGTCCCCAGTTAATAGTCGACATGATGTGATAATAATCATCATTCCTAACCAATCGGCTTATGATGACAAAGCCACGTTTAGGCTGGCATATAACAACGTTCGTTTATCTATGTTTGACCTCCATTGGAACTCAATTAATACGCTAGCAAGTTCGTTATTTATATATTAGGTATCGGACATCTATAGGTACAAGTAGAGCCCCTTCCTTTAACTTTTAACAAAAACAAAGCTATCCTTACAGTACGACATTCGTTATTTTTCGTTCCATCAAAATACATTACTTTGACATTAATTATACGTTTCGGTTTATTCATTGCGTGGAAATAGCGTAAAAAATATGAAATAATCTTTACGCTAAAGAGTTAGAATATCTGTTATAGACGTTTATATAATTAAAGAAAGGTATAAAAGTCCCATTTTTGCCGCCTGGTTATATAAAAACTCATCTGAGAGGAGCCCTTGCAGTGTTTTATAACGTGAATATTTCACTCTGGTCTCCTCCAAAGGCTAATCACAGTGTACTTATCAAAGTATACTCTGCACTCTCGTCTCATTTGTAGTGTGCACAGCGATATGTTCGCGTCACGACCGCGAGAGCTTGTTTGATTTATATATGAGCCAGTTTATTACATCGTTTATTTCAATATTACACGTTTTAGCTTGACTGTAACTGGCCATTTTGTTTTTTCTTGTTGAAGTCAAATATATCATAAATAAATATATAATGCTGGAAAAAAGATGCAAAATGATCTTGCAAGGATATAACAGAATACACTACAAAAATAATAATTTTAGGTCAATTATAAACATAATCATGTTTTACGACATCTTCGTTGGTATTACTCAATTCAAACTCAATTTACAAATTAGTACAAAATAAGATGAAAATTGATGTGAACCATAGAAATAAAATACTGTTTCTAATTTCTTATACGAGTAATCGCGGAGTATTTTCGAAGTGGAAACGTATGGAGGCCGATGCCCGAGTAGTGTGGGGTATTGAACTTGCCTGTGACCGTAGAACTTGTTATCAGTACTATCTACCTTGTACTGTGCCGACCCTCCGACCCTTATTCTGTTTGATTATTTAAGGTTTTTGCACACTATGATGGTCCCATGACAACGGGCAGAATAAGTTAAAAAGGAGGCCGGCTTCTCTTTTTTTTAATATTGAAGTGTGTACTTTAGATAATACAGCGAGAGAAAGTTAACTTACAACTCTCAATGCAGACCTAATTGCTAGCAATAATTGTTTTTTATCAAATCTGGTGTACTACAACGTTCTGTTTTAGGGGAAGGGGTACATTACATAGATTATGTTACACAAGAGGTTTTTGGGTTTCCCTTATATACCGAAAGTTTATAGATAATTTTCATCACAAGCTAGTAACCTTCACAATAAATGAAGAACCACCTCCTCAAACAATTTTCTCATCTCGCCGGCACCTCAACTTTGAGGAGGAAGTAAACCTACGATAGTCATACCGAAGTTATTGTAAAAACAACATTTTGTCTTACTTAAATGTTTAATTACTTAATGAATACTTAATGTTTAATTCAACAGGCATAACACTTTAATAGAGAACTATTTTGAACGTAAATGAACGTGCAAATCTTTGTTACGGTTTATTTATTAATTTTTGTCTGGTATTCTAAGTTTTCAGGTTCCGCACAATTCAGTTCAAACGCAAAAACAGAGTCCTAATGTATAATAAATATTTCTGTAGAAGATTTCAACTTCTGGATCCTTATAACCAGATAATTTTTATTCTAGTTATATGTTCAAAGTAACAGATATTCGGCATAGATTTCTGCTTTAACCTTAAATGTACTTCAATAAGCAAAGATGCGATAAAGTAATAATTTATATTATTTCACTATATTGTGGTATAATACAAAAAGATTATATATATATATATATATATATATATTATATATATATATATATATATACTACTCTACTCTACTACTCTATCAAGTAGTACGTGATATACGTTTACCAAATAATTTACTTAAAATATGTTTTAAAATTTCTGACTGCACAATTTAATAAATTGAATCAAAAGTTGGCCCTTTCATAAATATATATATAGCTCGCTTGAGTTTGTTTAAAACACAAATGTAGTACTGGCTCATGCAATCTCTATTTATATTATATTTAACTACCAATTATTGAAATTGTAAATATATCAAACCACCATAAAATATTATAATATATGGTCTACTATTAAAAACACTGTCATATTTAATACGTTTGGAAATACGGATGGAAATAATATTATATTTTGCCGTAACGTCTTGGGTTGGTTTCAAATGGTAAGACCTTTCTTTACAAAGCTTTTCCATTTGAAACAAATGTACTATAAATATGTAGACTGTGTGACTTTCAAACAGTTTCATCAGAACACAATTTAGGTTTATGGAAAAGACAAGAGTTTAGAGAAAACAAAGTACTCTCGTAAACCGAGCACAACAAGGAATCCGTTTTAAGCCGGTTAAGGCGGTTAAGCCACCGACAGCTGCTGTGTGCTGACGGATCGACCATCACTCTTTTTTGCTTGACTGTAATTTTGTAATTATCTACACCCACAAATAAAATAGGCTTTCGATTAATAAAAATTTAATAAATTGTTTGTAAATATATTTATACATCTCTTGTAAAACCCTACTGAGGAACAATTGAGTAGTAAGTAAATGGAAGCATGCTAAATGATGCACTAATATTACACTTCTATCAATATTTTAATTCTAAAAATATCTATTGTATGTTAAATATTATATATATATATATATATATATATATATATAGATATATATATATATATATATATTGATTAGGATAGTCATGAAAATCATTTGTAATGAACATATCAACAGACCTAATTTATTGTAAGCCTGTGCCATGATCATTTGATCAAATTTTGATGAAATCCTGTTGCGAGTGTTGCATTTAGCGTCTAGAATTTTCGAGTTCTCTCGTATGTAATGTTTCACATCAGAGTTGTGATCTTGCTCGGTAAATGCCTATTTGATTAGCATTTATTTTGTCTATTACAGTTATGCGCGCTAAAATGCAAATTTCATCGAAGATTTCTATCATGTTAGTGTTTATAATACTATTTTGCACTCCATATGTGTGACAAGTCTCATAATATGTGACAATGATATCTTAGTACATTCAGTACTGCACAACGAATGGAAAATGGACCCAGTTAAAAAAAATATAAGAGCCTTATTGATACGGAGAACAACTGAAAAATCAACAAGAGGCAGCAGTCATATAAATGTCTGTAGAAAATAACAGAAAGATGTAATCAACAGATGTTAGTCGACAGGAAAGTACTTTCGTGTAAAGCATTAGTTTTAAGTATTAGTATGACATAATTAATGTTTATAATAATGTAAATAGATGAGAATAAATTATTTATACTTGTATTTGAGTTATATTTACGTGTCATAATTTTATTATAAATTTTATTAGCCAACAAACATAAATAATTATAATGACCAAATTATCTAAGATAAATGTGATGATACATTATTATTTTTCAACAATTGTAACTCTTAAATATGTGTTTTCGAAGTTCTAACAATGATTGTTAAAATCATGATATGATGGTGATTAAGATTTATCACTCTGAAACACATTTTTAGATGTGAACTATTTTTTTAGAGTTAAGAAAATGAAAAATAATATATATTTAATAGTTTTTATTTTAAATCATTAAAATTTACCTAAATTATAATAAAGTCTGAAACACATTTTTAGATGTGAACTATTTTGTTAAAGTTAAGAAAATGAAAAATAATATATATATTTAATAGTTTTTATTTTAAATCATTAAAATGTACCTAAATTATAATAAAGTAATAGTGAAAATGAAATATTTTACATTGTATTGCATTTTTCATATCTTTAAATTCAAATGTTACATTTAAAAATGTTACGCATGGCGATAAAAGACTTTCAAACTATTTATTATAGATTACTTAGATCTAAACTAAAACGGATATACAGTGTGTTCATAAAAGGTGTCTCAAATATCTGTGCCTCATAGTTTTAAATACAAAATGTCATGTACACATAGGTCAAGAAATGTATCATTTAGCAGCTAGCCGCAATTTTGTATTTTGTGTAAAACGTTATTTTGTTTAAAACTAGCTAAGCTAAAGAAACCAAACATAGGTTTGAATAGATAAGAGAAAAATAAAAATAAGAAAAACAATTAATATATTTTCTTTAATATCAACAAAACCACGTCTGTTCACAATATTGTTTTAGTCAAATAACAAAAATAAACACTATATGTGTAAAAATGTATTACCTACCAACTCTTTAAAGAATTTCATTAAAATTTCAACGAAATCCGTCATAAGTAAGCACGGCCAATGTAAAGGTATGCTGGCACAAGCTGGGAGCAGCAACCATTTTGTATTTTGATTGGTATCAGCTGTTTTAAATAGGGTATACAAATCTCATTAGATAGTACCTATTTTTAAATTTTTATAACAATTCCAACGGTACTTTTTCCATCGACATCCGTCAACACATAAGCGAGCACGACCACTTAAAAGATACGCCTGCACAAAAACCAGAAGCGCCAAACGAGTGGCAATTGAGAGGTATCTGATTTTTGCTCCTGGCTTGTGCAAACATATCTTTTAAGTGGTCGTGCTCGCTAATGTGTTGACGGGTTTTGTTGAAAAAAGTACAAGACATGTATATAAATTTCTCAACCGATGTATATAATTAATTTTTGTTTGAAATGATGAGTAATATCATCCACAGAAGTTTGTGATACCCTTTTGTGAAAATACTGTATATAATTTCAATGTTTATAAGAAAAAAATTATGGTTGCCTGTAAAGTCGGTTTTACGGGCGAAGATTTTACGTGACCACGTCTTTTTCTCGGTAGAATATTTATTGATATGAATATTATTAAATTGCACAATAGGAACAAGGAATTGAATGAAAATAAGAATTGCACAAATTTTAACTATAGAAATATATTTTGTTTACTAAAACATTGTACATAATTTGAAGTTAATTAAAATTTGTTATTGTAAATGGTAAAGTTGAATAAAACATTTACTAAAATTGGAATTTGAAATTCTTGCTAAACACAGTTAAATTCTAACTCCGCGCGTGGTGATTGGTCGGTTTAGTTCGTTTGTTTGGTCGCACTGTTATGACAGGTTAGAGGTTATAATTTGTTATTTTAAATGTTTGACTAGCAATACGCGCTGTTTCTTCTCAATCGACTGAATTACGATTGATTGCAGAGTGATTTAAACTAATAATTTACTTAACACTATCAACATTTGTCAATAGTATGACATAACCTATAAACTCAGTTTCTCAACTTTTGTGTCAATCTAACAATTAATCAATCAATCATAGTTTACGATAATGAAATATCAGTGTACAATTATTTACCTTTATTGTTGTAGTTGTTGTAAATGACGAATCTAAGCACTCCACATTTTCACGAATAAACATAGTTATCTGCTTTATCTCGTGCGGCGGACCCACAGTTATCTGCTTTATCTCGTGCGGATCCCGTGCGGCGGACCCACTGGACGGGCATCGTAACGTTACCGGGCGTTACACTTTTTCATGAGTGACTCCGAGCCGCAACCTAATTTAAGACGTTGTCACGTCAAAATAATAAGTAAATTTCATAAACTTGTATACAGGCTATAGCCTGTTATGGCTTGGTTTGATGCGATTGATATTATGTACAAATAATTATGTACAAACTGTATTAAATTCAAGTACCATAAATAAGTCAGTAATATTAATTCTTTATTGTTTACATATTATATGAATAAAACTGTATTATAAAGGTTTAAAAAAGGTCGATTCTTACTCCAAACAATGACTCCCAGCAGTTTCTCGCGGCTTCACCTCAATTTCGTAGGCTTTGCACGTGTATTAGCACTTCGACTGGTTAGGATGGATACTCATTTCCATCTATAATAAATAGTTTGAAAGTCTTTTATCGCCATGCGTAACATTTTAAATGTAACATTTGAATTTAAAGATATGAAAAATGCAATACAATGTAAAATATTTCATTTTCACTATTTACTTTATTATAATTTAGGTACATTTTAATGATTTAAAATAAAAACTATTAAATATATATTATTTTTCATTTTCTTAACTTTAACATAATAGTTCACATCTAAAAATGTGTTTCAGACTTTATTATAATTTAGGTAAATTTTAATGATTTAAAATAAAAACTATTAAATATATTATTTTTCATTTTCTTAACTCTAAAAAAAATAGTTCACATCTAAAAATGTGTCTCAGAGTGATAAATCTTAAACAACATCATATCATGATTTTACAAACATTGTTAGAACTTCGAAAACACATATTTAAGAGTTACAATCGTTATCGTTTTATATATATATACATATATATATATATATATATATATATATATATATATATATATATATATATATATATATATATATATATATATATAAGGACAGAAAGGCTTACTTTTGTCAAAAGGGAACTAAGATGGATTTTCTAAAATATACAGTTAAAGTAAATTTTTTCTTAAACATAATTTTCTTACCTCGATAAGCTTTGCTTTAAAAACTTTTTATACTTTTTTTATTTAAATTTTCTTATATTCTTATTGTCTTACTCTGTTAAAATCAGAGTTTTCAGAAAAGATTGATATAAGAAGTGATCAATAAGCTTACTCTATGCTTTCAAGACTCATCGTGATTAAGACTCACTGAAAATCGTGGTTAAATGAAATAAAGCAATGGTTGTACCGTACTGTCATTAAACTATGTTTACACAAAAGATTTGATTACATTTAACAGACTCTAGAAATGAATTCTACCCTATAAAAAACTTATATCTGCAATAAAACTTTTACGCTTATTAATCGAGATAATAACTACTATTATCTGTTAAGCAGGATCAAACAATATATATCTACAATATGTCGTAGATCTTGAATAAAATCTTGAATTCATTTAAATTTTTCAGTTTTTTAAGTTAAACAAAATCCTCAATTTGTGGGATCATTATGGATATTTGTGAGCTAAACGACCATAGTATGGTGTGACCACTATTTTTTCTACACGAAAATCACTAATCATCATTAACAGTTAGTAGATGGGCACTGACGTCACGGCTGTGATGTCACTGGTTGGTGAGGCTATTGATCACATGAGGGAGGGGATGAGGGGAGGTGTAGTCCGGCAAGGGGAGGTTATGCAGGTATGTGTGCAAGTTCCACAGGTTGATGTCTGGTATTATCATATTACAACTGTTGTTCATTCAGATAGTATAATATGCCGGTTCATTTAAATATACATGACTGTTTTTATGGCCTTGCAACATGTCCTTAACAGTGAGTCTGCTTATACATACTTTAAGAATTATCTAAAATGCGCTTTCTATTGATCGATTTACTCTGAATCCATCTTGACTTTTCCATAATTGGTATCTTCAAAGAACTAAATTTCCAATAGAATATTAATGGGGAACGTATCATACTTTTCAGCAAAAACTAAACATGAGTTTTACAATTTTGTGGCAACTTGTCATACAACTTTTAAATGTTGCCATAAAACACCGAACATTTTATTGCAGTTTTGAACTTAAAACTACATTTGAAAACGTTTTAATTCTTGAGAATTTCCTTTTTAACTTTCATGTTTAAGAGCTATAGCCCACCACACATGTTATTAAATTTGCAATATTCAATCACCATTGTGAAATAATCCACACATTTTTGTCAAATATGTCATTCACTCCAAACTCATAAGGCATAGGTGTTTGTTGTCACAATAACATGTTGTTTATTGTTCAAAAGTCCAAAGAGCCTACTCGAATTATTAGAAAGTTAAGCTAATAATATTACTGTAATACATCCTTCAAAGGGCTGTAGTTTAAAAGTTTGTTCTATAGTTCTTAGATTTCCATACACTGCAAATAAAAACAACGTTTAAATAACACAAAAGTCCATGCAACACTTGAAAAAGTAAGACCCTACTTAAAACAAACTGATTTTTACGGTAAAACAGCTTACATGTTATGTTCATAAAGTAAAACTTGACAAAGTCATTATTGAAAAACATCAAAATTGTGTTTGATTTCAGTAAATCAAATCAAGAGTGAGACCTCGTCGCCGAATCACAGGACAAACCACTGATAAAACTGGAAGCTGATTGGTGGTAATCGGACGACCTCCCAGATAGACAGCAACTTTCAGCTCTGTAATAACCAAACTGACTCTAAACGACTTAGAACGCCTTAAATTTCCATATGTAGTAATGACACGTAGAAACAGCGCTCCTTTGGAACGATTCAGAATAAAGTAGATACTTCATTAAAACCTTTTATAGCATCTTAAAAGAAATACAAATGAAATACCCTACATATATATAAGCCATGATAAGATATAGCTAGCGAGTATACTTCGTTGTCTCTTATCTTGATTTGAATATTAAATATATTCTAATCTTTAGTGCTCAGGTTCGATCCCGTCCGTTACCAGTAGGCCACGCACAGTATCCCTAGAGGTCTCGGGATCAGGCCTTTTGTGCTCCAGCCAGCCTTGATTGCTTAAATTAAATTTTGAATTTAAAAAGAATTCAAATAAAAGGTATGCACATTAAATATGCCAATTTATAAAATATAGTATATACCTCCCATCACCGATTCAAAACAAGCATTCTATACCGCCATCTACCCCATCCCCAGACCTCAAGTTTCCCCTAAATAAAAATAATTTAGTTCATCTTGACTGTTACCAGTCGCGAGAAAATATGAGAAGATATAGTTTTATAAATATAAATATATATCTAAAATACTTAAGGTTAGAGGACCACCGGGTTCGTTTATTTGTTTTTCTTGACTCGTTCACGTCTCAACTCTGCAAGAACTGCATGAACTCTGCAAGGAACGGGGAGAGGAAAGCTTATCAGCTGTTTTAGGTAACCGGACCGCCAGACTATTTTGCTGTGACGGGCATTTTTAAATCTCAGGTTGACCACCACAATACGCAAGTTTATCACTACAAATTTTTAATTCAAGTGTTCAATAGATAAAAACAAATAAATATGTGAAAATATCGTCCGTGTCAAACATCACTCAGGACCAACCACTATTAAAATTATTAAAGAAGTAGTATTTAGTTCCGGTCATGTAGCAAACTCTACTTGCGCATTATTTATTACTTCCATGAACAAAGAACTGAATGATTTGTGTAAGTAATGATGAAGTAGAAGTCAAATAAAAATATATAAAAAGTAAGTGCCAGATTAACAGTATTACAAAATATCAATACCTTGAAAAGGGCTTAATCCTGATCAAGCTGTAATGTTAAATATTTTAAAACCCATTATAATTTGTTTGTGTTCAACGAAATATTAACCTATTATTTATTAATTCTAGAAGCTATATTTTAAGATTATTTATAGCATAAGGAGCAGGTACAGCAGTCCCTAGTATCCAAGATATAACTATTGTCAGCGTAATCCAGGCTGTAACATGTTTATAGCCTGTCGGCTTTACGGCCTATATCTGTCTAATACGCACGTTAACATTTCAATTACGCCACGGTTTCAGAACAGGCGAGTTTCATTTCATGCGGATAAATTTGTGCGTTTTAAAACCCCTTTTTTATCTACGGATAAATACAATTTAATAATATTTTCCAAAGGTAACAATAATAATTTTAGATAATTACTGCTATTACACGGTTTCTATAAAAAAATTATATGCAAGCAAATAAACTAGTGTGGAAGATAAGTTAAGTACATTATCAAACGTAAGGAACAATTCTCTTAAAGCGTTAAATGGCTATACTCCAAGGTCTCTCATATCCATCATGGTTACCCACAAGACCAATGTTAAATTCGCTAACGCTCGTGCAAATCACATGGCTTAATGTAAAATTTAAAACATCGGTCTTAAATATTATAGTGAGTGTTAGTTAACTAAAACATAGATAGACAGAAATTAAATTTTACCAGCCCCAACACTAATATGCTTTGCTAACGCTCGGCGATTACAGTATGTACGAATTATAAACAAAACACTAAAACGATGTTTCTTTCTTTGAAACCACCAATAATCCAAGACAGCTTTATAAATAATGCTGACGGGTCGACCGTTACGTATCCGGTGGTTGTAAAACCTTTATACTTCCTTTGTCCTAACACCCTTCGGATAAGGTAAACTTGTGGAGGAGCTTGATTCTTTAACTGTGTTTTCAATAAATTAAGAAAATATAACAATTTAATACAAAACTAATATAAAAATATAAGAAATAACTTGAGTAACAGTTGAGAATTACTGAAACAATGAGAGTGGATTTCCAAGTTTAACGGATAAATCACTAATAACAAAATGTTTATGGAACAGGATCAGCAGTTTTATTTGATATGAGTTATTATTTACTAATATAAACAATAGATTTATTTGAATGTATGTAGTACACATACATTCATAGTACACTGCAGTACACATTCATACGTTTATTGCAGTGCAGGTTGAATTATTTATATTATTAATATTCCTTATCGATCATACTTGACCCACAAATAAGAAATCTTTAGAAAGTTTTACGTAAAAGATGGTTTTAGATGTCCAAGATTTCATAATAAATCCAGGTTTACTTAATATCAGTTACCAAAATCATATCTTCCCTGTATTCTGACAAAATTTTGAATCCTTTTATTGCAGCTTTGTCTCGATTTTACTACGTAAAATGTAAAGCTACGTAAATTTTCTAAAGTTACATATAAGCATAAAAAAATGTATACATTTTACAATGAGGTAGATTAATCTACCCAAAATTGAAATATGTATCGTTTTACTACCTGTTAAAATATTGTATAAACTGTTGATGAACAATAAGTTATCGCTCCGCCACGACTGGAACTGGAAACTGAATCTCTCACTTGTCGAGCGAAAGTTAATCGCTACACAACACAGAGTCCTTACTTTTTTGCATGTTTTCGGTACTCCTGTCTCACATGTGTTATGTATTACAGCTACTTAATCTTATTAACTTTAAATAATTAATAATCTTGTGGAAATTATTAAGTTGCACGATGGTCATTTATGTTTTCTATTTCATTCAGTGTCAACAACATTGTGTAGTAAATAGCACATTTGAGAGATATATCTTGAAAACATTTTTTTTTTTTTCAAGCACCGATGATCAATCAAGAACACCTAATATTGTGCACAGACACTACTTATGTTACAGTTATCATCAGAAAATTTGCAAAACTCCATAGCTATTGTGGAATGAGTTATGCCATGTCCAAGATGTAACGTATAAGCCGGGATATAACATGTTTACAGCCTGTAGGCTTTATGGCCAGTATTTGCCTTACGTGAACCTTTCATAATTTTTCATGATTCATGAGTCCAGAATATAACTCGATCGTTACATATAAGTATAAATATTAAACACAGCTTATCAAATATATATTTTGTGTTTTTGCTATCATTAAAAAATAGAAACAGTTAATGCAGTACTAAAAAACAAAAAATATGTTTAAAAAGGTGTTTCATTCAAAGAATCTTCGTAAACTCAAAGTAGAATGTTGATTCATATGCATAAGAGGGAAAATAATATAAATTATACTTTATGAAGCATAATATTTAATTTTACGGTAAAGTTAAACTACATGTAACATACATTAAAACTGAGGTTCTGAGGATTTAAACTAGATTCTACAAAGAGTATTTAAACATAAGTATGGTCTAATAGACGTGCTAGAATTTATTACGGCAAATAAACCAACAGTAGAGGCTGTTCGAAATATTTAACTGTTAGCATTGAAGTTGATAAAAATATAAATTTTAAAAACCATTAGTGTTATTCCCGAAAATAACTCCCATGAGAATCCATTAGCCAGTTTCAAAGAAATATATATATATTTATTTTAGGTAAGTAAATATTTATTTAGCTTCTTCAACTTGTTCTGAAGTTTCTATAGTTTTTTATAAAATATAAAATAAATAATTACATGTCTATATACAGATTTTGCATTAGAAAATCTGCAACAACGAAATGCGCGTGTGGGCTGTAATTTATACACATATTATTTAATTGTATGACGTGTCTCAATGTGTGGAAATATATTCTCTGAATATTTATCATTACTTTGATATGTTGTAAAGTTATGATTAATAAGTAGGTTTTTTTAAACTACCGCCATTCTGGAATGAATAAAGATACAGCTGATTTATTTTGGTAAGATTTTCATGCGTTCATGGATCTATGACACTCACTCGAGGTAGTCAACGTTTAAATTTCAAGAACACCAACATACTAGGAGTATTTCACTGTTCACCGTCTTGTAATTGTGTATAACTTGAAGAATTTTAAAGTTTTATGTTTTTTTTCAGATTTCATGGACTATAAAAAATTGACAAAATAATGTCTCATTTAACTCATTTTAATATTTTTAGTTACATTTAATTATATAATATTTCACTTTATGTTTATTCTGTTATTTTAAGTGTTAAACCCTATAAGTCTTTAGAAAAGCCACGAACAATCCCAACAGTAGTTAAATCTTATTTTAAAATATAATTGTATTAAAAACACTTAATCCCTAATTATTTATAAGAAGAATAAAACAAAAGGATAAAGATTTGGTTATGGAATGCAACATAACCAGTGTCTTAAAAGAAAAAAAACTTTAATATATAAAATACGGGAAGAACTTGTAACTTTTGGATAAAGAGTTTAGACTAATAAAATTCTCAAATGCGGAGTAAAGTGTAAAAATGCTTACCTTCAAGATAAGATGTTTTACGACATGTTCACATTCGACATGTACAGGCTATAAACTGTCGTCCATAAACAACTTACGTTCTAGGTCAACCTGTCAACAGCTTCAAAGTGCAAAGTGATATATCCTGTGAATAGAGAAATATATGGAAGTTTTAATACTGAATTCCAGGTATGCACAGGTTTGTACTATCTGTCAACCTGTCAACAGCTTCAGCGTGCAAAGTGATATATCCTGTTACTAGAGAATTATATGGAAGTTTTAATACTGAATTCCAGGTATGCACAGTTTTGTACTATCTGTCAACCTGTCAATAGCTTCAGCGTGCAAAGTAATATATCCTGTTACTAGAGAAATATATGGAAGTTTTAATACTGAATTCCAGGTATGCACAGTTTTGTACTATCTGTCAACCTGTCAATAGCTTCAGCGTGCAAAGTAATATATCCTGTTACTAGAGAAATATATGGAAGTTTTAATACTGAATTCCAGGTATGCACAGTTTTGTACTATCTGTCAACCTGTCAATAGCTTCAGCGTGCAAAGTAATATATCCTGTTACTAGAGAAATATATGGAAGTTTTAATACTGAATTCCAGGTATGCACAGTTTTGTACTATCTGTCAACCTGTCAATAGCTTCAGCATGCAAAGTAATATATCCTGTTACTAGAGAAATATATGGATGTTTTAATACTGAATTCCAGGTATGCACAGTTTTGTATTATCTGTCAACCTGTCAATAGCTTCAGCGTGCAAAGTAAGTAATATACCCTGTTACTAGAGAAATATATGGAAGTTTTAATACTGAATTCCAGGTATGCACAGTTTTGTACTATCTGTCAATCTGTCAATAGCTTCAGCGTGCAAAGTAATATATCCTGTTACTAGAGAAGTATATGGAAGTTTTAATACTGAATTCCAGGTATGCACAGGTTTGTACTACCTGGAATATTTTACTTGTTACTGCCTTTGTATGATAAGTTTAAAAAGATCAACCACTATTTAGACAGTTTAACGGTAACAGATTAAAATCAAACAATAAATTACGGAATATATGTTGATATGAAAATAAAAATAAAAATATTAGTAAATGTTATATTTTAATTTATAACCTACTTTTTATTAATAGAGGATCTTGATCATATTGTAAACTATAAAACTCATTGGAGTAGTTTTATGACCTTTTAAAGCTGAATATCACAACCCCTGATGAAAAGTCGGTTATTTATAAAAAGTGAGGAGTTTGATTCAGAAATAGTTTATATTATTAAAACATATACATATGTTTATGTATATTTCTGCAACAAGCGTTGTATTAGTTACAGTATGTGGAAGAGAATTTGATGGTTCTTCACTGTGTGAGACTGAAATGTATACGACCACGTCCATTTCCATAATTTAAGGAAACAATTTGATTTAGGGTAGGATAACCTTTACATAGTTTTTAGGATCACATATTTACAGTATTGTATGTCATATACAACCAATAATAATTTTTCAATTTTATTAGAAATTGTTCTATTTTAGAGTTTTTTTACAAAGAGTGTGATTTTTAGTTAAATTATTTATTTGAGCTTCAAAAATTAAAATGTAAAACATTGTACAAAACTTCTGAAGTGTTAATGTTACTTAAGGAAATGTTAATCATATAGCATATATTGCATAAGCAAGTATTTAAAAAGATTCATGAGAAAAATAATCAGTAATTTGAATAATAAAGAACGTAAACCCTGGTAATGAATTAGAAATGGAAATAAAATAACCTATCAGCTTATAAACTGTATTGTTTTACTGTTGTACTTTCAACCGTAAATTTTTTCAAAGACTGTCTTTATGTATGCTAAACAAAATGGATATGTCCATGATAACATTTACCAAATGATAAATAAGTTATCAAATATGTTACACTCTGTTATAAAAGATTATAATTTAAGGATCAAGTTTAGGGTGAACATTAGTACACCTTATAAATATATGTGAAAAATATACTGCTTTGCTACAATTAAGATATACTGTATATCCTTCCTCAAAAATGAGTGTTTTTTACAATATAATTATCTTTTACTATTAAATATTGAGATTCCAAAGTCGTGCTCTTCAAATATTTAAGAGCACAGTAATCCTAAATTGCCTTTGTATAACTTAAAAAAACTGTATGATCGGTGTATTTATATTATGTTAAGTGATGAAATACAGCTTTATTTCATATCAAACACAGCATAATTGTAAGGAATTTTAAGGAATGTTAATTTATAAAATTTGACTAGTTTGGTTCAGAAAGAGTTTATAATATTATAAACATGATACAGTTTCTTACGTCTTACATAGATAATATTATTTGTTACACTTTATTTGAAAATTTTTATAAAGAGCATGGTTTTTAGTAAATAGAGATAATTTTTATTTTATTTTTTACTATTAAACTTACAAAACGGTGTATAAAAACTCAGAAGTTTTAACGTGATTTAGAGAAATCCTGCCAATTTTGAATAAATAATTATGGTAAAATAGTTACAAAAAAATTCAGTAAATTTAAATACGCAAACCCTTCAAATTAATCACGGTATTAAAATAAAATATCCTATCTACTGAGAAACTTATTATTTTACTACTTTACACATATATACATATAATATACATTTAACAAATGAGACATATAAAATATCAAACACTATGATTTATAATATTAAAACTTTAGGATCAATTTCAGGGTGAACATTTAGCATAATATATATTATAAATATATTTTCAAAAGTCTAGTGTTATTTATTTTCTACAATTGAGAGTTATTTTCTTCTTCAGAAATGAATGATATTTACCAATGCAACGATTATCTTTTCAATATTTTAGAGCATGATAATCATAAAATATATTTGTATTATTTAAATACCTTCATAACCAATGATTTGATATTTAGTTTAGTAATAAATACAGCTTTATTTTATTTAAAACACAGCAAGTGTATAGTATTGAAGAATAACACATTTTTGGAGTATTTCGATTTGAAAGGGCGACCAAATGTACAATATCTCAGATTATCATAGAAACTAGACATATCTCTATGTAGTTCCCTAGTAAGGAAGTGTGCCCGATACAGGACCTATCACTCAGGACTGGTACGCTGTCGTAAGCATGACCCTGGCCGTTACTTGTTTATGGATCACAGTTTACAACCAGTATTTGTCCAACGTAAACATGTAGTAAAATGAAATACCTCCAATTTTACGCCCTTTTACATTTTACTACACCGTCTAAACTATTTATCCTCAGGTTACAAGATATCCTCGGTTTGAATATTTTACTTGTGTATAAAGTTATTTAATTTTTTTCAAACTGTACTACGTGTCTTCATTACCCTACTGGAGTTCAAAATAGTTATTTTAGAGAAATATCCTAGTTTTACCACTTTCAGTGTATTTTATTTTTCACTGTCACAAAGTATGTACAAATATGCAAATCAATTTTAAGAATTTAAAATACAGAAATATAATACCTTTGTGAGTACATGAAAAAGACTAAAGTACAGTGAAAAGAAGAAATCTCCCACTATATTGGCAAGGCTTTACTCGGCTTAAACAGAATCTGCTGCTGTGTTCAGTTTAGCGTTATAGGCGTGCTTTGTTTCCCATAAATCTCTTGTATTTTTATTCAGATGAGTATGATCAAAAGTTACTGAAATCTAGATTTGTTTCATTTCCAGAATTTTATCTTTTTACACAGACATCAATGCATGTTTTGAAAATGGCATGTTCAAACGAAAACTAACATCGTACTCAAATTAATAATATATTTATATAAGTTGAATTGACCGTTAAACATGGCAATATCAGAGTTATTGGTGAAATTAAAAAAAAAAATTATTTGTGTTTCACTTTAAACTACACACAAATAAATTATTTAGTTGTGGTTACAAGATCCTTGCTCATTCTAAACATCTTTTGAGAGTTATCTGAGTTTAAGTTTCATTGTTATTAATGCCTTACGTTTATGTTGCATATCGCCGGTTGTTATTGTCGTAAATAATGAATGAGTAAGTTAGATAGCAATGACTACGGATAGCTCGTTGAAGGATGTTTAAGTTTTATTATATCTTGAATGTAAGTAATGTATAATGTTCTACAACTAAATACGAAACACGTAATTGCAAGCCTGGAAGATTGGGTTGACAGATTATCAATAGTGTAGAGAGATCAAAATTAATAATTTTCATATTATTTATCGCAAGAAACTAATTGTCAATACTCATGTGAGGGTTAAACAATATATCTCAGGTCTAAGTGTATGAAAGAACAGGTTATTACCCACAACCCAGGCATGCAATGATATGTCTTGTAGTATAGTCCTGAATATAGTCCAATATCTACTATACGTGGATGAGATCTAAGGAGTGGAAGTACATGAAAGCTTGTAACAAGAAATAGATAGGTAATGGACGTACATGAAAGCTTGTAACAAGAAATAGATAGGTAATGGACGTACATGAAAGCTTGTAACAAGAAATAGATAAGTAATGGACGTACATGAAAGCTTGTAACAAGAAATAGATAAGTAATGGACGTACATGAAAGCTTGTAACAAGAAATAGATAAGGTAATGGACGTACATGAAAGCTTGTAACAAGAAATAGATAAGTAATGGACGTACATGAAAGCTTGTAACAAGAAATAGATAAGTAATGGACGTACATGAAAGCTTGTAACAAGAAATAGATAGGTAATGGACGTACATGAAAGCTTGTAACAAGAAATAGATAAGTAATGGACGTACATGAAAGCTTGTAACAAGAAATAGATAAGTAATGGACGTACATGAAAGCTTGTAACAAGAAATAGATAAGTAATGGACGTACATGAAAGCTTGTAACAAGAAATAGATAGGTAATGGACGTACATGAAAGCTTGTAACAAGAAATAGATAAGTAATGGACGTACATGAAAGCTTGTAACAAGAAATAGATAAGTAATGGACGTACATGAAAGCTTGTAACAAGAAATAGATAAGTAATGGACGTACATGAAAGCTTGTAACAAGAAATAGATAAGTAATGGACGTACATGAAAGCTTGTAACAAGAAATAGATAAGTAATATAATATATTTACAGTACATCTTAATGTAATTATACAAATTATTTTGTAAAGTATGTTAATGACGATGGACAATTTCGAAATGAAAATAGGATTTCGGACATTGGTCTTCGTTACGTGTTAGCAAATATATATCACTACGTTTCGAGGATTGATATGTACTCTCTTCGTCAGGTGTAAGTAATTTAATGCATACAAAAATACTTAAAACCTACAAAGTGTTACAATGGACTGCCACTAAAATATTATAAAACTTCATACGCGAATCAGCTTAGGCAGGGGAAAATGAACCTAGGGTGTTATCCCTGCACATGGTACAAGTGAAGAGAACATGCCACGAGCACTAAAAGTTGACTCCTATTACACTTCACACCAGCGCTGGTGAAAGTGGAATAATAACTATAAAATCAAGATCGGCACTTCCTGAGCCCTCGGGGTGTGTCATCTGAAAACAGTAAGACAGGAAGGAGGTGATCGGGATAAAAATGCCAGAGTAATCGCTTTAGACACTTTTTTATCCTAGAACTTAACGTCACGGTTTGCGTTCGAACGAATTTTATTGGTTGTGTTTTATTGTAAAATCTTTCTAGATGTCCTAGTTATCCCTTTTTCAATATTTAACGAAAATGATCTAATCTCAACCGAAAGTTGACTTAGTGGTTAGGTTAGAAATTAGCCGACCCACCACTGATGAAAAGGGTAGATATCAAACCTCGGAACGTAGTGCTGTACATTTCTAACATATAACGATGGAAAATGTCCGAAATCCTATTATTATTATATTCAAATTAATTTTATCCAAATTTATAGTAAACTAACTCTTGCGAAACTTGTCCAAGAACTACATTTACTACATGTTAAGGATATAAAGTATTTAACAGCCAATTATCAAGTGTCGTACACAACGAGCTACTATTTGAATGGATAAATTAAACTCTCAAAAAAGAATTAATAACATTTTCCAAACGTTTAGATAGGCAGAAACATTATTTGTCTTGTTTTATATCAATAACATATCAAGGAATATAATACTAAATATAACATTACTAATAATAAGGATGTTAGTCGCAGTGTTACAGGCCGTGTTGCTTGTGCATTGTTATACTTCATTGTTATACTTCATCATTTTTCCTTTAACCATGTTCATAAACTGGGTATTTAAAGTAGCTTACATTGCAGATCTATTTCGTATTGAGGATACACATTTCTCCCTCACTGTGAGCCGCAATATAAATAATAATGATTTATTCCAGCATTTTTTTACATATAAAAAGAACAAAAACTCTTTCAACGGAATAAGAACTGGCCACGTTTACAAGTATTGTGGCCAGATTGTCAACAAAAAAATAACAACCAAAAAGCTAGAGTCCAGATTTTTAATTGAATGACACAGAGCCGCTCACTGTGACGTCTGTTCTTTGCATCACACTACAAACACATTAAATTATACAGCCACCATTACACTGTTATATTTAATAAAGCAATACAATTAATAATTTTAAAAAAAATATCAAAACTATTTTAGAAATAATAAAGTTTTAAATGTTATTGTTCTAAATTACAATAATTAAAAATAATTACAAATTACTCAAAGAAAACAACCATCTTTTTACCTTACTGTTAAAAGTTCTTAGACCTACCGAACAATAGCAATAGCAATAGCTTCTAGGTCAGGTACGTAGAGCCAGGGAACATAATTACGCCCTAATAAGCCATGAAAATTCAATAGCGTCCACAAAAATTTTACAAACAGAGACTGAATTTAAGTTGTACAACCTGAAGTTTAGTTATGGATAAAGCTATTCTCCGCCTCTTTTAAGGAATTAATTGCCTCGTATAACTGACAAGGACAAGAACATTACATTGATTGGTTCCTGCAATTTTCTATTACGGTCTACTGACAGTTTCTTTTAGTAGATATGAGAATTTCTAATGCTTCTTCACACTAGAATGGTTTAAAGTAACCACTATGTATACTTTGCCTGTTTCATTTTGAGAGCCACATTCATGTCTCAAGGGCTATAATTTATCCAGGAATTAAAATAAATTTTAATATAGAAATACTATACAAGATGGATTTTTCGCTACTTGGTTATGAATTTAATGTGCATGATATGTTACGATAATTTCGTTTCACCATTATCAACCTCACATGGATGAAGATATTCTTTTCTTAACGAAAACAGAGAAAGAATAAATTTGGCCAAACAAGGGTATTTATTTATTTATGATTACAGTATGATATGTCATTGATCAGGCGATGATATAATTATGACAAATCATTAGTCCAATATTTTAAAAAGGCATCTACCTGCAAGTGTTTTACTACATACATATTAAATTAGTATTATATATCTGGATCCTAATCTGTGTTCATAGATTTCAGTGAAATTCTTTCTGTTAATTCATAGTAAATTTTCCAACTTGTTTTAATTCACAATTAAGTAGCAGACTTAAGTTTTATAAAAAGGTTTGTAATATTGCTAAATAATTTATAATGAAGGTAAAATTTCCTATTTCAATTTTTTTTGCAAGGTAGTTTGGTTGAAAGTTATTAGAGTAGATAAAACAGACGGACCATGACAGCCACGTGAAATCAGTTAATGGTCACTGGGTGGACTATTGATCACCACCCTGGGTGGCAGTGGTGAGGGGGTTGCGGTGGGAGGGAGGGGGAGAGTGCATGTTTCAACAGGTTGATGGCTGATCACGTCATGCTCTATTTATAGCACCGGCATGTCCCATCGTTTGTTTACAATTCACAAGTAATGCGGCTGATAGGACAAGTATAAATATGCGCAATGCTGTATGTTATGTAAAGGTATCCTTCTTGTACAAAGTGTGTAGCACAATGATGCGGTTTCGGGTGATTGGTAAAATTGTTTTATAGACTACGTAAAACTAATTTCTCTGGGCAGTAAAGAAGGTTGCATTAACAAAATTACAGGTTATGGTAATATTCTATACAGTAAGTGAGAGATTCTTTTTTAATCCCAGATAAGGGGAAATACGTTTAATTTATCAATATCTATATTGGGTGAAGGCCAATATATTAAGTAATTAAACCATTTGTATTAAGCTATTGTCAATTTAATGTATATAATATAAGGTTGAGTGGTAGAGAGGGCTTGATAGCCCTAACTCTGTTTCTTTGATATAGGCATTTTTCATTTTATTTGTTTCATTTGGTCCACATTCCTTGAAATGTATTACAAGATAGCAGTACTTCCACTATAATAAATTATTATTTGCAAAGAAAAAAAAAAACCAGTGCGACAAACTTTTAGATTAATTGTAATAGCTAATTGCTACAGGTTCTGGCATTGTTACAAAATTGTAATGAACTTTTCCTTACAAACATAAAATAAATAGTATACACAAAATGGTATGTTAGCACAACTTCCTTTCTAGTATAGCCGCCTACTTCATCTAATAAAAGCACTTATCGTAATTACGTTACGTGTATAAATATGCCTTAAAACGTGAAAAAGCTAGCTTAATACAATTAAAACTATCAATAAAACAACCTTGAAATTTTTGAAATTTTCTTACATTTTGAAAAAAGGTGGGAAATATAAAGATCTTTATCAAACATTTGCTGGTTGTTACATTTATACAAAACACTATATTGTTTAAAAATTCTAAATCCTAGTAATACGAGTTGGTACGAAGATCAAGCATGGACTTCTAAGTTTTAAAATATGCCAAGAACTAAAGCATTATTACAATAATGACTCTGTGCGAAATAATATTACAATGTACACTCAAAACGAAAACACAGAATCATAAATGCAATTCATTCATCAGTTAAAAACTACATATTATTTTGCTGACTTATAAATAATAATCAGTGCGGGTATTTGTAGGTAAGTTTATTCTACAATCATGGTTTATCATATCATAATATGGATTTTCCCCTCCTTCATTGGCCAAGTTTTATTTACCAGCGTTAATAAAACAAGATAGCACGATTAAAAGGTTTTTGAACGTGTCAATGGAATTGTAGCAATGTAAGTGACAAAAATTAGGCTATGTTTATTAAATTTGTTCTTTATGGACATGTATTTCACAATACGCACATGTTATGCCAGACAACAAAGATAGGTATCCAATAAGTTATCTGCGGTAACTTGGCTCAGGACACTGAACCAACCGAGTTGATGAGAACCAGACACGCGTTGAAGCACTGTAACGAACTCCACGATTGGCCGCCAGGAGCGGTCTACGCATTGTTACTTGAGTGCCCTCCACTCTAGAACTGAGGTCCTTCCTCCTCATTGTGGCACTCGGTTTGGTGCTCCTCATTAATGAAACTACAACCCTTTCTTGATTACAATGTCCCGTATGTTAATTTGTACTTAAACACAAAGCGATCATTAATGGTTATTTATTACTTTATGTGCAATCACTAAAATCCCATATTAACAAATTACTTTTAGAGATAACAAAGAGGAGAAAAATTTTTTGTATATTCAATTTTTACCTTCTGTTAATAGATACATAAAAATGCTTTAATCTAATTCAACTTAATTTCACTCTTTATAATATGAAGGCTTAAGTCTAAAGCAATACAATCTGTACTAGTTTTATTTGAAATAAATCTAGATTTTTAGGCAATAAAACATTATTTTTTTATGTAAAAACTAAAAATGTTTTTTTGGATTTTTAAATTTTTTCTATGGCATTTGTAAAAATGTTAGAAGAAACAATAAAGGCAGTTGAGGTGATATGTAAGACAATGAGTTTAACCGACATACTGATTATGTTCTATTATTTGATGTGAGATTTGTATATCGTACAATTATCCTGATACAGTTTCAAAGTATCATGTATCAACTCCCGAGGACACCCGCCGCGTGTTGAACCAATATAGTTTTCGTTCCGGTCTCAGTGTTTGAGTTTCATTAACTAATACACATTGATAACTCCTAAATTTACATCTTTTTTTATTTAAACTTTAACAAGAAATGAAATGTTTAAGTGAACAAATCCTTCATTTATGCAGTTATTTAAAATTGACGTAGGGGTTCACGTATAAATGCAATAGTACGTTTAAGAATGAAAGTTGACATCCAATAGTAGTCCATAGGTTTGAGAATTTTGACATAGCTTTTATAACATCTTCGGATGTAACTTTTAGCCAAGCAAATGAATTTCGATCAATGATTTCTCTTAGGAAGTAATCAGGGCTATGTGAGTGGGGGTGGGGGAATTCCTTCATTAAGCTCTTTAATTGAGTTTATAAAATGCTGGTTGAATTCAGCAGGATACAGATTTACATCTTGACTGTGTGTAGATTAATGTTTATTGTAGTCAACGAAGGGCTGCGCTAACCCTACATATATATTTGTGAGGGCAAAATTTACATATTTATCTTTTGTCAACTACGTAGATATTTCTTAGACTATAGGTTTTTGAAGGAAAGGGGAAGTCTGGATTAAACTTATTTCGTTTAGTGATATAAGAGTGATATGAGAAAAACTTTGAAAAAGGTAACGGACATTATCTACACAGATAAAGAAATTTTTCCTGAAAATGGGGTTAAGTTATAAGATACGCATGCATTACAAAAATACTGAAGTATGTCACAATAGATTTTATCATACAGAGAAAGAGATTTTCCTTAATTTGGGACATAACGATTTGTAAGGAAGTGCTCGCTGCCTAGATTCTATAGTCTGCACCTAGACTAGACGATATTACTATGAGTAGTGATTGGTTCAATCACCTGATTTGTCCCTGTCATCTTCTCGGTTTGTATACTGAAAGATCCTCTGTCAATGATATAGTTAGAAAAATCAACCTTGGCTGCTAATATGTCCAAGCAGCTCATCATTACTTCAGAATTCACCAAGCAATTTTTACAAGATAAAATTGCGCTAGGTAGTAATAATTCAAAAAGTACAACATTGCAGATTAAGCATAGTATTTGTGTTGAGCTTACCAAGGTCCTTTAGATCTCTCAAAGGCATTTGATATTACAAACAAATTTGTTAGTGATATTGTTTTCTGTTGGGGCTCTAGATAACTTTGCATCGGGGAAGCAGGTAGATTCACCACAGAGACTTGACTTCAATCATGCCAATATGTTGTCTCTCGACCAGAACTGCAAAGTAAAGGAGATCAATCTAGTTACAGCTCCCAGATCACCTATGGAGAATATGCGTTCTTACATATTTACCCATTCAATTTTAGTTTCATTTGCATTAATATTCTCTATAAATGTTTTACAAAAATTCAATTGAGTTGGGAAATTAACTATTACTCATTATTATTATATGAAGTTCCTGAGTTTAAAATGATCTAAAACATTTTGTCTAAGAAATTTCTGTCATGAGATCATGGCAGTCATAAATAACTTTATCGAATACTATATATAAATGTTGCTTAGGCATGAGTTGCTAAGAGAAATTAAAAGTTATGGCATACGGTCCTATAATGTTATCGTGCAAAATCTAGGCCCCTAACCATTAAAATAAACAACTCAGTCATTTAATATTGCATATTTCAATATTTCATATTGCAAGATACTTATCGTAGATAAATATTGATTGTAAATATCCATAAAGCGAAGAAGAGGAATAATCTATATAAAAAGGATGAACATAGTTATCAACCTGCCAGATCATTATAAATGTCCCTGATATTACATAGTGTTATTGGAACATGTCGAGATACAAAGTGGCGATACGCTGTCCGTTAGGAGCTCAGTTAATGGTAGGCTGTCAGATGGCTTTGTGTTCAATTACTGTAATGTCAACCCGTATCATTTCCTTTCGATCAATCGCAATTGTCGCACTTCACTTGAAGTTCATATTTTACCATATGGTTATAGTAAATGTTTAGTAATAGGACATAATGTCACCGGCCAGTTCATATGTTATTCTTTCATACACTACTGAAGATAAATGTAAAGAAATAAAATAACTTCGTGACAGATATATCGAGGGTTAGATGCAATAAAACGAGCCTCCTTCACGCCAATGAACGGTCTTCAGTAATAATGTTGGTCGATAGAACATTGGACTTATGAATGGCTCTATGATCAGTCTTATTACAGGAGAGCATCCAGCCACAGGTAAACGACTAATCCTTTTCCTTTGTGAGGGTCATCCCTTTGTGAAGTTTTGATTGAATTAAGAGATTGGACTTGGTTTTTGAGATGTGAGACTTAATTTGTATTATGTATGAGGATAATAAAGCCCACATTATACCTAACAGTATTAAATTCATATACAAACGTAAAACAATAATACAACCATCTGAATTTAGGTACAAGGATCTCGATAAGGTTCGACTAACTCGCTGGTTGATCTAAAGAAGCCAATCTTTCATATTACTAAAAGCTATCAACACCTTCACTAACCCTCCAACTGGTGTTGAGAGCCCATCAAAAACCGAACCAGTACAGTTTAATCATAGCTTTTAGGATAAAGGATCTTTCATTATATTTTTTCGTACACAAGGATAACCTATTTGAGAGAAGTTAGCTTATAGTTTTTATTGCAAACACTTCTATTGGAGAAAAAAAGTATCCCTCTAGTTTAAAATGTATTATTAACGTTACTGACAATGTATATTTAGACGTGAGACATCGTTATAACTTACAAAAATAAAATACCTCTTTTCTAGGACCGATATCTATGCTCTTCTGTAGGTATTGATATATCTGTTAACCGTAAGCAACTCAAAGAAAACTAATCAATCGATAACAATGTACTTGACAACTTCTTGACAGTACGTCCAAACGTTAAAACATACTCTTGTAAACTCGGAGCAATCAGCATAGACAATATACAGTAAATGCATAAAAGACGTATTTACTCGCACATTGTGCATACACCAGTGAAGGTAAGAGACTGTCGACAAGTATTTTCCGGCAGGCATTGATGAGATCAGTTTATTCACTAAATAAATGTACGAGTATATGAACGGAATTCTCTTACTTTGCCACACCACTACCCAAAGCTTGTATCCTACACAAGAGCTACCATCGGAACTATGAGAGTGATATCGGCCCCACTAACTAAGAAACGTCATAAATTTTGAGATTTTGTTACTCAAAAGCAAAAGGTACACGAGATTTGTTAACATGTTTTTCCAAAACTCTTCAGTAACTCTTTAACTCGTGAAATTTGTCGAGACTGAGAACGTTATTGTGCAACTAGAATTTTATTTTGAGCTATTGATAAATGTAGACCGGAGTTTGTTACACTTTTAGAAAATGCGTTAAATATGATTAAAAGGTAAATCTATTCATAAATAATTTTACCACCTCCTGAATTGACGGGATAGTGGTCCTAAAAAGTTATGTTCATATCTTAGTTAATAATCTTCAACCTGATATTCTACGTTGGTAATATCTGTAGTTACAGTTAAAATGTTAAGTAATAAAACAACACAATTGCCTGTTATATGTTCACATAGCTTGAAAATCATATGTTACAATTAAAAGTGTACGTTGATAAAAACGAGTTGGTACCAGTGTAGTGAATCTTAAATAGCTTTAAAAATATTAACAATTTAATAATAAAAGATGTGAACAAAAAGAATGTGACGGAACATTAAAATTAATTGGGAGGTAAAACAGGAATTTTTGGCTGCCTAGACATTATTTAATGCTTAATAGATGCTCTATTGATCAACAGTCTGAGTAAGAAATGGGAGAGTCTCAATTAGGAGGGGGTGATAGAGTGCATGTTTCAACAGGTTGATGCAAGATCACGTCATGCTCTATTTATAGCACCGGTATGCCCTGCCGTTGTTTACCAGTGACAGGTTTGTGGTTAATGGACCAAGGTATATATGAACAATGAGGTATGTGACACTCGCATAATCATAGGACGTTAATCCTGATATAATTCAGTCTCGTAAATTTTAAGTTTTTACATATTTCGAGTTTTTTTATTAAGGTAATTTGATGTGTACAGAAAATTGTGTACTGTCGTTTGGAAGTAAGGTGGTTTACCGAAATAAAACAGACACACAATAATTCAACATATGTTTCTGTATATTTCATACAAATGAAAATAAGTATATAATTTAATCTGGAGCTGTGCTTGGCCTCTTTTACAACTGTATGGACTAAAATTTAATTGTTGAATTCTTTGCAATTAATAAACGAGGGAAAATATAAGTTTAATTCTAATAATGTATATGTAATTGTGTACTATTACTCTTTGGATTTAAAAACTTTAACATGTGTTTAAAATTATAAACTGCATAGTAATGGTAGTTATAGTGCATTTTTGCAGGGAGTATATCAGAAACTTTATGACACATATAGATTTCGAGCCAAATGACATTTGCAACGACCCTGTTTCTGACCAAAATTTTACAAGTTGAACTAGTATCAAAATCCCACCAACTAAGAAGCGGGCATAAGCACATGATTGTTTTTTATCTAGCGTGGAAAACTCTAACTTTACGTATATAGTATAAGTTTGAGATACATCAATAGCCACATATTTTTAATGTAGCCATAGTATATTTGTGAGTGGTGTAAGATTTAAAGATCATTTTACTGATGTTTAGATTTCTTATAGCTGTAATCCACTAGTAGATTTCCGTGTTGGTATAAATAATAGGAGTAATCACTTCCGGTCGGTATCAGGCGGCATGAAGGCTTCCGTTATAACTTGTGCCGTGCTTGATTGGGTGCGTCATTTAATATATCAACGCTTATTTCAAGAACGTGTACCAGTTATTTAATATTAAATTGTAATTAATACTCTAGTAATTCTTCTTACTTTAGCTTAGAGGACACTTTATAGCCATAAAAATGTTTTTATACTACACGGGTTAAAAACGAACCCCAAATGACTTAAACATCAAAGCATTGAAACTTTCTGCCTATTCATTATTTAAAAAAATCATAAATATTTACTAGTTATGTTTTCCTATATATATAATACAAGAAGAATTATTACATCCTTATGTTCGATACTTTAATTCCTGAAATTTGTACATTTGAGAGTCATATCAGTTTTTGAGAATTTTAAAGTTATACTAGCGGCTATTTTAATTTTATCTCCATGTAAACAGTTTTAACTACTTTTGCCCTTATATTTTTTCACGCAGATGGTGTCCAATTTTAAAGTTATGATATCTCTTCCGGCTCAGTTGGAAGAAAGGTCGATTTCACATGTGGCTGTTATCTCAAAGTATTAAACTGAAGATACATGAGTAGTATAATTGTTTAATTTTCAAGACACTGATTATTTTTTCTCTCTGTGTGTAATGTTCTGTGCATTCTTAAAATTTAAAAATTCTTGTTGTAATTTTCTTTAAATTTGAAGCGATTTTTATGAATATTACGACGAGCAATTCCTGAAAATCTTGTATTACACTAATTTTATTTGTATATTATGCACACGGTTCAATATTAAATCAAACCAATTGGAGAATTATATTTACTTTTCAGTAATGTTTGTAAGTGATGTTAAAATGTAGTGTCTAGAAATTTTTAAACGCTAATCCATCTCTTATACAGATGTTTGACCTTGTGTGGATTATTTATCCCTTAAATTTAATTGTATGTTCTGTTTCAACGAAACTAGTTGTACTTGTGTGTTCCATGATTATGCTTCTATAGAGATACGGATTTCAAGTATTTTGCATAAATGTAAAGTGTTCCAAGTGCCCTAATTTTTATAAAAAATGACCTTCTAAAAATAGTGTTAAAGCAATCTAATTTCTATTTTTATCCGTGTAGACTTCATAACTAATAATTTTTGTCTAAAACAAAAATTAATAATAGCTGTGTAAAAATCTAAATTTGAAACCGTATGAAAACCGAGAACTTGTGTTCAACTACCCATATAGCCATAAAAGTCATAGGATAATTCTCAGAAATATCCTTATAGTTATCACTATCTCATAAAGTACACTTGTCTTGATTGTAGACCTGGAAACATAATATATTTATGAGCTACCAAAACATTGTTATAGGTATTAGTTTTTACCTTAATAATTAGGTTTTATAATATATATATATATATATATATATATATATATATATATGATTATTTTGAATTAATATATCTACAAAATGTATAGAATCTGATAAATAAAGTTGAGTAAAAACTCCAGAAATGCGTTTAAAAATATTCAGTTCTTAATAAAAGGACTCTGAGTAATTTCCTAAGATTTTTCATTCGTTATGAATTGCCTGATCAGAATTCCCTCCAGTTACTGTGCAGTAAATCAAAATGTAATCGATTCTCCCTATCCTTTAACTTTAACAAGTGATTTTTCAATGCGAACTTAAATCTTCGACTCTCAATAATCTTATGTCTTTACTTTAAGGATTTCAATCCTGAAACTTTACATGGACATTCTTAGCTTCTTCATTAGAATATAAGCTTATTCTTATTTAAAAATGTCTCCAGGCTATGTCCCACTTGTCTCTAAGTTAGCAAAAAATCTCATCTTGGTGTCGAAAATTTCATTACAGCAAACAAATATTAGGTCTAGTAATTGAAAGAGCTTGTTTTATGTAATCAAATGTTCTCTGCAAACATTGTTTTATGGCAGCTGAACCATATCTTTAATTAATTTAACCACTATTTTCAATTCGTGTTTGAACCGAGAAAAGTAATTTTTTTCATAAAAATATACTATTAACTATACATTTTCAATAAATATTAAGTATGAAATATAAAATACAAAGTTAACATCTAACTTTTGCTACACATTTAAAGACTGTTATAAGACCAATCTTAGTTTTGACAGAAGTAGGCTTCTCTGTCTGTGCAGTTATATATATATATATGTTTGGGAAATAAAGCAAAAAAAAACTAAAGATCAAAAAATACTACGACTGGATTAAACTACAGTGGCCATGAATAGCCTACACACTTTCTGTCAGAATTTCATGATCGTGGCAACAAGACAAACTTGACACTGGCGTCCGAAATATAATTCTCTCGATCCAGCAGTGCTCATACACGTGCAAAGCTTACGAAATAGCTTGCGAAGCTGTTGATAACTGCTAGTCTTTTTTTTATAAGCCAAACCTATATATATATATATATATATATATATATATATATATATATATATATAAAACACTTGAATGGTTTTCTTTATACTTTAAATACTTAAAAATTGCATTAGTTTTTTTATTCTTTCAATATTATTTTATGTTACTTATAGAGGCCTTATTAGAAGAAATCCACTAATAACTTAAATTATTTATATTATGCTAAGTGTAATGCTTGTGTGAGTTACACGGGATCGCCTACCTTTTTCCTGAGATGTATTGACTTAAAATAATTAAAGGACTTATAATTATAAAGATTCTTCCACGAATTTATCGCTTTATCGGAGAGTGAACAGACTCCGCTTACATTTGGGTGTGCCCCTTCACCATAAACTTTCTAATAATATTGATCTGTTTTAGCTTGACTAAGTTAAATGATGCATTGGACATCTCTCCATTTCTGTTTCGATAAAAGTATTAGTAACTATACAAAATATGTTGTGTGTCATGAGGAAATAGACCCTTTTAAATTATTATCACAAATAATGAAGATAGAGTCCTTCTTCAGCCTCGTACCAAACAAAGCATGATTCATATATAGTTTGTAGATTGAAATATGTTGAATTATGAGTAGCCATCTTGGTTTTGGAGTAGAGACTAGAGACTTAAGATGTTTGATATAAAAGAACACTTAAAAGATCCATTGTAAATATATAAACTTCCTTATCCTTATCAAAATTTCAAGAACTCTTGAACTATACAAAACCAATTAAAATAATGTCCGGCAATTAAGATATTTGGATATTTTTAGTTCTATTTTTAATATAATATTTTACTTTCCGTCTATTATATTATTTTATGTGTTACATCCTAGATGACTTGAGGACAGATACGAATACTTTCCATACCAGTTAATATGTTTTTAAATATAATAGTATTAGAAACATATGATCACTAATTATGTTTGAGAAGGACAAAATAAAATTCTAAAGTGCGGAGTAAAGTGTAAAAATGCTTAACATTCAAGATGAGATGTTTTACTGCATGTTCTCGTTAGAAAAATACAGGCTGTAAACTGTCGTCCATAAACAACTTATGTTCTAGGTCAACCTGTCAACAGCTTCAGAGTGCAAAGTGATATATAATGCATCTACAGAAATATATGGAGGTATTAATACTAAATTCAAGGTATGTACATTTTTTACAATCTAAAATATTTTACTTGTTGAATGTCTTTGGCTGATACGTCTAGAAAAATCAACCACTATTTAAGCAGTTTAACATTAATAGATTAAAAGTAAACAATAATGATCAAATTACATGTTGATATAAAAAGTAATTAGATAACATTATTAGTACAATCAATATTATTAGTTTTATATATCCAAATTATTAGGATATCCAAAAAAATCCATAGTCTTAATGCATTTACAAAAACAACAACCATCAATAATAGGTGGTTTCACAAAGGTAGGCCTATTTAATAATAACTCTTAATAATTTCAAGGCTAGTGATAAAAAGCGGCTATTTATAAAAGTGTAGGAGTATGGTTCAGAAATATTTTATATAATTGAAATGTATTACTGTTTCTTAAGTCTTATATATAAGCCAATACTATTTACATACTTTAATCAAAACTTAAATTATGGATTTTGTTAATAGCATGGTTTAAGTAAAAGTATTTATTTGATTATAAAAACTCGAAATCGTTTACTTAGTTTAGGAGAATCTGAACCATTTTGAATAAGCAAGTATGGTAAAAGAGATATAGGAAAAATATTTGTATCAATTGAACATTTAACAACGTAGACCCTGTAAATTAATCTTGACATTAAAATACAATATTCCTATATTCTGAGTAATTTATTATTTGACTACTTTACTATTAAAAATTATTTCGTTCATAGATTGGCTTTACATATGCTAAACATAGTGCGGATGTCCAATATACATTTAACAAATGATAAATATAAAATATCAAACAGCATGATGTAAGATATTATAGTTGTTGGAGCAATTTAAGGGTGAACATTAGTAAACTATTTCTTATAAATATATGTAGAAAAATCTACTGCTTTTGCTTCAACTAATAATTATTTTATTCTTCAAAAATGAATGGTAATACTAATGAAACGATTACCTTTAACTATTAAATATCGGGATTGAAAAGTCGTACTCTTGCAATATTAGGAAACATCATAATCGTAAAAAATATTTTCATTATTTAAATACCTCCATAATCGGTGATCTGATGTTATTTTTAGTAAGAAATACGGTTTTATTTTATGTAGAATACAATATGGGAATAATAAAGATTTGTGTATATTGTAAAATTTAAAACGCGCCGCTAAACACCCAACATTTTAGATCGTAATGGTAATTACGAGTATAATTATCTCTGTGTAAACCCCTAGTAGGGAAATTTGCTCGACACAGGACCTACCAGTCAAGACGGTACGCTGTCGTCAGTTTGACACTGAACGTTAAATATTTATGGATGAGAGTTTTACAACCAGTGTATTTGTTCCACGTAAACATGTAGTAAAATGGCATACCTAAAACTTTACGCCCTTTTACGCTTTACTACACGCTCTAAACTATTTATTTTTAGTTTATAACAGCTCCTGGATTAGTAAATATTTTAACTAAACCGTATGGGTGAAGTTATGTACATTTGTAGAACAAGTTGTTTTTAAAGTATACTACGTGTCTTTATTAGCGTGCTAGAATTAAAAAGTAATAATTTAATTATTTCGGAAAAATATAAAAATATACAGCAGTTTTATCATTTTTAATGTAATGTTGCTATTTATGTTTTCTAGTCAACTATTACAGTTTGTATGTAAATGTTTATTTAGTAAATATTTTATTTTCCACTGTCATAAATTATGTACAAATTTGCAAATCAATTGTAAGAATTTAAAATATTGAAATATACCTTTATTAAGTACAGAAAAGACTGAAAGTACAATGGATAGAAGATATCTACCAGTACAGAGGCAATGCTTACTCGGCTTAAACAGAATCTGCTGCTGTGTTCAGTTTAGCGTTATGAGCGTGCTTTGTTTTTCTCAAATCCCTTGTATTTTTTTTATTCAGATAATCAAAAGTTACTGAAAACCTAATTTTTTATATTTCCAGCATTTAAACCTTTTTCAAAGACATCAATACGTGTCTTTAAATTACCATATGGGCATACATGGATGAAGTCTAAGAATTGGAGTACATGGAAACTTGTGATATTATGTGAATAAATAATATAGTATGCGAACTAACGCTGATTCTGGAATATTAATTAAATAATATAGAATTCCAGCTATACAAATTATTGTACAAAACTTTTTTATTGAAGTTGGAAGGTTTCAAAGGATAAAGGTATTTTGGATATTTGCCTTCGTCTTATGTTACAAAATGCATAATAACGTTTTGGGGATTGGTATCTAACCCCTTCGTCAGGTGTAAGAAATGTAATGCATAAAAAGTGCTTAAAACCTACAACTTCTGGCAATGGACTGCCACTAAAAAATATCATACCCGATTATAGTATACAAAAAATGTACTAGACCTTAATGGCATGGTGTACGAAAGTACTTTGTTGAGGTTTGTTTAATTTGTAAAATCTTTTTGTATTGCCAACTTAGCATTTTTTATTTTTTATCGAAATGACCGAATCTTAGACGAAGGCTGACTTATCGGTTAGGCTTGAAATTATCAAACCAACTGCTGACGAAGAGGGTTAGTATCAAACCTCGAAACATAGTGTAATACATTTTTAACTTATAAAGGTGGAAAATGTTGGAAATCATATTATCCTTTTATCTAAAATAATATTATCCAAATTTAATGAACAATAACCTATCAGAAAATTTCTCTGAATAACATTTATTACATGCTAAAAATATGAAATATTAAAAAACTATTTATCAAGTGTCGTATACCAAAAGCCACCATTTGAATCAATAAATATAATAGAATTAATAAAGTTGTTCGAAACGTATAGATGGGCAGAAACATTACTTTTTTTGCTTTATAGTAACTAAATATCAAGGAATATCATACTGAAATAAAGTAAATAATAATAGGTATGTTAATTGTTCGTGCTTTTTGCTGTTAACTTTGTAAACAGTAAAAAAAGCCTCCTTCAAGTTAGAAGTATCCTTTGCTTCTTGGAATGAGATTAAAATAATTCTACTACAATTGTTTGATAACTTAAAATAGATTAACAACCAAAATACAAAAGCGTTAGGTTTAGTCGTAAATTAAATTTAGTTATCTCAAATGATATTTTATAAAACACAAGGCATCCATTACAGATCATATAATAATCGATTTCCAAATCCCTCATGTACACTTGAACTTAAATACCTTTTTCTGGTTACGCCAGGAGATCCTATCATTAATATTAAAATATTCTTTACTAAAGAAGCAGATCTATTGAGCAGTAAAATCCCCAATCTGGCGCCAGACAACTCACACCGGAACCCGTTAAGCCACTTGATACCGACCGGAAGTGATTGCTCTTGTTATCTACGACTTAACCGGATGCCAGTGGATTATACAGCTATGAGCATTCTAACCACCAGTAATGTGTTAACCCTGCTACCCGTGTACGTGACGGTTAACTTAAGTACGGCATTTTAAAGTAAAACGAATACTATGGGTTTCCAAGTTAAGATATCTAATCAAAAATTTATTCATTTATAAAACAATGCATATACATTATTGACCGCTAACCGTAGAATTTCAACAAGGACCAAATAAATGTAATATTTTATATACGTGTATGTTACTTGTAACGACCTCACTATGGAATGTGTCAACCCTTCCATCCGAGTGCTTCATTCCACTGGACGTTTTTTGAGTTAAATATTACTAAAATAATTAAACACATTATAATTACAGTATCTGACAAAATACAGTAACATTTTAGGCAAATATTTAAGTTGATTCGCAGGTCGTTACTAAATGACTATAATAACCTGCGGATGCAGTATGCTTTTATTGTTAATGTCGACAAACATGGTGCTAGTAAGAAAGATTTTAATTTAATTTAGTTAAAAGAAAATGTTTTAAATCCTGTAGGCTTAATCACTTGGAATTCGTATCAAATCGATTATAATATATAATAAAACAGATATCTTGGACATCCTTATAGTTGTTTAAACATTTGTAAAGAAAATTTTTCCTTCAGGTTATAAACGCAATGAAGTTCAAACCTAGCCAATTTTATGCTTTGTATTCTTGATGGAAGTGAGTAGGCTTGAAAACAAAAGACATTTTTTATTCTTCAACATTTAGTTTATTTTAAAATCGCTTTCGCCGGTTAAGGCATCATCAGTTAGATATTGTTTAGAAAAAAAACATATGTATAATATAGAAACAAACATATGTATAATATAGAAAAAACATATGATAAAATAGAATAAAATTTAAAACTAATTGTAAATATCAAAAACTAATAAATTCTAAAAGAATTATGTGGAAAAATATAGTTTTAAATGTTATTATATTTTATCATTTGTTTTTTTTTCTATTTTATACATATCTTTTTTCTGGAAACAATATCTAACTGATATCTAACTGTTATCTAAATGTTATCTAAATATCTAACTGTTTTAAATGTTATTATTTTTTATTATTTGTTTTTTTTCTATTTTATACATATCTTTTTTCTGGAAACAATATCTAACTCATGATGTCTTAACGGGCGAAAGCGCTTTTGATATAAATTATAGCTGGAAGAATAAAAATGGTCTTTTGTACAAAAGCTAACCAATTTCGTTTTAAAGAGCGTGTATTTAAGAAAGAGAGAATTTGGGGAAGTCAATATGGGGTAACATTTTTTCAATATTTTTACACTGACAAAATACCAGAATTTATACGACTTGCAAACCTTGTATATTTTTTTAAACGGGAGTTACATGAAAAATTTCTATGGACCTGGAAATCTTTAAAATTATATTAAGGAGAATAGATATTCTTCTGTGGTAGCTGAAACAATCTTAATCATATAAAAACTACAAATTGTATGATCAAAGAGGCAGAATGTGTGATCAATATTCTGAATCTATATTTGGCTTTTGCATAAAGTTTTTGTCTAATTTTACATCATTGATAACACAGCACCGGAATTATTTGATACCCTCAAAGAATTTCGTAACTGTATACAACTTGTGCTAGTTATGTTTATTACTATACTATTTTAAGAGGTAACTCTGGATTCTAAGCGTATGTAGAATAAAACCTATAAGTGCATTATTATATTATCAGTTCATTATAAATGGTCTTGACCCTAGTAAAGGCTATTGGGACATTTCGGTGCATAAAATAGCGAGAGTCTGTTAGTCAGGAGCTCAGTTGTTGGTGAGCTGTCACAGGAATTTGTGTTCAATTACTGTAATGTCAACCCGTATCAATTGCTTTCGACGGATCGAAACTGTCACATGTCACTTGAAGAACCTTAACTACGTGCATGCAGATACGTACAAGATGTGGTGGAAAATACATCTATATTAAATCCATACACGTCAAGTGCTTCTTTTTTACTGGTGTGTGCAAAATGTATGATTCGTTGAACAGGCAGAGCATTTTGATACACAGCCATTAAAATAATTAAATGAAATCCATCGGCTAAGGAGTAGTGGATTTTGATTGACTGTTTCCATACTCATGTTAGTTAATACATCAAAGTAATTGAAATGGACACAGCACAATATTCAGATTGCTGAGCAGTCATTGAAACGATGTCTCACAGCTTAAATGAATTACTTGGATGTTTCATGGGATATAGAGTTTTGTATTATGCTTGTACATTATTACACTTCAGCATTTTTTTACCGTGATCAAACCTGGTTCTTTAAAGTAGGTTACATTGCAGATCTGTGCGTGTCGTGCTGATACAGGTGGTGTTGCTTGTGAAGTTTTTAATATGTATCTCCGTATGAGCTACTTATACTTATACTGCTTTGGTAATGAGGATATACAGTGCTACAAATAGCAGTATACAAATAGTCAAAACTGTAGGTCGCAAAAGCTTGTAGGTCTGGTATGTAGATTCCGGAATCATAATTACGCCCTAATTTCCCATGAAACAAACATCTTACAAGCAGAGTCTGATATGCTATACGATCTGATGTTTGGTTTTGGATAAAGCGTCTTTTAGAAAATAAATTAGCTCATACAATTCGAAAGAATGAACATTTCCTAAATTGTTTCCTTTAATTTTCTATTAAGTACAGTTTATTGTAGTAGTGGGACTTTCTTCTACGTCATCATCGTAGAACGGTGTATTGTAGTGATTGTACTTTGAAGGATACAAATGGCTGATTTCTTTTTGTGTTTGTTTAACTATTAATACCGGGTGTATCAAAAAGAATGACCTGATTTTGTACGGTAATAATTACGAAACATAAGGCGTGCGGGCAAGGAAAGCTGTGTATTTGGAATGGGCGTGGCCTAAATTTTCATAAAATCGCCGCTAGATGTCGGTCAGTGCGTCTTTTTCGTTTCCAGTCAGTCTGAAGTAAAATGGCGTCCACTCAACAAAAGGCGTTTTGTGTGTTGTAGTTTGCCAAGGATGAGTCAGTTGTTTCGGTCCAGCGTGCTTTTCGTCGTCGTTTCGGCATTGATCCGCCTTCACCTAAAAACATTCGTCGATGGTATCGCCAATTTGAAGAGAAAGGGTGCTTGTGCAAAGGTAAAAGTTCAGGCCGACCTCGCACTTCTGACGAGATGGTGGAAACAGTTCGGCAAACGTATGAGCGCAGTCCACGAACGTCTACTCGCCGTGCAAGCAGACAACTGGGTATGACTCACATGACTGTCTGGCGAGTGTTAAGACGTCGTTTGCTGTACAAACCATACAGACTAAAATTAGTACTGTACACGCCGTCCGGGTTGGTGATAAAAGGAAACGTGTTGAATTTAGTAATGCTCTACTTGAGGACATGGAAGTGGATACATTTTTATCACGATTAATATTCAGTGATGAAGCAACATTTCATACTAGTGGTAAAGTAAACCGACATAACGTGCGCATATGAGGACTCGAACAACCTCACGACGTTATTCAGCATGAACGAGACTCGCCGAAAGTGAACGTTTTTTGTGCAGTCTCTCTTAAAAAAGTGTACGGTCCCTTCTTTTTTGAAGGAGACACTGTGAATGGAATGAGCTATCTTCAAATGCTGCAGAATTGGCTTTTCCCACAACTTCAGGCAGACTCTGGTGACTTCATTTTCCAACAGGATGGAGCTCCGCCTCACTGGCACAACAATGTTCGGCAGGTTCTCAACAACACTCTGCCCCACCGCTGGATAGGGCGCACGGGACTTCGAGACAATGCCCTTCATTCTTGGCCTCCAAGATCACCAGACTTTACCCCATGCGACTTTTTCTTGTGGGGATATGTGAAGGAAAAAGTGTTTGTTCCCCCTCTAACTCATGACATCGAAGAACTAAAGAACAGAATAACTGTCGCAATAAGTTCTGTGAACGCATATACGTTGTGTAAGGTTTATGAGGAATTTAGCTTTCGTCTGATTGTTGTTCGTGCTGCTGCTGCTGGTGGACATATAGAACATTTGTAATAACATACCTAAAACTTTAAGATTTTGTGACTATTTTGCAATAAATATTATTTTTGTAGTACATTTTTAGCAATATATATTGAGTTTTAAAATCAGGTCATTCATTTTGATACACGCTGCATATTCTTTCCCCATTTCATTTGAGAGCCAATCCATGTCCAAAAGAGTATATTTTATCGAGAAAGTTAAATAAACACTATTATAAAAATGCTATATGGATATGGGGATATCGCTCTGATTGTTTATACATTTAATGTACATGATATGTGACTATAATTTTGTTTTTCCATCATGTATGAAGTTTCCTCTTTCTTAAGGAAAACATTGGAAAGATAGCTTTTACTATACAGATAATCATAGACTAGTATGATATGTTATCTTCAGTTATGAATTCAATATTTCTTAGTCAATTACCAAAAAATATTTGTTATTAGATACATACTACGTTGTTATTATAAATCTGGATCTAGTTCTATATTCACAGATTTAAGTGGAATTCTTCCTGTTAATTCGTAAGTCAACTTTCCAACTTGTTTTGATTCAAAATTCAATAACAGACTTATATTTTATAAAAGGTTTCTTAATATTGTGAAATAATATACAATGGAGATTTTCCTATTCACTATGTTTTCATTGCAAGGTTGTTTGTTTGAAAGTTATTACAGTGGATACAAACAGACAGACCATGACAACCACGTAAAATCAGTTAATGGTTGCTGGGTGGACTATTGATCACCACCCTGGCTGGTTGGATGAGGGGGTCTTGGCGGGAGGAAGAGACAGGGGGAGGGGGAGATAGAGTGCATGTTTCAACAGGTTGATGGCTGATCACGTCATGCTCTATTTATAGCACCGGCATGTCCCATCGTTTTGTTTACCATTCAAATGTAGTGCGGCTGATCGGATGAGTATAAATATGTGCAATGTGCCATTATGTTATAGTAGCCTTGTCGTACAATGTGTGTAGCATAATAATGTAGTTTTGGGTAGTTACTAAATTTGTTTTTATGGACTAAGTAAAACTGATTTCTCAGGGCAGTAAGGAAGAATGTTTTACAAAATTACAAGTTATAGAAATATTCTAGACCTGTAAGTGAGAGATCCTCTTTTAATCCCTGGTAGACGTTAAAAGTTTTATTTATTGATATATCTATTGATTGCTGGTTAGATATAAGACGTACTTCGACAGTAATTATGATTCACAAAGAAAAATACCAGAGCCCTAAACTTCTAGGGCAATTTGGACAAATAATTGACACAAGTTTTCGTATGGTTACAACATTGTGGTAATGATAATTTACTTACAAATAAAATGAACTATATACACCACATGGAATATTGACACAATAAAGATATTTGTATACTCCCTCTAAGCACTTATCGTATTTGGGTTTGTGGGTATAAATATTCATAAAAAGCTTTTCTATAATTTGAAAAAAAAGAATAGAAATTTATTTATAAATATGCAAAAGAAACCTAAAATATGAGTTACGTATAAAATATTTGATGGTTTTTACATTTATACAATGCATTTATCTATATTAGTGTTTATAAATTCTATATTCCTATTAATACTACCTGATTTTGAAGATCGTGGGCTTTAAAGTTTCAAAAACATACCAAGAACTAAAAAGTTATTAAAATAATGACTTTTTATGAAAGAAAATTGCACATTTTTAATGTAAAAATTCAAATTCAAAAAGGTTTATTCATTTTTTGTCTACAAAACTGAGATATGCACAAGTCAATATGAAACGTTAAATTAGCAATATTACATCATTTTTAAAAAGTCATATTTTAAAGATTCTAAGAGCTATACTTTTTTCTAAAGACAAATATGTGTGTCCATGAGTGAAGCAAATTTAAAATTACATTCTTTTTACTCGTTTAAAAACCCCTCAACCATTTAATAGTTCCGGTCAAGGAGATGGTATTTTAAGGAAACATTAAAATGGCTGTGGGAATTTGTTAATTTTGAGATGTAGGGGTTTCTTATTATACAATTTTACAGCTGAGTAGTGGACTGCAGCTTCATATAAGGTTAATCGGTGATCTGGGTACTGAAGGTCTCTGTATCTCAGTTCATAGTTATGTTCATACTGGTATTTATTGAATTTTGTTGGATATTTTATGTACATGCAGAGAGTTTCATAAATATATAGGGAGCCCAAAGTCATGATTCTAAATTGAATAAAAAAGAGTTTGCAGGACTCCCTATATTTCAGCTGAAATATTGACCAAATAATTCTTTTTGAATAATGAAAATCTTATTACAGTCCACCGAGTTTCCGCTGAACACCACTCTATATCTCAGGTGCGAGTAGACATGGGCGAGGTAGACAGTCCATAAAGTCTCAGGATTAACGACTTGAGAAATAACCTTAATCGCAAAGCATGCACAGCTTAATTTTGAATCCAATAGTGCTACATGATTCTTTCCACTTCAAGGTTATTGAGTTATTGAGATCATGGATATTTTCATTTGAAATAGTCAGTGTAGTGTCATCGGCAAAGAGGATTACCTGTGAACCCCCGAAAGCCCATTAAGCGTCGTTTACGTATATCAGGAATAGGATGGGGCCTAATATTGATCCCTGGGGCACCCTACAATCGTTAACTTCCCAGGTAGGTTAATGATATACGTTTAATATGATAATATAGAATGATGTATACAATCTATTTCTTCCCAAAAACTACATCATATTTTACTTAAATTGTAAATACTACTTAGTCAGTTGTAGGTGTGGCTACTCTATAATCATCGTTTATCATATTGTAATTTTAAAATTAATACAATGGATTTTCCCAACCTTCATTAGCTAATTTTTATTTACTAGCGTTAGTAAACCTCGTTGACACAATTAAAATATGTGTGAACATGGCAATGCAATTGAGGTAAATATAAAAGGCAGGTATAAAAAATTTGCTATTTTATAAAAATAATTTTTTATAGACATGTATTTCACAAAACGCGATAACTTTTATGCCATATATTTATGACTTTCATCCCTCCACCATATGTGAGAGATATGCCAAAGATATCCAATAAGTTCCAGGTAGAAACGGCTCAGGACACTGAACCAACTCAGTTGATGAGAACCAGACACGCGTTGAAGCACTGTAACGAACTCCACGATTGGCCGCCAGGAGCGGTCTACGCATTGTTACTTGAGTGCCCTCCACTCTAGAACTGAGGTCCTTCCTCCTCATTGTAGCACTCGGTTTTGTGCTTCTTATTAATGACACTACAACTCATTCTCGATTACAATGTACCGTGTGTAACTTTATACTTAGACACAAAGCGATCATTGATGGTTATTTAATAAGTGTAATCGCTAAACTGTATTATTAGTTAATTACTTTTAGATATAGTTATATTTAATGTTTATCTTCTATTTATAAATACATGAAAATGATGTAATAAAATTTAATTGGATTAAACTGTACATACTATACACTCAAAACAGTATTTACTTAGTTATATTTAAATAAATCTAGAACGATTAAACGTGTATTAGTGTTTTGTTTTTTATCTCCAAGCATGTAGTTTATTCTTGAATTTATTATTTATGGATTACTAATAAATAACTGTTATTCATTATTCCATTACTCTATTAGTTCAGACCAAGCGAACTTTTTATTAAATACAACGCTATCTAACGTGGCGTAGTAGATATTGTTCATGCGAGTTACTAAGTAAATGACAAGTTATTTATTTTCGTATTTATTTTAAAGTTAAAGGTTTTAGATTGACTCATCTGTTTTACTATACAGGATGTTTCAGAAATTAAAACTTTGAAAAGTATTGAATAGACATATTTAAAAAAAACTTTGCCCTAACATAATGTGATTAACTTACGTTCGATAACGTGATCAACAGTAGTTTCTATATTCGTTTTCCTTTGAAAATACCCATTAATCGAATTCTAATATTGATAAAATAAGTTCATAAACACAAAGGTTATAAAATATGAAAATACAGTTTTTTTAATGTTGGAACATTCAAACTTGTTTTATTTTTTTTAATAGCCCTATGCCATTCATAAACATGTTTGAATAGATATACAGTTTAAAAGAGTCAATTTAAGACATACAATCACTAATAAAAATTAATAAATCTTTTTATTGTCATTTGAATAAATAATTGAACTATAAATATGTTCTTAGCATTGATAATTTTTTAAATATTAGCTTGTAACATTAGAGCTACGAGTATATAACATGTAGATATGGTACTGTAGATCATATATTAAATTCTGTATTGATCGATTAGATTATGTAACGTTTTCATGATGTTTCTTCTTTATTTAATTTGTAATATGTTACATAATTTAAACTTCAAAAAACATTTATGAAAATTTGGACACTTGTACAGTATAGAATGGTGTATTTAAGAAAAGAAAAAATTATCTATAGTAATATCTTCGATATAAATGTACATATGTTAAACGAAAAAGAAAACTGGATTAATTGGTTGGTAATACAACAACAGAATACATCTGGTTTAACATAGTTAAAAACTCCTTATCAAACTAACAGATGTTGTTAATAATGTATAAATAACTAGAATTTGGAATTGTTTCATTGTATTGTATTTGTATTGTTTCAACATCGTTCATGAAAATAGTATTAAACACTTAGTTTTACATGTAAGGATAAATATGTCATTTAACATGAAAGCTTAGACTTAGATACAACATAGTTTTAGATAGTGACATAATATTTTAACCTGGATTTTCACAATACAATTTACATGAAACATTTCAATAAAAAAAGACTGAATGTGCGTGATACCACATAATTAAAGTATGACTAATTATTCATCTGTTAATTTAGTAAAATAATTAATTCTACAATGTAAAAACAAAATTGTTGCGAGTATTATTTTACTCGAAAAATATACATAACGCGCTGTTGCGGAAATACTGGCTGGAAAATGCTATATAACTTCCATTATTATACAACTTTTTGTTTAAAACACGTATTTTAATTTTAGATTTTAAGATATAAAACATACCTACTCCCGTTGTTTATCGTACAATTTTGAATCATACTTCTGTTTCTCTTAGTGTATTTACTTACTTGGACAATACAGCATTGATTATATTTTTTAATATTATATACTTCTTTACATTTGTATGAAATCTACAGAAAAATGAGTAAAATTTTTTCAGTTTGTTTGGGATATTTCACTTACTCTTCTTAAAGGAACCATAAGTTTTACTTCATCTGAAATAGCTAGTAAAAAATAACCTATAAATTGGTAAAATCTCTAATGAAAAGGCTTTGATCATATCACGATGATTGTTCTGTAATAGTATTACATACCTCATTGCTCATAAATACCTTGGTCCAATTTACCGCCAACATATGACGTAAAAAACGAGAGGACATGCCAGTGCTATAAAATAGGGCATGACGTGATCTGGAATCAACCTGTTGAAACATGCACTCTACCACCCCCTCCTCGTTGAGACTCTCCCGAGAGTACCGTCCCTTACCCAGACCTTACCCAGTAAGTATAAACTAATATCACAAGGCCGTCATGTTTTCCCATTTTACTTTCCACTTAACTTTAAATATTCTGTCACCTTCATTTTGCTAACTTCTTTTAATTTTATACTCAACCAATGTCAATAATGAGAGTGCGATACAAATTTTATTAATAGCTAATAGCTTTAGAGTTATTTTGGACTTCTTATCCAACTCAAGTATAACGACACAAGTTTTCACTGCAACATATGATTTTTATGGCTATTTTAACATATCATTGAATTGTTTTTTGCATTTTAACGTTAACCATAGCAATTAACATCGTAGAAATCATGTGGTGATTATTAACAGAGATAAGAACATTAGTTTTAGGCCCACTAACTTAGAAATTTATGAGATACTAAAAGTATATATGAATAAATGTAACTTGTAATGTTATAAATTATAGTAATGTAATAATTCTTTATAAAAGTGTTAGAAATATCCGGTCTACTTTTTGTAATATGTAAAAAGAAAAATTCAAGGCGGGCAGTACCGTTCACAGTATTGACAACTTTCATGAGTTAATACTTACTGAAGACCATCGGAAAAGCATATTATAATATATTGTATACTTCTTTTTGTATTTTAAAATATCTAAAAAATTATGATATGCCTTAATCAGTAGAATGGGATCTCTCTGAAGGATTTTTATCGTAGTTCTTGTGGAGGATACACGATTTTTCTAGAGGTGTAGTAAAGTAAAATAAAACCGTTAATATAATCGGACATTTATTAGTGACTATACTGATCTCAACGGAGAGAAAAAAAACTCTCCCACAGTCCTACCACATATTCACTAGTGAATGCAGCATATACGTATAAAGTGTATCTTTTTGTATATGTATTGTAGATTGTTTAGTTTGACGATGATTACTCCGATTTTACAATTATATGTTTTGACGTACAGCTGTATATTTAAAAACTTGGCGAGTTCATCGCTATTGCTTGATTAGTTTTTAACTTTTTGAGTTTGCTTAACGTCATACAATTTGTTTACACCTGAAGAAGACCATAGATATCAGTCTTTAAAACGATGTACAATATCCAACTATCCATCATCATTAATACCCTTTAAACCAATGATTTATTTCTATTTACTATAAAAATCTTTAAGTTAAATTCTCTCAAATAAGTTATCATCGTATACATGATAAGAGAATAAGAATACTATATCCTCAAAGTGTGACTCAACTGTATTGATCCGGTTCTTTATATGGTCTCAACACCAGTTTTAGTATTGTAGAAGGTGTGAATAGCTTATTGACATGTTATAAGATTCAACTTTTCGTTGTTTTGGATCAACCAGCGTGTTAGCCGATACTTATCATGATCCTTGGATCTACATATCACAGGATTGTATTATTGTATGTTAATTTAATATTTTTAAGTACAGTGTAGGTCTTATTATTTTCAAACATAGTAAAAAAACAAATCCACATCTCAAAAGCAAGTCCAATTTCTTTATTTAATTAAAAGTTCACAAAGGAGTGGCCCTCACAAAAGAAAAGTATTATTTATTTAAATGTGACAAACTGCTCTGAGGTTAAAATACTGATCAAAAAGATATTCATATTTCCAGTATATCGATAACCACCAATACCAAAACGATTACTTAAAACCATTCGTATGGGGGAGCCTTGTTTTATTGCAGCTAAACCTCGATATAGCTGTCTCGAAGCTTTTTTATTACTTTACAAATATCTTCAGTGGTGTATGAAAGAATAAAATATGAACATGCCGTTGACATTATGGACTATTACTAAACATCTACTATAGCCATATGGGAAAATAGTAACTTCAAGTTGAGTGCGACAATTGCTATTGATCTAAAGGAAATGATACGGGTTGACATTACAGTAATTGAACACAAAGCCATCTGACAGCCTACCATTAACTGAGCTCCTAACGGGCAGCGTATCCCTACTTTGTATCTCGACATGTTCCAATAACGCTCTGTAATATCAAGGACATTTATAATGATCTGACAGGATGATAACTGTGTACATCCTTTATCGTTGTTCGTTCTCTTCGCTTTAAGTAGTTTCACAACTGTTTGCACTTAAAATATAAAAATACTAGTTATGAATTATGTTGACAGTTTATAGAAATGGTTAGAGGCATGCAGTTTGGTGATAAATTTTAAAGTATTCCTTAAATTTTTCTCCACAACTGATACCTAAACAACATTCATTCATAGTATTCAGTAGAATTATTTGTTATGATTTCGGCAATCACATGACATATTTCTTGGAAAAAATCTTTTAGATCAGTTGAAACTCCCGAACTCTATGTAATAATAAGTACACAATAATGGAATGTTTAATGTTCCAACTTAATTGAATTGTTTTAGAAAATTTGCAGAGAATATTATTATAATTGTAAATCTAATGAGTAACCAATATTAAAGATAAACAAACGCAGACTCTCCATACGTGATCTGAGAGCTGTTACTAGATTATCTCCTTCACTTTGCAGATCGGATCGACAGACAACACATTTTCGTGGTTGAAGACGATTTCTGCGGTGATACAAAACCTGCTTCGGCTGATACAGAGTTATCTTTAACTCCATCAGTAAAACAATATCAGTGGCAAATCGGCTTACAATTTCAAACTTCTTTAAGAGTTCTAAAGCATCTTTATAAACAAGACAACTTACACGGCTATTCTGATATGGTGGTACTTTTTGAATATTGTGTTGTCTGCATAACTAACATTATTCAATCTTATGAAATTTATTTGATGATTTCTAACGTAATAGTGAGGTGTTTGGATATCTTTGCAATGAGAGTGTTTTTGTTAACCAAATGATTGTCAGAGGTTCTTCCAGTATACAGAACGAGGAGATGACAGGGACAAAGTGTTCCCAAGTGTTCACTTCTTATGACGAGTTTTCTTTAATAGTAGATTGTGTGGCATTCCCCAAAGAACACAAAGTAGGCTACGCCCAGAGTGGTGCAGTTATCAAGTTAATGTACCACACATATCACAGTATAATGCTTATCTAACGCAACACCACAGAATATATACCCATTTTTTCTGGCAAATAATCTCAGCTTTTAATCTATTCAGATATACTAATTTTTCAGATGAACTCCTCGTTCATAAATAAGCTGGAACTTCCTGTAACAGGTCACCGGTGGTTTTGTTAAGAAAAGCTACTAGGAACTGCAGGATCATAAAGAGATCAGATGAGAATGAGTTTTTGGGGAGAAGAAATCATAGGAGATATTCAAATTCCCAATGGGTTTCCTGCAGATTACTACAGCTCTCATTACAAGACCGAGATATTAAAGGGGGCCCTTGGAAATGATCTGGCAATGTCACAGCCTTCTTTGACAGCTTAGGTTGTCTCCAACCACTAAGCCAAAACATCTTATGACTAGTTAAACTAGTACTGAGATCCTACCAAGTAAGAGCGGGCATAAGCACACGGCTGTTTTTTAATCTTAACGTGGATACCCTAACCCCTGTTCAATTTTATATAGCTTATAAAACGAATTTACTACCGTTGTTATTACAATCGTTCTTTAGAAATATAGTATGAAATCGATTCAAAGAAAAATATTGAATAACAGAGTTTCTCTTTTTGTATAAATATAACCAAAAAGTAACCAGAACTACAGGGTTTTAACTACTTCTTCGATTAGAACTGTTACATTATGAACTTAGCTTGATTTTCTAAAAAGATTTCTCAAATAACCTTTTTGATAAATTTTCAAAAAGGTCTGATACAGTTTGTCGTAAGAGCGGGTTGCCACGGACCGCTTAACCTACTACGGCTGGTTATTTCCAGGGGTCGTAGTAGATTCATCCAAAAATCAGGAAAGATGAAAGATTGTCACGGAATTTGAGTGGTGGGTTATACGAATAGTGATCGGAGCAATGTTATAATATAATCCACAGGGAAAGTACGCAAATTTTCTCCACAACCACGATTTCCAATTGTATAACTCCTCAAGCAGAGAGCCGCAGAGTACGCCCATAGGTATGGGAACTCACGTTCAATGATAAAAAATGAATACAGCAACTCCAAAATACCATTCGCCTATCCGTACCTAAGGCTCACTTCTTTGTTACTCAAATACCTGACAACATATCTGGCCCGATTCAAACTACACAACGAGACTACAAAACTACTCGCTCGACTGACTCTCCCTGACTATTCTCCTCCACTATCCACTGCTCTTTCCCTACCACCAGCGTAACTCGGCTGAATCTGCGTGGTGGGGGGTTCCTTATGTATTTTCCTGCCCTGCCTTGTTGCTAGGTTTTACCCCCTTTGTAAATTTTACCCATTACACCTTGTTTCCAAATCCAACGGTGAGTAACTGTGAAAATTCATTATTTTAATTATTTATCTGTACAGCTCGCGTAACTTATAATAAAAAATTACCTTATTAAAAAAAGTACACGGTCAAGAAATTCCAATAAAATTTGAGTCATTATAACAAGTAATAGTAATAATGAAAGTTTCAAATAATAAATAAGGATGTTAATATAAAATAATCTATAACATATATATATATATATATATATATATATATATATATATATATATATATATTTATATATAGTGATAAACGTAATTTTAAAATCCTGTGGATGTGTAATACTGCTCAGTTGCAACAATTGCAGTGCTAGGTTATACTTGAACATAAAGGTGTGGTTAGATTATAGATTATATTACTGATTTTTAGATGTCTTATAACAGTAATCCACTGGTAATTCCGGTTGTCATAAATAAGAGGAGCAATCACTTCCGGTCGGTATCAGGCGGCATGAAGGCTTCCCTCATAACTTGTGCCGTTCCTGATTGGGTGCCTTATCAGTCAAGATAAGTTAAGGCCACCTTTTTTCTTCAATAACTTCTTCTACTTGTATAATATTAAATAGTATGTAATATTAAATGTAGCATTATAAAAATTGAATTCTTCATATTTTCGCTCCCGGGAGAGGTAAAAAAATAATATGCATATAAATGTTTTCATGCAACAGAGTTTACAAAGAAGCCAAAATCACTTAAAATAAAAGCATTGAAACTTTCATAAATACAAAACTATAAAGTTTGTTACTCGTAGTGCTTTAATATCAAAATTAGAAGAACAATTTATTACATTCATGTTGAATAATAAAAATCCTGACAATTTTAGATTTGAGGGACATAAATGCTTATAGCAATGTGTAACTTGCATGGCTATGATAAATAAAACTTTTAAACCAGATGTCCTGGGAGCCATTTTGATTTTAACCCCATGAGAATTATGTGAACAACGTTTACGCACTTACTATGAATGAAGGTATGTGTCCCATAAAAATATGTCTTAATGTCAAACTGAATATATATTTATAGTTAAGAAATCTCTCTTTCTCTCTCTCTCTCTCTCTCTCTCTCTTCTCTCTCTCTCTCTCTCTCTCTCTCTCTCTCTCTCTCTCTCTCTCTCTCTCTCTCTCTCTCTCTCTCCCCTCTTACTTTAAAATGTATAAATGTATGTTACATCTATGTAAGTATGAAATCCTTGGTGTTATTTTTGTGTAATTTATAATTTTTTTAAACAATGTTGGTCATGTAGGGATTATTTATTTCTTATATTTAATTACAATTAGATACTGCATGTTTTGTTTCAACGTGAGTTAATCCATCTCTCGAATACTCATATAAAAATTACTTGTCCCTGATATTTTACTGTATTTTTTGTATCAGATAATGCATATTCTGTTTCAACGAGAATAGTTGCAGTTGTCTCTTACATGGGTTATGCTTGTATGGCGATATATATTTCAAGATTTTACATCAATAGAAAGTTTTTTAAACGATCGTCTTAGACATTATTTCTAAAAATTACCTTTCTACTATTACCTTTTAGTTAAATTACCTTCTAGTAAAAATAGTGTCAAAACAGTGAAACCTCTATTTTTATCCGTGTAAGTGTCCAATAATTTCGCTTATTGTGATATAATATAGATCTATTTCCCATGAGAACTACGGCAGGCATAATACAAATACTGATCCATTTGAGTTAACAAACATAACACATAAAACTCAGTGAAACATCGTCCGAAAAACTTCGGCAGGCTTCTAGATAATTCGTGAAAACAATAAAACGAATTAAAGTTGATAGCGTTTTCAACATCTAAAACTGAAATCAGATGTAAATCTGGTCCTAATGTAAATCTCTACCCATATAGCGAAACAAAGTTCAAACAGGACTTCGTCATGAGTTCTCAGAAATATTCTTTTAGTTCTTACCTATCACAGAACGTATACTTGGTTTCGATTTGGCCACATAACGTATATTTATGAGGTAAAACATAAATGTTTTTGAGTAATAGGTTCTAGGCTAAAAACTATGTCTCATAATGCACATCATTGTTAATTATAATATCTTACACATTTAATGAAGCATATTAAGAATGCTAAGTAAAATTCCCTTAATGATTTAAAAATTTAAGATTTTATAAAAGGACTTTGAACCAGTTCATGAGATTTTTCATTCGTTATAAACTGCCTCATCAGAATTCTCTCCAGTGACTGTTCAGTAAATCAAAAGGTAATCGATTCTCCCTATCCTTTAATTTTAGTAAGTGATTGTTTTCAATGCGAAATTAAATCTTGAACCTCAGTAATTTTATGTCTTTACTTTAAAGGTTTCAATCCATCAAACCTATACTCTAACATTTTTTCGCTTTCATTACTAAATTTCTAAGAATATTTTGGTAAATCAAACTTATTTGGACATTTGGTATTAAAAAAATATAAAAATGAAAATACGACCTTATAGTTTGTGCTGCAAAACACGGTTGACTCAGTTCTTAACAATAAAATGTTAAGGTTTCTATGAGTATTTTTACCCAAAGTGTGTCCAAATTATAAACCATTCCTCTTTAAAACACAAATAAGAGAGATATAATCAAACTATTTAAGCACTTTGTAATGAAATGTTTCAAATAACAAAATAATAGATTAGACCATAATACTGAAAATAAAATAACTTAATAACTTAAATAAATAATACGTTGACAACCAAAAAAATATTTATACATAAATCTTGGACAATTATTGTAGCAGTGCATCTTCAGTATAAGAACAATAAGCAATCATGAAAGTTTAAATTTTTGAAATTTCAAAACAAAAAGACAAGAGATTTGAGTAAAACAAAGCACGCCCATAACGCTAAACTGAACACAGCAGCAGATTCCGTCTAAGCCGTGTAAGCCAACCTCCACTCTGTACTGAGAGATAGATTGACTTTTTGTTTCTTTTACACCGTCTTTGCCTTCCCCTAAGGGGAAAGATTATATTTAGTAATTTTATTTCATTGAATGTTGTGACCAGTCTTTTGATACAGTTTTTGAAAATAGTTATGTTAAAGGTATGTTTAGTAGAAAAGCCCAATTTTATAAACTACATTCTACTAATATTATATTGAATTAAAGCTAAACTGCTGCGTTTATTTACATAAATTTTTTAAATTTTATTTTATTTTGATATTTTTAATAGTTGTACTAATAAGATGTTTGTTTTGTTATATTTTATAGAAACCAAAACGTTTAATTTTACAGATTGAGCCTTATAATAATCATAAATTTAATTATTGTAAAATATTGTATATTATTTTCAAACTTAACTTAGATGAGTAAAGAAACATTAGAACCACAACCGGAAACTTTAGAGCAAGATTCGCGTCAACAAAACTGTAGCTGAAGCATTACTTTTCCAGTTATAGCTAGACTAAGTCAAGATTTTATCCTTGATACTTAGTTATCAACGTTAGGAATACAATTTTAAATATAAATTGGATTAATTATAAAAAGGCAAATATTTTTGGAACTATTTGTGAAATATTTCCATCGATGTAAATAAAATTTGTATTTACTCACACCAGAGGAATGTTCTTAAAACTCCACCAAATAATATTTTGTAAATACAGTATAATTCATTCGATGACATGTATAGACTAATATATGAACAAACAATGTTGGCTTTTAGGACAAAGTAGTTAAAAAGCAGCCCTCATATAAAAGTATTTTGTTCTCCATACTATTACCACGAACTCGCCAAAAACATCTCTTATTTGTAGTGTTTTATAACTATTTTAAAATAAAATAGACAATTGAAAGGAAAATAAATGCTGCTCGATAAACTGGAATGGATCACCGTTAAAAACTTTGGAATTATAAAATAGCCCCATACTAAATATGCAAGAAACTGGTGTAGAATACTAATTGTTACGAATTGAATGCAAAGTATTATTAGAAATCAACCTATTCTAAACTTCGTATGTTTGCATAACGATGTGGCAAGATTGAACAACATGAAATAATAAATAACACATTCTAGAGCTATCGAGACACATTTTGCTACCTGTGTTGAGTCATCACCGACCAAGAACACAGTATTGTGCACACACACACTACCTATTTTCCAATTATCAGCAGAACATTTGCAAACCTTCAGAGCTATATAGTGGAATTAGTAATGCCATGTCCAAGATGTAACGTATAAGCCGGGATATAACATGTTTACAGTCTGTCGGCTTTATGGCCAGTATTTGCCATACGTGAACCTTTCATGAGTTTTCATGATTCGTGAGCGCAGAATACGATCCGTTCGTTGCATACAAGAACAAATACAACTTATGAAATATATATTTAGTTTTTTTTCTACCATTAAAATAATAAAAATAGTAAATACAGTGCTAAAAAAATAATTATGTCCAAAATGTGTTTCGTTCAAAAAATCTGCATAAACTCAAAGTTAAACGTTGATTGTGGAATGGATAAGTGGGAAAATAATGTACATTATATTTTATGAAGCATAGTATTTAATTTTGAGGAAAAGATAAATTAAAATTCATTATATTTCAAGATCATGATTACTTACACTAAATTCTAAAGGCTATTATACCTAGGTATGGTCTATTAGACATACCAGAATTTATTATAGCTAATTAACTAATAGAATGGAGGAGTATTAGTTATAACATACAATAGATATTAAAAAGGCAGTTAGAAATATTTAACATATGTTGGTTGAAAAAGATATTCAAGTTAACATAAATATAAAATATCGAAACCATTATTGTTAATCCCGGAAATATCTTATCCCATGAAAACCCATTAACCACATAATTCCAAAATAGCAAAAATGTATTTTTGGTAAATTTCAGCCACGTTTCCGCATACTGATATAAATTAAAAGTAAAGGACATTTATCCTTTTTGAATAATTAGGATAACGTACTCATCATTTTCTACGATCCCCGGTGAAATATATCAAAAATAAATACAAAATTTAGTATAGACAGCATATTTAAACGAATCATAACATAAATATTTGAACATTCAAATACAATACTACACTACATTAAATAGTATTAAAGAAATTAATTTAAAACTCATTTTAATTTATTGTAACCTGATTAAAATGTCATGATAACTACACACATTATAGCGTAGTTTAAATTAAAACAATAACATTAGTGAAGTAGAATTATTAAATTTAATATTAAAAAAGAGAAAAAGTAAAATATTAGCAATATATCAATTATAACACAAAATTGAAAACTAATATATAATTTTTTATATGAGTCTTGTTCAAAATTTCTAAAATAAAGTTACCTTTGATATATTTTTTAGATATTTATTATCATTAATGAAGTGTATTACCAACCAAACGTTTAAATAGTCTGATGTTTAACGATAAATATAATAGGATAATAAATACACAGGATTTCAATTTATTGACAAACAAAATAATCGTAGCATGAAATCTTTTTCTCAAATTATTTCATTTATTACTCGTGAAGCTGTGAAGAAAACAAACTTTACCTAATGAATACTATGTGACTCTATCAGTAATATCTAAACTTTAACAAAACAATAAACGTGTACTGACTATCAAAGAAACATTACGTGAAGGACGTAAGAGAATTGAAAGTATAAGTCTGTAACTTTAATAATATTTACCTTACATTATGGAGTGCTCACTTCACGAAAAACGACCGAATATAAAACAGTCAGGAAAAAAAGAATACGGCGAGTGACTCACAAAACGCTCACTTTTTGTAGTTTTGAAATGGCTCTAATATAATTCTTTGAGCCTGAGGTAACTATTTAATGCAGAAAAATAATACCAACTAACATTTCCAGTATCACTTCATAACACTGATTGTAACTTTTTGGAGCTCATGGACTATCCTACGCCAATAAAAAAATAACCGGCAATCACAACTTATTTGGATATGTTTAGTTCTATTTTTAACGTAGATTTTACTTTCCGTCTATCATATTATTAAATGTATTGAATCCTAGACGACTTGAGAATAGGTACGAATACTTTCCATACAAGTTAATTTTTTTGTAATATAATGTTGTAAGAAACCTATGATCCCTTATTATTTGTGATAAGAATAAAACTAAAAGAACGAATTCCACAACCAGTGATTTAAAAGAAGAAAGCCAAGCAGATTTTGGACACTCTCCAATATATAACACACAGAAAGCTGGTAAGTTATAGATAACGAGTTTAAAGTAATAAAATTCTAAAATGCGGAGTAAACTGTAAAAATGCTTAACATTCAAGATGAAATGTTTTACGTCTTGTTCTTGTTGGACAAATACAGGCTGTAAACTGTCGTCCATAAACAACTTACGTTGTAGGTCAACCTGTCAACAGCTTCAGCGTGTAAAGTAATATATCCTGTGACTAGAGAAATATATGGAAGTTTTAATACTGAATTCCAGGTATGCACAGGTTTGTACTATCTGTCAACTTGTCAACAGCTTCAGCGTGTAAAGTAATATATCCTGTGACTAGAGAAATATATGGAAGTTTTAATACTGAATTCCAGGTATGCACTGGTTTGTACTATCTGTCAACCTGTCAACAGCTTCAGCGTGTAAAGTAATATATCCTGTGACTAGAGAAATATATGGAAGTTTTAATACTGAATTCCAGGTATGCACAGGTTTGTACTATCTGTCAACCTGTCAACAGCTTCAGCGTGTAAAGTAATATATCCTGTGACTAGAGAAATATATGGAAGTTTTAATACTGAATTCCAGGTATGCGCAGGTTTGTACTATCTGTCAACCTGTCAACAGCTCCAGCGTGTAAAGTAATATATCCTGTGACTAGAGAAATATATGGAAGTTTTAATACTGAATTCCAGGTATGCACAGGTTTGTACTATCTGTCAACCTGTCAACAGCTTCAGCGTGTAAAGTAATATATCCTGTGACTAGAGAAATATATGGAAGTTTTAATACTGAATTCCAGGTATGCGCAGGTTTGTACTATCTGTCAACCTGTCAACAGCTCCAGCGTGTAAAGTAATATATCCTGTGACTAGAGAAATATATGGAAGTTTTAACACTGAATTCCAGGTATGCACAGGTTTGTACTATCTGGAATATTTTACTTGTTGAATGCCCTTGGCTTATTACTTTTAAAAGATAAACCACTATTTACACGGTTTAACATTAACAGATATAAATTAAATTATAAATAACTATTATTCAACAACTATTTTCTATGTTTATATGAAAAATTGAAAACTAAAATTACTTATTGATCGTTTTATAAAATAATGAACTCAATAGAGCAGATTCATAACTTTTCAGCCTGTTCATAGGTATGAATTACAAGAGCTGAAACCTAAACTTTCGGCATCTCATACCTGCATTCTTTTTCAGGTCGTGTAAAAAACAAATACCGTTCAAAATATTATGAGTGTATCCATAATCTTGATGCACTTACAAAATCATCAATACCTGACTACCACCATCAATAGCTAACTTTAAATAGGTAGGTCTAAATAAATTTTTATTTATTTTATTTTATTATTATTTTTATTATATTTATTTATTTTATTGTATTTATTAATTTTATTTATTTTACGGCTACTGATCAAAAACCGGGCATTTATAAAAGTTGAGGAGTTTAGTACACAAAGAGTTTATGTCGTTAAACCATGTTACAGTTCATTACGTCTTATACAACTAATAATATTTGTTACACTTTTATCAAAATTTTAAACTTCCATTATGAATTTTTTAATAAATTATTTATTTGTTCTTCAACAAAAAAAACTTTAAAACGTGCTATAAAAACTCGGATGTATTAATGTGATTTAGGAGAATTTATTCAATTAAGTAAACAAATATGGTACAAGAGTTATGAGAAAAACGTTCAGCTAATTACCATTTAATAATTAAATCTTGTAAATTAAATATGATACAGTATTAATATACAATATAATTCCTATGTAATGGTAAACTTATTATTAATTTGACTATTCTACTTTTAACGGTAAATTCCCCCATAGAATAGCTTACATATGTACGAGTACAATGTAGTGTGGATATCCAAGATAACATTTAACAAACGGTAAATATTAAATATAAAGCACTGTAATTTTAAAAATATAATTTTATGACAATTTTAGTGTTAACATGAGCGTATTATTTCTTATAAAGATATGGACTGAGTTTATACAAATTAAAGTGGTTTCCTTCTTCATAAATAGTCGTTTTACTAATAGAGTAAATTTTTTTTTTTAATATAGGGATTCCAAAGTCGTGTTCTTACAATATTTAAGAGCTTCCCATCCTAAAATATCTTTTTATTATTTAAATAACTTCAACCGATAACCGATTACGGTGATCTGATATTATGTTTAGTAATTAAATAGAGCTTTTGTTTTATATATGACACAATACAACTATAATACAGAGTTTTTGAGAATATTGATTTGAAACAAGCCACCACATGCCCAACATTTAAGATCATTATAGAAACTATGAGTAGAAATGTTATCTGTGTAAAATCCTTGAATGGAAGTGTGTTCGATACAGGACCTATCCCTCAGGACTGGTACGCTGTCGTCAGGTGACCCTAAACATTACATGTTTAAGGATGTCAGTTTATAACCAGTATTTGTCCAACGTAAACATCTAGTAAAAAACCTATATTTACGCCCTTTTACACTTTACTACACGCCCCTAACGCAGGTTATAAGACTGCTCATTTTGTAAATGTTACTATTCAATATACTTATTCAGTTACTTTTAGCGTCTTGTTTTCAAACTGTACAATGTGTCAATTAACATTTATGTTTTTCACAGTCAGATATAATTTATTTGTTATGTATATTTTTAGTGACCAAATTTATTATGTTATGTGGTCATAAAGTAAGGAAAAACGTTTGAACAATCTGGACATTCAAACTATTGAAATTGAATATTTTTATTAAGTACAAAACAAAGAGTGAAAGTACAGTGTAAAGGATAAATCTCCCAGTACAGAACGAAGGTTGACTTTACACGGCTTAGGCACAATCTGCTGCTGTGTTCTGTTTAGCGTTATGGGCGTGCTTTGTTTTCCTCAAATCTCTTTTCTTTTTTTTAATTCAGACAAGTATGATCAATAGTTACTGAAAGCTTGATTTGTTTTATTTCCAGAATTTTACCATTTATCACAGACATCAATACCTGTTTTGTAATTAGTATACGCAAATGTAAATTACCATCATATGTATATTAGGAATATATCGATACACGTTTCACCGAACGTGAAATTCGCGACTGTAAGATTTATTGGTCGCACATTTACAAAAATATTATTATTGTTTCACATTAAAATACAAACAAATAAAATTATTTAGTTGATATACTGCCATAATTTATGACGTTTATTATTAGTTAAACTGACCATAAATAATGAGAAAGTAAGATAATACGTAGAAGGATTTTTTGTCACAACTTGAATGTAAGTAACAATATATCTAAGGTCTAAGGGCATCAAAGAACAGTTTATTTGCCTCAACCCAGACTTGCAAAGATATATGAATAAAATTAAAAGCCACAGAAAAGTATTTATAAAATTAATCAAAACGTATACACAGGCAGAAACATTACTTGTCTTATATTTTAGCACTTAAACATCGAGGAATGTCATACATAAAATAATACTAATAATAATAACGAGGAAGCAATTTGTTTGTACCTGTTGTTAACAAAAACATGTCTTCTAGGCACAATCAAGTGAACCAATATGGTGATTCATTGCTTCTTAGACTTAAACTAAATTAATTCTTCTAAAAGATTAAGATAACTTGAATAAGAAAAAACCAAAAAAACAAGAGCGATAGGCTGTCATAAATTACATTTAGTAGTCTCAAATGATATAAAACAAACACGAGCCACAAAGGTCATATAACAATCGGTATCCACATCTCTCATGTATACTTAAACATAAATACGTTTCTCTTGGTGAAGACAGAAGATCCTATAATTTGATATTAAATATTCTTTACTAAAGAAGCAGATCTATTGAGCAGTAAAATCCCCAATCTGGCGCCAAACAACTCACACCGGAACCCGTTAAGCCACTTGATACCGACCGGAAGTGATTGCTCTTGTTATTTACGACTTAATCGGAACTGCCGGTGGATTACAGCCATAAGCATTCTAAACACCAGTAATGTGTTAACCCTTCTTCCTTGTACGTGACGGTCAATTTATGATACTTTAAATATGATAAAAACAAAGTATGATATTTTAATATAAAACGAGTAGAATGTCTATAATATTTGTAATATATCCAGAAGAGTAGGTTTTTAAGTATTTAATATTCAGTAGAAGATTTCTTGATAGTAATGGACATAGTTTAGGGCTAAAATCAATCAATATAGCTTTGCTAAAATCAATAACTGATGAGCTTTGCTGTGGCCATTGTACTTGTCGTCTGATGTAAACGCCTTCTCTGACTGGTGGACACATCGCGTGGCCCATCTGTATGTCTGTCCGCCGTCCAGGAGCATCACTTACACGCCCATGCATTCGTCGTCGTCGTACCGTCGCAGCCTGGAGACATAGTCGGGTTGCGTTCGCTCACCCCTTTGTTCTCTTTGTGGTGTCGCCCCGGGCCTCTTTCCTCGTTGTCGTTTTAGTTGTACCTTAGGAGCCGTTCTGAAAAATTAATCTAGTTGTGGCCAAGTCTGGAGATGTGGTCTTGTCAAGGTCACTCACAAAGTCTAACGCTTTTTTCCCCAATGGGCAGAGCAATGTCGTCATGTGTCTCGATTCTGTCTCTTCTGGTGCTCGTTAGAAGTGTGTTTATAGTGTTTCGTTCTTTGTTCTTGTTGAAGTCTCGTATTGGAGCTCGCCGCGTCTGTCTCTCTTGGGCAAAGTAGTTTTGGGTTTCGATGCATATTTCTCGTACTCGTTATTATCTATATCGTATCTCCCAAAGGAGGTGACCTGACCTGGTCGCAATCGCTTACTCCTTCTTTCTTAGTACGGTTTTCCACATCTAGAGAAATCAGTAATTTATTCTTAAATTATATACAAAAAAAATATATATATTTTTATTAACCTCTAAAACAGCATTTCAACAAGTATCACAAAAATGGAATATTTCATATACAGGTGTGTTACTTTTAACGAATATGTGTAAGAAATATCTTCATTTACTTTATAACAATGGAAATTTTTAAAAACGTAAAGTCTCTATCACTTTTAATGTGTATCGAATAGGTTATAATATAATCGTTTGTATCGTTATTTTGAGGCTTTACATTGAAAAGATCATGAGCATTAAAATACATTGTGTAAGAAATAGGTTTCTCCTAAACATAAGAAAAGAACATTATTCAGGTTGAAAACGTATTGAAGTATAAACCTAGCCACTTTTGTTTTAAAGAGCACCTATATAAGGAAAGGAGAGAGTTTGGATCAATCAATATGGTGATAAAAATGGTGTTATTTCAATAATTTTTACAGCGGCAAAATACGACAGATAATACCAGAATGGGTACGATTTTCTACCCGTGTTTATTAACAAAATTAAGTTCACGTAGAAATCTCTATATATTGCGAAATTTGTAAGGTTATAGTAAGGAGGATAGATATGCTTCTAGTAGCTCAAATAATCTTATTCGTCGAAAAACTGCAAAAGATATGATGAATCATTACAATATTATAAATCTGTATGAGATTTTCGCATACACACTTGGTTCATTTTTAAATAATCTATAACACAGTATCATAATTTATGGACGCTCTCAAAGAATTAATTATTAGGCTATATCTGATAAACAAACAACTCCGCATCTCTATAAAAATATAAAAATAAAGCTAGCCATGTCTATTTCTATGGCCAAACTCTGAGCGAATGTAGATGTACTATTATAAGAGTTAAAGCAGGATCCTAAGCGTCTTTGGAATGAAACCTATATGTGCAGTATTATTTTATTAGTTCATTATTAGCTGTCATTATCTTAGGAAAGTCTATTGGGAAATTCTGGTGAAAAAAAATAACGGAGCTCACTTGATGGTGAGCTGTCAGAGGGATTTGTGTTCAATTACTGTAATGTCAACCCGTATTAATTGATTTCGACGGACCAAAGTCGTCACATGTCACTTGAGAACCTACTTTACTTCTTACTTTACGTTCTTAACTACGTGCATGGAGATATGTATGTAGAAGTGGTTGAAAATGCGTCCATAATAAATTTACCAACACGTCAAAAGTACTTCTCTTTTATTCCTTTGTGCTCAAATTATGATTCGTATAACAAGCAGAACAAGTTGAAAACTATCGTCCCATTACCATTCTCTCTGCTGTTGGGAAGGTGTTTGAAGGGCTCGTACTGTCTCGTTTGAGACCATACTTGAAACCTCTAGTTTGTCCTAGTCAACACGGTTTTACCGCCTGCAAATCCACAGTAACCAATTTACTTCTGTTTGAAGAAAAAATACTATCCACCATGGGGTCTGGTAAACAGCTGGACGTGGCTTTTATTGATTTTGCCAAAGCCTTTGACAAGGTTGACCACTACATTCTTGGACAAAAACTCAAAGCTTATGGCATTCACGGCCCACTCCTCTCCTGGCTGAGCGACTATCTGCTGCGACGGCGCTTGCTGGTAAGGCTTCCTGGTGCACTTTCTCAGGAATTCCATCAATCCTCGGGCGTCCCTCAGGGCTCCTTATTAGGCCCATATCTTTTCACTGTATTCATTAATGATATTACTTCGATACTGAAAGTGGATGCCCTGCTTTTTGCTGACGACGTCAAAATCTACACGGTGGTCTCCAGCCGGGACGACTCTGCACTGCTTCAGTCGAGTCTTGATGGTGTTCTGGATTGGTGTAGAACTAACAACATGAATCTAAACTCGTCCAAATGCTCTGTAATGACCTTCAGTCGATTGCATCAACCTAGTATTTTTCAGTATTCACTGGATGGTCAACCTCTGGATAGAGTATTCAAAATTAAGGACTTGGGTGTTACCTTCTCTGCTGATCTTTCCTTCAATGACCATGTCGATGAGCTGTGCAGAAGAGCGTATAGGATGTTGGGATTCATCAACAGGTCTACTCGTGGAATGACAAGCTCTGCAGTCTTAAGGACTCTCTACTCATCCTTCGTTCGCCAGTTATTGGAATATGCGAGTCCTGTTTGGTCTCACTACCAGCTGGGTCTTGTTGACAAACTGGAAGCGGTCCAAAGGAGATTCCTGAGACTGGTGGGACTGCGGCGAGGACTGCTGTTTAGAGACATTCCTGTTGCTGAGCTGCAGGCCGAGCTTCTTCTCCCAGATCTTCGGACCAGGCGCTGTGTGGCGGATGTCTTGTTGCTGATTCGGCTGATAAGGGGGGAGCTGGACTGCCCGTCGCTGCTTTCGCGAGTGGATTTTCGTATACCATCGGGGACTCGTTCGAGGGAGTTGTTTGGGAGGCGCCAATATTCAAGAAACTATGACTTCCATGGTCCACTTGCAAGGATGATGAGGACTGGCAACCGTCACTGCGGCGGGTTGGATCTCTTCCACGACGGGGTTTCGACCATAAGGAGAGGAGTATTGACAGCCGCACAGCAGGACTCTACATGAAGCGTCCTACCGTCTCTATTCTTCATTTGTTATTATTTTTTGCATACGTACATATAGTATTTATTGATTGTTATTGTTTTTGTTACTATATATGCATTTTTATCGATTGTTATTATTCTTAGTATATTTTTCAAGTTGTTACATACTTTGCTCGTATTTATATCTGCATGTATTCGGTTGCTGGTATACTTATTGTTTGCTTGTTATAGGTTTGATTTGTAAACATTGGTTTGTCTTTTATTTCTTGCATACGTACAGATAGTATTTATTAATTGTTTTTGTTTTTGTTACTATATATACATATTATCGCTGTTATTATACTTAGTATACTTTTCAAGTTGTTGCATACTGCTTGTATTTATACTGCTTGCATGCTAGTATTCTGTTACTAGTATATTTAAGTATCTGCATGTTATAGATTTGATTTGTAAACATTGGTTTTGCCGTTGGAATGAAATAAATAAATAAATAAATAAATAAACATTTTGATTTCTCAACCATTCAAAAAATGAAATTGAATCCATTGGCTGAAAGGTATTGAATGTTGATTAACCGTTTCCGTATTCATTTCCGTCAATACATCACCGTAATTGAGATAGAGACAGCACAATATTCATATTTTGGAGCCGCCAAAGAAACTAGTGTTAATGAATACCTGTTACTTGGTGTGTGTGGATACATAGATTCTTATTATGCTTAATGCCTATTCATTATTATACTTATTGTTCAATATGTGTATGTGTGTGTGTGGGTGTGCACGCGCGTGCTGTTTTCTGCTGCTTTTTTGTGAATTTAATGTACCGTACATGATACTTAATGATAATGTTTTTTTACCAAACTCAACCCGATTGAACTAGATTTCTTTGTCTTAACACATACAGTGAAAGAGAGAGGTATGGTCATACAGATAATCACAGATTAGTATGGTTTGTTATCAATCCGTCATTAATATTACTACGACGAATCGTGTGTCCAAAATATTTAAAAGGCAATTACAAACAATTTTTTATATACGATATGTACTAAATTAGTATTATACATACATACATATATATATATATATATATATATATATATATATATATATATTATACATTTTCTTCAAGTCGTTTTTTTATTGCAAGGTTGTTTGGTTGAAAATTATTAGAGTAGATAAAACAGACGAACCAAGACAGCCACGTTAAATCAATTAATGGTCGTTGGGTGAACTACTGATCATCACACTGGGTGGTGGTGGTGACGGAATCACGGCGGCAGGGGAAGAGTCAAGCGCAGGGGAGAGTAAGAGTGCATGTTTCAACAGGTTGATGACTGATCACGTCATGGTCTATTTATAGCACCGGTATGTCCCATCATGTGTTTACCATTCACAAGTAATGCGGCTGATAGGACGAGCACAAATATGTGCAATGTTATGTGATCATAGCCAGCTCGTACATTACTGTTTTCGGTGATAAGTAAAATAGCTTTTATGGAATATGTAAAACTGATTTCATCGGGCAGTAAAGAAGGGTGAACTAGAAAAATCACCAAGTACGGTAATATTTTAAACTAGTAATTGAGAAATTCGGTTTTTATCACACATATATTATAAAGATAATAACATCATTTCGTCCAACAAATGCTTTGCAATATAGTACAAGATAACAGATGTCTCTATAATGTACACAAATTATGTATTATTTCGACAACAATTATGTATTATTTCGACAATAATTATGATTTACAGAGAAAAATACCGGCGGCCAAAACTTTTCTAGCGTAACTTTGACAGTAAACTGCCACAAGTTAGCTCATGGTTACAAAATAATAGTAATGAAATTATCCTTAAACATATAAAGGTGCTGGTATGCACAAAATGGTATGCTAACGTAACAACCTTATTTGTATACTCCTTCTAAGCACATACCGTAATTAGGTTTGCGTGTATAAATATGCCTTAAAAGTGAAAGAGCTATCTTACTGCAATTACAATTTTTCAATACAGTTTAAATTAGAAACTGTGTCTTCATTTGAAAGAAAGAATTGTAATTTATATATTATATATATATATATATATATATATATATATATATATATATATATATATATATAAATTACAATTACAAACATATAAAACATAAAGTATACATAAAACCTTTTCCGGTTGTTTAGATTTATGGTAGTATAATGTATTTATCTATATTAAGTGTTTCAAAATACTAAATCCTTGGAAATACAAGTTATATGCTATATATTTTCATCCAAAATTTACCTCATGTTTTTCTTAACCTATAAATAATACTAGTTCATAGGGTGTTTGTATGTATGGCTATTCTACAACAGTCATGGTTTATCGTATTTAATATGGACTTATCCTGACATACATTAGCCGAATTTTATTTACTAGCGTTAAAAAACTAAATAGCATAATTATTAAAAGATTGTTGAATATGTCAATGACATTTCGGTAATGAAAGTTACAAACATTAAGCTATGATTATAAAATTTATTTGTTTAGAGTGTATTTTAAATACGCGATACGTTTTTGACGTGTATTTATAACGTTCACTCACCCCCAAATATGAGATATATGCCAGACAAAAAAGATATCCAATAAGCTCCCCTTGGACACTCAACCAACTGACATGATGAGAACCAGAAACCGTTGAAGCACTGTAACGAACTCCACGATTGGCTGCCAGGAGCGGTCTACGCATTGTTACTTGAGTGCCCCTCCACTCTAGAACTGAGGTCCTTCCTCCTCATTGTGGCACTCGGTTTGGTGCTCCTCATTAATGATACTACAATCCCTTCTTGATTACAATGTCTCTTGTGTCATTTTATACTCATTTACAAGGCTGTTATTGATGGCAATATATAATTTAACATAATTTAGCAATAAATAAACTTTAGTAGTAGTAAATTACTTTTAGATATAATAATACTAGGGTCTCAACACCATTCTGAGAATTATAGAACGTTTGAATACGTTATTGAAAAGCTAGGAGGTTCCAGTATTCACTGTTTTGGATCAACCAGCGTATTAGTCGAACCTTAACATGATCCTAAGACCAACATATCAGATGGTTGTATTATTGTATGTGAATTTAATATTTTAAGTCCAGTATAAGTCTTGCATATCTTCGAACATAATTAAAAAACAAATCTTACATCTCAAAATTAAGTCCAATCTCTTAATTCAATCGAAAATTTACAAAGGAATGGCCCTTACAGAGGAAAAGAATTAGTAATTTAAATGTGACTGCGATTACAATACTCATCAAAGAGTTATTCATATTTCCAGTGATATATTGACCACCACCACTGTTGAAATGACTACTAAAAACCATTTACTTGGAGGAGGCTAAGAGTTTTATTGAAACTAAGATTTAATATAGCTGTCTCAAAATTATTTTATTACCTTACATAAATCTTTCGTGGTGAATGAAAGAATAAAATATGAACTAGCCTGTAACATTATGGAACTGTTTATAATATTCTCTAACAAAATATAGCCATTATGGGAGAATAGGAACTTCAAGTGGAGTGCGAAAATTGCGATTGATAGAAAGGAAATGATACGGGTTGACATTACAGTAATTGAACACAAAGCCATCTGACAGCCTACCATTAACTGAGCTCCTAACGGACACCGTATCGCCACTTTGTATCTCGACATGTTTCCAATAACACTCTGTAATATCAAGGACATTTATAACGAACTGACAGGATGATAACTGCGCACATCCTTTTTGTATAGCTTATTCGTTCTCTTCGCTTTATGTAGTTTCACAACTGTTGCACTTAATATCTACAAATGTCATGTATAAATTATATTCACAATCAATATTAATTTATCTACGATACGTCCTCTGTAATATGACACATTACATGACTGAGTTGTTTATAAAAGTGGTTAGACACGTATCATTTGCGTGATAGGTTTTAAAGTTTGCTTTAAGTTTTAACTTTTCTCTACAGCTGATGCCTAAAAAACATGTATTTATAGTATTCAGTAAAACTATTTACGGTGATCTGATGACAGACAATTCTTGTTCAAAATCCTTTATATCAGTTGAAACTTTAGAAACTACTGAACCTATATTATTAAGTACATAATAATAGAATGGATAATTTTCGTAATTGAGTTGTAAAAAGTGTATACAAGATATTATTATAAATTAAACAAAAACTGAATGGGTAAACAATGGTCAAGATAAACGAACACCGGTTATCCATAGTTGATCTGGGAGCTGTAACTGGATTGATCGATTTGAATTTGCAGATCGAGTTGAGAAACAACACATTGGCCTGATTGAAGTCAAGTCTCTGTGATGATTCGACCTGCTTCGCCTGATGCATTACCCACAACCCGAACCGAAAACAATGTCAGTGACAATTTTTTTTATATGCCAAACGCTTTTGAGACATCTGAAGAACCTTTAAACCTAACGCAACGTCTACGGCTATTCCGACATTGTTGCATTTTTTTAATATTGTGTTCCATGCACAAACAGCACAATTCTATCATGTGAAATTGTTTGATGACTCTGACGTATTGATGAGGGGTTTGGACATGTTTGCACTGCAAGTAATTTCTCTTTTTAAACTATTGTCAGATCTTCCAGTATACGGAAGTGGAGATTAAAGGATTAAAACAGATATCGAAAGTAAATTTCACTGCTTATAATATTATCAAGACCAAGTGCAGACAATAAATGGACATTGGCAGCCAGGACCTCCTTAAAAATCACCATGTCTCAAAGTAAGGAAAATCTATTGAGCCATGGTTGGGCGAAAATCTAATAGGACAGGTAATCTCGGTATTTATCAAATTCACTTCTATATTTTTACATCAAATTTTCAGGGGAGATTTCAGAAATCAATTTCTAGATACTATATAGTACCTCTATACAGTAGAGAGATACTAGAGATCTAGTACATCTTTCACAGATTTCCTCATGTATTTCTTATATCACTATAGGAATTAAGTTGAATCTAAAATTCTCCGTCACAAAGGTATTGTTTAGAAAATATCTACAAACTTGACACAAACAACTCATCAACAATATATTTAGGGATAGCTAAAACCAGCTCTTGTATGATTGTTCCAACGATTATTCTATAATAGCAGATTATGTGATATTCCTCATATAAAAAGAGTAGCCTGCTATATTGCCATTTAATGCAACACCGTATAATCTATATCCACTTTTCCAAGAAATAATATTGTCTTTTAATATATTCAGATTAACTCCTCACAAGTAAATAGACAGGAACTTGCACTGGTGGTTTAGTCACTATAGGCTACTAGGAGTTGCAGACACATAAAGAGATCAGGTAAGAATAAGTTTTTGGAGAGAAGAAATCATGGGAGATATTCAAATTCCCAAAGAGCTTTTTGCAGATTGCTACATATCTCACTACAAGGCCGGGGTATTAAAGGGGGTCCTGGGAAATGATCTGGCAACGGCTCAGTCTTCTGTGACAGCTTATGTTGTCTCCAACCATTAAGCTAAAACACCTCATGACTAGTTAAACTACGAGCATCAAGATCCCTCCAAGCTAAGAAGCGCATGACTATTTTTTATCTTAAAGTAGAAAAACCCTAACTCTTTTTCAATTTGATCATAACTTTTAGAGCTAAATTACTATCGATTATTACAATACCTATTCATGTATATAGCATGATATTGGGCCACAGCTACTATTAAAGAGATATTGTTTACATAAACGTAACAAAAAAGAAGAAACCAGAACTATTTAAAAGGTTTGAGAAATTAATTCGATTAGAATTATAACATTGTGAACGGTATTAACTGAATATTCTAATGAAATTGTAACCTTAACTTTGTAACAAGTAAACATTTTTCGAAACGGCCATGAAATTTTACTCAAGCAGTTTTAATCCGTGGAGTTGCCACTTACCAAAGGCTACTAGGCTGAGGTAATTCCAGAAGTCATAGTAGATTCAACAAAAAATCAGGAAACTAAAACCGTGTCACTGATTCTGAGTGGTGGTTTATACCAATAGTGATCGAAACTGTGTTATAATAAAAGTCGCCCAGAAAGTGGGCAAATTTTCTTATCAACTACTGATTTCAAATTTATCCACTTCATAAAACAGAGAGCTACGGATCATGCCCAGAGGTATAGGTTTCCACGTTCAATGATAAAAAAAAATTAATTTGGTATCTCCAAAACACTGTCCGTTAATCGACACCAGAGGCTCACTTCTTTGTTACCCACATACCTAATCGGTCCCCTAAGAACGTTTCCAGCTCGATTGACTTGTCCGGACTCTCCACCGCCATCCACCGCTCTTCTCTGCCCAACCACCACATGGCTTAACCTGCGTGGTGGGGTTCCTGATGTACTGCCTGATCCTGCCTATCCTAGTTGCTTGGTTTTTACCCCTTCCTCCTTTTAAATTTGACCCACTACACCTTGTAAACGGTAAATGCGTGATTTTATTCTTTTGATGATTTAACTGTCAATAGAAACCTTCTGAAAATGTCAATAGGGTCAAAACATTCCATTAATATTGTTTTGTAATTGATACTAAATAGAGTATTAAAGCTTGAAATAACGGATAAGGATGCTAATGGACTATTTATAGATTGATTATAATACATCACAAATGTGGTATATTATTGTTCTTTATTAACCACAATTATAATAATTATGTATGTTAACTTTTTTGCATAAATGTAAGGTTGAAAACCTTATGCCTATAGGGTTAACTCTAAAAACTCCTTTTCATAGTAGGAAAGCCAGTAAAATTTTTGTCTTTTTGCTTCTAAAATCTTTACTTAAAGAAAGAATTGCATATCATCATCGTGAAAGATGCCTCCTCCAAAATAGTATTGAGTGTAAAAAAACTGAATTAAAAACAGTGATCGGTACAGAATTCAACAACATTCTCGAAAGCATCCAAAAATAGATGTAAAAAAGTTTCTGAAACAGATAAGAAAAATAAAATCTCCAAACTTGAAAAATTAGGCCCAAAAAATGTGATTTACCTAAAGATGGCAAGGTGAATACGGAATGCAAATAATAAAAATATAATCAACCTCTCTTCAAAAATCCTCAATGAAGCGGAAATATCAGTCTTATCCAAGGGTTTAATCTTTTCTGTCGTACAAAAATCGGTAAAGGCACTGGAGTTCGTAACTGGAATCGAGTCGGCTGTTTCACAGTTATCTGAGGAACAGGGTTACCGGTTTCGTTGTGTGGCCAGTCTTTACTCAGAAAAATTCCTCCCACAAAACCCAATTTTGACAATAGAGGAGAAAAAGGCCATGTCGGTCCTTGGGAAAGACGACACGGTCAAAATCTTACCTGCCGACAAACGCAACGCTACTGTTGTACTTGACTCAGTAGCGTATAAAGAAAAGATTGCGGAAACTCTAAATACTAGCAAATATACAGTTTTAAATAAAAGACCCGACTGATTCATTTGAACGCATAGTAGCAAACACCTTAAGAAAACATAAAGAAATTTTTTTTAGATAAATTTAGATCTAAATTAACTCCTCACCACTCCAAAATCCCCCATATGTATGGCCTTCCCAAAATCCACAAACCTACAATCCCTCTCCGGCCCATCATTAGTTCTCGTGATTCACCTTGCAGGGAATTGTCTAAAGTCCTCTTGGACATCTTAACGCCATTGGTAGGAAAAACTGACTCTTTCATCAAAAATTCAAGGGATTTTGTAGAGAAAGTCAAAATCTCTAAAGTTGACTGAAACTGACAAACTGGTTAAGTTTTGATGTCGAAAGTCTATTTACAAATGTACCAGTTCCAGAAACTCTCGGAATTATTAAATCACGTCTCAAAGAAGACCAAAAATTAAAGGATAGAACTAAACTTCCCGTGCCAGTAATTATGGAACTGTTAGAACTATGCACTCAATGCAAATTATTTTGAGTTAGAGGGTAAAAATTTACCGTCAAGATGAGGGGATGGCAATGGGTTCTCCACTGTCTCCTATTTTCGACAATATCTTCATGGAGGAATTTGAGCGAAAAGCTTTGGCTTCAGCTCAGTTCAAACCGAAGATTTGGTGGAGGTATGTGGATGATACCTTTGTTATTTTTTCTCATGGAGACATTGAATTAAATAATTTTTTGAATCACATTAATAGTATTTCTCCTTCCATCCGCCTCACAATGGAAGTGGAAGTCCAAAACAAGCTTCCCTTTTTGGATGTGTGTGTATTAAGAGATAGGGATGTCCTTAAGACAACTGTTTTTCGAAAGATAACACACACAGGAAAATATTTAAATTATCAATCCAACCATCAAAAATCTGTCAAAGAAGGAGTAGCCTACTCGTTGTTTGATAGAGCAAAGAGCTTGTGCTCAGATAAAGATGGATTAAAAGAAGAATTTAAGAAAGTTGAATCGGATCTCAGAAGCAATGGATACCCTCAATTAGTAATAAATAAGTGCAAAAGAACCAGAAGAATCATTCCTGAGTCAGAAAAACAGAATTGTGATAAATTTGCGTTTATGTCAATCCCTTATGTGCCGGGATTATCGGAGAAAATTAGAAGAGTAGGTAGAAAGTACAACATTAGAACCGCGTTTAAAACACAACAACACTCTTAGACAAAGTCTCGTAAAAACAAAACCAAAAAATGGCACACAGGATTCCAAAAACTGTGTTTACAGTATAAAATGTAGTTGCAATAGGGAATACATAGGCGAGACAAAAAGACCACTAAACGTAAGGATAAAAGAGCACAAAGAAAACACGAGAAAGGTGTCTAACAGAAAAGTCAAAAATTGCACACCATTGTTGGTCCGAAGAGGCCATCATATGAATTTGGGGTGAAGCCAACATAATACATCGGGAACCACAATTTCTTCAAAAGGAAATTAATTGAGGCAACATACATTAAATTGGCAGACCAACCAAACCAATCAGTCGAGATTAGGCCGCTTTGGTTGCCAATTCTAAAAAATGTAACTAAAGAGAAAACCAAAAAGTATCAAACGGATCAGATATTTGTAATAAACCAAATGCGGAGTCACAATATGGTTTTAAGAAGTTCATCTCGCATGAACCAATAATAACGAAAGGGCCCATTCCTGTCCCCCTTCCTTTTTTATTTCCGCCATCTTGTTTTAGTCTGCCGTCACGATTACCATTGGCTAGTCCCTTTGGTTAGTCGTAGTGGTTAGTAGACGAATGAAGACGCATTGTGATCTGTATTCCGTAGATCTGTTTTAATGATTAGTGTTCTGTATAGTTTTTTATTAAGTGCATGTTTATAGAGTTAGTGAAGTTGACAAACAACATGTAGGTTGTGATAAATTAAACCTGACTTAAGAATATGCGTGCCAATAACGCTTTGGTAAGATTTTGTTTATTTTAACCTAGCTTGTAATATTATGTATTAGGTTAGTTCTTTTCCTGAAGAGAAGAGATCAGATTGCAGATCTCGAAACGTAGTGTTACTGTAATATTATGTATTAGGTTTCTATACCTGAAGAGAACGATTGATCTCGAAACGTAGTGTACTGATTTATTGTCCGGAGGTCCGGAAAAATCCTGTTTCCTTCACAATCCTTCCATCGTCAAAAAAATAACCTTCAAACAAAGAATGTTAACTTGATTATGGATGTTACAAAGAACTACAAACTTAATGCTTCTTGCTTAATTTATAAATTTTAAATGTTTACTAATTGTTTTCCACCTATCTCGATCATATTAAAAATAACATTATTTACAAACTTATCTTCAATACTTAAACTTCCTGAAATTTGCAAATTTGAGAGACAGAAAAGTTTAAAGCAATATTTGGCTTCCACGGCAATAATAAATTCCACTTTAGAGCAAGATGTATTGGCGGCCATCTTGGTTTTAGCCCCACGGGAACAATGTTAACTACTTTGACGTCCTTATTTCCTCACAAAGGTAGGTGTTTAATTTTTAAAATATAATACCTCTTCTGGGCCAACTGGAAGAAATGTCGATTTCTCGTATGGATATCATCTCAAAATGTCAACAGCAGATATATTATAACTTTAAATTTAATTTGTTACAACACTAATTTTTTTACTCTCTCTCTCCTCTCCCACCCATCTCACTCCCTCCTCTATCTCCCCTCTCACTCCCTCCCCTCTATCTACCCCTATCTCTCGACCTCTCTCTCTCGGCCTCTCTCTCGTTTTGGTAATAATACGCCTCAATTTTATTATTCATAGCACTTTAACATGGTGGTAGAACTTTCCATCTAATGTCCTTTGACTTTTGAATATGCTGCGTAATGATGTTCTACGAAATGTTAGCTATATTGTATTTCGTAAAACACTCAAAAAGGAATTATTAAGAAAGTATTCATAGATATTGTTTCGATTTATAATAGTAAATATTTGTATTATGTTTTTGATGTTAAGATTAAATGAGTTAATAGGCAACACTTTTCGTAATGGTTATATATTCTTATACACTTGGAGTTAGCAGATATTTCTTTATATCATTCAATAAACGAAACTGTTTTTAAATAATAATACGATTTTAAAAGTAAGTATAAATTGAATTAGATAAATACACATAAGGAAAAACATTAGATAAGAATACATTACTAAATAAATAGTTTAGAAGATACAGAGTGTAAGTTTAAAAATATAAGTTAAACCTGTATTATTTTAATTAGTATAATGGCTATGCTACAACTCAATTGTAAAATTCTACATTTGTGAAAGTTTGAAGACTGTCATGGTGGAGAAGTGGACTCTCTGTCCAAACCAAAGCACGGCAAATAAACGAATTGTCAATAGTCTCTCCGCCGTGGAGTGTCATCGATCGTGTTTGCTGCTTGACTGTTAAAATGACCTATATTTACGAGATATTGATTGCACTATCTATTTTAGAGAGAGATTGCACTATCTATAAATATTGCACGTATTGCACTATCTATAAATAGAGACTTACGTACTCTATTTATTTAAAACTAAGTGTTACATGTATGAACGATGAACTCTAAACATTGTTTGGAATCTATTGAGCTCTCACAGAGAAATTTTCTTACTTCTCTTAGTGTTATAATCTGTTTCATTTTACATGTATACTAAACATGACAGTGGATGATTGTAAATTTATTCTTGCAAGTAATTCTATTTTAAAGTGTGATCTGTGTAACGGGTTAAAAGTTACCAGTGGAGATAACATGTATAAAGGTGTCCAGTGATAAGTTTAAGCCTATAAGTAATAAGGATTATGGTTCAGACTCCAATAAAAGTAGCTACACGAAATTGCGTGTTTAAGGTGAATAAGAGGTTTTTCATACAACGCTCACAGAGCTTTTTGCCTTAAATATGATGGCATTTACCATTTTAAGTGTGCATCTGTAGCTAAGGACAATTATTCTAAATTACAATTTCAATGGGCCTTGGCTTGCATGCAAGGACAAGGACTTAGGCAACGACCTTGGCAGTTCCAGTGCGAGTTCGTTATCTCTACTCTCAGATAAGATAGCGGCAGGTGTTAGGGATTGCGTAATGGGGCAGTCGCATGTGATAGCGGCACCGGTCATTGACCCGGGGATTTAGCGAGGTATCATTTAAACAGCTGTTTGCAGAAATTTCAAATTTAAGAAGCGAAATAAGGCAATCTGATTTGAAGATCACTATTTCTTTGAATACATATGCCGAATGGATAGTCGGAAATGCTAAGATGATGGAGGAATTGAGGAAAGCAGTATTCAAAACGGCTGCGGGTATATTAGATTTGTGACAGGAAAATATTAATTGTATATTAGTTCTTAAGACTTAAAATTACTGTTGCTATTATTTTAATTTCTTATTTGTGAGTTTTATGAAGATATGAATCGAGAAATTTCTGACATTCTTGCATTACACCTTTAATTTTATTTGCTGAAAAAAGGTTTAATAATAAAACAAACAACTTGGTAAAATGACATTTAATTTTCAGTATCGTTTAAAAGTTGTGTTACAAATTCAATGTCGAGAAAATTTCATACGATAAACTATCTATCTGCCATACACAATTTTGAGCATGTAAAGATTATTTATCCCTTATATTTAATTGCTTTCAGATACTGCATATATTGTTTCAACGTGGACAAATCCATCTTAAAAATACTCATACCAAGATTTCTGGTTTCTTATATTTAATTTTATTTAGATAAGTATTCTGATTCAACGATACTAGTTTTACTTGTTTCTGTATGGCTTATGCTTATATGGAAATAGGGATTACAAGTTTTTTGCATAATAGGAAAGTGTTCAAACAATCGCCCTAGACATTTCTAAGAATTACCTTCTAGTTCAACAGTGTAATTTGTATTTATAGCGTGAATGTGTCCAACAATTTTGCCTAGAGAGAGAAGATATATTTTTTTATAGATTTATTTGATATAAGAACCACGGTAGGTATAATTAAGTAAAAAATACCGTCGTAAAAAAACTGTAGGCAATACACTATTCGCGAAGAGGATAAATAATAGCTTTTTCAAGACATAAATCTGAAACAACATGTTTACATTAGTCTAGGTCCGACTACCCATATAACCAAATAAAAGTCACAGGATAGTTCTCAAAAATATCCTAATAGTTATCACCTATGACATAAAGTACACTTGGATAAATCACCTCCCCCTCCAAATGCATTTTTCAGTTTCTTATTAAAGGACTTTGAATCACTTCGTGAATTGCTAAAATTTTTCATTCGTTATGAATTGCCTGATCAGAATTCTCTCCAGTTACTGTGCAGTAAATCAAAATATAATCTATTCTTTCTATCCGTTCATTTTAACAAGTAATTTTTTCAATGCGAAATTAAATCCCTAAATCTCAACAATATTTATTTTAAATTTGTAAATCCTTCAAACCCATAATATGTTTGATATAATTGTTTTAAAACTCTTTAATTGCTCAAATAGTTGTGAACGTGCGCTAAGTTTTTGGATTACTGTTATTTAAAGATAATGTATATAATTTAGCAATAGCCTGTGACAAGAGAATGAAAATGTATGTATATAACTATAAAAAACTAATGTGATTTTAATCGATATTAGCCAATAGATTTAATACATTTTCGGCTTTCTAAAGGCCGAGGTTAATACTTCAAATATAATTAAAGGGGTTTTAACTAATATCCTTTAAACCCACTATAAATGTAGTAAAAAATATAACAGTATATTTAGGATAAATATTTAAATAATAGAATTCATAATACTTAAAAAAAGTAAGCCTTTAAACATATTGTGGCAGTGCATCTTTTAATATTATGTAAGAAAAACATGCAATTTTAAAGTTTTTTTTTACTTCAAAACAAAAAGACAAAAAATTTGAGGAAAACAAAGCACGCCCATAACGCTAAACAGAACACAGCAGCAGATTCTGCCTAAGCCGTGTAAGCTAACCTCCCCTCTGTAATGGTAGACAGATTGACTTTTTGTTTCTTCTTTTGTTTGTCTTTGCATTGCATTAAAGACAAAAATTGCATTTAATATTTTTATCTTATTCAATTGAATTTCTCTGAAGGCTTATATTTTTAAATAAAACTGATAGCTTTTTTCAAACTAAAAGTTACATTAAAAAGACCCCAACTACATTCTAATTTGATTTTCTATTTCGTTTGATTGTACTAAAGTATACTTTTGCTTTCAGTGGTATGAATTTCGAAAATTGAATTATTTTGATTTTGATATGGAAATGTTACATCAAATCTACTTTATATAAAAAACATTAAGTGATAAAATTGAAACAGATCCACGTTAAAATATGCAAATAAATAATAATATTTTTATAAAGTTATTGTTGAATAAACGGTATCGTACTGCTGTTTTGGAAAGACCTTCTTAATTTCTTATATTGCTTGTGTTAATTGGAAAATTATATATGAATAATATTATAAATATCATTAATACATTATTTAACTAAATATTTACGTATATATTAATATAAATATAATATTAAATACTTATATATTAATACTTATAAATTAATAATAAATATATAATATAAGGTCTTGTTTATTTAAAGATTTTGTGAAAACCAAAACATTTATTATTTTTGAAGATTAGGTTTTATAATAATCTCATAAATTTAATTCTTCTCACTCATAATTCAAATTTAAACTGAGACAAATACAGAGAAATATCTTTACCACAGCAATAGGCATGAATAAAACTGGATGAATTCTGCAACACAAGATCCCAACAAATGATGTCCTGTTCCATTTTGAGAGGTTAAAATGGGTAAAACGATACTTTTAATGAAAGTTAATTGCCTAAGCTGTTATTTAAGTTATTTACAGTTTTAACCAAAATTTTTTGTTACCTACGCATAGAATTATTTTATTTATGATATGTATTATATTGAATTTTTTGTGTATTTAGCCCACCTTAGTTTTTCGATAAGTGAAGGTTTTAGTTCATTTTCGTCAGTCGTCATCGTTATTCCATTAGTAAGATTTTAATTGAGGTTAGAGAACTTCTCTGCTTGGGGCAGTGCAGTTAGCCAGAGCCCCAATGCGTCCGCTGCAGCCACCGCTGACGACTGACGAAAAATTGCAGCCGACCCAATAAGACACACCGAGTGCTTTACGAATTGCTTTACGAATTCATCGCACGCGATTATCGAAGAGATTCTTGCACTGAAAAGCATGGAGAAGAAGTACACTGTCAAGTCCCAGAGACGTATGATGTTAGTACAACTCGTCCTTTGATGAGTCACCTACGATTAATAAATATAGAATTTGATGGTATTTCACTGGAAGTTTATACGGTCAAATATCAAAATGCTTATTAGATCATTTATTTTGGAATTTGAAGAATTTACATAAAATCACGTTTTGGCTATCTTAGGGAGCCTGTTTAATTTGTCTCCCAACAATTTAGAATTAGAATTTCAGGAACTGCGTTTTATAGAACAGAATATCTCACAGACCACCAATATTAATGTTTGTTTTTCCCTCATGGCCAAATAATTGGTGTGCGATAGTTGTCGATACTTAATTTTGTTTCAAACGTTAAATTTGAGAACGAGAATCTAATTACGAGTTCTAATTATTAATGATTTATATAAAAACACTAAATAAAGAACTGAAAACTGTGATGATATCGTTCTATTGAAGACAGTAATTAAGTCGGTTCGTTCAGGAACAACAGTCTAGGTTTTCTGTTTATTTTATTTTGGCATTTACATATCTCGTTTTTCTCTCAGCGTATAGTGAGGACGCTGGTAAGGTACAAATACAGCGCTATACTCTGAACCCTAGAATAGAACCTCGCACAACTGCAACTAACAGGGCAAACGAAATAAAAACGATTATCTCAAAAAACCTCACATAATCACTGTGGATCTTATTCCTATCTAGTTTAAATAAGTTAAGATACAATTGACCAACATGAGTACTGTACTGTAAAGCATCCGTACTTTGTCAGCTGTATTTTACTGACTTCGTTGCATAAAATATAAGGATACAAAGCCGGTGTAAACAAGCTTTGATCTTGTACCAATGATTCCTCACGAATGTGTCCTCCTGGAGCATGACTCCAGCCCTAATAATTTTCAAATCATGTATCAAACCTTTTTGCATTCAATACAATCCAGCGAAAGATCAAAATCTTCTAAACAGGGCTAATGAGAAAAAGTTGAATAGACTGTATGGAAGACCAATCCCTATTCCCACATCATCAGTTTCTAATAACGTAACAACTTTGTTCGCTCAGTGTCTTGGCTAGTATTTAAATGTATTACTTCTACATGGGTAAAATTAAAAATTAAATAAACATCTTAAAGCTGAGTGTACGATCCTACCACCAGCCAAATTAAGATTCCCATTCCAGATGCGGCAACTGCAAGTGCTTTTTGGATTCAATTTTATCGAAGGCATGCTTTAATTGTGAAAATACCTATAGTTCTGGAGGCGTCTATTAATGTAATTATCTAACTTAGAAACTTTAACTTCACTCGGCAGCCAGCGCGGCGTTGCAGCCGAGTTGTCCATCTTGAGTTCTGAGATTAAAATAACCCTGTCCGGTTTGTATATTCGACTCATATTAGCTAGTGCAATATAAATAGTAGATATTCATGTTTTAATAACTTAAATAGGAACAACGTATTGCCTTTGGGTATTTAGAATCAACTCGTAATGCACCCTTATGTGGGTGTCATATCTAAATTAGTATAAAGTAATCATCAGCTAGCAAGAGCATTTTGTGTTCCGTTATGTTTGTTTAGAGCAAAGCATCTTTTAACTTAATGGATTATTAGATCAATTTAATATAATTAAATGTTAAGCCTAATTTAATTGTCATCCCTGAGTTATATTTCATAGAATTATACCTATTACAATCATCCCTCATGACCTTAACATGTTTGATATTTCTTAAGTTAAATATGAAGACACCTTTTGAAACGGTGTAGTTATATATCTGATACTAGACACAATAGAGTGAAACGGAAAATATTACAACCAATTTCGATTCCGAGGATTTTCTCAATATCTGGTAAATATTGTTTAATCTTACGTTTTCATATTGAACGGATTAAATTATGACAAGGACAATTTCATTCTTAGCCATTGGAAAAGGGACGTGAACTAGTTTTGAAAATTGAGTTTTGCGATTGGGATTCTAAAAGAATCGGAAATATAATTTGTAACCTTATTGGAATCCTAGAACAGACCAATTTCATATAAAAATCTTCAACCAATGTCCTTATTCTAAAACAAGGAATATTTTACCAGAACAGTAAAGCAGACGTTTCAACAATCTAATTAATACTTAACTACATAAACTACATTATAAATAGTAGATCTATTACTGTTATTTGGTATATTAACTCATAAATGTGTAACGGGTAAATCTTTAATTAACGAGAATAAGATACTTTATCATTTAGGGGGTTGAATGTTAACTGCTGTAATGTATTAAATATTTTCTATGCATTAGTTCTTTTCGAGGCGACTAGATCACTTGACGTACGTTGGTACCAGCGTTCCTTAATTTCGAGCTGAATTCGAGCTAGGGGCGATTTCGAATGAATTAGTGTTTGCGTTTAGTTTTTTACTTAATTATTAATTTTTTATCGAGGTTGCTTAATGTAATTTGGCACCAGCGTTCCTCAGTTTCGAGCTCAAATCCAGCTAGGCGCGATTTAGAGAAAACAAGTGATTGCGTTTAATTTTATTTAGCTAACGGTTCTTTTCGAAACGACTGGGTCGCTTGACGTAAGTTGGCACTAGCGTTCCTTATTTTTGAGCTCAAATCGAGCTAGGCGCGATTCCGAGCGAATTAGTATTCCCGTTTAGTTTTTTATTTAATTATTGTTTCTTTTCAAGGCCGCTGGGTCGCTTGACGTAGGTTGGCACTAGCGTTCCATAGTTTTGAGCTGAAATCGAGCTAGGCGCGATTCCGAGCGAACTAGTATTCCCGTTTAGTTTTTTATATAATTATTGTTTCTTTTCAAGGCCGCTGGGTCGCTTGACGTAGGTTGGCACTAGCGTTCCATAGTTTTGAGCTCAAATCGAGCTAGGCGCGATTTCGAGCGAACTAGTATTCCCGTTTAGTTTTTTATTTAATTATTGTTTCTTTTCAAGGCCGCTGGGTCGCTTGACGTAAGTTGGCACTAGTTTTGGTTGGATTCTAGCTCGTGTCAAATCTGCGATCGTTTTAGGGAACGTCTAGGTGCGAGGACACTCATCCTAAACCACATGCTAGGTACTTTCCTTTATTTTATTTAGTTTTCGACTTGGCCATGATGTGATCTGTTGACCATATGTGCTGAATATGTTTTGGCTTTTGTTTCTTTCACTGACGCGTGTCTGTTAAAACCTTCATCTCCTTTCTGGACGCTGGATTTTATCCCGCTCCCTAAAGACAGACAATTATAAAAATTTAATACTAAGACGAGGTAACTGTTAGATTATAATAGTTTAGTATTACAGAAAAAGCACAATTATATGCTCTGCTATTCTTATTACTCATTTTCTGCTTTATTCCTGACCTATTCTCTTTTGCTATATTTGACTATGGTGAGACTTAGGTACCATATTAATGTAATTAAATGTTTCCGTCATGAGTATTGAAATTTATTCCAGTGCTACTTTTTCAGTATAACTCTAATATTAACAAATTTGTGATTTTTGCGAAGTAATAAATTTTTTTTACGTAATTATTAATTTATAAGAATAAGTTGAGAACTGTATAATAGAACTAAGTTTAATTTCCTCAAATGTAAATGTGATACGATTTTAACATACTGTTTTACCATGAACTCGTTGTTTCCAACTCTTAATATTGTTTGTCAAATCTGTTCATTATAAAAAGGAAAATGGACATTTTTAAACCTCGCGATGTAAATGCATTTCTTTATATGTGTTATGTTGAATGTATATTACTATTTGATGGATGTTAGAATCAGCGTGTATTAGAACGATTTGAGGACAATAACTTTAACATGTATAGAAATAATTTGAAAATGTTTAATGAAGGTACTTGGAACAAAACACGCAAATGCGTCAACAAAATAATGCTAACACTACCCAATGTCTCCTATCCGGCTGAAAGATATGTGATAAAATCCACAGTAAATGCCATACAGTTATCGAAACTCCATCAAAACTTTGAAATAGTATAACTATTTCACTATATTTTTTAGTTTTTTACTGTGCACTCCAAGGGATGCCTTGAAAAATAAGCAATCGTGTGCTCGACAGAATACACTATAGCCTGAGTTACTTATTGAAGCGCAGGATCAAATTTAAAAAAACCACCAAGACATGCAAACAATTAAAACGCAATAATGAAATGATAGTAACGTGTACCCCATAGAGCGCACGGCGCACTTTGCAAAAGCCCGGTTGTGTACTCGATCGGGCAGTTGAAAAAATCGCATTTAGGCTACATGTCGTCGTGAACGTGTTAAACATCCCCATAAAACCTATGTCAGAAACTGGGGTAGAGTAGGCTACTAATTGTTACGAATTAATTGTTAGCTTTTAGTAGAAATCTGTTATATTTATGTCTGCATTAAGATATGTAATTAATTACATAATTCAATACAGTAACAGCTAGTAGGGCCACTAAATTTCCATTTTCATAAAAATATTTCGTGACAATGATTTCAAACATATTAGTAGAATTTTCACGTCTGTGTCCTTAACGATATCCAAATCGTTTTAATGGATTACACAATCGAAATGTAATTAATCTATAGTTACGCAAGACATAATATTTAGTGCAAACGAAGTTTCCCAGTTCAGAGGCATGGCTTACCCGGCTTAATAACAGGATCTGCTGTGTTCAGTTTAGGCGTGCTGTTTTCCTCAGGCCTCTTATCGGTATGGGCTGAGCTTTAGCGCAGGGTATCGCTTAAAAGGCTAAACAAATTTAATTTCTGTATGTTAGTATGTCTATCCACACGACATCTCGAAAATAAACAAACCTAAAATTGTTCATGAAGCCTCATAACTATATGAAGAACACTGAGTTCGGTGATGGTAAATATCACTCCATCAGATTTGGCTAAGCGTTAGAGAATATTTTGACAATGGTCTTATAGGTAACCAGGATGGCAATGAAAAATAGCAGAATACATAAATTAATAAACAAAAACCTCAGTACACGAATAAGATATTTTAAAATATGACATATTAATATATATAGCCTATCTATACCAATGCAAACAACATTATTGTATGGTTGATTTTGTGTGTAACCGTTTACCATTTTATATAATATTGATATTGATGATAATATTGAATTCAATTTAATGAACAAAAATTTAAATTTATCATGGGGCAAGTTATATCGAGAAAAATTGTTAACTGTGGGCTTGAAATTTTTCATGAAATATGTATTTGGGCTGAGCAACATGTATCGCTCAGTAGGCTGACACAGTTAACAAAAATAACATTGTCCTATGATTTTAATGCAATCTGACAATAACGTTACATTCTGACAATAACCAAATAAGCTATAGGCTATAGACATTTTTTATTGCACCTCAGTAAAAATTGTTACATAAAACGTGGTGTAGCGTAGTACTACCATATTAGTAACCGGTATGTTTATAATCAAAAGATCGTAGAAAGATTTGTTATTTTCACTCTTGAATCAGTTTAACTTGTGACAATTATTACACATATTGAAACGTCTTTAAAGAGTTTAAAATTTTTAAGGAATGCACACTTTTTAGCTTTTAAGAAAATCTACTCCTAGATCAATTTGATTAAAATAAATTAATGTTTCGTCAACATTATAGTCGTAATTGAATTTCTTTTTATATATTTAACACATTCAGGTATTCAATAAGTCTGGAATAATTATGATACTACATTTTCATTAAAACGAGCTTTGACATAATACATATTTCTCTTTTACATTCTATAAACCATCAAATAAAGTTAGGCTATGTTCTTTTTCCAAGGACTGTTCTGACTAATTGTATATAACCTGTATATAATCTCTAAACCCAGTTGTGGACATTAGACAGTATATGGTACAGTTCACTGAGTCTGATATAATTTAGTGCTCAGCAGGTGGCAGTACTGCTCGTTAAAATTGTATCACACCACTGGTGTTACCTGCCCGGATTAATCCAGCTTCCTGAAATAGATGTGTCTTAACAAGGGGCTTCGGAATATACTCCACAGGCTGCTGTGAGTTGAATTTGCAACTTCTTACTATTCATAAAGAAAAGGATGGTTATATAGTATAATACAAAGAATAAATAATATTACATATAAACAGATTTCTTATTTACAAAATATATATTTTGTGTTCGTAACTTTCTTAAATAGTTTGTTTTACTTTGAGAATGAATATCCGTGCTCCAAGAAATTTTTCTACTCACCATCAGCTAAAGTTAAAAATATGTTAACTGAAATTCATCCTGTAAAACCTTATTTTAAAATTGTTTAAACCAGTCCTTTGTTCACGTTCTTAAATGAAATATTTAGAGAGAGTTTAAAATGTATCATTTACGTCTTATTTATTTAATTTTTACATCGCATTAATTTTAATCGATTCCATAGTAATCCATAATGAGACCCTAGTTTATAGATGTTCGGTTTTGTACATTGTTTACAAAATTAGTTTTTGTATCGTAAATCGTATTTTGAGTGGCCTTTTTCGAATTATATTATTATATAATTCGAAAAATTGTTTTTACAGTGTGTTATTACAGTTTTGACTATTTATACTAAACCCCTTTAGAAATACATTGATGCTTAAAAGTGAAAAGCTGAAATATGAGGAAATAGCTTTATTTTATCAAGGTTGTTAAATTTAAAATATGAATAAATAATAACAAAAATAATGCCTTAATTGTGTATTAGGTTAGTTCTTTACCTGAAGAAGAGATCAGATTGCAGATCTCGAAACGTAGTGTTACTGATTTCTTGTTTCACTGAACGATAGCAAATGTCCGGAAAAATCCTGTTTCCTTCACAATGCCTTAATGTCCTTAAATAAATATTACTCATCTCAATTGTCACCCTTTAAAATTTATTACCTTGAGAATTCTTTTTGGAAAATAGTTTTGTGTTGGAGAGAATATGGTCATAGAAGGTGAAATTTTGATTTAAAAATATAACAGTTGCCCTAGGCGTTATATGTAGCCTAAAATTACATAGTAGGAGTGTGCTAAACCAAATGCCGCATAAACGGAATTCGCTTAGGCTACATACAAAATTTGAAGTCTACAAGCTTCATGTAAATGTACACTGATGCTCAAATTATACCCCTGCAACAATATTGAACTTGATATTCCCTACATAGAAATTAAGTTCATGCAAAATTTCAAGCCTGTTAGTCATTTAATTTTTAAGATATCATAGACAGACAAAAATGGAATTTTACCATTTCCTAGACTGATACGTTCTACTGACGCTCAGCCAACAGGCTTGTTTTTTTACGGTATGAAAGCATAACATATGGTTTAGGATTACCAGAAGAATTTTTAATATGTAACCTTAATTTAGCTTGTAGCTGTCTGGTTTGGTAAGTAAATTTAAATTGGGTAAATAAGCGGATCTCTCTGACAAAGCTCATTCCTAGTGATACTTGGAGACTTGTCCGCATATACACAATGATTTCTAAGGCAAAGAAGGGACAAGGACTTGGAGTTGCGGGAGTGGAGTGGACAGCAAATATCCGCTACTTGTCGTCCAACTGTGGATCAATTCAATTTTATTATGGTTTTTGAGCTCTGGGAAATATTGTTTTTCACATTTGGAACAAGTCACTGATAGTAGATTGAAAGATGAGCAGATAACGGAGATTTTGTTCCCCAAATCGTTGATTTTTTGTGATGACAGATTCACAGCACAGCCATATATACTATCCAAACAGCTTGTTCTGAACCCAACAGGCCTTCTTGAAATCGTGTCGTGTATCCGCCAGTGTGATAAGTCTTGATTGATAAAAATTTTCAGACACGTGAAAATTAGTACATGGGTTCCTGTTTTTGGTCCAAGAAAACCCGCTTTGATTTTGGGATTAAGAGGTCAAAGCCCAGTCAGTCTGACTATCTGTACGCCTGCCTGCCTGTCTGTACGATATCTCTTGATAAAAAGGGCCTGGAAACCTGGAACTTAGTAGATAGGGCCATCTTGGTCCGAGGATGATTTCTATTGACTGTAGGGATCATAATATGAATTAGAGTCCGTCTCTCTAATTGTCTGTATGTCCGTATACCTGTGCCTTACTTATTTTGTTACGTTACGCCAGATCCTTTGATACAATGGATGTATATGTTCATTATTGCATCGTCGAGCACGGGGTTATGTAAGGCGGGTTTAAAGTGTTGTTCACACTTAATTGTAACGCTCTTATTTTAAAGTATAATGACTGGTTTGAATAGCTTTATAATACTAAATGGCTCAATCCATATAGTTATATGTATCAAAATAACTGGTTGAGTGAATCTTCGGTTTGACGTTAAATTCATCCCCTTTTAATGGTTTTTAAATTATTCGTAAAACCTATTACTGGAAGAATTTCAATCAGTTGTAGATGGCTTTATTAGTTAATTACCTAGTAAGTTTTATTAGGGATGTTATGGCTACGCCAACAATGATTTTAATTGATTATTAAACCTGTTTTCTCGATTGAGATTTGCAGCCTTACAACTGCGCTAAGGGAAAGGTCACTTTTTTCATTCATTTTTGTCATCAGTACTAAACAATACGCAGGAAGTATCCGAAACAAATCTGATTTCTGTGTTTATCGATTGCCAAGAGCCGGTAGTAATTTATTTATACCCGGACTATTCTGGTTCAGTTCGTCGTTTTCCCTCGGGACCAGGACCAATTAACAAGATAATGTGTAGTGATGTATTAAATACATGGATTTACATTTAATTAATTTTATGCTCAGCTACCAAGCTTTAGCCTCCGGCACCTGTGTTTACGTATTATTAAATATGTGTGCATTACACAATTCTGCTTCCTGTAAATTTTTACATAGTACAACGGAAGTTTTAGAGGCAATAATGTATCTACAAAATTCGTTCATGACTGTGATAAGTTCTTTCAAAGTGACTCCATCTTGTGAAAAAATCCATATCGTTGCATCAGGACTGTAACTCGTAGTGCAACGTTAAGCATGAAGTGAAATAGTATGTATAAAAAATGTAATTATATTCGGATAAATAGTTTATGATTTTAATATTTGTTGCTTGTTTTTACTATTCCCCTATCTTATCATACACTAATGAGGTAATATTTGTCGCAAAGTAGAATTTTGTGATGTTTGGTAGCTAAAAGTAAAACTTAAAGGTCTTATTTTGTATCTCAGTTTCTTTATTTTTATTTATAACATTGGAGTTGATTTTTAACATTAGAATAAATGAATGAGTTCTAAAGCTCCTAAAACTTTTTGTACATACTTTAGGTTGTATAGCTAGATTATTTATAAGTAATTTACATGTTAGAACAATTTAATAAATGCACGCCAACAGTTGACAGAGAAACCAATTTATGGAAATATAAACATATAGTATCTCCTTAAAATTATATAATAATTGTCACATTAAAACCTAAGATAACCGTATAAAACAATGCGTCATTTCTATTGTAGTCAAAATAATTTACGTTTAAATAACTCCACACCAGATAAATTGAAGTACTGTTCAACCAACAAAGAGTTTCTTAAAATCTCAATTGAATACGGCAATCTCTAAGGTAGACCATACTTTACTGTTGTGTGATAATCCTCTAAAAATATTTTTTAATTTGGTGTTAAAAATAAATACATTAATGATGCATTTAGAGGAAAGGAAGTAAGGAGAAAATTACAATAATGTGTTTCTCATGTAAAGGAGATTGAAGAATTGTGCAGTACACAAGAGTGTCTGTCTACCTTCGATTACATTTTGTCAAAAGTTAAGCACTGTATGCAGGAATAAAAGATTAATTTGCAGAAAACCATAAATTGGGATAATTGATTAGCAAAATGTTACTCTATTAACAGTGACTAAAGATGTCAAAAATGAAATTAAATAAAAAATTTTTACTACTATGGTATACACATAGATTAGATTTATTTTCTGCTATGAATTTTACTGAGCTAAGACTAAGCTACTAAGCTATCATTTTATGTGATATTATATATACCTGTGAAGACTTGATGCACCCATGCTACCTTTGCAGTGCATTTAGTTATTGATTGGTATTACTGACTAAAAAACTCGCTGATGTAAGTTGTTACCCTGGATGCATTTAAAATACAAGATATTGGATCATGCTGGTGCCATTAAGTATTGGGCCCAGAAGTCGAAGGGTGAAACTGTTTTATAGGTACCTCTGAAATTTATATAATTTCTTTCCAATATTTAATGATTATTTAATTGCATATCTCAATAATTGAACTAATTTTCACCGGCGTGAAGGAGTCCTAAAGTAGAAGTCATTAACTTTTCAGTTAACACACTTATGATGTAATAAACTGTGGTGTTTTACTGTAGTTTACTAAAATTCCTATAAAAAACACACCAAGAAAAAAAAACCTTCTGGACGTAACATGACTTTTGTAAAGTGGAAAGGACTTTGACAGATGAATAGCAACAAACATTTACTATCACAATTTTAAATGTGTTAAAATTATTATAATTATTATTCTTCAATTTGATAGGTGATTTAAGATACATATACTTGATTAAGCCAGAAGGGAATTTTCAAGACTAGTGGGGTGTAGCCCGGAGGAATTTTCTAAATAGAAATAGCCTATAATATGTTCGTCAGAGGCCGTAAGAATGTCCATCGAAAATTTCAGTGCATTCGGTTTAGTCTTTTACGTAATTGAGTAATACAAATACACAGAGATACAATTAGATTTTTATACAGGGTGTAAAAAAGTCCCGCACTGGCTTGGTAATTCCCGAATGATTACAGGTAAAGCAGTAAAACTTGGTACATCATTACTGCATCTATATTTCTACTTTTTGAAATAACTACAATTTGTTTCAAAAAGTCAAGGGGATAGCCCGCAAGGAGTCAGAAGAAAGTCTCAGAGCACAGGTCGAATTTGCGGCATTGTACTCTATAATAAAGACCTTTTATGTGATGTACTACTCAACCTATGCTCTTATTTAAGATTCATTCTGAATACTTGCAGGCCATCCTCCTTAAGCGACAAAAATATGTTAGCTACTTAAAAAATTCGTTTATAGGTGCATTAATGATGTACTAAGTTTTATTGCTTTACCTTTAATCGTTCGGGAATTATCAAGCCTGTGCTGGACTTTTTTTACACCCTGTATAATAGTATAGATGGACGCATGCGATTCTTTGTTGAAAATGTGCAAGGAATACTTTATTACTTTTGTTTTATAGAAAATCTGAGAAAATCACTGAACATATTTATAATCAAAGTAATTAAGTGTTGTTATAAATAAAAGGTGATAAGGTGACACTAACGATTCAAAATGCTATTTTAAAGTTTGTTTTTAATTGAATTGAGATTTAAATACCAATCATCTCAATTCTAACTTATAACAAGGCTACTCAAGAGGCGATACAAGAAACGCAATTTATTAGTGATTTTCCTTGTTTGGGATCTCAGTCATTTACCCTACAATAAGTATTATTACTACAATAACTTTACTAAGATTCATGCATTTATGTAACGGCATAGAATTTTAAATATTCTGGACTTATTTTACCCCACCACGTTATATATAAATACTTTGGTAAATGAAGTATTTTCAATATTTTATGTTATTAAGGTCGAAACTTAGTAGAAAAGTTTATTTTTTAAATCTCAATATACGTGCTATATAACGTATAAACGATAACTACCCTTCCCCACCCCAAACACTTGAAAGAGTTGAAACTTGATGAAACATTTATTTTTTTTTATATCTCAGCCACGTTTATTGACCAGTTAGATACAATATTTCTTTCAAGTATGCCGGCCACTAAAATGTTAAAGTGTCGCAAATGAGTTATTTAAGGACTTAAAAATTCAAAGTTTGTTCTGGATATATATATATATATATATATATATATATATATATATATATATACAGGTTGTTCAGAAAAGTGTATTAAAACGTCTGTTCCTAATTGTACTCAAATATTTCAAATGATAAACATGTATAAACATAACGTCACACAAAAATGTTAGCCGCCAACCACCCATTTTGTAAAAACAAATCTAGAACTAGTAAGGTTACATATTCGAATTTTGCACATAGTTTGTGATGAAAAAAAGAAGAAAAGTAAAATTCTGTCGTTTGCTTAGGCATTAAAAAATGGCATCGGTTGAAAGTGTTTAAAGTAAAATAACAAATAAAATCAGTGTTGTCAAAGATTTGCAAAATACCATTCATTTTACAGTTTTAATACGATTTTATCGGTACTTTTTCAACTCATAAGGAGGCACGATCACTTTAAGGTATGCTTGCACGAGTCGGCAGTAACAAATAGCATTTGTCAGTTAAAGTAATCACCTATGTTTGCTGATTTGATTGATTATAGTATAGATCGCAAAATACATTGTTCGAGCATTTTATAGTATTGTATAACACGTGAAGATGTTATTGCCAATACTTATTTAATTGAGGCCAATAATGTATTGATTTAGGAATTAGTCAATAAAAATTTCTGCAGTATCAAAATTGGCTACCATACCAACAATTGAAATAAATACGAGCGATGAAATCAGACGGATATGCCGTGACGACATATTACAATGTCGTCACTTGAAGTGCAATTGCAGCAACCGAGTAAGTGATCTCACCATGGGAGTAATGTTGGCGAGGGGAGAATTGCGTGCAAGCTAGGTAAGTGGTAACCCATGATAACCCTTAGTTATCACAGAGTCCTTATGATCATGGACATCTTGTCATGTTCAATATAGAATGATTCGTCTCTTCCTGCAGGTTAGAGGTTTTGGCATGACCGGTGAAGCGATGAAGTACAGACACGGTTCACACTCAGAATGACCTGGAATAGAGTGCGAGGTCAAGTTACACGGGAAAACCTTAACAAGGGTTAAGAAAGACAAACCCCAAAATTTTCTCACCCTAAAACGGATCAAGGCAAAACTGGTCCTCATCTTGTTCAGTTAGAATTAAAGGGAACAGGAGAACGGCGACACGTGCTGGGTATCAACACGGGCGACACTGATCGAGATCCACTCCCGTGTGATTATCATTTAAGATACCCGAAACTGGGAGAAGCGACGCCGTTCAAACCCACGTGATATCAATACTTTCTATAGGGGCCGATCAAATGCGTTGAGCAACCAACGAACAATTGCCTGATTCTACATTATCTTCTTCTATGCAGCCAGTTGTTGACAGGCCCCATGGGTATTTGATATATATATATATATATATATATATATATATATTATATATATATATATATATATATATATATATATATATAATATTATAAAGGATCAAAGCCATGAATATTATATACGATGGATTACAAATAACGCGAGCATGGAGCAATTACATAACATGGAGCCTAAACTCTTTAATATCTTCCCAACTGGAACATTAAATTTAATTTGTATAGACAATTGTGACAGAAATAAAGCCAATCAATTGGTTACTGTATTTCAAGTTCATTAGGTAAAAATATTAATTAGAGAGCATTTTAAAAGATTCAGATCGCCAAAAATATATTTATATAATCCACTAGCCTAATTTAACTACGGAATATATTGACAGTGGCGAGTGTGATAAACATTGCACCACACAAGCCCTAAAGTTTTATTAAATTATTTCATATTTGTTTATTTTTGTTATAACCATACTATTATTTGACAGGAGTGTTAAATATTCGTAAAATGTATTTTATAAAATTGGATTCCAATTGCTTTTCAGGAACACAAATTGCTATAAGTTCAATAAATATCAAGTGAAGGTTAACAATCTTTTCTCTCCATTAAGATGTTCTGTTGTCTGGAATATCATCTATCTATGCCTAATGTGATCATGCGTCGGTTCTGTATAACTCGGAGAGTTCTTGTAAAGTTGGAATTGAACATTAGATTGTACAAATATCTTAATCTCGTATTAAAGTATTGTCCCATATACAGATGGTGTATTCTGACATCTTCAATGCCCCTCTTAGAAAAGGGTCACGGTGTCGGCCCTCAGACTGCAGCAGGCACAGTAATCGAATTAATTTTATTCGATATCTGTACAGTTTGGTCTCATTAAATGTTTTATGTTTTAATTACCAAATCACTGCAATATTAATCACTTATTCATACCAACAATCCGTGAAAATTAATCACACTGAAAACCAAAACATTACATTTAACCATTAATGTCTTAATATCATTTCATTTCAATTAGACCTAACTATTTATATTCATGCCCGGTGATATACAGACTAAGGAAATATCGTTTCGATTAGAAAATGAAAGTAACATTTACAGTCTGGTAATGATTGTGGGCCAGACCACCTGTTAAAAGCTTTACATTAACCCTCATCCCACCCCTTGCTGTCCTCCTGCCACCACATCCTCCCCCCTTTATAACTGGGAGGCCAGCCAAAAACATTGGCGTAATCAATACGCACCCTGTACTACTCTTTAATTACTTGTTACCTTAATATTTGGTGTTCAGGGGTTTATTGCAATATTTCCATTATATTTCGACAAATAATTTTCAATTTTAGCTAATTGTCATAATTTAACTGATTTAATCACATTGTCATATTGTGTTAATTTCGCAACTTTTCATTTTACTACTTAAATTACCTTTAAATTTCATTTATATCTTTTTTCTTGGTTTGGTGTTTTTGGTCATAGAATAGTGAACTGGTGAGATAGTTAAATTTTTATTTCAATAAATTTTTCATAATTAAAAAATATTCTGACGATGAGACCTCGGTTATCATCAGAGTATAACATTTAGTCAAATAGTAAGTTCTACTAACTAAGTAAGGAGTGTGTCTGTTGAGGCTAGAGGAGGGATGGGATTGGGCAATACCTCCTCCGTTTAGTAGTAATTAATTAGTATTAAAATTATTTTGTTCAACTTTTGGTATAAAAGTGATTTTATCTTAAAGCCATAGGTAAACGAAAGAGTTTTGGTAAACAAATAAGTCTCTGAATAGTTTTGTTTCGGAATTTCAATTCTATGTTTCCTGTGATCTTTTACTGCTCATACTCTGAATGTCGTGGTGTGAGAACGAAAAATATTACGACTGGAAGAATTCAGAAGTGTTTCAATCTAGCCGTGTATAATTACAGATGCGGCTGTATATATATATATATATATATATATATATATATATATATAGGGATAATTTTATCCCATTCATTTTCGGTATACGTTATGTAACGAAGTATTTACTCGTAAAATTGTAACAGTTTCTTTACTATGCAGGAATCTTAAAATAGGTGTATTTAAGTCATGAGTTTAGGAACCCCAATATATAATCAAGCAATTCCAAACTGATCAGACTACTACCTATCTACGTTAGCGTAATTTAGTACCTACAGTTGACAGCCCTGCTGATTATCAGTACATCACTAGATCACTCCTAGATCACTAGTACAAGTCTCCAACTACACGTAATCAATATTTCATTGCTGTTCAAGAATGAAGATCTTATTGAATCACATTGTACATTTGAAAGTTTTATTTGACTCAAGTTTACGAATCATATATTGTCAAATTGAGTTTGTTATATAAACATAAGCAGATAATTAGTTTGCTTTGTTTGGTTTTGTTAGGTAAGATTTAATTATCACCAAATTCAACATCATTAGAAAGAGTGAGAGAGGGAAAGCGGATGAGAGGGGGGAGGGAGGAAGAGATAGGGGAGGGAGAGAGAGGGTTGAGAGAGAGAGAGAGAGAGAAAGAGACTATACGAAACGTAGTATGAACATGAAAAAGTAGTACTCGTAATAAAGAGCTTGTGTGTACAACTGATATGTAAGATATGCCTCGTTATATTTTATTACGAACCAAGGACTGCTAATACGAAAAAGATAAAATACTCAATATGATTTTCCAATATGGAGAAGATAGGATAATACAGATTAATAAAGAATATACATCGGAGATGAATGGGCGAAATAAACAAAAAGGCTTAACTATTGTTCATTATTTATCAGGATAATTATATATGTCTCAAAAATGTGAGAAATCCTAGATCACCAGATCATCATAATTTCATTAGTCATTATTGATGTGAAAGTGCCCGAACGTATACAAAAAAGTGAAATTTCTTTACTAAATCAAACCAAATGAAATTAAATACGTCGCTACGGGTACACTTTATCAATTATCAACACCGGCTATATTGAATTTTCAGTGTATGTAGTACTTATAGCTACTTTAAAACTATCTGAAAAAAGTGTCATCTATTAGTAAACAGAACTAGCCGAAGTACTATGAGAGTTTGTCCGGCTGCAGTGAAGTTATTAGTACTGATCGCCATTGTCAGTTCTAATTCGTACTCACTGGAAGAGAAGAGACCAGAGATATTGAACTTTGGTCCAAGTTGAATTTACTGGCTATGCTGGGAACAACAAAGAGTGGCGATAATTGTGTCTAATTATCGCTTAAGCTTCCAATTAGCTTATATATAAAGCAATACTTTCATTAATAATGTTTACACTTAAGTGATTATGTTTAAACTAATAAAAATTTTTTTATAACAAACAGTAATATTTCTTGGTGGATGTTTTTTATTATTAAAAGCATTGAATTTACACAGATATCTATTTTTAAATATCGCCACACAAATGACGATCAAAAGGGATTATGGCTAATGAAGCCGACTTGCTAGAATATTGAATGTTAACTAAGTATATTGTCATCATGTAAAGTAAAGTTGATATAATAGTAATTTGACGTTAACAGTTGTGGTGTGTAACTCTACATCAGGTCATATATTGCTGTCGAAACCGGATTAAACCAGATTAATTTACCACCTATGCGGACGTACACGGTCAATATTTTATAGTAGTCAGAGCAGTGATGTACAAATTATCGATGAGTATTCCAGACATGCGTATCGAAATATATTCTGTATCATATATCGGATCTTCTTTATCGATAGTTATTTCTGTGAAAGTCTTTTTTTTATATTTGGATATTAATCTATATATGCTTGGTGCGTGTACATATTAGCGTAATTTAGGCAAAGGATCTGTTCAAATGTGAATATTCATGTGTAATGGTAAACGTAGTCTGTTGCAGGTGTGGTTCTATATTTTATATTATATATTTTCCTATCTGAAAGGTAAGCAAATAAATGTTTATCAGATATTCTTGTTAAGTCCTGACAAAATATATAATATGCATTGCTGTAATTAACACATGCCATCATTCTTATGGGGTAACTTTCCCCTAAAGTATGGAATTAAAGTTAAATTATCTTCATTTGAGAATATCATATATGGATACATAATATATACGATATTTCCAACTAATAAATTTTTTTCGATAAATTTAAATATCATAAAAACTGAGAAGATAATGAATTTGCTTGGAAAGTTTATGACCTAATTAATCAATCATTCTCAAAATTATTGAAATACCTTTCAAAACTTTACTGGAAAAATAATTTGAAATTATTATTAGTTAATTTGAGATGAAAGCTTATATCTGCTCATCTACCAAATCCAGTTGCATGTAGATAAAATATAGTATTTATTACCCTGATTTTAATTTTTATCACACATTACTTGAAAATAAACACATATTTTATTAAAATCCTCGAGTAAAAAATAAAACAATTTGAGTTTGGTATGTTACAAATAAACTATTTTAAATTACTAATTTGTTTATTTTACTAACTGAATTGAAGCTAAACATTTTCCATACCGTTATACATATATGTCAATAAGTAATACACATTAAAATTCTTGTAATTTGAAAACGAAAAATTCCCACTTGTTTAAAATTTTAATTTGTATGAAATACGCATTTGCCAAGGTGATGTACTAAATAGACACAAATTTTCAAATAGGATATAGCAAAAATATTAGAATTTTTGAATAGAGATATGTTGCAATAATTTTGAATCTGTTTACACCATTATTTACAGCCCTTAAGAGAGTAAAATATAAAAGTTCGTGTTGATGAAACGTAATTACAATTTTATTTTTAGGTTTGGTTTTAAGTTAAATTTTGTTTGAACTTAAAACTTATAGAACCATTTTTTAGAAGTATCCACTTATTATTTCTTTTTATTAAAGTAATAAAACTTTGCTAGAAATAAATTAATTGCTTATGTAGATTCCCTTTATATTCCAATCAAAATAGATCATAAAGATAACATCACTTGTTTATATCACGAATTTCCCACCTGTTAATTTGTGCAGATCTGCTATTATTAAAAGTAAAAGATAAACTTTATGTTGTTTTGGTAAAAAAGAGTAAAATCTATGTTATATTGAATTACGGCATAAATCACTGTTATGAAGCTATGTGGGTATGAATGTAACTAGAGAAAATAAAACACAGAATCATATGTTTGACATGTTTCAAAGTTCATATTATATAGTGCAGATATCACTATGTGGATATCTGCACACCTATCCTGCTATTATCGTCCTTTCTCACTTATACCCCTTAATATTTTAAAATTGTGATATGGGCAAGTTATATCCAACTGCAGAGAACCATCGTTATTCGACCACAATTCCGCGCAACTGCGGCTCTTACTCGGATAAGTGGCTAATATTACAGGACAAGCGAGCAATTTACGAAATTGAGTCACTTAAATTGGCTGAGGGTCTTTTGGCTTTCAACAATAATTGCTAAAGCACCAATTACCCACCACGATTGCACAAGTACTCATAGGCCTACTGATCTCATAATGTCGATTGTCGTATTTCCATTTCGTTGAGAAAACAAGTTACAGAGTATAAAATTACGTAAGTATGTTCTGAGTGTGTATTGATATATTAGTTAACCAACCTAATCAAAATTTAATTTAATATTAACGTATTATTAATTGACACTGTGGAAAATGTCAAATAAGTTATTGGACGGAGATTTCTAATTTAACTTTGGGTGAAAGAGTTTTCCTTTTGGAAATTAATTTAGGTTCGTTAGTATCAAATAAACTCGGATTATTGCAAAAATTAATTTTAATGTATTTGATATTATAGTTTGTATGGCTTATTTTTCTTGTTTATTGTATAAAGCAAACTAATACTACTAATACTTTAACCGTACAGTTTAACCGTAATTATTCCTTTATACTTGAATATGTTTAATATATATATATATATATATATTATATATATATATATATATATATATATATATATATATACATATATATATATATATATATATATATATATATATATATTGTGTGTGTGTGTGCGTGCGTGCGTGCGTGTGTGTGTGTGTGTGTGTGTGTGTGTGTGTGTGTGTGTGTGTGTGTGTGTGTGTGTGTGTGTGTGTGTGTGTGTGTGTGTGTGTGTGTGTGTGTGTGTGTGTGTGTGTGTGTGTGTGTGTGTGTGTGTGTGTGTGTGTGTGTGTGTGTGTGTGTGTGTGTGTGTGTGTGTGTGTGTGTGTGTGTGTGTGTGTGTGTGTGTGTGTGTGTGTGTACATGTTCGGCACTCGAACTAGAATTGAAAGATGCAAGTAGTAAAGGGGACGTATTAAAATTATATACTATCCTATTTAACTAAGCACCCTTGTATGTTGACACTTACGTGGAGACATAGCTACTCCCAGGTTTAACAATATCAAAATATCGGTTCACTCTAATGAATCAATAAATAATTTAACTACATTCTTTTATTGTGCCTCCAGGCCTCCAGAGTCTTCTTTATACATTTATTTATTACATGTCAAATTATTTATACATTTTCACTGTTTTTTATGTAATTAGTCATTATAAATATTCTCATATCAGGTTAGCCGCATCAGAACTATAAATAAATACAAAAAAATCTAATCCTTTCTCATAACCCAAAATGCAAATTTATTTCATTCATATTTTGAAATAATATATATTTCATTTACTACGTGATGTTTCAGGTTTCGTGGACATGGGTGATATCATTAGGTAAGTGTAATTATTTTAGATTTCTACATTTATTACATAAATATATTTAATACTACTTTATTTATTATTGTAATAAAATACTCTTGTAAGTCTTTCCTAAACAAAACTACGAATAAGCTCTTATGAAGATCTATATTGATAAGACAAATGTGAAGTGTACGTAATGAATGAAATTCTTCACCTTTTTTACGAAGCTAATGCCATTTATGTAATTTACTTTAAAGCACAATTTTCAGGTTGTTATTAATATTCCTATTAATTAACTTTTCAAAATTATTGAGGTTAAAGTTTTATTCATGAAGGAATATTATTCTTTTACTTTAGCTGTAGATAGAATGTATAATGAAACTAACACCTTGAACTTTGATACTTACCGTAGAACTATGCATCAGTATGTAAAATTAAACATTTTGTTCGAAGTGATTCATAAATTTTGACATAGTATTCAAGACGGTCGAACAGAGAGATCTAGACAGTGAGTACAGCGAGGAGGAGTAGCCTGGGTTGTCGCATGTTGTATATTTACTTATGAGGTATAACGGTAAAGGTCCATCAATTGCTCAAACCATTAATTTTGTAACGAGCACTCCGCTTTTGAGGTTGCAATACCATTTGATCGACATTACGATTTTGAATGTGGTTTTCATTGAATTTGCAATGATTCGTCCATGGAGAATTCGTTAGCACTGATGAACACTGATAGGATACATACATTATTGTAGATCTAGAGAGCAGTGCCTTACCCCTTTCCCGCTCAACATCAGATTTATTCCTCAACCATCTAATCCAACCATAGAAAAATATGTGTAATAATGCTGTGTCTGAACTAGAAGCAATAGTTCAGCTTACAAGATTAGCAATACTTATTTATAGTGCTAAACGTATAAAATATACGTACTGCAAGTGGCGTTCTGTCGCGTGTATTAGGAGCAAAGTTCTGTTGTAAAGTAGGCATTATGTTATACCTCCTTTTAATTTTACTAGTAATTGCTCTTTTTTTGTAATAAAAAAGCGTGATTTTATCTCCGAGGGGACGCCAAACTTCGGCTTCTCGCTCGCCCCACCGCGGAGAACATTCTTGTCCCAGACAGAAACTCCTAATGGACCGATGTTTATTGTGGGAGAGACTATGCTAAACGCTCACTCAATTAAACTCGTGATGGCTAATTTTAAATATATCAATACTTTTTAGGCACAAGGGTTTATAACCAGTAAATTTAATGTAATATTTTCTTGTACATCTTTCATTCGAAAGCAGACAGAAGCCGAATAGCAGACACTTATGAGTGGTAGATACACTCAAGAAAAACTTGAAAAACATTATAAATGCGAAAACTGCTTTCATTTGTTTGTTTTGTTTTTACGTATAAACTACTGAACCGATTGAACTAAAACTTTACATAGATATTTTGACGGTTTCTGGAATGAATATAGGCCTATTCTTATTTCAAAAATACCTCCGGACTACGCGCCGCTGGTCTTTAAAGTAACAAAAATCCCATCTTAGTTTCTAAAGAAATGTAATATTAGTTGAATGAGCCTGTCAAATGTATTCAACTATTCCGTGTAAACACTGTGCATTATTCTAAATCTTTTTACATTTATAGTAAGTAAATTGTATAAAAATTAACCTTATTCTTTTACACTGTTTTTGACTAAGTTACACTGACTTTGAGGTAAGTTCTAATCTACCTTAGAAAATGTCCTAAACATAAAAAAGACAGAAATTGACTCTAAAGATTGCCTTTGAAGCATTCCACAAGAACTATGCTAGATGAAATTTTGCTGGAATATTAGTTTTGGACTAATGTTCTAATTCTAGCTCTAAATGTTCTAAAATATAAGAAAATCAATTACTATACATTTTAAGATTCAAATAGATCCCATCTTAATATGTTTGAATAGAAGTATGCTTCTCTTATCTGTGATATATATTTTCTTGATGATGTATTTTATTGAGTGTAGTAACTTGGTGAACTCAACATTTTCGTCGGAAATATAATTTACCTGAACCAGCATAATTGGTCATAATCTTGTGCAAAGCAGCGGGAATCGGCTATCAGTGCAGATAAATAACACCATGTAGTCTAACTTTTACTATACATTTAAAGTTACATTACTGTTATGAAACCTATCTGAGTTGTCTTTTGACAAAATTAGGGTTCTCAGAGCTGAGTAAGTATGTCTATTTTCTTGATCGGCCAAATCAGCTTTGGAACAAAAGAAAAACATTTTAACATATTTTTTTGATCGTGGAAAGAAATCAAACACAACATTAGCGTCGGAAATATAATTCACTAAAACCAGAAGTACTCATACAGGTGCAAAACCTTCGAAATTGGGTGCGAAGGTGCGGGTAACTGCTAATAAACATTTGTTTTAAATGCATTGTACAGTGACAATTGTCTATTTATTTTCAGTTCTCAGAAGGATTTACCTATGTATAAGGACGCTATGGTAGGAATATGTAAACATTTGTATAAGAACACGAATAATTATTATAGAAAGTATTAAATTGTATATTATCGCAATATTACGTAATTTTGAGCTAAACATATATTTCAAGACTTTAATTCTTCGTAAAATTTAGTTTGAAATTAATGAAATATTTTTGTTTAATATACAAGGAAGTGAGTTAGTAAAAACTTCCAAAATACCTATACAATATATCCATTTTCATTTAACCCACTCTCCATTATTAATCCCAGTCAACATAACACAGTATACAATCCCTTTATATTTTAATTGTTTTGATTATATTTGCTATAAATATTATATTGAGATTAAGCTAAAATGACCTTTGTATGAGTCCAACCAATCCAACAAAGTAATACTATCATATATTTAATAAAATATCTTTTCTTTCTCGTTCTCATTACCCGAAAATTACCTTCAAATATCGGGTATTTACTAATTAGTTTGTTTATTCTGTGTTTTTTCATTGCCAATATCGTTACGCAATACACCAATGTAATTAGTCACTTTTTGATAGTCAGAAATCAAGACTTCCAACCAACCGATGTTCATCGTTTTCAACAACGATGTAGAGAAAGTAAAGGTGACATTTCACACATATTTCAATTGTCGAGGTCAACTCATTTGACACTTATCATGCGTAGACATGAGTCAGATTTCTTTCGTCAGCAACTGGCAAGAGAGGCTTCGCGAGACTTTCAGCCAATAATAAGAAACAATATATAAGTTATTGACACCGCATGTGAGTTAACCGGGCCTGTTTGAAAGTGGTCACCTGTCATTATTTTGAATACATTGAAATTATGTATGTAAATGATATGTCTATGTATTTGTCCATGTCTCGTGTTTGATCCACATTATGATAAATTAGACGCCAACCACTCAGCTGCCAGAGACGAGTAGATCAACAGGAAGATCAAAGCGAAAAACACAACAGCCGGAGGACTGGAGGCGTGATAACACTCGTGTATTGATCATACTGTGTTTTTGGCTGTGAGGGGGGAGGATGTACTGGCCAGTAGGACGGGGTAGAGCAGTAATGTACAACTTTCAACAGGTAGTTCGACCTCTCCTCTAACAATACCCCCCACACCACGTAGTTACACTCCCTCTCTTTATATTCATATCATTTAAACTTCGAAACCAAACATATTTTTATTGTTTACACAATGAGCTAGGGAAATTGTGTTTATTTCTGATTTGAAGGAAATATATAAGTCAAAACTATTATTTTGTGACCTACTTCCGATAACGAGAAGAAGCATGCTCAAAATTTAAATGAAAGTTTTTGAAAGTACCGCTTATTGAGATGATTAAACTTTTAAGTGGTTAGTAAGTTTCTCGATTTGGGATATAAATACTATCTCAAAATAAAATACTAGTACATTGTTGTCCGTATCTCGTACAACAAATTTTCATATTCAGCGATTATTATTATATAGTGCATAAATATTTCACACATACACTCACCTGACCTTATAGTTAAAATAATTCATTAATGTTTTCTTTCCAAACGTTTAAAATTATTTTTCAGTTTTGAAAAATGTAATATTTAACATCTCAAAGGTGTTCTTGAATCTGAAGCGTATTTTAGAAAGGAACTAATGAAACTGTCAGCGAATGTCATTATATGATAATGATATTTTGATTCACTGCAAATAAATTATGTTAATATTTTTATCGTACTTTATAAAAGAAACTCCATAATTTTTTATAAAAAACCATCCTCAATATAAATTCATGCATTATAAGAAGTTGTAGTATCTGCGATAATTTAGACTTGAGAAACTTTCTAAGCCTGAAAGAGCCCTGTTTATGGAACGGACTAAACTCTAACACCACCTGATTTCTATGTTTACAAAGCTCTAGAAATTCCCGGCTTAAGAGACATGTTTTTTTAAAGAACGTGTGATGTTCAAATAATGTAATATATTCTTCAATTACTGGGACTACCTTGCCTCTAAACGAGCCTTTATTTCTTAGAGAAACTTAGAGAAAGCCCGTTACTTAAATTAAGGGGTATTCTAAATCCCACCCTTATGGTTTAGATGTTCGGGAGACCATTTAGCCTCCCAACTTCCGGTCTTGCAAGGTTCTGGAGAAAATCCTGGGAGAACATTAAGCTTTAAGAAACACCACCTACTAATACCCCTCGTTCGTCTTAATCCCAAATTCTCCTGTGAAAACTTGAACCTCACCCAACAGAGTTAATGCAACCCTCCTGGAAACCACGATATCTATGGACTTTCAACCTATAGGAGTATCTGATCCTCTCTAACAAGAAGTACGTCACTCAAATCCCACAGCCCAAATGCATACTAGCTCTTATAAGATGAGCCCTTCTGTAGGATATATCAGTTTACGGAACAAATTGTTAACTAAGACTTGCACTATAGAATGAAACACCCCTTTCCAAATAATTGGGCTTTTGAACAATAATAATCACTGAATTGATTAATAGCAGAATGACATAACATAAATATTACTATCAAAATCATGAAAAGATATTTGAATTTTATTGATGTTTTAAAATTGAATAAACCTTTACGAAATTTTATAGCATGCGAGATTAACCATTTTCATTAAGTTTACCTCTTACGCAGTAAAACTAAACAATCGCCCCCTCGGGCGATTATTTACGAAAGTCTCAATATTACGAAAGAGACTAATATTGAAAGCACCTTTAATATTACTTTCCTGACTCGTAATATTAAAGGTGCTTTCAATATTAGTCTCTTTCGTTAGCTTAATTTAGTAGTTTATACAATCAATGCTTTTTAAAACCATTTGAACAATTCGAAAGATTGAAATTATGTTCAAGAATGGCTGTGCGAAAGAGTGGTGTCTCGAATGTATAGGACAATCAAGTTTGTTATTATTTTAATGGCAGCAAAACAATCATAATATAAATACGTTCTAGGAGCATTCGATAGGGTATCGAAACACCAGTTTTATCGATACTAACACCGATTCAAGTATCGATACTTTCCTGTAAGTATGATGTTATGGAGAGAGGTTATCCTCCACCTGTTGAAACATGCACGCAACCCTTCTCCTCCCCGTTCTCGCTCATCCCCCTCCCGAAACCATCCCTCTCACCCCCACAGAGATCAATATCTCGCTTGCTGCTGCTGCATCGCTCTGTGACGTCACGGTAGAGTAATCACGGTCTTCTTTTCGTTCTTTCTTTTTCTTATCAACCAAAAATACCATGTATAACCGGTAAAGTTTTGAAAGTTGTGAATGCCAAACATTTTTTCGAAGCACTTAGAGGTATACTTTTTTTTCTTGCAACTTACTTGTTTATATTACAGGTAATATGTTAGAAATAGTTGTGATAAATAGGAATTATTAATTATTTATGTACTTGTTAAAAACTATATTGGTGACATGTTATACGTTATCTAGACATCCTTATTTCCAATGTTCTACATTAACCTCTTTCTGAAGTGAAATAAAATAATATCCATCATGAATTAGCCACAAAACTACATAACTTCTCTGTTACATATAACACTGTATTTAAATTCAGTACATATTGTTATATTTGTACTTTCGGCCTTTTCTGAGACCATTTTCAACAGTCAACACACCTGCTAAGTGAGGGAAGGGAAGTTGAAACAAAGAGTGTAAACGATTACTCCTCTATTTCCACAGTTATTACCAGGTAATGGTAACATTCTCCAGAAATCCTTATGGCGTATAACGTACTCTATATCACTTCAAAACCTATATTTCACATATATATGTCACAGCATATTAGCTAAAGGTATGTTTGGCGTAGATAATTGTTGCCGAAATCTTAAATTAGTTTGTGGTTGAACAGTAATTAATTAATATACAATCATACTAGTATATATCTCACCATATATAAAACTAAAATACACATAGTTCACCGGAAGTTATTATAATATCAGCCGTGTTTTTAATTATTTTAATTTCTATACAATTTGACTTTTACCCAAAAGATTATATTTATTTAAAAGTACGCTCTTTTCAACAACGTTAAACATTTTTCAATAAATATTTCATGAATCATCATCCACAGTATTCAAAATATTATTGTGTTTTATTTTATCAAGTGCATTTTTAAATATTTTGAATTATTTTTACGGATTATTTGATTTTTATAAAATTTGCCATGTAGGTCTTATAATATTGTATACATACAAGTAAGTATTTATATGTTTATAAACAAAAAACAGTTTTTATATTTTGAAATTTTCATCATTTTAGAAATTTTATAAATCAGTTCAACTTACACACACGTTTTCTCTGCAGAAATTTATTTAAAGCAAAATTTTAACATTGTTTAGTTAAATATTCACGATATTGCTCATCAAAGTGGTAACAGAAATATAGACCGAAGCATTCTGTTTTGAACAAGACAATAAGGATTTTGTGTAAAACTACAATACAGACCGTGATTGTACGGTAATGTAAACCACGCCCCATCATCTGTAATTCAAAATCTTCAGTTACTGTGGACATGTTAAAATGTCATGGTAAAAATGAGTTCCCTAGATTGTGCCACATTTTCGAACTATTTATAAGAACATGAAATGAATTATAATTTTATAACCCCTGCTAACTTATTACATCAAGAGCTTCTCTAAATAATTGCCTCTTATTTTTTAATGTGAAAAAATTTCTCTCCCCGAAATAAAAAATAATCGTCAAAATTGTATACGTGCTTCTCTGGCTATCTTTCTGTCTCCTCACTAATCATCAGATTAAGTTTTCTGAGAAAAGACAGCGGCAAACTTTACTCACCATGGATAGAAGTCTGTCTCGTTGATGACTCTCAAGAACTACCATTCGTCTCAACTTGTTTATCTGTCATTTGAAACTCACGGAACACCTTTTTGTTGGAAGTAAAATTGATATGAAACTCCACTGGGAAACGCCAAATGGATGTGTCATGGAGGAAATGTTTCTCCACAAGAGTTGGCTATCTTTGTTTATTGTGAAATACATCTGTTACCAAGTTTTTCTTGAGTGTATCTACCACTCATTGAAAATAAGATGAAATGGAAGCAGTCACACTTTTTTAATTTATCATTAAAACTTTTAAATTTAAAACGCAATATTGGTTCTTGCACTGTAATAAAACTATTTATAATTAGCATTATTTCAAAACGCAAAGGAGGTTATTGATAAAATATATGGTGTTTTCCTTATTTTTTTAGCTTTCTCTAATACCAGCATACACATAGACAAAACGTGTTAAACCTACGGATAGTATATGTTTTGCTTCTGAAACTATTTTTACCAGATTTTAGTAGCCATAACTAAAATATACTTATTGTGTTAACCGTCTAATTCCACACATAAACACATCTTATGGCGAGAATTAATATGAAAGGGGCATTAATACCATTCCACCATTTGAATTTTTCTATATTTGGGTTAGATGGTCCATTAGTCAGTAGCAAAATGTAAAAAAGGTGGGGAAACTTGAATAAGCGGCCTACAGTCGTTATTCGATTGTTATTATCGAACTATTCTATATATTGTACAACATCGATATTATATAATAATCGTAAGCAACAAGAATTGTAAGATATTAACAACAAGAATAATAAATGTTTAATAACATAAATTTAACAATAACATTGCAAAATAAGAAAACGAATTACAGCCTAAAACTAAATATCAGAAGACACTTTACAATATTTTTAGCTTGCACAGATAGCATGAGCAACGCTTTTCTGAAATGGCGGACAGGATTCTGCTCATGGGTTAGCACTAACCCAACCCACATACATGTCTATAAATATCTCACACAATTTCCTTATATTTGTCGCCATTTTCAAATCCTCTACTAGTTACTTCTTGTTGTTCATTGTTTACATTAAAAGTTGCTGTAGCTGATAAGTTGAAATCATGTGTTTTCGGGACATTTCCCATCGTTCAGCGAAACAATAAATCAGTAACACTACTTTTCTAGATCTGAAATCTAATCTCACTTCAGGTAAATACTAACCTAATACGTAATTTTCCGGAAAAATCCGGTTTCCTTCACAATCCTTTCATCGTCAAAAATAAACTTCGTGTGTTAAGTTAAATAAATTCCAATGTCAAAATATGTGTTCGGATAATAACAGTCAAATCTATCGATAAAAACCACCAGATAACTAGTATAAGCAGCGTATTAAAGTTTTCCCAAGAAGGCTACTGAGAGTAAGAAAGTAAAATGTGATTTATTTATTGACTTACTCTACTTTTACATATTCAGCAAAGTATATAGGAACCAATCTTTTTGCTATACTGAATGGTAGAATCCAATGTTTTTTTTACAAATATAATTAAAAAAATAAAAGTATAAGTAAAATAGTAATATGAATAATTCCCGAGTATTGTACTCATATATATTTTGAAATAATGATTTAGTTTTAATAAATATGTTTATCACATTTATGAGAAAATATAATTTATTGTTATTGTCAGCTAACCTAAATGACTACAAAATAAAAACACAATTTAAAAAGTGGAATGACATTTATAGTCTTGAACGGGTTCTTGAAAGAGAATTATTTTACATTTCATTTTAGTACATTATAAAATTAGTCTATTCATAATTACATAAAAGTATTCTGTATTTGAAATACTCTTCAAAATCCAAACAAAAGTAGTAGTATATTTTAGGGGACAGAACACATACTACGAAGTCAAGAGTAGTTCGGAAGCCAGATGAAGGAGTCCCAAATGCCGATGGTGGGCTAATGCTGTAAAGAAATACGATGCAATTGGGAAAAACATGGAGAGGAATGTAAGTGGAGCTAAATCTCAGAAGGGATATGCATGGCCAATTGAGTAATACATTACATGTTATATAATTTTTTTCAACATTCAAGCACTACGTTTTAAAACTCAACAAAAATGTAGACAGTATACAAAAGGCATACACAAAGATATTACAAAGTGTAACAGTGAATTTAAATTAACTTGAAACTATAAAGCTCATAGTAAAACAAGTATGTTGAGGGAATATCTTCATATTTATTTCTACAACTTTATTTTCATAAAACATTTTAAATGTATTTAATTATATTACTTTTTCTCAATAAACAATTGCAATAATAAAGGACTAAATGTGTTATTTCATGTGATATAATAATGTTAATTACAGCTTGAAATGTAGCTTAATTACAGTAACCATTCTGTTGCGTGGTTGAAATATAATTACCAGAAATATATTTTTTTTTTACATTTGTTATTGTACTATGAATTTGCTACTTATAAAATAAACTAGTACATGTATTTATTGTTTTAATATTTAAAATATATTTCACTTATATCTGGTGTCTCACACAATCTTTAATGTAGTTAACTCTAATAAAGTTAAGGAATAGAAAAATGGAAGGGTTTAGAAAAAATGAAATACACGAAGAATGTTTATAAAATATAATTATGAGTATGTTCCCAGAAAGCACCACTAAAGCATTTAGGCTGGAGTCTCATATACTCCAAAAGTACTATGTATTACTGAGAACCTTCATCTCAATGCCAAGATTTTTTTATTCTTTAGGACAGTACTGGCTATTATGATAGTCGTTTCCACTTCCAACCACATCAAATTCTCCTGCACCTGATACCTAAGCTTTAGACGTCTCGTTCTTACCTGGATAGCAAGTATCCAGAAATATTTTGATTAATTTAAGGATATTAAGATTTAAAAACTGCCTAACTCGTTGAGATATTCCCAAGTATTTGAGCATTGTCTGGATTGTTCATATTTTGTATAATCTTTAATGCCAAGGACAAATAAATGCCAGCTTTCCCGTAAGTTACTATACTTATTGAACACTGTCTTTGTAATAGTACTAGTCTATTTAAAAATTATATCTGTTAACAAATATTTCTCTAACTCAACTTATTTCAGAGGCGAACGATCTCTGAGGGTAGCGTTACTACAATTGAAACTCGGTTTGTACAACCACTAACCGAAATTATTGGTCAATGAGTTCGTTCAACACAACGCTCCAATATACTCCTAAATACACTTCTGGCAATATCGCAAGACTAATATTTCACATCATGATTTAAAGAGCTGTTAACATTAACCATCATGCTTTTAAATTAAGAGCTTTATTAATATAAATTAAATATCTTTTTTGATCCGATTTCGTAAATCCTGTTTGTCTATTCAACGAAATCATATCAAGTATATACTTAATTACACTTTATTTCTATTAATTAATATTTATCTATCTGTACTCAAATTGCAATAGCAAGTTGTTTTCAATAAACTATTCACGATTATATTGACAAGTTTGCATATGGAACGAAAAAAACCTGAACAGTCGGAATAAATATTTTTTAAGCCTGGAGTTAATTCATTGACAGAATATTGTTTAAGCCTAAACGGATTTTAATAGAACATTCTACATGAGGATGGGCATTATTCAGTTGAATTTACGCTTTCAAATTCAATTTATGAATTGAATCGCTATGGTATGGGTCTCTAGTTTAGTTAGGGTCTGTTTTAGTTTCCATATTGTATTAAAGAATATTTATGTTTGAAATCAATCCAGTACAGTTTATTAAAAAAACAGTACATAGTAATAAAAAACAACTATGTCGCAACAAAGGATATAATATTATTTATAGCTGTTAATAATTATTTGCTTGTGTTATCTTTTTTAACAATCCAATCTTTTAACCTAGACTGATAGAAACTGAACACTTGTATATTAAGTATTGTGTATGTGTAAATTCCAAATTTAATTCATAGAGGGTAACCTATTAAAATTACATAAAATAAGATATTATGTCATTTCTGAAAATATCGCTGAATTCTATAGCTCCAAGTTTTAAAACAAAGAAAAAAGGATAAAAGACAAATTGATGAGAATTATTAAATATATTAAATATGAGAAATAAAAGACAAATAATACTGATCTTAAAGCAGTCATTACCCAAACTCTCTGAGAATTCTGGTGGGATGACTTGCATGGTATAATGTGAAAAGTGATCGTGCTTGTGGTGGAAGATGAAGGGCGAAGGGTGACAGATGGAGGGGACGGATGAAGATCGTGTAGCAAAGCTATAGCGTCAACACCTGAACAAACAATATCAACTCACCCTTGCAATTTGACCGTCTGAGAACCGATTCTGAGGGTTACATTTGCAATAGATCTCTGGGAACTTAGTTTATCTGCAACTATGCCTAACTGTTTGCCAGCTTACCGTAAAACTCATGATCGATCTACTTGTTGAGCCCTTGTGAACAGGCCAATAATTAACTCAGGCTGCACGTATTTTATGAAGGCCAGCTTGTAATAGATATTTGGGAACTTAGTTTATCTGCAACTATGCCTAACTGTTTGCCAGCTTACCGTAGAACTCATGATCGATCTACTTGTTGAGCCCTTGTGAACAGGCCAATAATTAACTCAGGCTGCACGTATTTTATGAAGGCCAGCTTGTAATAGATATTTTGGTATTCATTAATAATAGTATTAGCGTAATAAAAATCTGTTATAATAAATAATAATATTAATTGAATGAAATTAGATGGTCAAACTCTATATATGTAAGTCAAGAAAACCACCACCTGCTAATTTAGGAAAGGCTATAACATTTGTTTCTTTGATATAAAAATATTGGAAATTCTTTTAATAAATTTAAGTTTTAAAGTATTAAGGTTGGTACACACATAACCGCACCGTGCCCGACACGTGAGTCGGCCGATTGTCGGTGCGGGCTCGGCTCGGTTACCGTGAGGGTCACACATGTCCGTATGCAGTCCGAGCGCAACAATCTCACTGTTTGTACTAGAGCATGTTTCTTTTGAATTCAAAGTGACAGATACTTAAAAAATATTTGGAAGATTAAGTATTGCTTGAGAAAATTGTTAATTTCATTGTTGTTATGTTTTATTAATAGCTTGTGGTGAATGATACATTGCAATGCTACAGTAAAGCTTTGTACAATCAGCTAGTGTGTAAAGTTTGTAAATAATATCATTTATCTTGGTTTATATGTTTAATGTATAATGTATAATTCTTGTTCATTGTGTTTCATTGCAGTGAATTTCGGTCAAATACACTATAAACAGTGTATTTGGTGTTTTTTGTATTAAACCCAAGAGCTATAGTGTGATGCCAGAGAGTTTGCCATGTTGCAAGCCCGTTTATAATAATTTGTAAAACATAGTAAATATTTGTAAAATATATACTGGAGAACATACAAAAAAACAAATTTTACAAAATTATTTCTTTTTATAGCTCCGAGGACAAATAATTTATTGCCAGAATTAGTCAAAAATAGTAGAAACATAAATATATATTTCCTAAAAAAATTAGAGTATGGTTGATTGGTCAAAATGATATTGAGTATATGTTTAAGATAATAAATTAGTGTATGATTAGTCTTGTCTGCTAAGTTATAATAATATTTAAAGTTAGAACATTTATAAAATAATTATTTATAATATAATATTTAATGATACATGTGTAAAGCCTAATATTTGAATTGTAAATCATGCATAAATCCTTTTTGTTTAATACAGCACAATAGTTATACTAAATTTAAACCTTGAAACGTAATAGTACATTATTTACTACATAAGTTACAATAACTAATTTTTATCATTTCATTCTTGCTCGATTTTTACCCTTTTTGTATATAGTTATCCCAACACAGGAACAGCCTCTTATGGGTACCTAAATTTCCCTTATTTTGTAAATCAATTGGCCTAATTATTAGGTTTTAAGAAAAGAAAGAAAATCTAAAAGGATGTAACCTACTTTTTATATTTTATAACTCTAAGTACATAAATTAGAAATAAAGTAAGTAGAAAACGTTTTTTTTTTATTTGTTATTTACTGCTATTGTAAATACGTTATGTCATAGTCTTATTTATTACTAAGCACGCAATAATATTTATTTGTAATATTCAGTTTGTTATTATGGGGAAATAAATGATTTAGTATTATTATTATTTATTTTAACATGGGTTTTTCTTGTTTGAAAAATCTTATTGTAAAAAAATTTTTATTTTTTACTTTATTGAAGTGAAAAAGAATAATAAATAAAAATGTCATAGAGACATTCTAAATATGACTCTTACAAAATACCGGAATAAATTTATCAAGTAACTTCAAAGAAAAATAGATTTTTGCTCAAATAATTACATGCTTGTTATATTTTTTAATTAATGAAAAATGTTTTATAGACTTTTTAATAGTTCGAATTTAGTTGTTTAAAATCACTTAATGTACAACATGGTTTTTCAAATTTGTTGTAATAAGAAAATATGACTAGGTTTACTCTAATGTAAGAAAATGTAATAGCCTACTTTTATCAATAAATATGATTTTGTACGCGAACACAGGATGTAGAGTTAGTAGGCTATACTAAATAATTCAATAAAATAGAACGTGTAGACTACATAAATAGTTTTAAAAAGAAGAACGCAACAGTAAAACAACATATGATGCCGCTCGTAGACCGCACCGTGCCCGTCAAAATTCAAACTCCACATATCGGTGACGGTGCGGGCACGGTGCGGCCACGACGGTCTGGTGTCGGTGCGGACAAGTATGGACTTGCAGGTTGAAAACTGCGCTGCAATTCTTTCAACGTATGACGGCCAGCATACGGCCGACTGACGTGTCGGGCGCGGTGCGGTTTAGGCTCGCTTCACACTACAACGACTGTCGTGAGTCGTGTGTCGTTTACCAGATTCTTGGAAGAAGAGTATATGAGCCACTTCACACTGAGCCGGCATATGTCGTGGTCGTGTAGCCGACTCACGGCTGTCGTGCAAGTGTCGAGGGAGCCACGACATCCCTCGACTCGGGCCGACTGTCGGTGTCGTTCAAACGACTTGAGGGCGCCGCGATCCACTGAGACTGTTCATACTACTCCGACACGACAGGTCTTCAGTCTGCTGCTACCGCTCTTGTTTATCCTAGATCATTGAGTTGTGTTTGTTTGTGATCATGGACACAATTGATTTAGAATTACTAATCACAGTGGTGCAACAGCACCCTCGTTATTTGGGATAAGACAGTGGGTAATTATAAGGACAGAATTCAGTCAAAAAACGCATGGATCGAAGTGTTTAAACAGCTAAATGACAACTTTTGAACAGATGGAAGCCAATTAAAAAAACGAATATGGTAACAGTATTGTATAATTTACAAAAACAAAAAATAAAAAATCAAAAAACACATCAACTTTTTCCGATCCATGATTCTAACTAAACTGAGAAGCACTAGAGAAACTAAAGGGCATTGCGATAACCTTACTGCCAAGAATGTCGTGTCGGGTGACAGTCGGCCTAATGTGAACGGTTTTAATTTTTTGTGTCGTTGACGACAATATGTCGTGTAAACGACCTGTCGTTGTAGTGTGAAGCGAGCCTTTATGTGTGTCCCAACCTTAATCCAGGAAGTTGTTTGAAACAGTTTTGCACGTAACGATTAAACATTGTAATTCGGCTACAAATCAGTAAGTGTTTAAATGTATTCAAAATTATGGTATCCTTTTTCAAAACTGCCTTTTATTACAGTCACTACTCTTATATAAAATTACATAACATTAAAATACTCTATATACATGGGGAACAGCTCCACCTTCTTTTTTACAAAGGGTTTTCAAATTTGCAAAAGGGGCTATTCGACTAGTATTTATCAATAGAATATCTAGGACCTAAAGTTTATAATAGATTACCCGATTATTTAAAAACCAGTCATTTTATTTTATGTTTTAAAAATAAGCTTAAAACATTTCTTGCAAAATACTGTTTTTGTTCAATCTCTGAATGTTGTGCCCCACTCACCCATGCCAGTAGAACATATCCAGAGTACAGATATTTTATGTTGCTTAGTTTCAATTAGCCAGTAAGATTTATGATTACACTCATAATAAAAACCCTTTTTTAGATTACGTAGAGCATTTAGTTTTGCTTTTCGCCATATTTACTGACTTTGCTCAATAAAATTTTTAATTTTTTGTCCATTTAGTCAATGGAAATATCAATAAGCTATTAGCATTCCAGTTTAACAGATAATTACGTAACGAAACGTCCTTTCAGTTGGAACATCTGATGTGTATCTTAAACCCGTAATTATGAGACAAAAGAATGTTTGACTGGTGATAATTATCAGTAAAGTACAGCACAGAATGTAGAGTGGAATTCAAAACGTTTATTAATCTTTATGGCAGTAAAAATGTACTTTTTAGAAGTTACTTTTTTATATTTAGCTTTTTCAACCTCCTCCTTCTCTAAGAAATATGCATGTTCAAAAAATACAGTCTTAAGAACGCTAACGTTTATTTTTTTGCTGACATAAAATAATGAACGTAAACCAATTTATATACACTGACAGGTATTTTAATTTATTTTTTGCAAATAAATTGAAGAATATCAATACACCCATTTTTGCCTTATGTGTGGTATTAGGAAATAGATTAGTACTGTTTGGCTCAATATGTAATGCTAAAACACCATACTTTATTTTTACGTATTTTGTTATGTTACAATAATTGCTAATAAAGCTATCAGTCCTCCCACTCTCTATTACACTTTTTTGTTTTCCCTAATTAACACCGCAAGTAATTAATAATTTGATTGACAAAAATATGCACTAATTTTCAATTAATTTTTATTTTATTGCTTCAAATACAATGGGTAAAATACATTTATTAAACTGTCAGTTATAAGGATAGAGTAGCTGCAGTGGTATTAGATTTTCTGTAACTATTCCGATATCTGTATATTGTTTTATAACTATAATGAAATACTCGGTTATGAGAAGAAGAGCTTCAGTCAGCTGGATGGTCGGCCACCACCAAATCGTAGTTTGCTCTGACTAGAGGATTGACGGAATCTGAGGGTTGAAAGTTTTAATGAAGGTAACTCCGAGGAAAGCTTAACCATCAGCCGTATTTGAGGGAACTAGAAACACTCAGTGGTGGATTGTTTTAGTTTACAGAATGTAATCGGATGTAAAACAACATATCAATTTATAGTAAGAACATGTAATAATTTACCTCCATTATATATTTCATTGCATAATGTATCTCGGATGATAAATGCTTCTTAGCTATTGCCTACGTAGGCTGATATAGATTAAACCTTTAAAAAAATACAGATCAATTAAAAATGTTATTATGCAGTTAAAGTGAAATCTAAACACTACTTATGTATGTAATAATTGTGTCAGGTAGGTGTATGATAATAAATCTATATCATTTGTTCAAATTATCAATTAAAAATCTTAACCATTAACCCTGGTACTGGCAGTTGAAATTTTCTCAAATGGCAAGTTAATTTTTAGCTTTTTTGCAAGCTATTTATAAGAATTACGAAACAATGATTTTCATTGCAAAATGAGTAATTCTGTGTACCATTTAATGTTTTATGTGGGAATTACAGATTGGTTGGTGAAAAATAATGTATTATATTTTATATTGTATGTTTTATTTTGTTAAATAAAACTGGTTTGCAGTAAAAACTGGAAAATTGACAAAACTATGGTAGCGATGAATTTGCGTAGAACTGCAAACACTAAATAAGTATTTACCTAAATTTAGCTCATGATGCACAAACATGATATAGAAAATACAACTTGATAGCTGCATAACTTAGTTTTTAGGTATACATAATGTTTTCTAAAAATGTTCTAACTATACTTAGAAAAATGTTTTAAAAAATATGATATAATCACATGAAAAAGACGATTGCCACTGCAGCAAGAACTGTGTGTATTAAAAATATGAATATTCAAGAATATACTAGGTACCTATGAGTGGAAAATACATCAATGTGTTTTTGCATGGCATAGATGTTTATTTGGTTAAGCACGATAACCTTAGAATCTACATTATGAACAAACGTGTTTTTAAGGACAAAATACTTATAACTATAGCCTTCAACTTAAATCCTCTACTGTATGAATCAAACTCTTGTTATGCAGCTTTCGCTTTACATTCACAAAACAATTTGCATTTGTAAATAACACACATTGTAGTGATAAAATTGTACTGACCCTCTCCAATAACCTTTCCAGTAATCATATACATAAAAAATGTCACACTACTTGAAAGAGAAAAATTGCTGTGACGATCATCACGACTGAAAGCGGAGTAATTTTGGATCTGTTTCACCTCCTCCTTCTTGCAGTGTCTGAAATTTGACACTGCCACATACTTGCCTCCTGGAATCTGGAATCCCCGTCCATTTAAAAAGATCCAAAACATTCCGACGACGAATACGTTCTAAACTAACTCTCTGAGTCGTATCGACACCAATAATACCTAGGCTGCAACAAAGCTCCGTCTTGTTACCCAGCAACCACCCAGTGTAATCTAAATAACGTAATCATGTAATCATAAATAAAAGTGCTTTCATTGTCTATTCAGTGATAAATAACTTAGCTATAGTCGAAAGTGTGAAGTAAAGCTAAACCCATCATCAACATGAATCAACTCTTCTCACTATAGCTATGTTATGTGCGTAAGGAGGATTCCAACAACGTAATCAAAGAACGACGTAATACAAAAGTTATGTTAATTTTGGTAGTCCCTATATTTCTAGTGTAAGGTAAGAATTAAAGTAAAGTTAATCTGTGTTTCATAACATAAATTTATATTCATAAAACTATTAAATTTTTTAATTATAAAGTCAACTTATAAATAAATAATAAATCACCCTTGATAGAACTATTTTAATAACCCGTAATACCGTATTTTACGTACCCTAAATTCGTTGAACACATGATATCTATAAGTACATCAAGGTTCTCAATTCAAATGCTTTCTTAGATATGTGCAAATATTTCACATGTTGTACGTGATCAAGCCTCACTTAAATCCGCAAATTAAACAAATCAAAGAGAGAAAAGTTCGGAATGTTGAAAACTGCTCTAACTTTTCCACAAGGAACTTTCGCAATATCGGTGCAATGAATTGCGGAAACCACTTCATCCCTGGACCATTACGAGTCTTAAATTCACCTTCAACTTGGGACACAATTGCACCCATACTAGATAATGATGTACAACTTATTGGTGCAATGAATTGCGAGACCAGATCATCTTAAGATTATTACGTGTATTAAATTTAACTTCAACTTGGGACACAATTCCACCCATATTACATGATGATTTATAACTTTATTGATGCAATGAACTGGGAGACCCCCTTATCTTAAGATTATTACGTGTATTACATTAAACTTCAACTTGGGACACAATTACACTCACTCATACTAGATACTTGCAAGAATCTAATCTAACTAACTCACTAACAAAGTGGATGGAAGTAGGAAGAGATGATTAAACTTCAGTCTGAAGAGTATAGAACTCTCCTAATGTATTTTTGATATATTCCACGTATAACTTTCATCAACATTATTACTTTTATCTGCAAACTATATTTTATCATACCTAATAATTGTGTCATGTCATATTAAGATTGTAAGGTCTTAAATATACGTTATTCAACATAAAAATGTTATAATTTATTAAATAATTACTATAAAATTTGTAAAATATATGAAAACTAGATACACCCATAGCAAATTAATTGATTATAACACCAAATAAATTCATAGCCCTCATGTAAATGGTTGAAGAGAAAAATGTTGCTTCCATTCCGCATTAACCCCCGATTGCAGTTTGTGCTCTGTGGTGTAATGGTAGCACTCACCCGCCAAGTGAGATATCCGCGTTCGAGTCCCGGCGGAGCAAGTACTTTTTGTTATTATTTATTTATTTATTTATTTTGTCTTCCAACGGCTTAGCCAATTTACAATCAGTATAGTTAAATCAGGACATTATACATATATAGTAAGCAAAGTAGCACAATGTTGAGACGGTGTACAAGAGATATACAAGAAATATTAAATTGTACAATTGCAAAAACAAAACAAAATCTTTTCTAAATAATGGAGACAACAACGTGAAGAGTACAATGGCAAAGATTAAGACAAGATGCTGATTTAACGACTAATAAATGACGACTAGTTAAACGTAACAATAAGCTAGAAGTAATAACAAACAACGGTGTAACAGAAAGCAATAACAATTAATAAATATAGCAATAAACTGCAATAACAACAAGCTAATAAATATATGCAAAAATGAATAATGTGTGGTTAAAGCGATAACAATGACACAAACAAGAGATAAACCATGACAATAGCGATAACAACAAAGAATAATCAGTAACAATAGCCTACTAACAATACTAGGCCTGAAATGTAACAAGTTAATTAATACGGAAGCAACCTTGATCAGGCCATGCATAACAAAACCACTTGCACTGGTTGTAGTGGCCATCTAAAGGCACCACTCAAGAGCACTTCACTGCACAAGCCAAAGGTGGTCACGTGTCACGATTGGAGGCTTCGAACAGCTGATCTGAATGACGAGGGCGGGGTATGGAAGAAGTCAAGGTGATCAGGAAGTGTGTTGCCCAGGCGCTGGACTCGAAACAGTGAGCTATTGGCTGCATATAAGGTATTAGTTGAGGTTTTCGCAAAAAGTGCCCTTGACCTCGTACCCTGAAGTTTATTCTTTCCAGGAAATCAGGGCAGTCCAACTCTCCTCTGACCAGCTTGTATAAGAAAAGTAACTCCTGACTGACACGCCTTGATTCCATGGAAGGTAGGTTTAGGAGCCGTGAGACTCAACGTTATTCAATGTTTATTGAAAAATTAAGTAAGGCTATTACCATTTACACAAATTTGAGATATATATATATATATATATATATATATATATATATATATATATAAATAATTAGCCCTTTCATTTGAGGCTACTATGTAGAATGTAGTGTAAAATTAACTTTTAAATAGTAAAGTAACTTGCCTATGATGATGTTTTACACATGATTGATGCCAGATTAATACAGCTTTAGTTGTGTTGATGTCCTACTGACGAGACCACGTTTTGTCATGATTATAAGTTGTCTCGTAAATGTCACGATTTTGTTTTAGGCGAGTGATTGATTAATTTCATGTTCTAATTATTGTCCAACTTCAAGTATAGTGATTCTTCTCCAACTTTAATTTGAATCTTGCTTTTTGCGAATACAGCTGCAATGTCGATCCAGGATGCTGACGCCGCGGTGTGTGAGGCGACATCGACGTGAAGGAAAGTCAGTTTTAAAGTTCTATTAAATGAACGTTGGCGAAATTCCGATGAACATTGGGACCACCAGGCCCACCTCCTACATATCACTTAGTTCATCATTACTCTGTTTAAGCAGTTACGTGATCAAAGTATGATGAAAGTTAATATGAAAGTTAGATTCTGAACGCACTGTACACAATTTACATAGACCAATTATTATGGTAACAGATATTCATTACCACTCTCCATTACCTCTCCTACACGCAAGCACCATAGTACAAACTTTAGTTAAAAAAATAAAATTATTCTTCTCAAAAATCCGTAATAAATGGTTATAATTTTACTTTCAACAAAATTTTTGAAAATCTAAAGCCGTTTATTAAATATTGTGCATCAACGTAGCAATAATTTAAGGGCTATCAGTTATACATGGTAAAGTTTATAAATGTAGTACAACGAACAGTGGTTTTTGGAAGTGAAATCGTTTGGTACTTTGTAATGTTTTTAGAGCCTTACTTCTATGGATGTACAGTAAAGTAGAATAGTTAATTGCCTTAAGACAAGTAGTAATATACTGAAATTTAGATATCTTATTCAAATTTGAATGTCAAGTTCATATCATTAAAAGCCTGAAAAGAACTGAATTAGAATAAATAAGTGGATATTGTAACGCATATTCAAACCAAAGTAAGTAAAAGCCTCCATAGTTTGTGTAACCTAGAAGTTTTTATTATTATTTTCAAATACTATAAGTTGTCATTGATAAAATAAAATCACTTTAATTCATTCTAAAAGAGAAATGACATGGCGTGGAAGGGGTTAAAATAATGACAAAACAACAACCAGGCTCTGTCTATCCTAACAGAAATGTTTCATCTGGAAGCATTGTTTGTGAACCACACTGCCACAGTTATGTGGAAATTACATCAACTCGCGCTTTCTCACGTGTTTCGCGTTCCGGTCTGTGAAGCGTTTCTCACTGTTTTCTCAGTGTTGACAGTTTAATACTCTAACAAAAGTGCTTACTTAGGCCTTCCTTTGTTTCTAGCGGAAAAAAATCATTCGTTACTAAAATCTCCAGTCCATGGCGATTATTGGACTTCAAGAACTTATATTAATTAGTTGCTATTAATATGCCTTCATGTCAATGATAATATGGGCTATGCTCTATATCGAGCTAGTTGTGCAGAAAAGACGTCTTTAAATCCAAACATCCTTTATTCCAGGAATATTCAAAACTTCACAATTTAAATAAAACTTGTATTATTTTAATCGTAGGCTTAGACAGGTTTGGTGTCGTAATAGTTTACAAAACTAGTGTTACATTTGCAATATCAAATCAATAACAATCGAGAATGAGTGTTCTGGGGATCCACAAACTGGGAGGAGGTGGCAAAATTTCTTCACGCACACGCATGGAGTGACGATGCTGAACGGAATGAAAAGGAGGTCTCGCGTATCGAGGCCTAAGGTGAGATCTTCCTCTCGGAATTGAAAAAATGCCCTAAATAACCTAATATTGTATTAATTTTTAAATCCTGGTCCATGTTCGAAGCACTGCCTGTGTGACACGACATTGTATTATCAGCGTGATTGTTTTGGTTTTATGAATCGTACCTTGGTCAAAAGATATTATTACGTTTTTCTTTGATCCTTAAAATAAGGATTTTCAGCTTATTCATTTACATGATAAACATGTTACCGCATAAGAAATTATGATATTTTCACTACAGCGGTGCACATAAAAACTGATAACACTCTTCCTAATTCATACTTTATTCTAAATTTAAGCCGAAATAGTTTATAGGAAATGTTTGGTAAACACTGATAGTAGTTTTAATATTTGAAAAGCGAAATTCTCAAGTTAGATTACACTCAAGACGTCAATCCACTCTCGAACGGTACGCTGGCTAGGTATACGAGTAGAACACTGAACTCAGATGAAAACACACTCTTGGAGATACAAAGAAGTTCTATGATAAGAATGCAGCCGTTCCATTAATAGTGACTTCAAACAAAAGTATTCCTTTTCTCCAAAGCATACAAGTCTTTGTGCTCCTTCTGTTGTGAACCTACTCCATTGAACTCTAAAGCTGAAAGGAAAAGTAACATATTCAAAAAGCTTTGTGTAACTGTAACAAGTTTTCAATTTATTGAGGAAGCCTTCAGTCATAAATTTTCAATCAATTCCTTGCATTTTTGCATAACACGAAACCTCTATTTTATTTTAGAGACTTTGTATACATAAAAATGACACTAGTGAGTCCCTGATGATGATTAATAATTTACTAGCAGCCATCTTGATTTTAGCCTCAAATAAACAAGTTTTAACATTGAGTTGGACAATGTTATGGCCATATTTTTGGTCGTAGAGTTGTGCAAGACGTTTTATTTGATGATTAATCTGTTATTAGGGCCAAAAAGTAATTGAGGTTTAAATTTGTACTTCGAAGTTAATAATCAAGGTCGTTTCTTTACAGCGTTTCTTTTTACCACAAAGAAAACGGAAAGTTAAAAATAAAAAAAAACTAAAATAAAAAAAAATTTAACGAAGTAAATTTACACATATGCTGCATATGAACTATAACAGAACAGCATAAACTCGCATAATTGATATACTGATTTAAATTTTGATAAACTTTAAATACAAATTTTAGTTTGAATCGTGAAACTTACTTTCATTACAGAGATGCCTAAACTAGGCCTACGTAGTTCTTCCTACTACAAATATTTTGTTTGTGTAAGAATTGGTAGTATTTTAAACACATGTTTATCCACGGAACTAAGGTGGGGTTTAGTATGGATATATATATATATATATATATATATATATATATACAAATTTTTTTTATTATAAAACCGCTATATTAATAAAGGGAGGTCAGTGTAAGTTAAAACCAGGGTATAAACGTAAAGTAAAGTAAATATGTATAAAACTTATACTACGTAGTAGTAATATTAAGTAAATGTCAAAAATATTTAGTTGCTAAATATATAAACTTCCAGTTTTTCTAAATGAACCTTTTTTCATTTAAGTCAAGTGGAATTGTTTCCTGTGTCGAAGGTAATTTTAAGAGTTTCTGGAATGAAGTGGTCTGGCAATTCAATGAACTAATATTACAAAAGTTCTTTCCAGGAGAATTAAAGCAGGTTCCAACTTCCCGACCGTTTCCCCTCACAGATGCATTTAATTGCATTTTTAGTACGTCTCAAATTACTATATCACTCCACTGTAAAATAACTTTATACATGTAGAGACATTTTTTTAATAACTATATTTATATAATATATGTAGTTAAATTAATGCACGATAGCTGTGGGAATACTAAGCTAGACTGATACTAGCAGATATAAGGCTTTTTAAACCTCTTCGACATAACCTTTTGTTGAAAAACCTACCCTCCTTTGTTCTTAAAAGTAAAGACTGTCTTGTCCTATCTGTAACAGGGTCGTTTCTCTCTAGAATAATAATTCGTAAAAACAAAACTTTTTCATATTTTTACAAAAGTGTAATAATGTTTGAAAAAAAAACAGGATTTAGCAATTTGACATGTAATAAAACGTAATTTGTAGTAATCCTCTAATAAAATTGATTCAATTATTAATACAAATAAATATAATAAATAAAATTAATCTTTATATTAAAGTAAAAATAACACTTAAGTATATAGATATACTGTTTTATATTAAAATATCACCTCGATAGTATTAAAGACTGAATTAAATTATTTAATTAATTAAAATATGTAAATATTTTATTTGTGGGTAGGAAGTAACAGAAAATGCAGTAAACTATAATAAGCTGTTAGTCACTATAGAGAAAAAGGTGTGTCCACATAGTATGGAATTTAAAAATATTAATAGTGACTAAAAATAACACACTAATGTTTAGTAGTTGTCCATAAAATAACAGTTACTTGAATAACTATTACTAGTTATATTGAAATCACCATATTGGATTTAGGTTTAATATTTCAAATACGAATAGGGCTATTAACTTTTAATTTATAATTATTGCAATATTTCTTATATTTATTATAGTACGCTCTTTGCAATGGGTAAAGTAGTGAGTGACAAAATCGTAAGTTTTTTTAGCAGTAAGATCAGAGCTCTCTCTCTCTCTCTCTCTCTCTCTCTCTCTCTCTCTCTCCCCTCAAATATTTTGTGCGTTTTAGCAAAAGTACTTGATAAGATAGTTTATAAGTAGGTCAGTGCATATGTTGGTGCAAATAATATTTTGTATAAATTCCAATCTGGTTACAGACTCTATTTCAGTACTCAGTCTGTCTTGTTGAGAGTAACAGATGATATTAGACACGCCATAGATCAGAGAAAATTAACAATATTGATGCTCTTGGATTTTAGTAGAGCTTTTGAGTGTGTAAACATAAACTCTTATTATCTGTACTCGAATCTTACAACTTTGGAGACATTGTAATTAGTTGGTTTAGTTCTTATTTGACTAATAGACTTCAACAAGTAAAAACTTGCAGTGGAGGGCTATCTAAATGGCAACATAACCCTGTTGGGGTGCCTCAGGGGTCAACTATGTCATATTTGTTGTTTACCCTGTATATCAACCGAATTTATGAACCTGTAAATTTTTGTAGGACAATGCTCTATGCCGATGACATGCGAATGTACATTCACTGCTCCTTAGATACTATTTATAACGCTGTAAACCAGATAAATGCATATCTAGTTATGTTATGTAAGTGGTGCAAAGATCATGGGCTAAGTCTGAACGCATCTAAATGCAAACCAATAGTATTAGGAACATCAAGGATGTTATCTAATGTGAATTTGAATGTTATTTTACCTGTAACAATAAATGGTATGGTACTTGATTATGAGCAATCAGTTGTTAATTTAGGTATAAGAATGTGTAGTACAATGACATGGATAGAACAAGTCAATTACATCCATAGAAAGGTTTACCAAAGTTTATATCGACTTAAAAGGCTTTGTTTTAAACCTAATGTATATATAAAAAAAATGTTAGTATCTACGTATATTTTTCCTTTTTTTATTATGCAAATGCGGTGTATTGTGATATTAATGATGAATTGTTGCAAAAATTTCAAAGGGCACAAAATGCATGTATAAGATATATTTTTAATGTACCAATAGATGCACACATTACCAGATATTACAAAGAGTAATATAATATTTTATTACAAATGCACAAGATTATTATGCTTGGACAACCTGATTACCTATGTAATCAATATACCATGATGAACCATGTACATGCAAGGGAAACAAGGTTTGGTAATGTGACCTTACAATTTCCACTACATAGAACAGTTATATACAATAAATCATTTCATGTGAAGAGTATAAGATTGTTAAATGGCCTTCATAACACAATTAAACATGCACCAAGTATAAATTTATTTAAAAAGCGGTTAAAAACTGATTTGTTGAAAAAATATGAGTAATGTTGTTTTTGCTTGTAATGTTGTTAATGGTTTGTGTCGTGGTTGTTATATTTAATGAAAATATTATGTTGGAGTGTGATAAATGTATTGTATTGTTATTGTGGTTAGATTGTATTAGTTTGTTAACTCAGATTGTTGTTTAATTTTTATAGTTTAATGATGTTTAATTTTCAAAGTGTATTGTAGTAAAAAAAAAATATATATATATATAAAGAAAAATAAAAAAATGGATAAAATTATGTATAAATTTGCTTAAATATTCTAAAGGCATATTTAAATCTTATTGTATGGTAGATCTTTAGACAGTTTGGAAGTACGATAAAAAAATGATACCAATACTAGTTTAAGTAAAACAAAAGTGTATTAGTTTGTTGCTCAGATTGTTGTTTATTTTTTTATAGTTTATTTATGTTGAATTTTTATAGTTTGATGATGTTTAACTTCAAAGTTTATTGTAGTAAAATATATAAGTTTAAAAAGAAATAAAAAGAAAAATTGTATATGCATTTGCTTAAATGTACTCAAAGCATATTTAAAGCTTATTGTATAATAAATCTAGACAGCCTGGAAGTCCGATATAAAGTTACCAATATTAGTTGAATTAAAAAAAAGATTAGTGTGTAAATCTAAACGTTCGAAAAGCATGTTAAACTAATAGTATAACGATAAATAAAATGTTTCTTTTGCAATATACGTAGTAATAAACATAGTATAGAAAGATATTTATAGATGTTGAATTGTAATATCTGATATAAATGTAATTGTAATAGTTATTGAGTAAATGTAAACATGATTTCTGTAACATATTTAAGCCAAAACTGAATATTGTAGTAAAAACTTTGTATAAACTATGGAGCCTGTCCTGGTGGAAGAGTGGACCATTGGTCTAAACCAGGGCAGGAAAAATACAGAAATTATCAAAATTATCAAATTATCTCTCTCTCTCTCTCTCTCTCTCTCTCTCTCTCTCTCTCTCTCTCTCTCTCATTTTAGTTGTCTATGTATGATGGAGGAGCATTGCACTCTCTCAGTACCTTGCATTGCTGCAGGTCTGTCTTTGTCATTCACTATTCAAGCTGTTACAGAACGTCCTTATTCTGAGTTTGAAGAGAAGTCTATTTTTAATCGTGAATTTCCCCTACTAGACACCATTGAATTGAAAGTATTTTGTAATGAGATATAATTTCGAGTCTACAGTTTATAGTTCTAGGATAGTAACAATGACACTGATTCGAAAGAATTTAAACATCCTGCCTTTAAAATTCGAAGTAGGTGCTTATGTCCAGATTAATAATATTGGTCAGTATCAGGGATTGCATGTCTAAGTCTGCAATGGTAGGTATATTAATATAAGTAACTATACATGAATCATTAGAACGTGAACTAGATGCAATCACCCTTTTAAACCAATACAACCGCTTAATGATATGTGCTTTGAGTGCAACCAGTTTCTCTATTGATTAGTCAACTTATGAAATATTTTATGTTAATCCTAAAGGTCTCCACACGTACTACTCCCTTGTACAATTATCTCAACCAAAGTTGTGAACTATCCCTTGCCTAAATGATAACATTGTATCCGAACGGTAAAACTGTGAATAGTTGAGTAGCAGCATGCAGAAGTAAATATTTTGTTTATGAAATAAAACAATACATCTACTATGAATAAATATTCAAAGGGCACACTGCGGCACAAGTGTAAATTTACTTTTATGGAGACCACAATGTATTGACCATCCGCAGGTAAAATGAACTCGTCACCATACATGCATCTTTTATTCCGTGTTCATATTATATCACAACAGTACAATGAATTAGGTTCATGAATTCGTAACCGTGTAGTTCTCTCTTTTCGCAGTGCGAATAGCCTTCAGTTAATTAATAATTAAATATTTGCAGTAATTTAATAAAATCCTATTTTTCAAATCTAGTCGAACCAGACTTGCTATTATTATATTATTGTTATATTATATTATATAGTATTGCATACATAATCCTAATAATGTTATAAATGTAAAACTGCCTTTGTTTGTTTGTTTTATTTTCACGCATGCATTACTCAACCGGTTGTACTGAAATTTTACATGGACATTCTTACGGTTCCAGGTATGAATATAAGTCTACTCTTAATTCGACAATCCCTCCGAGATACTTCTTAGTTCTGTTTTGACAGAAGTACGCTTCTCTGATCTGTGTTATATATTTTCTTGATAAGTAAACAAAATAAAATCAACAATGGAACAAAACATACTAAGAACGAAGTACAATGTGGTTTTTGTGTATTTTCTTGATCGTGGCAACAAAGCGACTCAACATTGGCGTCGGAAATATAATTTACTGGAACATAAACGTGGAACGGATACTAAATTGCGTGCAAAGCAGCAGGTAACTGCTAGCAGAGCAGTTATAAGAGACAATGTAGTCCAACTTTTACTATGCATTTAAAGAATGTTATGAAAGCTATCTAAGTTGTCTTTTGTCAAAAGTAGGCTTCTCAAAGCTGTGTATGTATGTATACTTTCTTGTTCGGGAGAGAGACAAAATCACCTTTGGAACAAAAAATACAGGTCAGGAGTAAAAATGACCATAAATATATGACCTTTTTAACATATTTTCTGGGTCATGATAAGAAGGCTTTGGAAATATAATTCACTCCAACGGAGTGCTCATAGAGGTGAAAACCCTGCGAAATTGCGTGTGAATAGAGCCGCGGGTGACTGCTAGTTTATTATTATTTTAGATTATCTTTAATTATAAATTTAAATTTAATTTTTATTGTATTTTAAGGCTTTATATGTGAATGCGTTTCATAATGTAGCTGTCTTTTTTTTTACTCCACATATTTGTCCAAACTAACAATCGGCAATATCACGGTTTCCACATGTTCACGTGTTTTTAAATATGGAATCTACTCTCGGACCAAAACGTTTAGAGACCAGAGATTGGAATTAAACTACTCAGTAGAACTATAACAAAAAGGATTAAATTTAAATAATTTAGTTTTTTCAACGTTGTCCAAAAGAAAATCGAACGATTTAAAAACAATAGCTTTCATTTTTATTTCGACAATAAGGAATATATCGGTCTTCGGCATTTATTAACCAAATTGCAACTTTGAACATTGGTAACGGGAAAACTTTGTGATCCGATTAAGATAATTTTTATGAAGTATATTTTCTAGTATACTGTTTTTTTGATAAGTTAGAATTATTTTCTACTTTTACTTAAAGAAACATGTTATGAGTTAACAGTTTAACTTTTATTCTTGGCAGGGCAATTAAAAAGTTTCGGAATTAGTCTCATTATAGCGCTCTTAAATTTGTAAGCTACCACATAAAAGTTTAACTGTTAATTCCAATGAAATTGAGCAGGTTTTACTGCTACCGGCGCCTGCTCGTTTTAACGCGCAAACCGCCAGACTGTCGGCAACACCGCCCCTCGGCAGATGCTTTTTAAACAAGTCTAAACGCAGATACACGAGTAAATTTAATGTAACTCCTGCTATAGTAGCTGTTCTGGTTAGTTTTTGGTGTGTTCTATCCGAGAGCAGGCATACTGAGCATATTGAATAGACACGCAAGTAGCGAGCCTGGTATGTCCAGGTTGATTGCGAATGTTAATGCTACCGTAACAAATGGATCAGCTTCGTCAATACGCCAGTACAATCAGTCCACCAATATCTAATTTGAAATGTGATTCCTTTTTTCATCCCTCTGACATTCATTAAAGCCGAGCTGATATTAGATAGTATCAAGTACAACTCTGGGCTCCCACACTCATTCTATACATTATTAGTTTTCTATTCGCCCACAAACTGACGTCAGACGATACAAAGTTATTGACTTATAAACAATCCTGTTCCTAATCATCATAACTCAAGTTGATTCATAAACTCAATTCAAAGTTATCTTCATTAAAACTTTCAACCGCTCAGTTTCTATTCAACTCTCTATTTGTAGCAAACTTGACATTTGACGATGGCTGTCCAGCAAACTACTTCCATTTCATCTTCATTTTTAGATTTAACAGTATTTAAATTCGTCTGTATATAGGCCTATGCATACAATATAATAGTATGCTTAAAATAATAATAATAATGGAATCAATACGAAAAGTTAGCCTGATTTACATACTTTTTACATTATTTTTTTCACAGTGAGGAACGAAAACAATGAATAACTATGTTGGTTTTTTGTCAAAAATTTTGCTGGCAATATATGTTTATTTATTGTATATATGTATTCTGTATATATATATATATATATATATATATATATATATATATATCACAATTGTGTGGTTTATAAATCAAGTTAACTAAACTAAATAACAAAATAAGAATACAATAAACATTAATTTTAAAAGAACATTTAAAACAAATGCAAGCATGTAAAACAACAATCTTGTTTTTTATTATAATCTAATGGATAGTATATGGAATACATTGTTACAAAGCATAACACTACCCTTCGAGAATTGAAACCCACCCTATTCTTCAGGTTTAAACATATCCTAATCTATAAACATCCATAAAATATTAAGAATTAAAAAGTGTTCCAATGGAGTGTCACTCAAAAATTCACGATATCTGACTGGTACACCAACAGCAGGAAGTCCAGACTAGAGATAATGAATCCACTGCACATAAGCAAGAGCAAAAACAATGCGCCACACACCCCATCGAAGGTGGAGGACTATAATGATGGAAAATGTCTGAAATCTTTTAAGTTCACAAGATACATTAAACAAAGAAATATAATGTGATCACTGAAAAAAAATAATCAAAAAGTCGTACAAAACTAAAAACAACATAAAACCTACTAAACAAAGTATAGATGAAAAGTCAGCAGTTGCATTTGTATTTTTATCGGACAATATATCATCGAAAACGGTTAAGGGGTTTTTTCCTTTATTGCATATTTAATGTTCAAATGCATTGGAAAAATGGTATACAAAAGTCAAGTAAACACGGAAGGCGTGATGAATTACTAAGACGGTATGAATGCCAACAATATACTTTTATGCATAGAAGATTCGTAAGAAAATTACATTTTATCATATTTAAAAACTGTTATAATATCCTTGACTAATTGTTTAGCGAAGCTGCTCCCGCCAGTTGGTGAAGTACGGGATCCGATTTATGTCTGTCTGTAATCACAAAATAATGTTGAATGAGCTGACTAGGAGGATTGAAATTTAGTATGAAACCCTGTATCTACTACTTCTCTATAAATTATTTAAAATTGTAGACATCAGTCCATTGGGGGTTTTGACGGCAACGAGAAAAACAACTAACTAATTAACAAGCATATCATAAAGTGAAGATTAATCGTATAACAGGATTCACCATATATGATGAAGTTATATACTGTCTTGGATTGGTTAGTTACCATACAAAGCATGAATATTTTAGCTTAATGATATTTTATAAGAAGCTAAACGGTAAACGGCTTTTCACTCTGTTATGTCGACTGACAATGCTAACAAAAATGGAGTGGATGTGGTGGCATGGTTCCAATGAATGGTAGTTCAAAAGTTTCGTTTCACTTTCTTGTCTGCCTTTTTATTACTGTACTTATTTTAAACAAACTCTGCGAAGACCTACAAATCCATAGCTTGGAATTGGATAACAGTGCAATAATATACAACTTATTACTTTATATAGTAAACACTCTTACTATACTGTATACTTACAATGTACTAGTGTTTGAATATCTCTCTCTAGTATAGTGTACTTAAACAGTAGGAATACTTTCTGCGATCTGAGTAAATACAACTTTTATTTATTTTTATGATTTTTCAGACGCATGTGTGCAATGAAATATTAAAATGTATTTATTAATTTTAACATTTGTGATTTTACCCTTAAAATTGTTTCATATATTTAACTTGGAGGGTCAAAACTTGGTTAAAAACTCCACCTATACCCTATATCAAGTTTAAAATAAAAACATCGCTCCATTTGGAGTTGTTCTCCGGACCAGAATGTTGTCTGCTCTGAAAGCGTCGCCTCCCACACTGACCTGAGTTGAACCTTCCTCGACAGCAAGGTTACTTTATTTATCAACTAAACCATTTTTGGCCAAACAGAATTAATATCACATATACCTAAAAATTTCGAAATAATATTCTAAAATCATTTGTAAACCTCGAAATAATTTGTTACAGTAAAATGTTTTATGTGATGCAAATTTATTATATATTATGAAATAAAACCAAGAATACAGCCATATGATATTGAGTAGGTAAATAAAATAGTTAAAAATAAAATGCTAATAAATGATTAATTTTTGGTTTATCGTAAATCTGTTTCAGACATTAAAATTGTCTACCCCCTTTTAAGTAAGATCATTACTTTATAGAAAAATGTAATGTGTAGACACGTAGGAGTTTTATTTATTGTAAAGTAATATTTTGTGACATAAAAAATCTATTAGCGTTTTTGCATCTGGCTGCAACAAGAACAAGAAAATTTTATATTACTTATTCAAAACAGTAAGATAAATCTAGTCCCATATGAGCTAACATATATCGTGACTTTGATTAATATGTTTAAAATAGTAATTTTTAAAACAAACACTGTTTTCTCAAATAATTACTTAATAGTCGATAACTTCTTTTAAATTCATTATTTCCATTTTATATTCTTTTTAAAATGGTAAATAAACATTTTAAGTGTCATACAAATATCCATAATAATGACTGCTTCAGGTTATTGATTGTTTAACACAAGTTCGTAGTTGAGGTTAAAAATATTATACACATCAAGTTCACGTCATAAAACACAATATCACACACTTTGCTTCCCTACTAAATAAAACTCGGATGTAGACGTTGCAAAAAGTGTCATCTACATCCGGTTGAACTCCCGGAAATACATCCACCGGAAGTCGCTCCCCCTCTTCTCTGACAGTAACCGAGTGTTTTCACTCTACGTATGACACTTTTCAAGGACTTATCAGAGTAACACAGTCGAGTTATATCTACGCAACACGGTTTATTTCTTCCGTTATTTTTACTATACGATCATTTTAATTTCATCTAGAGGCAAATACATGTACATTTTATACATATTCAGTATGCAAAAACTAAACTAATATATACATCTCTTATAAATTTAGAAATACGACATAAATGGATCAATTTGGGAAAGGTTGGTGTTTTAAAGCACTGGACCCAAAGTTCAGTGCCTAATTGCAAATTTACTATGTTCTTACCATCTAATAATTAGTGTATGGTCCGTTATTATCTAAAGAACTTTTGATTATCAGTTCGTAAAACAAATTAGAAGAATGTTAATCTTCCTTTGCTATAATAGCCTACAGTAAGAGAAATATAAATTTAAACTCAGTAAAATCATATACATTATTACTATACAATAAAATGTTATAAGTATTGTACTAGTTTAGATAATATTTTTGTCGCTGATCAACCTTTTCACTATGTGTTCATTTAGCAAGGTTAATTAGACAAAATTTGTATTTAAACACATCAAGCTAGTAGAGTGAGTAGAGATCCCTATAATAAGGTACGACGGGAGCGAGATCCGTGTCACTAACATGGCCTGATCAATTGCGAGCATTGTTTACTATAAGATAGCGTTGGCATTCTGTTGCTAGACATGCATACCTTACACTTTTAATATTAGAGTACGAGCAATAATGATGAGCAAATTTAAAGAAATCTGTATATATTGTTTACTTTCTCATCATACCGTTCTAAGACGGACTTGTTACAAACCAAATTGTTTCCCATATCCCGCATTCTATAAAGTTTACTTGATTCCAATTTTCAATATTATTGTTTTAACGTTTCTGTAACAAAACATTTAAAACTTGAAGGGGGTATTAAACAGTTAATTAATATATTTTAATTAAAGTTGCATTTGTTATCTTATATTGGATGAAAATGGTTTTATGTATTGAATGTAATTTAATTATTGTTTAAGTTACTAAGAATCCAAAATGTGTATACGAAGGTTTAACACTACATAAGTTGACGTACACGTATAATTACATTAAACAAAGTAACATTTTTCTCTTTTAATCCAGTTGGAATTGTTTCCGAAGTTGAAGACGAATGTAAAACCCTTAATGTTCCTGTAATGAGGTGGTCTCGCAATTCATTTCACCAATATTGCTAAAGTTCCTCGCAGAAAAGTTAAAGCTGTTTTCAACTTCCTGAACTTTTTCCCTCATGAATGTACGAAGTGAGTTTGCAGTTTCAAATATGGTTTATAAAATGTCTTTGTAGATGTCTTAATTCGTAACGAAAGAATCTTTGTAGATACAATCGCCTACATTAACATTACTACTAAAATATATAACCTGTAACTAAAATATCTATTTGTTATTTGAACCTACTTTACATTACACAAAGATTTATTTTTAAATTGAATATGATCTTATAATTTCCGAGGAATATAATTGTAGTGTGCTTCTAGACCCGGTCTTATTCAATTATCTTTTAATTTCCGTAATAATATTATAATGCTCTTTTCCATTCCATGTAGGACTAAGTACAGGGTTTTACTACAAAACAAGTTTGTTCAACATCGAGAAATCAATTTGGGTGAATTGGCTGGAATATATTATTTTTCAATCTATTAAATAGCTAATAATTCTGAATAAATCCAGTCTTTCCATTGGTTCTCTTCTCAATCTCTACAATATTCCAACTCAATACAAAAAATTGAGAAAGATTGCTCTTCATTTCTTTGGAGAAGTCTTTTACAGCATCGAGTATAATCAACTGAGCGAGCTGGCTAGAACAAATTATTTTCCCTGTTACAATTTTAACAATCCTGAGTAAAGCCAGTTTTTCTATTGGTTCTCTTCTCAGCCTCTACAAAATTCCAACTCAATATCGCAAAACGAGAAGGATTGCTCTTCAGTTCTTTGGAGAGTTATTTTACAGCATTCAATAATCAACTGAGTGAACGGGCTGGAATAATATATTTTCCCGTCTATTACATTGTTACAAAATTCTGAGTAAAGCCAGTTTTTCGATTGGGGCGCTTTTCATTGCCTACAAAATTCTCACTAAACAACGTAAAAAAATTTTTTAAATATTCAACCTTTCAATTGATCACTGCTGCATGCCACACATCATTAAAATGTTGTAGAATCGTTGATTATCAGTCAGCTTGTTGAACTAAAATTTAAATATGCATAATAATGTTCTCACTGAAATAAAGCCGTGCATTTCGTATCAGTAAATATTAAACACGTTGCTCGAGTACGAATGCAAATGACCAACAGTTGTTGACCCACTGCTAATGCACTCGTCACTATTCATGTACCTGTTATTCGCATACCTGTCAAACCAACAGTGGTTTACACAAAAGCTACGAGTGCATTATAATGAGATTAGATCGTTTGAAATTACTAACTATTCAACGAAAGATGAAAATAGACAAAAGTAGCATTTTGTCTGTTACAAGTTACAAATGGTTTTAAACTAATTAAATTTAAACTAAAGGAATATTTAACTCATTAAAGTTTTGTACACACTATTTATAAAACTCGTAGATAAATTGAATGCTTCGTAATTTTGTTGCAGATTTCATACATTGTATTTTATGTCTAAAAATATTTTTATATTTGGGTTTAAAGAGTTTTAATGTAATATCCCAGGCGAGGGTGTCTCCAAAATTTGGATCCATTATTTAGCCTTTACAATAGTATTTATAGTGGTATAAATTACGAAACAGTGTTGTATTCTGAATTCCAAAAATATTATTTCATTACTTTTCGTTACTCGGATACGTTTTAACACCTTCACTGTGACACGAGCCATGTACCGACTTTAGGTCAGTAGAAATATTAGTAATGTGCGTCCACTGCGGTCAAAATGTTACACTAATTTTACAATATTGTTTTTCAAATTAACTCTCGTCGTATCTCAGCAACACAATAACAATGCAATAATAATATGCGTTTATATAGACCTTGATTATTATCTGTAAAGGAAGGATATTAAATTACCTTCGGCCAAATTATGAAAAGCCCTTCCTCCTAACTTCAAGGCTCACTGTAGGAAAGTGAAGCTCCTCATCCTGACGGGTAGTACTCTGATACAGCTCACCATAAAACAAGAGCCTGTCGCTTAGCTATTGAGGCTTTTTTCAGAATAAGAGTTTCATAAAACACACAGCACGTAAAACTTGACATACCACTCCCATTGAGATCACATTAACAGTGTCCCGGATAGGAGACACACGATTGGAAAAATGAGATTAAAACGTACCGTATGGCTGAGCTTTGTGTTTCTGTGTTATATTCTATCAATATCTCCGTCTAGATGCTATTCCCAAAGGACGGCTATTCACAATGTATATTTTTTCATAAGATAGTATTAAGTAATTGTGAAATAAGATGTAATACTGGGCCAGATCTCAAAATTTCAAAAAAGTCTCAACATGTTAAATAACTCGTAATTGAAATCAAAATCACACTTAAGGGAGTTTATTTCGATAAAGATTTGTTTTTGCCTCAAGTACATTACAAAATAGTCTTACACTATTATAAGACTTTTAAGCCCTCCTCAAAGTACTGCCCTTTACAAAATTCAATTCCAAAATGTTTCCCTTTCAACTTAAGCTATCGTTTGAATCCTAGGGACCTGTAAAGATAATTTTATTTTTCATCGGTACTTTGCTAAAGAAAACTTTATTACACACGAAATTATGGGGAGCCTTTTGATTACCGACACTACCCTTGCTAGCCACTTGTTCTGGGGCTTTGTTTCATAACGTAAATGGGAATCGCTAATCATCAGAATATTGTAAAGATTACATCGTGTTACATCGATGAGTGGAGGTAAAGTGTGAGAATGAGTCACTGGAGGCTTGACAGCAGGGTATTTCTTGAAGTGTGGGGTGGTACTTATCTTTTGATGTTGAAGATTTATCTAGTATGTTATCAGTTGTAGTAAGTTCTAGTAAACTGTCTTACATGTTTCACTGAATGTCTCACATTGGGTACTTCATATCCAACACCTCAGCAATAGTCAGAAGAAATTATTGGTCAGCAGGTATTAGGATGTTAAAATGTATCTTTAAGTAAGAAATATGTTATGCAAGGGAGTCAGGGAGTGAGTGTGTGACTAATATATTTCAGTTATATAGCTCATATGATTTAGGCGTTTATTATTATGATTAAATTAACGAATACAGAAACTAATGCATTCAAAAGAAGGATATTATTAGAATACGGATTATTGTAGTGATATTTTTACTTTCCATGTGCAACTGGTATTGTTTTATAATTTAAACCCGATCTGTTAGTTTTCATTCCCTTCTCTAAACAACTATAATACGCTCCAGACTGTTCACGTTGCCGGTTCACATAACTACGACTGGTTGTTTAGTACAACTTTACTCAGAGTTACCTTCATTAAAACTTTCGACCTCTCCGTTTCTGTTCTAAGCTCTCGTTGATGCAAACTTAGCGTTTGATGGTGGATGGCCATCAAACTCCTTCAAGTTCATCTCTAATTTTGGATTATGGTGTATTTCATTGTATTTTCTATAAACTCAGTACTTATAGCTACTAACCAACACTTAGTCAGAAAACATCGTGACAGAATGATTCACTTCTTAAAGATGTGTACTGGTAATAGAATATTCTTGATATATATTCTTGTAGTCATAGTAACTTATTGGCTGTTATGGCAAAATATGACCTAACCAGAGTATATACAGGTTACTTGAATGATGTTTACCATTCAACAACAAAAACAAGGTTTGTATTGTTTTAAAGTTGTACAGTTTGTTCGAATAACAATATGTTTATTCAATATTGTGTTTTCAACTCTGCCAGTGAGTATTGTCTGACTAGTTTCAGTCACAGTGTGATCGTCAACAGATGCTGCACAGGGCTTGTCAGTCTTGTGAAGTCTTTAAATAAAATTAAGAAGTACAAACACAATATAAAACTCAGGAAAACAAAGAAAGCTCATGGTAGGGGCACACTCTTTGTTACTAGCTTAATTAATTTATAGTCTGATTATTCAAATCCAATATTAATGAGCTGCTGTAATTCTTATACTTGAATAAAATAATTAGTTTGCAAGTGACCCGATTATGATCAACTTTATATGAACTAGGAACTATATCAATATTTTTGACAATGTCGTTAAAAGAATATGACACTGTATCTGGGGATTGGACAATGTTTGCAAAATTATTAAGTTTTAAAATATATTCACTACTTTATTGTTTTTTTTATGTTTAAGAACATACCACACTAAGTTCTTTTACCATTATCTTTCAGAGTTCCACTCGCTTCATTCCTGTATCCATTATTTCTTTATTATTCTTTGTTAAACGTTTTCTTTGGAGTTATATAGCTCTAAATAGAGGGTTTTACGCATAAGCATGACACGACCTCTACAACACACCTTAAAAATCGCGAATTTTTACTCCTTTACATAAATACCTAACTCATTACAGAACTGTTTAAACACTGAATAGAATGTTTTTACACTGGTTAATTTTTCTTACCTCTAACGTTTGCACTATGTAAAATGGTACACGGTTGGGGTACGCCACACTACGTGTAACTTAACAAGCTGAGATTGCATACAACATGTTAAGCCTATGTCATTACCGAGATACCTTGTTGACAGATAAAAATACATATATAATAAAGGAATGTTTGCAACCCTCCTCTTCCACTCAAACGAAAGAGAACTTTCCAGCCTATAGAGTGATAGACAGCAATCACACTCAACTGAATTCATTATTGGACATGCATAGAACTTATTCCTGTCTATGTAGAAATAAAGTTTTATGCAAAATTTAAAGCCTATAAATAAAATATTTCTTGAGATATCTCACCACATGATTTATTCCCATTTCTGCACTGGGTTAAGCTTCATGACAGCTTTTAAATAATAAAGGTTTTGGTACTACACTTCAGGAGTAAGCTGACATCAAATCTTGTTACTTACTGTTAAATTGACTATGGCTCACTAGAGTATTGACTCTATCATTTTACCCTTTTTACTTTTCGAATAAATTTTTTACGTTTTAAATCCTATATGATTGTCCTCTATGATAAAAACATTTTTAATCTCGTTTTGTTTTTAATAGCCATCATCGTTACCCATATTACCAATGTAAAGATATTTACTAAGGCTAAGCCAAACCTGATAGAATGACATGCACCATCATCAAACTTAGTATTTTAATGTTTAAATGAATCTTCATACAATATATAAGGCCTATAGGTCAGTTTTTTCAGATATTGAATGGACAGACCTTCATACAGAAATGCAATTTATCCAATACCTCCAGTAATAACAAACTTCATTGACTCTCAGCTAAAAACACATGAGGGGCAATAAAAATCATTTTATATGTTTATTATATTTTTAGTCACATAAAGAGCTTCAAATACACACTATACAAGACACTCACCAATAAATAAAAATCTGACGTAGTCGCAAAAATATCATGTCACATACATCCGGTTAAGCTCCCGGAAATATATTCACCGGATGTTTTGCCCTGTCGTATCACCTAGTAACAATGTGGCTTCATCCGGAAAAATATTTCATAGGCTTATCAGAGCAAACTCAATGTTATATAGCTGAACCTGTGTGTAATAGTTTTGTCTCCTACGTTTTATTAATGGTAAGGGAGATGTTAGGGCAGGACAGACAGAGCGGCATTGCGGTCGTTACGCAAGGCTAATGTTAAAACAGTCTGAAGAATCTCCGTGGCAAACCACCAAATTTGGTCTAATCTCAATAAATGTAATGGATATAGCATAGCTACGTTCACATGTTTTGGTAAAAAAAATCACCTAGTGTTTATCATAAGACTATGAAATATTTTGTCTGTAAAATGTGTAAATATTACATAAAAGTGTAATACAAAATTGTTGCTAATAATTTATTACAATCTTATCGTTTAGTCAAGCTCGTGTTATACCGCATTGTGATGTAAAGTATGTCCTTTAAAACTGATTACATCTGAAAATTTGAAAGAAACCTATTAGGAGCACAAGTCCATAAAACATACAAACTGGAGCAAAAGTTCAGGTATTTAATTACAAACATCCTTTATAAACAGGTTAATTAAGAATAATAATAATTCTATAAAGTACTAATCCATTTACTAGGTGTGTAAAGTTAAACCTGCTTCATTAAATTACAAATCCACTTTACTATCATAATTTCATGAACGTTGCTACTTATTCAGTTTATTCTAGGTTATTATTATAAAAAGTTTTTTTCCAGAACGTCCGGTAGTAGGAATTACAGTCTTTATTACAATTTAAATTATTGAAATAAGTTCTCTACTCAAGTGTAGAGAATTTTAAAACTAGAACCTTTTTTATTATTTCAAATCACTATCTGGAAAATAATTGTAAATAATGCTGGGAACTATCAACTCAAAACTAAAAATTTCTAACCAGAACTTAGTAACTAGGTTCTGGTTCTGGTTAATAGGTTACGTAGTTAATTACCTAGATACTTTTGAATTTAGTTATGAAATGAATGCACCCTGTACTGACTACCAAATGAACACGTATACGGTAAGTGAGTGGAATTGAAGGGGTGATTGGAATAGATAGATTCTAATTGCATACGTTTAAAGTCAACAAACTCGTAATATAGTCTATAGAGATTTTAATATATTAGCTCGATAGTGCTTAACTACTTCAGTAACTTTAAGGTCCGTATAAAATATAGATTTAACCAATTCGAAATAGTTCATTTGATCATCTTTTCCATTGAAAATTAACATCTTCACTGCAACACAAGTTATGTACCGACTGAAGGACCACCGTAATAGTAGAATTGTGCGTCCACCACAGACAATGAGTTAATTGTATTACTATCGTATTAACCAACTAACAAAGCTTTTCTTTATTACAGCCGTATCATTTTCGTACTAATGGCGTAGACGAATGAAAGCCGGTAACGGTCCTGGAAATGAAGGATTTTGTGATTCATCGCATCAATATTACAAAAGTTTCTTGCGGGAAAGTTGAAGTAGCTTTTCCAAACTCCCGAAACTGTTTTCCGCCATGAATATAATTAATATGTCGATTTCAAATACGAATTGGTTTCATATGAATGCGCAATGAATGGGTTATGGCTAGGCAGAATTAACTTGGACGTAAATTTAACTTTTATACGATCATATTAATTGCTTTAGTAATTGTACCACGCAGAAAGTGCGAAATCCGTTAAACTTTAATAAACGTACACGCTAGTGCTCATTAATTAAAGTTGTTTTAAGAGCAATGTGTTGTTTATATTACTATTCATTCATTAATTTTAAATTCTAGTAAGATGGTTTTATAAAATTACAATTGCCAATATACATGCACATAAAAGAGACGTTTACGTTTACCAATACAATCAGTAAAAGCTGCCTACCATGTTTTGTTACCACGCGTTTTATAGCTCTCGTGTATCCATTGGACGGTGTGATAGAGACTAGTTTAAAAAAAACCTTTTTTTTGAACAAAATCTTTTTTATGCCCTATAAAATTAATATCTCGAAATTGTATAAAAGGAAATTAATTTTTTGAGTGGTTCAGTTGAAAAAGAAATAACTTTTTTGTACATTTAAATACGTAAGTTGTAAAATTCGTGTCTCGAAAGAAGCTTCAATGAGGCTGTTTGACTAACTTCATAATGTTACACGTGTTACTATGTCACATGTTAAAATGTCACATGGTTGTACTCAATTTTTTTTAAATTTATTTATTTTGCCATGCTGAGTTTCTTGCCACAATTTTTACCTATTAACACAACTTAAAATGTTCACTAAAGCCTAACTAAACCCCATGGAGTTATACACACCATGACCGAACTGGATGTTGCTTGTACATAAATATAAACTTCAAATAAATATCAAGACTATAGATAATTTTGTTCTCTATGAATCTTGCGGACAGATAGACAGACATTTTCTAGGGATGGCTTTCGCCAACACACAGCCAATTAATTATGTTACAAACACAATACATTTTGTTCATAATAAATGGAGATTGGAGCAACCGTTTGTGACTTATAATAGAATAGTTTATAAAACTCAAAACATTTTAAAATAGATTATCTAATAAGTAGACAATTAATTAAGTCACGTGTTATTGGTTCTGAATGCAAAATTTGACTATAAAGACTCAAACGTTTTGAAGATCTTCCTGTCCGGTATACTGGCTTTTAATACCACTATGCGTTCCAAATCAAAATCCAGCTTTTCAGAATCATCCTTGATAATAGCAAACCCTCTTGCAACTAGTGGTGGTGGGTATTTCCATTCCAAAAAAAGGGATGAAGTGAACCACATGCAGTTCTTTGCAGTATCTTGGAGTAGTTAGAAGAAATAAGGCCTTTTCATTCCGACATATGCGACACTCATGGATATCGTGGAAGTGTATGTGCATATGTGCATGCAAATTTGTACGGAATACCGGATGCAATTTCTAAGCCCGATTTTTCTAGTTGTTTAATTTACGTCGAATGCACATGTCCGTCTACTCGGATGATCCTAGCCGATCCCTCCGAGAGAAATCTCCGAGGACGCGCGTCTAAGACGGTCCCATTCAAATACAAGTTCAGCAATAAAATTCTTACCATTCCAATTGGTAAGCGTCCATAGGTGCCGGCGTGAAGTGGTGTTAATAATAAGAATGTTAACTCCAGAAAAATATAAAACTATCCCATTTTGATTCACAACGTACTAAAACATAAGTAAAAATAAAGCAAATTGTATCATTAGTGGTATTAATATCTTCAGATTAAAATTGTATTTTAAAGATTTTTTTCTGTTCTTTAGGTTGCTTGATGAGGGGAGTGGAACCACGTGGTAAGTAAAACCAAAGCACGTCTACCTACGACTCCGGAAAGGTAAAGTTAGTTGAAATTCCTTGTCTTGTAATTTTTTAAATAAAAAAGCATGAAAACAAATTATGATTTGTTTATTTAATTTATTTTTCTTATCCAATTATTTCTTGCAACGTTTGCAAATTAAATATTTCTACTGTATATTAAAAACATATTCAGTTTTTGCTGATTGATTTTTTATTGATTTTTACTTCTGCAAGTATTCTGTGTGTCATAGGAAATATTTTAAATTAATATTTTAGACATTTAATTGTGTTAATTTTTTTTAGTTCTTTTGATTTGTACTGTCTTTTTTATCTTTTAATAAAACCCTCTTCTATTTTATATATTTATGTTTTCAAAAAATTACTACAAGTACACTTTTTTTTGTTTTTTGTAAAATTTGATATTTTTAAAATTATATTAAATTAAATTATAATTTATTATAAATGCCAATAAATTATATATTATTTTATAGTATATATTTTTTAAGAAGAGGACGATCGTCATTGTAATATCTTATTCTTCATAGGCCACTGACTGACAAGGATCTTATTAAAGAGGATAGGGAGGAAGTCGATACAGTACAAAGTCGACGGTATTGATAAACAGTGCTACAGCCAAAGACAAGATTTGATCCCGCGCCATCACCAACACACACCCAACCTCCAACGTCTAAGGGTATAAACAGAACAAGCGGCTCTTGGTCGATTTCGACATCCATGTAAATCAAATACATTGTATATACGAAGATAGAGAACTCGGGAAAGTTGCGGGGGGGGGGGTTAAATGCGTTAACCTCCTGGGTGCTCACCACACGGTCTAGCAAGCTGCCTTGTTGTGAAGGAAAGACACCCACTCTACTGACTAGTGCAATTCAATACTGTCAGTGTAATTCAAGTTTTCGTTGTTATTAGTGACAGTTACGGAGGAGGAACTCGTTTCTGCCGTTTATACCGCACCAGTCCTGCGGGATGAGAACCACAAACAACACCACAACCGACTCTATAAATATGTAATGGTGTTCAGTGGCGCAGTGAGTGTGGGGGGAGGATATGGGAATCAACCCCCCCCCCACAGCTCAGAAGTAACATATATTATTTTTGGGGACATAAAATGGTTTAATGAGGCAAATATACATTACAAAAACATTACTTTTTTTCAAAAAATATTTTAATATACCTTAAACAGGTAGTCTTGAGTAGGCACTATTTAATCTTTAAGTATTTGTCCTTTGACATTAAAGTGAAATGTTAATAAACAACGCGTAAAATGCGTGCACAAAGAATTAAACTTACAATGAATAACTTCTAAATCCGGTTTATCTCTAGGATATGTTACCTTATCAGACGTTTCCTCTCAGTGCTGTCTGAAAACGTTTTTATTTTATGAGTGATTTATATTTTATAATATGATCACTCTCTTTCCTGCTTGTTATGTGTAAGTTTTTCTTTTCTTATTAATTAATGTTATATTAATTTAATCTGATATTATAAATCTACTATGATGAACTCTCTCCACTAATAATTTGTTTTTCACTTCATTTTACAGGTATACATTGTCTATATGAAACGTTGGCCTATGCGTATATTTCTCAAAATCAAGAAGTATCAAAGCCAGTCTCTGTCACAAGCATGATTCCAACCTGAGCCATCACTAACTTTTATTTTGTAACCGGCTCCCTCCCTTGTATCAACACATCACAGGATTTAGTAAAATAAAGTACTGTGTATGAACCAATAAACCGAGTCTACCTAACATATAACATATTATTAGTTTGAAAGTCTTCCGTCAGTCCTTCCTTAATTCCCACTCATTGAAAAGTACTAAAACTGGAGAAAGTGTCATTGACAAAATTAGTCTTAAGTGTAGCCTGAGATATTCCTTATAACTTGGGGGTGGGTTTATTAAAAGGTAATATTTAATTTATTTGTAATTATATGAATATGTATTATAACGTATTAAATAATAATGTTCTTCTCACAGTATTGCCCCATAGGAGGGATGTGGATTGTACATCTTGGCATTTGGAGAATACACTTGAATTAAGAAAGTTGCGTAAATTTCACACAATGCTATCCGTGTTTACAAAGAATATGAGTATTAATTGCATCTTACAAGGTAAAATTTGATTTAGTTCAGTACGTAATCGTGTACCTAACTACTTTACGTGCCTAACTAATCTTTGGAGATTAAGTAATTAAAATCTCAATTTATAAAATGCCCATTTTACGTTCAACTACTTAAAATTTACACATTACGTTAAATTTAACTATTGTATAGGCTTTGCTTAGAACCCTCAGGCACAAACAGGCAATAAGAGGACTGATTCACTCGCACGAGTCTTTCTTCCTTACGGGTTAAAAAAGACAGTTTTTAAAGTTAAGATTGTTATTAATTTTCTTTCTTTAAACAGACGGGGAGAGTAAAAGACTTTGTTTTAGTCCAACAAAAACATTAATTGCTGCTGTGCAAGTACACGACAAAAGGAAAGTTTGTTCAGTGAGAGTAAACAATTCCAAAGTTATAATTAGATGATTAACTCTTTTCTTTCCTCGTTGCCTTTTCATCGGTTGAGTCATAATATTTTATTAGGTTTGACGGAAACTCCTCTCCAATACCCGCCAAGAGTGGATAAAGAGTTTCAGTAATTTTATTACATCAATAAAAACAAAGTGAGATATTAAATAAGGTATTTATCAACGTTTATTACAGCATGAGCGAAGATATATACATTCCACATCCATATTTAGACCATATAATTTAGTAAAATAATTTAAAGATGTTCCATGAACTGATGATAACCTCTCTACACTTCCATTTTACCACTGTTTGGGCTTTACTAACAAGTAAGATACGTAAACCACTTAACTTGTGTGTATACTAACGACTAGTTGAATTGTTGTATCAGATATACCTCAACAGGCTTCAGGGTACAAACAAGATAATGTGTACATACGTTTCATCACGCTGCTATTAACAGCAACTGCAAACCTCTTCATCTGATTTATAAAATTTGTATTAACAATAGGATTTAATAATCGTCAATTTCATCGATAATCCACTAAACTTCGTAAAAATATTTATAAAAATTGTTAAACAAGCAAAGTTTCGTTAAAGCAATTATCCGAACTTAATAATGTATTTTATTATTTTAAGAAAATCCAATATGTCTTGAAATATTCTTATGTAAATTCGTTTTAAAAATAATTGCTACGTTTCTATTAACATCTTGAGTATCAGCCTTTGCTCTTAGGGGTCGATCTCGTTTGAAGAATGCATAAATTGTTGATGGTTCTTATAAACGTGATTCGTTTATTATTTGGAAAAGATTTACTATGCAGGAAACATTTACTTGGCTGAAAAATCCTCGAAATGGTAACTTTCATTCACAAAAGTACTATTTTTATTTCATTAATTACTATACTATACTATTCAAAAATCTTAAATTCTTATTAACTATGGCCTGTAAGAACTGTGTTACTCCAAAGTATAATTAGATCAATTTTATTACATTTGCCAGTTCATTTCCTAATGTTTACATTGTATGATTGAATGTTCTCCAATAACAAAAGATATTACTTATCAGTGCATAGCTTCTAATATTCAAAATTATATTCATCGTTCCAAGGTAAAAATATGTTAGAAAAAATTCAAACGTGATGATCTTCATGTAGAAAGCAAATGCAGTAAGTTGTCTGTAGAATTAGAGGTTTCAACAACGACGTACGATACAATTTTATCGTGCGTAAATTTGGAGCGTGATTCCGAGTGCTAACTTCAGCTTCTCGTTCCAATCCGCTTTAAACTTTAGCCAACAGTATACCAGACAATATAGCTGAGCGCGAACTGCTGAAGTACCACAACTACTAATAATTGGTAAAGCTGTCAAATGGCTCTAAAACTGTTCGGTGTGTTCTGATGCTTCTATCTGAAAAACTGATTCCATTCTTGTCATACAGTTTTAAATGGGTTTTAATTTATTACACCTACAGATTTGTAGGTTTATTCAAACAACACATTTATATCTCCATAGCTTTAAGAAGTGATAAAGTTTATTAGTTGAGTGAAAGCATCTAAAAGTTCTCCAAGAAACAGAGCTTATCTAACCTATCGATTAGCGGTAATAGTTAACTAAAGTGCCAACAGGTAAAACAACTTAAAATATAAAAAGAAAATTAGGGATTTCAACAGTGTTAATGGTAAATTCTAAGAAACTAAAGTTCTGCCCTAACATAAACACCTCATTAACCCGTTTCCTAGAAGGTACAAAGAAATGCTCACAGCCTTGATTCATTATCCAGCCAGCACAAAAGCTATATTTAAACCCTCAAACTTATTACTCAAAGGGAAAGCAGCTGTCTAAAGTTCCTCAGACGTGAGTTATGAACTGTCAAAGGTTTCAGAAACAAGCAAGAAATCGCTCTTTTCATTTAAAGTTTGTGTTTTTGACTCTTTTCTCGCGTTTCTTAATGAATAAATGTTTTCATGATTATAGAACGTGTAATTTTTCACCCTTCTTGTTCGTCTCAAACGTAAGTTACAAACTGTGGTTTTAATTAATTCAAAGCACTATTTAAAAACTAATTTTGCTAAAACTTTACGCAATGTTGAGTTGGTGGAAGAGTGTAAATTGCAACTAAAGTGGCTCCAGGATGGCGGAAAATTCCACTCAATATATTTGTAGTCGAAACATGAAATCCATATGTATTGCTGGTTTTAGCTGTTTACAGATAGTGACCATCTATAGTGGATGTGTGTGTTATTGGTTTAGTCTTAAATAACCCGATGAGGACTTTATAGAATAAACTAACCTGAGCCTTTGCATGTACCACTAGTTGGAAGGTTGATACTTTTATACCTGTTGCTGCTTAGCCCCTTAAATCAAAGTAAAAATATCATTGAAGCTGTATTCAGTGTTATTATAATCACTCTAAAACTGTCAGTAGTACTAAAATTATTTGAACTAAGCTATTCATTTATGTGCCGTATAAACGTGAAAACAATTTAAACATCACTTTTGTCATTATGTGGTGACGTCTACTGAGTATTAAGTCTGACGAAGATATAATATAATAATTGTATAACGTTTAAATAACTTTAAATTATTGTACCCATTAATATGTAACTAATTGTAACCATTAATATTTTGTAGGTTAGTTATTTTTATTAACTACATTATATTTACGGTACTATTATCTTATAGTATAATGTATTATTACGTAATTACAAGAACTAATAGGAAACTGCTCGTGTTTCTAAAAAAAAAATATAAAAAATAAAATGTTGACCGAATTAATTATTTGAAACATGTTTTTGTTAACCAACTTATACCGACGTATAGGCGATGTACACCAGTAAGTAAATTCTAGTCCTCAGAGCTGACAATAGTTTTATGTAACACTCTGTTATATTATGAACTGACACTAGTTTGGGACGAATCACTGACTGACTTAGTAATTACTAGATTTTGAAATCCTAACATGTTCCTATACCCCTAAACACTTCCTTTATCAACGCAAAGTTTCCAAATAAATTTCCTAATAAAATACAACCTTTCAACTTGACTCAACTTATGCTGATGGTTATATAAACTGTTAATCACAAAACGTCAACCCCCTATAAAAAAATACTTACCACGAATGTTATTCTCGAAATCTTTGACCTCGAATGTTGCCCTCAAACCCTTCTGAAACAACCACAAATTAATTAACTTGAAGCCGATACATTATCTAATAAAATAAAAACCCCTTTACAAGAAGGTTTAAGCACGTGCAACTGTAACTACTGGCTCTAATTATTAAAAACAAAATAGTAAGAACTAAATTCCTTTTAACATTCACTGTGCAATATGAAATAATATTTACAAGAAGTTCTCGCTTTAATAACTATTGTTATGCACACAATTAATATTTTTACTCGCTAGGATTTGGTTTTGTGTTTGCGACAAGACAATTTTTATAACAGATAGCACCACACTAATACCGAAAGGGGTGTTTAACTCAGCTAAAGCATTATAGTTTATTCCATAAAGTAGAAACTCATTTTTAAACATATTTGTGGCAAGTTAATGACTAATATTCTCAAATTATACACATAATTATAAGTAAGATAGTTTTTACGCTTATACTCCTTTTATTTTATACATAGAATATTCTGATTGGTACTAAAAAAATAGTATAGCACATTCCTAAAACGAGGTGAATAATAATAAGCTAATACTAGGTAATTTAAACTAAGGCCGTCCAGAAAAACAATACATTCTAACCGCTTAAAAATTTTAAGCCTACAGTAGGGGCCAAGAATGTGTTCACTTTGCAAATTACGTCAATTGCCAGCTGGCACGTCGTGCTGCGGTCGACACAGTCCGTTGTTATACATTTGTACTGAACAAACCTCAAACTAGCTCCAAGGAAACGCGCCAAATAGGCCCCTCCCTCAACACTACTCTCTGGTGGTCCCTACTGTAGTTAATACTAACGTTACGTTAATCGCGATCTAGTCATAATAGGCAGCCTTCATCAAGTGCTCATCTTTTTAGTGCTCTTTAACTTTTCCATTCTCTGTTACGTTCAAGCATTGTGGTATTTTAGTGATTAGTTTACCTGCAAACAACGTCAAAGTTAATCTCTTTGTCATGTCTTCAAAAGCTGAGCTGGATGATCAAGTGAAAACTTGTAAAAACCTTGATAGAACATTACTTTTAAAACTTGCCAGTAAATCCTTTTGGAGAAATCAAAACTCCATTTATCATGAAATTAGAAATTACAGCTTTTGCCGTATTGACTGAAGAGTTCAATAGTGCTATTGGACAAAAATTATCGTGATGCAAGTAGAGTTAAGTAGTTAATTAACATGAAGTGTGGATTGAAAAAAGAAAACTTATTCTAATGCCACAGAAAATTAAACTATAAAATTAATTTTATCTAGCTGATGAACCAGAAGAGACCATTACTATAAACTATTGGGGCTATTATAGAAAAGTATATTGTAATAAATAAATTTTGAAGTAATTATTCTTCTAACCCTATTTCTTATTTATTCTAAAGATGATAACACTAAAATAAAAATGTAATAGAAAATGTAATTTATGCAACCACATGCGTATGTGTACCATATCGTACTTCCTCGTGCTCAGGCAAAAACTCAGGTGTAAAAAGATCTACATAAAATACATCAAAACCTGCGCTAGTAATAAGATTCTTTTTGCGGCAAATTTTCATGAACATCGCTATTATTTCAACCAATTTAAAAGCAAGCATGGCAAATTTCCTGGCTAGTAAATAAATACTGTTGCTTATTCACATAAACAGCTTAGAAAATACCAGGCGTATATATCTCCTTAGAGTATTCTAAAAATAGTAAATTCTTCAATTTTGACGTGACAACGTCTTAAATTAGGTTGCGGCTCGGAGTCACTCATGAAAAAGTGTAACGCCCGGTAACGTTACGATGCCCGTCCAGTGGGTCCGCCGCACGGGATCCGCACGGGATAAAGCAGATAACTGTGGGTCCGCCGCACGGGATAAAGCAGATAACTATGTTTATTCGTGAAAATGTGGAGTGCTTAGATTCGTCATTTACAACAACTACAACAATAAAGGTAAATAATTGTACACTGATATTTCATTATCGTAAACTATGATTGATTGATTAATTGTTAGATTGACACAAAAGTTGAGAAACTGAGTTTATAGGTTATGTCATACTATTGACAAATGTTGATAGTGTTAAGTAAATTATTAGTTTAAATCACTCTGCAATCAATCGTAATTCAGTCGATTGAGAAGAAACAGCGCGTATTGCTAGTCAAACATTTAAAATAACAAATTATAACCTCTAACCCGTCATAACAGTGCGACCAAACAAACGAACTAAACCGACCAATCACCACGCGCGGAGTTAGAATTTAACTGTGTTTAGCAAGAATTTCAAATTCCAATTTTAGTAAATGTTTTATTCAACTTTACCATTTACAATAACAAATTTTAATTAATTTCAAATTATGTACAATGTTTTAGTAAACAAAATATATTTCTATAGTTAAAATTTGTGCAATTCTTATTTTCATTCAATTCCTTGTTCCTATTGTGCAATTTAATAATATTCATATCAATAAATATTCTACCGAGAAAAAGACGTTGTCACGTAAAATCTTCGCCCGTAAAACCGACTTTACAGGCAACCATAATTTTTTATGCAGTTAATTGGTAGCATATTCTTTTAAACTGGTAAGTAAAATCAAATGCTAGTTTCAATTTATTTCACCCATTAATACAATAGTTTTACTCTTCGTTTCGAATAATTTGTAATGTATTTCCTATATGGAATACTGCTATTTTTCTAGTTAAGGATTTCTTAGAAACGTTAGCATAAACTAAAATTATATTAATTATTAAATATAACCGTACTTTCAAACTGTAATAAATTTTACTGTGTAATATTAACACTATGTGGTTGGTACAAAAATTGCATAGAATAACATAAAATATCCATAATCCATCAATATAAATGGCTTTACTATTACATAACTTCAGAATATGTTGTTAGTAACTTTTTCTTAATTAATTTAAACAAAAAATTGCTGTTTTCATTTTAGTTAGATTCTAAGGGACTTATATTGTTATATTGTTTTGTGTCGTTTATGCATATTTCCTTCTAAAAATTTATTTTGCCAGTGTCATGGTTCTTAAATATCATGTAATTTCAGGGTGTACAGTTTCCATAAACAAATGTCTATAGTTTTGCCACAATTTTCCTTAACTCCAGTTCACATGGTTCGAGCGTGTCAGCATGCTGGTTATCCTACTGAACTGCGTCACCTTGGGCATGTACCAGCCTTGCGTGGACTTCGAATGTGTCACCAACCGCTGCAAAATCCTCCAGGTTAGTGTTCCGTACTTAGTAGAGGCTAAGGCACCTCCATTGCTTCCTTAATCCTGAGGCACTAAAGTAAAACATCATAATGGTAGTGCACGAAACCATCTTAGCGCCTGGGGTTTATTGAAGTATTAATAACAACACTGAACTATAAAACACAGACGAATCGCATGAACAGCTCAGCTACTTTTAGTTCCTGAAAATCTCGCTCGAACTATTAGTGTCACGTGAGTGGTAATATAACAGATACAACTGTCGCATGTAATGGGGAAGTATACAGGATCATTCTAACACACATGTTGGAAGTTCGATTGTAAGATTGTAAGATTGTAATTATTTGTAGTTTAGGACTTTTAAAGTATTTTAAAATTTATTTAGGTTTTATTTTGCAGGTTTATATAATAAGAATTAAAACCATAAATGTTATTGTTATTTTTAGATATGGTATTCGTATATAGTAAGTCATGGTTATTTAATGGAATTTATGTAAAGTCCTTCTGCAGCATTCCTCATAAAAGGAGTTTCATAAAATTCCATGCAGATATTATCCAAGTTTATTAATTTCTCTTGATGTGGGTGCCAATATTTTTCAGAAACAAGCTATAACGTATTATTTTTATAACCACATAACCTTATACGTGTGACACATTTTATTATATATATCAATGCAAAGACATTTTTAATAAACATTGAAGTTGAGGTAGACTTATAAACATTTTAAAGTACATAGGGTGCTAAATTTGTCTGTATTGAAATTACCTACTGTAAAGCTCAGACTGTGTAACAAATCGAGTCAACAAAATGAATCTTTGAGAAAACATGTAATTTTGCTGAATTTGAAAAGAAGCAAATCACCTGTCAATACTACAGTCAACAAACCCTTGAGCGTTAAGCTTGAACAAGGTGTAATATGTTAATAATAACGTAAACTTCTTTTTCCGTGACTCACGATGTCACCAGCAATACAACTACGGGTCTTTACTCGTCCGCTGGTTCTGCAACAAACATTGCAATATATATGTATAGCTAGTTTTAGCCTTTAAAACCATACTTTGAAAATAAAGTAATCAGGGCGTTATTTTCGTTATTTGTGTTTATTTACAAAAACATTTTATGATCAGAAATCCCATAAGAGCTCAATTAACTTTGCAACCCATATCTCAACATTAGTAATAACTATAGGGTTTTTTATGTTATTTAATTTCAATTTGCTGTAAAACTTTTATGTTACCAACAACATGTTTGAACAAAATGTTAAACCTAATTTTATGGTTTGTGTTGTAGGCATGTAAAAATGTTGTAGACAGTGTTGTAGGCATGTAAAGTTTTGATCCATGTATCTACTTGTTTGAGCTTGAAGTTCAAAAAAGTCACGAGTTAAAAAAAGAAAGATTTATTACATAATAGGCATTTTAATTGAATTACTACCAGCTGACTGGGCCCTCTTACAAGAAGTTTTGACTGCTTGACCTTCGAAGCTACGACACCGGTTTTTTAAGACGCTGGTCGTCGAGATGTTTCAGTGCTAATACAGTGTATATCCAGGTTTTAGTCCCGAAGTATTTAACATTACCGCTTTTGAAATAGAGCTCCCGTTTAAGAATTACAATTAATTAATTAATTACAAGAATTTATACATTTATGTTTTTTTCATATTTGAGAAGTAATAAATGTTGTATACTAATGTAAAGAGATATATAGAAAAAGTAATCAATAATAAATATTGTAAAAATATAATTTTACTTGGCAGAATGCTCTAAAAGTAAAATTTCATGTACATGCTTATTATAATGAAGGTTCCACGATTTTTTAAACTGACATAAAACACTTTTTACATCATAAAGTGTATTAGCTTTTAAATATATTCAGGTGAAATTCGTTAGTACTCCAGCTAAACTATAGCAGTTGTTAAAGGAAACCATTGGTATGTAGTAAGACTTGGACAGGTAAGATGTTTAAAAAGGTATAGATCATCAAGAAAACTTAAATTCAAGTATTACTATTATACTATTTTTTATAGTTATTTATTTTATTCTATTTTTACAATACCGCAATTCAAAACGCTATTTTATGCTGCAAAACAAAGCACGGGCTAGTTATACTCAGATCAACAATAAAATTCGGTAATACACACAGTGAATAGATAATCACCAGCAGACAGTTATATAAATTGAATACAATTAAAATTAATAAACCCAACGGATATTGGATTTAAAAATATACAGTAGCGTTTGTACACGTAAATAATTAAGTTTTAATAAATCATTATTGTGGTATATTGTTGTATTATATGTATAGAACCATAATTTGAAGGCGTAATATATTTTTGTAATTCTTTTCTTGCACTTTTAATGTTAGTAGTTAGTATGCTACCTTAGTGCTACAAGGTACAGGTATAAACTATTTCTGTAACTACATTGAAACTATGATTAGAACTTTTGATTGCATGAATTTATGAACGTATTAGTCACAATAGGACCTTGTTAATACTCGTAAGTATATTCAATTATATAAATTAAAGGATTATTTACTTTCAGTCATGTGTAGACCATCCTATAGAAATGACAAATCCTGTAAAAACGTTCATAACTTTTGATCTCAGAACAGTAAGTGGCAGGAAGATATCTTCTTTAACATGTTTGTCAAACTTTGTTGCCCCACTACTTGGACAAATGGCTCTAGTTTCTGTGTTCTGGGACTGGTTTAATCAATTTATAAGTTTTACTGTACGAGTATGTTGCGACTGTATTGGTTTATTTATGGTCTATTTCAGTTTAAAAGCTTTCGATTGTTATAATAAAGCGTTACGTTGTTCCACAAAATATTCATGTTTAACTGTGTTATATTTTCTATTCTTGGTTTACGTTATTTTCTGTATTGTTGGTTAAAAACAGAAATAATTGAATAAAATGGGGTATATTGTAGCCGGCGCGATCGTAAAGTAATTGTAACCAAATAGCTTTTTGTGGAATTGTGCACTAAATCTTCCTCGTGTAAACCTTTTCAATACTTTGTGTTGTTTTCAAGTTATTTGATCATACTAATGAAAATATACTGGTATTAAATCATTTGTTGAAGTATGCGCTTTTTTATAATTATTACTGCTTAAATATAGTGGGTAGCCTAGTATAGTTAGTGTTGAGAGTTATAATGTTTAGAGTGAAATTATATTTAAAAATTTTAATTTGTAATTAAGGTCAACGAAATACCATAAAAACGCATTATATAACACATTAAACCTACAAGAAAAATAAGATAAAATAATGTTTACAACTATTTTAGCGGTGTATTAAAATGCTCATGTCGACCAACAGATGTACCGGTACCTGACGTTAGAGCGTACGTGGCAGAGATATGTAGGATTAGGGTACAGAAGACGGGAGTTGGCAGATGGGTACACATGGTACACTTGGTGGTACACTACAACTGACTACTTTTTTGACGGGCTATGGATGTATGTTTTGTACAGGGAAAAACGTTCGTTTCGCGTCACGGAACGTCACGCATGTTTATGTTTTCCACATGCTTTCAAAGTAATGACAAACTTTCCGTAACGTAAATAAATCGTTATATAAACATCTGATCTGAACTAACATGTCTCTAAAGCGTCTTTACTGAAACTACCAGTAGTCAACAACCAGGCAATGGCAATGGTGTCCGTAATCAGCTGTGACGGGGCATATATATTATTATTATTATTATTTGAATTTACTGATGGTAATTATTTGTTTATTTCTTGTTCAACTAATAATTGTAATGGAGTAGAACGAAAACATATATTATGATTCTTCCACAAAACCAAATAAAAATGAGCAAACGTACTTTTTCTAGATAATATTCATTGTTCGTTACAAGAAGTAGTCACTTATGTCGGTCAGTCTCGCGACTGTCTTACTTTTTTATTGTGACCATTATCTGCTGTAAAAACACAAATTGAATTTTTAATATTTGTGTAACAGTATAATAAAATATGTTAAACATTGGAATAATATTCTTTGTGAGTAATGAGTAATAATGAAACTAAGCGCTCAAGCAACATATAATATCTGTAAGTCCCGGTTAATTTATTTTAATCGCGTAGAGCCTCTGGCCCATAACTAATATTATGAATATTTACTATAAGTAATCATTAATATCTAACTTCAGGTTTGGTTTTGTCAGTTACCACATGAAAAAGTATACTAAAGTTTTTATTATTTAGTGGATTTAACATCCACAGTAACCTGTAGAATTAAAGAGATAAAATAGGCTTTCTCTATCCCGTATTTTCTAATTCTGGATAGCTATTTCCATAAAATATTAAACCACGTCCGGATTGTTTTAGAGTTCATGATAAACAGTGTTAAGTACAGGGATAGTGTATCACATATAATGAGCATACTACTGTCAATATTTCTATATAATCTATATAAGAATAGATAAATTATGTACCTTATACAACACACGAGTACGTAATCAAAATCTGAAAGAAGCGTTTAAATTATAGTTTATTATTTGTATCCCGCCAACAGATTTTTTGTATAATACTAAATCAGAACTATTAGGGCACTTGGCACAGTTTATGCCTCAAAACTCCGTCAATTGTAGATGTAAAGTAAACATTACACTTACAGTGAGACATAAATGTTCTCAGACATTACGGAAGAGTGGAACCAAAAACAATGGAGGGCCTAATGCGCAACCCTACGCCACCTTTTGTTTCTCGGGGATTCTCTTTACATTACTTGTTGAATAATTGAGCAGTTCACCTTTTACACAAACACGGTTGCGCTTAATGTTTAATTTGTTTAATTAATTGCGTCCGATTTTTTACATTGGTAATATAAATATTTTGACATGTTTCCCCCCGAATAAGTATTAAATAAAGAATGTTACAACACAGTACACAATACCTATTTATTTGTATAATTATATAAAAGAAAGGGAGTTTAATACATTAAGATATCTTGTATTGACTATAGATATTTTTAAGTAATGAGTTGTGAGATGGTAAAAATCACGTATAACGTCATATATATATATTACTCCCAGACTCTTATCAACACTTCCGTAGCTCTCATTCTTGCCCACTCTACTCGCTAGTATCAAGCAGTCGTCTACGTACAGACCCATTCTATAACTTTCTCGTCTAAATAAACACTGTACTAATAGCGCAAAACTCATGTTTGGGGGTCAATTGCACCAAGGGAGGACTGTTAAAGCCAACGGCTCATGAAGGCGTCAATATGTCAATAAAAGTAAAAATACAAAATGGAGAAAATTATAATTTCACCTTATAAACGTTTTGTTTCCAAACGATTATACTTAAAAGATGTTACATGGTGTACAAACCATATTAAATTTCTCATCACCACAATGTACATCTCAGACCATAACCACACCCACCAAATTAAATTACAGTTATGAAGGACATCCAAGAGATATTGAAGAAAACTGTATATGCAACTAGCGAGCACAAGTGATGAGCACGAGAATTCAAGAACACTATCACACGTCACACCACCGTAGGTGAACTTGGGATACACTAGTTGCATCCTTTAGCTTCTCCTGTCTGGACTCCAACCAGATTTATGTTTGACCCAATTTATTTTTCTCCTTTTTGTATATTTTATTTGTTTTCTAATGTACTTTATTCCAACCTGATGAAGAGGATAGATTTCAATCCTCGGAACATTCTTTTATACATATTTTGTAACATATAATGATGGCAAATGTCTGAATCCTATTGCCCTTAAAAACCTTATATCGTCAGTAACAAAGTATAAGCAAAGAAAAAAATAAAATAAAATAATAAATTACATGATTATATAAAATTTTAAAAGTTATATGACCAAACTTGAAGTAAACAGCCATATTAGAACTAAAATTATATGTATTTTAAAGACAAGTTCGAACCATTCTGCTGTAAAGCTGTAAACCTATAATATTAATAATAGCTAAATGTACATCCACAGTAAACTTCAAGGTTCTCTCGTGTGCACTCGTAATTTATATTGAAAGCTTTCAATTCCAGCTAAATAGAACGCAATATAATTTGAATTTCTCGTGCATGTTTATGTTAAACAATGAATGTCTAAATCATTCCCCATTTGACACCTTTTGTAACCTCTCCCACCATCAACACGTCACCGTGTCTTGCACATAGAAGAGAGTTCTCTGTGTAAACGACTTGTTGAATAATTCAGTAAGTAATGTCTTTGAATAGATCTAGTTGAGTTGTTTGCTTCTTTTGCATCTTTAAAGACTCCTCACATCATTGTAGGACGTATTTTTCGTATTGGTATTTTCTCAACCGTTTTTAGTGAACTTGAAATCTTTGAAAAATGTTTTCCCTCAATATTACCCCATTTATTATCTATATGTGGAATTATTGTAAAATATTTTTTTAACTGACTATTGATTTAGTTAAAATACGACATATTATATTGAATTGCAATTTTCTGTGCCTTAATAGTTAAAGTAATATGTGTGGATTACGATAGTATTATGATTATTTTATGTGTAAATTGTACACGAGTATGGGGTGTATATGTATATATACCCGTATACAATTTACACCTAAAATAAGCATATTCATATTACATAATCATCTATTATATATATATATATATATATATATATATAGTATCTTTATAGTATCTCCATAAATATTATAATGTTATAATAACTATATATTTGTAAACAAAATAGGCTTATAAGATATATAAAATATCAACTCCATGTATTCATTCAAGTAATAGAATATAATCAATCGTTGTTATATACCAAATTTATGAATTCCTATATTTGAACAAAATGTTTTTTTATTCATTTAAATTTATATTAAAACTAGAAACCTTTTTACATGCTATATTGAAAATCAGTAATTCACATATAACTGTATTTCAAGGATTGCATAAGTTTTTATTAACATTACGTATAAGTTAACTACAAAAATCTGTTTTCCAATAAGCCCAATATCTTGGCTGTTATTTGACACTAGAGTTAAGGCAAGGTGTAAAGCATTGATAGCGCCTTCGTATTGTTTTCCTTGAACTGAGGTATTCTTTGACATTATTATACTTTTCCACGTAAGAAAGGAGGCTCGGAGATTTTAAAAAAACAAGTCGTTCAGGACTGGTCCTTAAATATTGCTTTGGTACTCAAAATAGACTATTATTTATATCAAATGTTTTATTTAACATTTATACAACTTTGAGTAATTTGTACAGTTTGTTTATTTTCCTTTATCGTATTAAATTCTTTTTGATAATCTGTAAGTTACAGATAATTATGCTATAACATTATAACTCCATGTAAAGGAACACTATAGTTAAAATTGTTTAACATGAGGAAAATAATCTATACCTTGGTACTTTTACATTCAGAGAATTTGTAACTGTCCTTTATACTGTGTATAAATATGGTGCCATTAAAGTTTTAATCTTAAAATTAAGTGTAATACATAACATTGTGAGGAAAACCGTTTAAAATTCTCGCTTGTCATGCACGGTATTAAAGTTTTCGTCCTGACCTGCAATGTGACATGAGGGTGGTTACGTATCAGGGTGTCAGGAGATAGCAGGCGAGTAGACATTCCACACTCTGTGACGTATAATTTTTACTGCCGCTGTAGTGCCTGTTGTAAAAGCAAGATTGCGTATTACTCCGTTCGTTTCAGTTGGATGAAATATTTTGTAGGTGAAATGAAATGTTTCCCTTCCGAGAAATGTTTTTCAAGTATTCCACATATCTGCACGCCTTTACGAGCAACATTCTGATGGTTACTTTTGTTCTTTCATATCTTAAAATTACATTTACAGTTATGAGATAAGGAAAGGAAGTCAGATTAAGAAATACTTAATAACTTGAGTCCAAACGTATTTTTCTCAAACATGATTTTCAAATTGATTTGTTTGAAAGTTTCACGATGCATTAAAATACAAGAAAGTTACATTAAAACTTTAAGAGCATAGCTCTTAAAAGGAACGTATCTTAACATCAAGACGATTAAGTGGTACTGTATATTGTCACAATAAAATATTTCTTAAAGTTACTGCAATTCAAAATGGTTTAAAGTAAAATATCTAGTAAAAATTATCACTAAGTTACCAATAGTGTAGAATAGAATTTTGAAAGGATATAAAATAACATAAGCGTAAGAACAAACCCACTAAGAGGTATTGTGGTAATAAAATAAATCTCTTAAAACGCTTGTTTTCTAAACAGCTAAGTACATTTCTTTTTGTTCTCTTAGGACAAGAAGCTTATCAATTGCACTTAGTCATATAAGAACAAGAGTGCTGCTTCCGGAGTGACAGGATATTCAGGATGAGTAAGGTTAGGAGGAAGGGGCCGCCCCCTATCGAGATCCATGAGGAAGAATTAGGGCATCTCAAAGTCATGTGTCCCCTAAAGAAGGGGAGGCCAACTCTGAACCAGTCTCTCCAGCCAAAGCAGGCAGGGGGTGGCTCGCCCTTGTAGGGGCTAGCGAGAACCTCTGATACCTCAAGATCCTCTGATAGGGAACGAACCCCACCAACTCCAACAGTCATTTAACGCAGTAGACTAGACCTATTGAGTTACTCTTGCACCCCTGAATCTCGACATATGCAGTTAATGATGTGCCGCTTCTTTGGCATCCATAAGGTTGCCCAGATTTAAGTAATACATGGTTTTTTGCTGTACCCAGTGGTAGGTTCACCTGTATAAACCAGCCAGAAGTGATCCCTGCTGGGTACAGCTAAGTTCAAACTAACAACTAAATAAATGCAAATTTCTAACAACATTTGTCACAAAGTGACAAATTTACAATCTAAAATATTTTGTTAAGCTTATTGTAAAATTTAAGTTTATGGGTCAGATTGTCGTCAGATTTAAAGCGTACAGATTCTAGACATAAGTTAATAAATGTTTACATCCCCTTAAGTAATAGTTTGGTAAACAATGTTTGATAAAACATGGAACCAAAAATTTGTATTTTACATATGAAGCTCGATGACTCTTTCACGAGTATATGGTGAAGTTGAGTTAGAAATACGTACAACCGTTATAAATTATACGGTAACAATAGCACGTTTTACCAGTACTGTCAACCTCCCTCTCTCCCTCAACATGTACTTGATACGATTATCACACAGCCCAATGACCACTCAGAACAAATGCTGTCAAATATCCGTTTATACGGTTAATAAACACAAAATCAAATAACGTATGTAGAAGAACAATATCAATGAGCCAATTTGTAAGCCAATGATTTATATAGAGCACATCATGTTAATTGAGCGGTGAACTATTTAGAGCAGTGTTTAAGCTTCAGTAAGTAGGGCGCTTGCTAGTCCGTCAATTGATGGGGTTGATTCGATTGGAACGTGTTGTGTTACACAATAACACTGACAGCTAACCTTCTGTCTGTATGCAAATATTATGAATCAGGCATAATTAGGGTATAACGGAAATTAGGGTAGTAATTGTATAATATACAGTGTGAGTTAAAAGTATGGATACATTCTGTTTAGTTTCTGAACGAAAAATTTGGAACTCGGGAAACCTTTCCAGGAAAGAGAAGTGAAGTTTTTAGTTACTGTTACAACTTTGCTCATTTCCCCAAAATAGGAAGTTTTTAAAATCTCAGTACTCAAAATTTTAAAATATAAAGATCCATTAAGTGAGACACCTTATTTGAAAGGTCTTGATAAAAAATAAAACTGTCCTGGGACAGCAGTTTGAACATATGATATAAAAACACAGGTTATTAAATTGTAGCCGTGTTATTTCTTGACGTAATTTTAATTACCACTGCTATTGTAACTTTACATTTAAAAATGTTAACATTTTAAAAGTCTATTTTGGGGATATGGTTCGCTTTTGTTTCCTAGAGGAACGTCCTGAATTAAATCTTTCTATATTTGTCCATTGAAGCTTGAGCGGGATTCATCCACGCTTTGAACTTAATTAATTTCATTGAGTTGTCATTTTGTACTGGGTTGGGATATAAGGCTTTAGTTTCCACTGTCGTTTTCCTTTTATAAAGACCGTTCAAATAAGTTGTCTCACTTAATGGGCCTTTACATTTAAAAATGTTGAGCCACCCCCTCCAAAAAATCCCATTTTGGAGAAATGGGCAAAATTGTAACAGTGACACAAAATTTCACTTCTATTTCCCAGACAGGTGCCCCGAGTTCCATCTTTACCCAAGCAAAAACTAAACAGAGTACAACCATAATTCTAACTCACACTGTATAGTAATGTAATACAACAAACAACAGACTATACATAATGGTAAGAAGAATAGGCTATTTTAAAAGAAAATCAATAAAAACACAGAATTCAAACTGATGTCAGAACACTTTTGAGTAACTCAATCTTGTAAAACAGATCTATTAAAGAATAACAGGGTTTGTTAGCATTATGTAGAAAATTACACTTACCACTCTCTTCTTCCCGTGTAAATACATACCAATAAACATTAATCGTGATAGAAAGTTAAGGAAATAATTGATTTATAATAACAAAGTTAAAAACCATATCTATTTAATATTCTAGTAGACTAATTTTTTAACGTTTTAAACTGTTTCATTTATTAACTTTACAAATGACATTTTGATCTGTACATATGTATGAATCAAGTTCAAAGCATTCCATAAGAATACGTTAAACATTCATATCGCCTATAATTTTATTGTCAATTACTGCACACCTTTACCCGTATTAAAATGTAATGCTTTGTTTGTATCTTCAACATTTCTTTCTTAATTTTAAAATGTTCTCAACAGGGGAATCATTGTTTCCACATTTCTAGAAACCAGAAAATGTATGATAATTCAGCATTTGAATAGAACAATATTTGCCGAAAGCCAATTTGCATTATATATGCATAAAACCTGGGGTTTTTAATTGATAAAGGTATTTCCTCTGAGAACATAATCAATCGTCAGCAGTCCTACTTATAGCGGAAGTCAAAGTGGGAGATTATAAAAAAAGTTAACTATATGAAACGGTAACTTTTTCTCACATCATATTTCTCTAAGGCTGACTTAAAACCTATAACAGGCACGTAAATAAGTACTAAATCAGCGTCAGCAAACTCTTAGAGTGGAGATTATCAATCTCTTTATGTAGTCCACTGACGGGGACAAAACTAATGCCTGTGTCTGACGGTCATTTTAAATTTTGTCAAGGTAGGAAACATCAGAAAAAGTATTATTATGTCATATTTTTAACCCTTTCCATGCCCTGCCATATCGACATGCACCAAAAGTAGGATGATTGACGATTAATCGCTTTCTTAAGAAAAATTCCCTATCGATTTCACGAAACACTAGTTGTATTATTATACAGATTGGTTCTCGGATACTAGACTAATGGTTATTTAGTGTATATATCCAGTTATTCCCGTATTTGTTTTAAAATACTCCTTGTATAGTTGTAACTCATTTCTAGTACAGCCGTTTTATCTTATTTTCTGCAACAAGCAACAAGAAAGTAAAGAGAGAAATATTTAATTACGTATGTATTCAATTGAAACTAACAGAAGTTATAAAAAGTGGTAATACGATAACAAACAAATATATACTACACTATTTCAACTAAGTTTATTTTGGCGTACTATATTATTTAGAATTACGACAGATTGCACTAAGTTCAAAACATTGCCACAGGTAACAAGAAAACTGAACATCAAGCTCACAGTCACCCACGTGTTTCCAGACATTAAGGAGCAACGGGACCATAAACATTGAGGGCTTAATGCACAACCTTGCGCACCTTTTGTTCTTCATGACTCCTGAACTGTCATTAAACTAACAGTTGAATACTTAAGCAGCAAACCTTTGACAGTCACCGTGGTTTGTTGTTTGGGTTAGTGGTTACTTATATTTTATTTAATGACTCTCACTTAGCGTTTATACTGTACTTGTATTTCATTTTTTTATTTCGTATGGACATGGAAGTATAAAAAAGGTTATTTGCATTACGTTTAATCCAATTTATTATTTAAACTTAAATTCACTTAAAAACTATATTGGATACATTGCGTAAGAAACGTACGCCAAATGTACCCCCATGATAAATAAGTGAGCTTATGAGTTAAATGTGTTATTTATCGTTTATGTTATAAAATATTAGATGTAGGAACTCGAGTGGCTGCCATTTTAAAACGAACATTTTAAAAGTAATCAAAGGTGCTTATAAGTACATCTCTCCACGAAATTCTACTTGCATAAATTAAAAACTTAAGAAGTTTTCCTGCTACAATACTCCGTGTGTACTTTATTCATATATATATATTAAATTCCTTTACTTTTATTGTTTGGCCATGATTAATGAAAACACAAAATCTTCCCAAAAATTCTTTCTTTATGGTGATTTCAAAAGATAGATTTAGAATAATCATTCTAAAACCTCAAAATGTATTTTTATATTGATAGTCAAAAAGGCCTAACCTTGTATGATTGTTATGTTTTGAGGAATGGGATGTACCTATAAAAAATCAAAATATAGATATATAATGATTGGTAATAAATAATTTACAAAGATTACAATATTTCGCGTGGTAATGAAAGTGGCATCTGTTTTACAAAATATTCTTATTTTGCGTTAATTTCCTGCGAAATGCGATTTAAACATCAAAGTCTACGTTTAGTCTTGGTCGAGTGGTTTAGAATTGACGCAGGATCTGATTTGACACTTAAAGGATAAACTAATGTAGTGTAGCATAGTTTTGTTGTATTCAGCCTTAGTTTACTTTTTTTATCCTATTTTCTGATTATTCTTATATCTACTGGAATTAACACTAGCGAAAATCATGGTTAATTTATTCTGTTTAAATTAGTATTCAAACATATCAGCATCATTATATCAATTTCAAATTTATCATAACCTTAAAATTTAAAAAACCATGTTTATTTTCATTTTTATGTTGTAAAGGAACGTATATTAACTGTTGTGTACAGGCACAAAAATATTATTAATATAATAAACAAGCAAAGAGTAATTTAATGTCTGGCAATGTCAAGTATCATTGATCTGAAAGTAAGCACAATACTGGATATAATATTGAGAAAAATAATATAAAATTTAATAATATTTTAGCAATCTAATGGACTTGCCCATGGATAAATATATACTTACTATTACGTAGAAAATGTATGCTTTCAAAACAGAATGCGTATGATTTGTCTTGTTCCATAATTTCCCGGAAATTATTATTTTTTAAATAAAAGTAAAAAAATTTAATTAAAATCGTTTGAATGAAAAAATATTAAATTGTAAAGTGTTTGATGTTTCATTTTGTACAAAGTATAATTTAATCCAATGCCACTCAAACAAATTAAGGTGTTTCTAACTATAGGCGCTCTAGATATCAACAAGTTAATTGATTGCTGAATTATTAACGGTTACATTAAGAGACATCTATTATGCATTTTCCAATCACTTAAGCTGATAAGTTAGTTACGTTTTAACATCGTTTTTTGCGGGTAGAGGTAGTTTTAAGCAAAACACATTGGTCATCACCGTGTTAATTTGTCTTAAACTGTTTGCTTGCGTGATGTACATGCTGTAATTTTCCGACATTACCAAAATAACTCTTATTTCTTGTACTGCGGTAAATACCTTAACATCAGTTTGTTATATTTTTACTGAAACACTTATAGAGAAATTTAGCTGCTAATTTATTTGTAGCTATTTACTAATCCAGCCGTAAAACTTCTACCTTACTGTTTTTTTTAAATCAGATAATTCTGTAGATAAACTATAGAAGAGTTGATTTTTGTAATTTCTCAGCACCATAGTATATTCGCTCCTAATACTATCAGAGGTATCGCTTTAAGCAAAGTTTGGTTGTCACTCTATAAATGTCACTTTGGTCACTTCATTAAATGTTGGGGGCTGGAAAACATAATATGCATTGTTTTATTAAACTTTATAATCTTTCTTGCTTTATTCTTTATAAAAAAACTAAGCCACACTAATGCACTCATCACTAATTGTTTAAGTTCCCGATATCTCACAAAGTTATAATTTGGCACATAGTTTTAACAGTAAAAGAAAACATTTCTCATGAAGGGGCTTAAGTACGGGTGTAGAAGAATCTGAACGTACAGAACCAGTTATAGAAGAACCTATAGAAGAACTAAATATGTTTGATTTACAGTTTCCCGCTGTTCTATAAATATGAATCTGTCACACGTTTCCTATGATCTACAGACAAAAATGACTGGAAATCACAGGATCAAAAGTAGACCACTATAACAGAAAGTAGACGCTTTTTGTCGGAAGTATATGAACTATTCTTATGTAAGTATATATTTTCTTGTACGGAGCAACAAGGCAAATGCCTCTACGCTACTGGAAATATCTTAGGCCAGAAGTATATGGCAATGGGCAAGCGCTTTTTGACTAAAGAACACTTCTCATATCTACATATGAATATATTTTCTTATTCAAGAAATGAAATAAACACTACTACGATAAATACCTTAGGTCAGATATAGTTTACAATGGCAGGAAGTAAAATGTTTATGAACGAAGAAGACTTTACTACACATTAGTATATATTACGATTTGGACAACAAGTACACGCTGCTTACAGAACTGGAAATAACTTAGACTGGGAGATGATCATACTAATAGTAGAAACCTTTTTAAATGTATTACGCTTTCCACCACACACACAACCACACACACACACACACACACACACACACACACACACACACACACACACACACACACACACACACACACACACACACACACACACACACACACACACACACACACACACACACACACACACACACACACACACACACACACACACACACACACACACACACACACACACACACACACACACACACACACACACACACACACACACACACACACACACACACACACACACACACACACACACACACACACACACACACACACACACACACACACACACATACACACATATATTACGGCGAAAGTAAGGAGACCTCTACTTTGGCGTTTCAGTCAAATTGTATGGAATTTTGCAGAGAAATCTGTGTCATTTGTTAGGACTCATTAAGCTGTTTCACTCTGCCACATTATAGCTTTACTCTTTAAACTGAAAGTATAATTTATTTTGAAATTTATCAAGATATTGTAAAACCTCCATTCAGAAAATATTTAATATTCACCACCAATATGTTCAATATGTTTAACAAGGAAGTACCTCAATTCAATTTTTAAAAAGGTTACTATTCAATACAACAAAGGAGTGTTTCCGAATTACTGAATTGTATAAAACTAAATAAAATTGTATTCACCATAGTTACTTTGAAAATTATTGGATGAGGTGTCAGTGAAAGCTATCGTGGGGGGCTGATAAGGAATCATATGTCTGTTTGTACGCACGTACATCGAAAACGAACTGATCTATAGATTTCGGGGTTGCATGAAGCTTCATTTATACATAGGAAACACAAAGTGTGATGTTGGTGCATATCACTCCATGGTTTTAGCAAATATTACGTTAGAAAATGGCAGAATAAATAAATGTTGTAAACAATCTTAATACAATCATATGACATTTAAAAGGTGATAAGATTTGATTCAGCACACTACTGCTTATATGCTCTACTTTCACCGTAACATTTTTATAATTAAACAATGCTATGGAACTGTACACAATGAACAAATATGTGAATATCATATGGCAAGATATCTAAAGAAAGATAATGTAAAGACTTTAAATTTGAATTGAAACTTCATTTCTACCTGGACAAGGATGATTTGTATTATGGTACATCTCAAACAATGGGAATCGGCTGAGCGTCATTAAAGCCTTTGTCTCAGTAGGATGATTTGATTTAACTTTAGTCTGCCAGTGGGGACGTTAAAGAGTTTTCTTTTTTTTTGTATGACGTCTGCCTGTATATGTGTAAATAAATAATCCAGAGTCCAAAAAACAAAACACTTACAGAGTTTGCACTGTTATTACATTGAAGACTCTACTCTACTATACGAGTCCAACTGCATATTTCACTAACATACATAACTAGATTTAATGAATTATCGACATTTCGGTTAAATTATAACAGAGCACCGTTTTAGAGACGTTCCGACAGTACAGTTGTAGCGGAAAGTGGCAGTAGTAGTTTATTGAATTAGTCTACATAGAGTTCCATATAGAAGAGATACAGAATACACTGCAATGACGATTCATGTTTCAATAATCTCTCACTCTTTGATACGTTCATAATTTCATCACGTACACCTAGTTAACACTCTCTTTTAAATCAACAAGGTTTGTAATAATTGGGCGATTTTAACATTAATGTTTTGGATCACACCGACCCCCTTACCCAGCGGCTTCGCGATCTTCTAAATTCTTTCAATCTAAATTGGTCCGTGAATTTGCCAACACGAGTGACAGCCACGACGCGTACTGCCATCGACAATGTTATCACCAATATTCCTAACACAACAGTCTCTGTATTAAGTTCTGCGATCTCTGATCACTTTGCGCAGGAAGTCGTGATTCATGGATGCAAAACTGGAAAATCAAAATCCAAAATTTTAAAATTACTAGGGCAATTACTTCCCAAAAACATTTGCCACCTGAATAGATGTTTAAAAACCGAGTCTTGGGAGTCCTTAAGTGGGTGTGGAAATGTCGATGACATGTATCAGTCATTTAGTGACACCTTCAGTCACTATCTGGATGTTGCATGCCCGTTCAGGAAAACAAAAAACAGTAAAAAAGCTGCAAATATTCATGGATAACTAAAGGAATTTCTATATCTCGAGAAAGGCTCCAATTCTTCTATAAAATCTTCACCAATACTCAAAATTATGATTTCAAAATGTTTTTTAGAAGGTATCGGAGAATCTATAAGAAGGTCAATAGAGCTGCGAAAGCCTATGACCATCAATAGAGCCTTGGGTACCTGTGAAAATTTTTCCAAAACGGCTTGGAAATATAATTAATAACTTTTCTCGAGATGGGAGGTTCCAAGAAGTGTTCCAAATCTATTTGCAATCCAAATTAATAATGAAATTGTTGAAGATAAATTAAAAGTGGCAAACGAGTTCAACAAATACTTTTCAACCGTTTGCTTTTACGAATTCGTTATTTAAGAATCCTCAGTCTCACGGAGAAGAGACTGGGGGACCAGTTGCGTCCATGGCTTTGGCTCCTGTGTGTGAAGACGAGGTAGCACGTGTCATACAGAGACTGAAATCAAAAAAGACCCGGTGACGCCAATGGGATGTCAGTATGGCTACTCAAACGATGCTTCAAGCATATTTTGAGTCCTCTAACAAAATTGATCAATTTTTCGTGGGAGACTGGAAGTTTTCCATCTCTTTTAAAGACGGCCAAGATCACCCCAATTTTCAAAAAGGACGATCCTTGTCTTACAAGCAATTATCGTCCAATATCAATTCTTCCAGTTTTCAGTAAAGTTTTTGAAAAAAACTTTTCTACGAAAGGCTTGAAAGCTTTCTGGAAGAATTCGAAATTCTGAATCCAGAACAATTTGGATTTAGAAAAAACAAATCCACAATTGACGCTGTGAACAACCTTTTGGACAATGTTGTCGATGGTTTTGGATAGACGAGAGCATGTGCTTAGTATATTTCTCGATTTGTCCAAAGCCTTTGACTGCGTGCACCACGAGACACTGTTGCACCAGTTGGAGAGAAATGTGGCATTCGGGGTTGTCCCGCAACTTATGGATCGGTTCTTACCTTAAGGATCGACATCAGTGCGTGGAGATTTCGAGCGTCATTTCAAAACAAAATTAAAATAGCCCACGGTGTTCCTCAGGGTTCTATTCTTGGGCCTCTCCTGTTTTTTAATTTATGTCGGCGGATTGAATACAGTTATCCAGCATGGAAAAACTGGTTCAATATGCCGATGACACGACTCTTTGTTTTAAAAGTAAATCAATAGAAGAACTAGAAATCACCTCATTCATGGAACTGAACACTTGCATTCAGTATTTCACTGAAATGAATCTGAAAAACAAATCAGTCAAAAAACAATCGTAGTAAATTTCGGCCTTCGTCAGCATGATCGAGTGGTGCGTCCGGCCGTATTTATAGATGACGACCCTTCTCGAAGAAAATAACTCCACAAACTTTTTGGGAATGATTCTAGACAAAGGACTGACCTGGAGCGATCATGTTGACAGGGTCTGTGCTAGAGCTACCTCAGGTATATATGCTCTGCGCAATCTAGCAAAATTTTGTTCCCCAGAAGTTTTAAAAAATGGCCTACTATGGCCTAATCCATGCTCATTTTGCGTATGGGATAAGACTTTGGGGAAGTTGTGCAAAAACAAAATGGAGCGCGTCTTTAGACTCCAGAAAAAAGCTGTTAGAATCATTTAAAAATTTAAATTATAGAGAGTCGTGTAGGGAATCTTTCGGGGAGTTGAGATTGCTGACTCTGCCTTGCCTCTATATGTTTGAGGTGATCGTGTACTGCAGATCAAGGTGCACTTTGATTTGTGGCGGGGACGTTCATCAATATGAAACTAGAGGCAGGGGACAACTTTCGCACGCATCAACACAGATTGACATTAGCGCAAAATCTACCGCAAGAAGTTGGTGTCAGATTAATCAACAGGCTCCCTGAAGAAATCAAAATTTCCAATAATCAAAATCAATTTAAAACGCGTCTCAAGCTCCTTTTGGAGTCCAAGGCTTTCTACTCTGTTGATGAATTCATGTCAAGCCGCTGGGATATTTGAGATTGCTGGATCTGAGGTCAATGCGATTGTGACCTGAATTGATTGCAAGAATTGTGAGTGTGAGGTTGTGTGAATGTGTGGATGATCTCGTGTAAATGGACTTATAAAAACTGTTGACGATTGCGATACGATGTAAAAATTGTTAAAAGAATGCAATAAAGAGATTATTTTATTATTATTATTATTATTATTATTACTAACTTTATTAAAAACATCTTCACAGTCACAATTTCATGTACTATATTTTGACGTGAAAAACGTCTTTAAATTAGGTTGCGGCTCGGAGTCACTCATGAAAAAGTGTAACGCCCGGTAACGTTACGATGCCCGTCCAGTGGGTCCGCCGCACGGGATCCGCACGGGATAAAGCAGATAACTGTGGGTCCGCCGCACGGGATAAAGCAGATAACTATGTTTATTCGTGAAAATGTGGAGTGCTTAGATTCGTCATTTACAACAACTACAACAATAAAAGGTAAATAATTGTACACTGATATTTCATTATCGTAAACTATGATTGATTGATTAATTGTTAGATTGACACAAAAGTTGAGAAACTGAGTTTATAGGTTATGTCATACTATTGACAAATGTTGATAGTGTTAAGTAAATTATTAGTTTAAATCACTCTGCAATCAATCGTAATTTCAGTCGATTGAGAAGAAACAGCGCGGTATTGCTAGTCAAAACATTTAAAATAACAAATTATAACCTCTAACCTGTCATAACAGTGCGACCAAAACAAACGAACTAAACCGACCAATCACCACGCGCGGAGTTAGAATTTAACTGTGTTTAGCAAGAATTTCAAATTCCAATTTTAGTAAATGTTTTATTCAACTTTACCATTTACAATAACAAATTTTAATTAATTTAAAATTATGTACAATGTTTTAGTAAACAAAATATATTTCTATAGTTAAAAATTTGTGCAATTTTATTTTCATTCAATTCCTTGTTCCTATTGTGCAATTTAATAATATTCATATCAATAAATATTCTACCGAGAAAAAGACGTTGTCACGTAAAATCTTCGCCCGTAAAACCGACTTTACAGGCAACCATAATTTTTTTTTTATATATAAATATTTTATTTTGACAACGTTGATATTTTCATTTAATTTATTCCGTAGACAGGTTTTTAGTATGGATAAATTGATTCCACACTATTTTTATTTGTACCGAATGACGATAACACATGGGGGTGGTGACTTCTGAGGTCGTAGTAATAAATACTGGAATTGCAAAGTTTACTTATAAGTTCAATTTAATTAATGAAACTTACAAGCACCACTTTTAGTTGGTAAATTAAATGTATGCCTTGCCACGTTGCTGCCAATTAGAGTACAAGAACTAAAAATGTATATCTGATAGGTGGGCCTAAAATATCCAATGTTCTATGGAATTATGCCTACGATATTTTACTTTATAAAACTTTAAGATTTTACTTCCCTTCGCAATATGTAGACTCACAACCCGGGCGTCGGCGTCTTGGCACGAGACATTGAAGCTGTAGTGTAAGAAGGGTTATTTCTAGTCGGTAATTACTAGAAGAGGAGTAGAAGTTATGAAAGTGGTAGCCATCTACTCAAATAATACGTGAGCTCGCCTAAAACAAATTCGCGACGGTATTAGCCATTTAATGAGACAAAAAACTTATCACGACAACGTGCTCGTCAGAAGGACGACGCCACAACTTGTATCCATTTTAATCAAGCAAATAAAATATCTTCAAGGGTAAGTTACTTTACTATTTACAACTTTACTTTACGTTACATTCATTTTTATATGTTTGGCATGAAAGGGCTAATTTAATAATACGAAAATATAAATTTTACTTACGGACATAGCGCGCGAGGTGAAATCGGTCACGTAGTTGGGCTGCTACGAAGGGTTATAAATAAAATATTCATACGCGTGCCAATTAGGTAATTAGTCCTTCAATAATTTAGTTCCGGAACATTGGATAAAAAATAATATTAAGTTGTACTGGCTAACTAGGTTGTGAAATGTTGCATTATATAAAATGGAACTAACTAACGGTACATATTTATGAATCAAATATGACTAAATCACAAAATATCTGGTATAATATTGTGTTAAATAATTAATCTGTCATTTACTTTTCAGTAAAGTTGTGTAAAAAATAGTATAGAAAATTATAGAGTTATCTACATATACATCTTTAAAATAAACTAAATATAAGTTGTGAGCCCGAGACGGAATCCGGAAATGTCAATTGCGTCAAAAAAACATATTTATTACTCAACCATGATCGACGGTAGTTCAGTATCGATAATGAAGATATGACGGACGAGTCTAACGAACCAATGAGTTCAACGACACTATCAGTATTAAATAATCAAAGCAGATAGAAGTTTAAAGATATTATAGTCATTGAAGTTGCTTACTACAAGGGAGAGTTTTTGTTGCGTTCTGCTCTACTAATTATAATCGTGAACAGAAGCTGATACTTAATTTATGAATGAATGGGAAGATTTCTAATGCGTAGTGTATGCAATGATATTTATAGTCGTAGTGACACAGATTACATAGATTTATTATTACCAGTCTTTTTAGATTACAAATGATGTTTGCAAATATATATTTCGTGAAAATAAAAATACTGAAATTGATAATTATCGGTTATTATGAATGGCGACTGTCAGAAATTGTTGATATTTTTAAGCTTCCTGTCTCTAGAATATTTCGTTCTCTCGTATGATCATATTAAATCATAGAAAGCAGAATTTAACACAAACACAGAAAAATTGCTAAATTATAAATTTTCAAAATCAAGTTATCTGCAAGCGCATACTAGCCATAAGTTCAGGATCATTCAATCAACTCTTTTCGTTTAACCTCTAATTTCCATTTCCAATCAGTTGAAGTTAATGAATTCGTTTAATTTACCCTCGTATTTCTAGCCCGTAATTGGCTAGTACCTATATTTCTGTTTGCATTGAATATTGAATGTATTTTTTGTTTATTTATTGAATTAAAGTCAATGATTTGACTTGAAGTATATAATGAAATATTTTATGGACAAAATTCAATTTTTTCATTCCAGCCGAAGAAAAAAATGGATAAGTCTATTCATCAACGTACTTGATATAGTTTAAATTGTACAAACAACAATGTGTATGTTTTGGATTCAGTAAAGTTGTAGGTTTGCTACGGTATTTTTAGGACAGATGAGGAACGAGAATATATTGTACTCATATAATAATAATGTTCGAAGTAAATGTTATCACCAACATTGTCCTAAGTCTCCACGTAATCTGATTAAAACATAGTTCAAAAATCCCGGTACTGCTAATTTATCAAAATCACTAACAGACAATCTGAACATGATACCTCCATCTTCAAGAAAATATAAATTAGTATTATATATTATAAATTTATTACAGTATAGTTTATTCCAGTTTAACTAATGCTTCAAATAAGCAGGATACAGAGTATAATATGTTCTCTAGCATTTATATTTTTGATAGCTGAGTTAGCGAAGGGGATGGACAATTCTCATTTATGTCTGTTCCTCTGCCCGCTCGTTATCTCGAGAACGAACCATCTGTAGACTTGAAAGCTTGCATTAAACTTCATTGCTGTACATGCAAAACTGAAGTCGATGATGGTGCATATCACTCCATTGGATTTGGCTGAGTGTTATGTGTACATTTGTCTTGTGGGTAACTATGCTGAACAACGAGACAATATTAAAATAATGAAATTTGTAAACAAACTGAGTACACTCCTTTGACATTTTCAACTCGTGACACTAACACACATGCAACCTAACTATCCACAATACATCTCTTAAAACATTCCATTATAGACTTTTTAATGAAACTTTATTTCTACATATACAAGAATACATTCGATTACGTACATACATCTCAATCCATGCGATTTGGCTTACCGTCACTGAAGTTTATCACTCAAGGATGACACTATTTCCCTTCTGTCTGCATGAGGACTGTTCTGTCTGATTGTCTGTCTGTCCGAAGGATATCTCGACTTGTCTGGCATTCTCCTGTCTTCTTGCATTAGTATAATGGAGTAAAAATTTTAAAATATCTCTTAAGACACTTGTATAATTTGAATAATTTCAATTTTTATCAAGGTTAATTATCTAGGTTTCACAGTACTTCGGCTTAAGTATTAAACCCACTACGTCATCCGTTCACCTATCCTACATAGGAACAATTACAATACAACAATAAAATAGTCAAGATAATTTTTCATTGTATTTTATGTAAAATCATGAATGGCCGCAAGATAACATGAGATAATTAGAATAATAATGTACCAATAGTATTTGGAACGTCTCATTTTCTTGAAAGAATATAAATGATATACGACGCAATATAGTGGGTATATTTGTTTTAGTATATAATAAAAACATTGAATGGTATATAACTAAACAAGTAATATTGAGTAATCTAACTAAGTTAGTTCGATTTACAAGAGTATTTCAACAGGAGAATGTAAATTAGTTCATAAAGGAAAGTTACGGTTCAGTTTACTAATCAATGATATGTGATCATGATAGAACTAGAGGACTGACCGACATTCAGATTACATTTGACAGATTCCTGACTTGAATAATGAAATATATTGCATGGGTTTGCAGCCAATTTTGGGGTCAGTTCAGACTAGCACAATATAATCAAACCTAATGCTCAATATGTATTGCGCAATATACCTCTATAATTTGTGCCAATCTGTATTTTGAGGTGCATGTTTAAAAGCCGTAAAGATCTTAATATAACATTTTGTTGTTAATTGTGAGTACTCCAAAATGAACGCGAACTGTATGGTACAGAGTCTGGTATATTAGAACATTATTAAAAAATATTGAACCAATGCGTAGTGCTGAAGATTACTTGTAGGACTATCTTTGTAAGAATAAGGATTCGTCTGAATATCTGACCCTGACTTCTCAAACAACACAATTTGGCGTAAGTTGCCGATATATTGAGGTCCAAACTTTTTAACTGTGTAAAAGAGTTGTTGGGCGATCTGACTTGAAGGATAGCTCAGTATATTGTACAACCCATTCGTCACGGAAGTAAATTACGCTATTAACCCTTTTTTCAATCATTATTGTTGTCCTTAACCTCTCTGAAAGTAACCATCCTCATATTGATTACGTAAAATGTTTCTCATTATTCACCAGGTGATTATTTGGCCATTATGTGACTAAATCGAAATCAATAGTTTGTGGATAAAAAATTACAGAATCGCATGGACATGACTATCATGTTTGTTTATACAGTCAAAATTAACGTTTCGCTTACACGTATGTTTATAAATTCAGACAATTATACTTAACGCATGTATCATGACAGAAACTAACCATTTACAAACGTACTGCTATTGGCGATTCAGTTTCGGTAATCTATAAAGTTTCGAAAATAATTTACATGTTTATTTGTCAAACTCATGTATTCACTTTGAAATTGAATACCTTACATCCAACGTCTCTCCAGAAGCAGCGCAGATGAAAAGACAGGCACACAGATCCAACTGTAATTGATTATATAGTTATGACCTTGCTAAAACTTAAGCAAAAATTGTATAAGGTGGCTTATGAAATACATTTTCCGAAACTGTTTCAGTTAGTACCTGAAAACCTCCAATAATGACACGCATACACAAAAAATAATACAAAAAATGAACTTGTATTGTTTACTCATAAACTCGAAATTGTGAAACACATAGGGCACAGCTACCACAGTTGTGGCAGACAGAGAAGTGAATAATAATGTAAGCACGTAATCTACTTTAGGAGGGTTCTGCAGTGGTCGGACCAGTTCAACACATAATCCACAATGCGTCTTTCTGCCTTTTAACATCTCTGTTACAGTTTTAGCAAACACACTCGTAACGGAGTAAGTAATCACTCGAAATTGTGAAACACTTAGGGCACAGCTACCACAGTTGTGGCAGACAGAGAAGTGAATAATAATGTAAGCACGTAATCTACTTTAGGAGGGTTCTGCAGTGGTCGGACCAGTTCAACCCATAATCCACAATGCGACTTTCTGCCTTTAACATCTCTGTTACAGTTTTAGCAAACACACTCGTAACGGAGTAAGTAATCACTCGAAATTGTGAAACACTTAGGGCACAGCTACCACAGTTGTGGCAGACAGAGAAGTGAATAATAATGTAAGCACGTAATCTACTTTAGGAGGGTTCTGCAGTGGTCGGACCAGTTCAACACATAATCCACAATGCGACTTTCTGCCTTTTAACATCTCTGTTACAGTTTTAGCAAACACACTCGTAACGGAGTAAGTAATCACTCGAAATTGTGAAACACTTAGGGCACAGCTACCACAGTTGTGGCAGACAGAGAAGTGAATAATAATGTAAGCACGTAATCTACTTTAGGAGGGTTCTGCAGTGGTCGGACCAGTTCAACACATAATCCACAATGCGACTTTCTGCCTTTTAACATCTCTGTTACAGTTTTAGCAAACACACTCGTAACGGAGTAAGTAATCACTCGAAATTGTGAAACACTTAGGGCACAGCTACCACAGCTATGCCAGACAGAGAAGTGAATAATAATGTAAGCACGTAATCTACTTTAGGAGGGTTCTGCAGTGGTCGGACCAGTTCAACACATAATCCACAATGCGACTTTCTGCCTTTTAACATCTCTGTTACAGTTTTAGCAAACACACTCGTAACGGAGTAAGTAATCACTCGAAATTGTGAAACACTTAGGGCACAGCTACCACAGTTGTGGCAGACAGAGAAGTGAATAATAATGTAAGCACGTAATCTACTTTAGGAGGGTTCTGCAGTGGTCAGACCACTTCAGCGAACATCCACAATGTTACTTTCTGCCTTTTAACATCTCTGTTACAGTTTTAGCAAACACACTCGTGGCGGAGTAAATAATCACTTACTTTATTATGTGCAAGTATTTAATTATTTATTTTGGCTGAAGCGCTGCAATCACTCACTCACTCATTACATAATTACGTGCGGTATTACACTGTAATTTCTCTGTCATTATACATTCTCATGAGGTGCAATCTTGTAATCACTAAGTGATTATATAATTACTAGTTCTGTAATATGTCATACATCATATATTCACATGCGATGTAACGCTGTAATCTCTCTGTCGTGATAACAGTCTCATGAGGTGTAATACTGTAATCTCTAAGTGGTTATATATTCACTATTGCGCAATGGTCTAATCTCTCCGTGATTAATTACTAATGGCACAGTGTTGTAATCTCTCACTTACTATATAATCAATAGAGGCGTAGTTCTGTAGTGTCTGTCTTATGTAATGACTAGTATAATAGGTATATATCTGAGTTATTAATTATTCGTTGTACGGCATATTGACCAGTTATATATAACAACACAGTAATTCGTTAATCATGGCGTATGTTTTAATCATTTGTACTATACAAATATGTATGGTGTATTACTCTAATTTTATTATATTTAACTTACTTCCTGCATGATGTTGTAAAGTCAGACTTATTATATAACCGTTACAATATATTCTTCTAATCCCGCTGTAATTACGTTCTGAAATTGGTAGAATTTATAAATCATCATATAATTATTTGGCGAAGACCAGTAAATTCTTAATGAGTAATACTTTGTTACATGGTTATGTAATTTCAAAGTAATTACATTTTGTAAAATGATGTATCTAATTGGTTATATATTAATATAATACCTAGATTACTCTATATTAGTGAATGGCCTAGTGGTTTACTGTCTTACACACTCGATATTTCAAACCATACTAACTAACAAGAGATGATTACTACCAAGGTAATACCAACTAACAAGAGATGATTACTACCAAGGTAATACCAACTAACAAGAGATGATTACTACCAAGGTAATACCAACTAACAAGAGATGATTACTACCAAGGTAATACCAACTAACAAGAGATGATTACTACCAAGGTAATACCAACTAACAAGAGATGATTACTACCAAGGTAATACCAACTAACAAGAGATTATTACTACCAAGGTAATACCAACTAGATGATTACTACCAAGGTAATACCAACTAACAAGAGATGATTACTACCAAGGTAATACCAACTAACAAGAGATGATTACTACCAAGGTAGATAGAAATAAAAGTCAACTCCAACTGATATTTTGCTTCTACAACAATCATTGAGAATCTGAAGAACATCTAATTGATTACAATTCAAAAGGAAATATGTAAAAGAAAAATAATGTTTTACTACATTTAAATATCTATTTCTTCGAATAATAAATCCACTATATAATCTCCTATACTACACATAATAAAACAGAATTATCATTCAGTGTAAACACATTTGCAAGTCTATAGCTATACCATTGATAAGATTCAAATAAACATTATTTTTGTTGTTTTTTATATTGTCTTAAATATATATCATTACTAAAACTATCACGATGTAATGAAATAATTATATATTTCTCCTTTCTAAGGCTAACTGAGAACATTTCTTAAGATTTGAAAAAGAAAATTAAACATTTTCAAGTAGTGTGTTTAAGTGAACTATTTACAAAACTTTAAAATAATATTTATATTAAGAGTCTAGTTTTTATCTTTCATAAACAACCAAAATACGCCCTTTTTCTCTCAATACTCACAAAGACATTAAGATCAAGTTAAAATACTATGGCAAAAGCGGTAAAAATACTACGCACATCACGTTCACTCAACTTATTTTCCGATAGAAGCTAACATTCCTATTCATTCTTAGATAATGGTATTCATCAGCACTGTCAGCTAATTTTAGAGTGTTTGGTAATAACACTTTATTCGAGGTCCGAACAAAAATGACACTACTGGGGGAACAATATGAATCGATGGGCAAGACACAAACCAATAACTCACGTAACCGAGTTGACGCGGTTAATTTAAAGCGTTATATTTATGACATCACTTTCACAAAAGGTCCATAAATCGCAGCTGCAATGTCAGCTGATATATGATTCATGACGTCATCGATAATAACCTCGGCGATCACAGGTGGTGCAAAATGCTGGGTATGCAAAATCCTCCAAGTGTCAATAACTTACAAACTTTAGGAAGTTCAGAGTAATATATTTTGGAATTTCTTTCATGGACCATGAAAAAATCTGAAAGATGAGGTTGTAAAACAGTAACGCATAGCCTACATTATTATCTGTCTGTGTAATGTATTTTACGATTTTTACTAAAATTATTACGTTGTAGTTTATATACAAATTGGCCTAAAATTAAAATGTTATTGAATCTTAATATTTTATTAACATCAAAATTATGTAGCTTCAATATTTAAAATTGAGGAAATAATTTTCTCTACTTTTAAAATGACAGGTGTTTAGAATTTAATGGTACATTTTAATAAATACTACTAATTCTATACACGTTTTGATTATACTATGATAATACAATAGATAATACTATACACATATATAGATTAAGTGACAAGTATAGTACAATATAACAAAATCATAACGACTGCGTATAAGAGAAACCTTTCGGAATTCTGTATAGTTCCTTAGAACCTACGTAAAATAATATTTCTGAAATGCAACAACCTTCAGATGTATTTATATAACATCTAAATTTATTAAATATATTTGCTTTACTGATTTTCTTGAAAAACCTTTGGCCAATTACAGTCTCTGGAGAGTTCATGTACTTCGTTTTCTAAAATCACTTAAATGACAATTTGTTTACTCTTACATTGTGTTTATGATTCTCGAGAAACAGTCTCGACTAAAATAAGTCAGTGTGTTAGTGAGAGGTATTTGGCATATGCATATCAATGTTGTAGGTCTTCTGTAGGAGGTCTTCTGATGGAAAAGTAATGTTTATGGTAATTGTGAAGAAGTTTGTAACCTCAGTTTATAAGTTAGAAACGTCTCTAACTGCCTGTTGAATGTGCTCATCTCCAACTGAATAGAATCTTTCCACTTACGCTGCAACAGTTCCGTACGTTTGTTCACCCGGTGTTGAACTCTGTTATACGATGCGTCATTTATCCCGTAAGTAAGTAAGTAATCCCATAAGTCTGGTTGAATTAGTCAAATGTAAACAGTTGATCCTTTTAACGTTTAGCACATGGTTTACTACCGTGTTTTGTAACATGATATACAAAACATTTATGTTTAGTATTTGTTAATACTATTCATAACAAAATCTCCAGGAATCCATTCTTGGACTGATATTGTTAATTTTATCCCTCAACGGATTAAGTGACAAATCTCTTTAAAACTTTTATCTTTTGAATATAACAACGACACATCATTTACTCTGAGTCAAATTCTGCTGAGGCTTTGGAATTAAATGCTGATTATATTATTAATTAGATGAGCCAGTGTTTTCAATAGATATATTTTAAAACTATTATTATGGTTACTCAAGTTTCATTTAATGTTACATTAATCGAATAGTTCAAAAATATTTTTCTAGTATTGCCTATGCATTATGTTTGGCTGTTGTTTGAACGTTGTACTTTAAGGGTAGAAATCAATAAATACAAATAAATACAAAGTACAAAAATAAGGTGTGCACATAACTGGAAAATATGCCCTTAAAACGTTTTTCACATTTGTCTCATTAGGTCGCACCATAAACGTTTAAAATTCTCCGGCATATGATCCACAGCAGTACTAGTTAATTCACGTTTCAGTTCGAATCATGGTAAAAAGTTTGTAATGTATATACCATTTTATAATTAAAATTTGTGTGTTTATTGGAAACTTTGGAACTTAGAATTTCTTACGTAGAGTTCGCACAAAACTATATCCTGACAATAAGAACTTTTACAAATATTTTTGATATTATTATAATTAAAGGTTCATTTCCTCTACAATTCCCACTAGAATATACAACTTTTTCAACAATATCAGTGTCTTGGATCAACACCGTTTTCCTCATTGACTGCAGAAATGTTCAGTTATCCTTTAAGTAGTTAATACCCAATAACTATTTTCTTATTTTTGACGGATTGAAAATTGAGAAAAAACTAATACCAAGTAATGGAACTCTAGTAAAGGTGTGTAGGGTTTATTTAACGAGTTCCATTTAACAACATCATGCATTTTTATGAAACTATAACTATTGCTATTTCCCTCTATTAAAAAATCTGTGAAATAAAAATCTAAATAACAATAATGGGGTAAATTATGTAACATAAAACTATAATACCGTGTTTCATTAGTATTCTTGTTAAAAATCTACTTTTTATACAAAATATTTAGGAGTAGTAGTTGTAGTTGTACGATACCAAAACTAAGGGATAAAGAGGTACCGATATAAATGGAGGATTTTATTTGCGAATTACGATTTATAACACTGACATGGAATAAAGTAATGGACAATTTGGTATTCCACACATACATGGAAGGGATATAATTAACATATTACTTCTAAAAGATAACTTTTGTCCTGGATAAATAAATGTATATAAGAACAAAATGAAAAGAGGTTTTCATTTATTGATACCAGAAGTGGAAAAAGTAAAATTTACTGACTGGCAGACAAGCGTTTCACCTACAAAGGGAGCTGTCAGTCGTCAATTAAGACATCATTAAACATTTATTGACAAACAGTTATTGGTTATTCTGACCCTTCATTGTGCTGAGAAATGAAATCGTTTTATCAACCATCACTAGCCTGTTTGTAGTTACTAGATTATAATTAGTAAGAAGGACACTAAAGTAAATATAGCCAGATTCGAGATAATATTTCTTTCTACCATGGCAAGTCGGTTAGGTTAAATTCCAAACAATGCTCGACCACAAATATAAAATTAAAGTTTTAATATCATTTTAAATTACGAAAAGGTATATGAAATAAATGTTGTAATTATTATGTTTAACGACCCTATACTGTACGTGAAAATTGTATTAAACCCTTCAGAACGCAGATAAATGAAAAAAAAAACACAATGTCTTGGAAACATTTAAATTATTTTAATAATAAAAAATGTGTATTGGTAAAAAAAGTGGTCTTTAAATAACTTAAAAAGGGACAATTTGATTTATGATTGGCTGGAGAGGTTACAACTTATGTAATTTGTTTGAAGGCAGCAAAATTATTTCACAGATAGATATTAGTGAACATACATAATGAATTAGTGTTAATTTCCAACATTAATCCCGTTATGTACTACAAGGTTTCTAAATGTATCACACTTCTAAAAAAATTAAAGGAAAATAAATATGACTAGTGGCCATATTCCTAAACTTTCTTATTTCACATTTTCTCCATAATGGAAACTGATTTAGATCACCCCTGAAAACATTTTTCTTACATCTAATGAATATACGGTTGTTTCATACAGATACTACAACTGTTACTTCTCAGATCAGGAGAAGTGAATTTTGATTTCTTTTTAACTGTTTTGCAATGTGCAGTTGCACGTTATATTCACATACGAGTAGTATTGCTACAAGATACGCCTTGTACCCTTGAACTCACTTGCATCTTACTTGGCCGAGACTTAGCTGTAACTAAAAGAACTAATAACTGGTTACAATATCTTCAAACAGAAAATCATGAAATTAGTGACGATATAATTCCCACAGGCTAATGAAGGCTGAAATATGCCAAAGCAGTTGCGGCAGTCGCTGGCAATAAGTGACCTCAACTTTATTACCTTTCCCGTTTAATTATTTAACCAACCACCAAAAGTATACCGTAATAAAATTGAAACGACTGCAAACACTCTGAGCACTGTTGGGGCAAAGTATTCTTCGTTATCTGACTAAATTATATGGACATCTTTTCACTAAATTTTTTCTATTCTCCATTCCGAGGACATTAGAAGAACTAATATATTTTTCAAACTTACAACGGGTCCTACATTGTTTCTATCCTCTTGCTTGTATTACAAAACTTCAAATGTCCTTTGGGGATTTGTATTAACCTAACTTCAGGATGTTAAAGTTTTAAATTATACCCACACTTTCAAAACAATATTATCAATGGATTGAAAGTTCAAATTCCTTGATGAGAAAAATCCAACAACAGTAAGAAAACCAATTTCTTACATCTCTATCCACAATGGGTACAGTTAAAACAAAATGACATGTCTAAACTTATTTGCTCATTACATTGAATAGAAGCCTGTTTCACTACATTTGGTTTGGCGTACTCCTCTTTACTTTGCCTCTATAACTGTATTGACCCATTCCGTGATAAAAAAATCAAATAGTTATGTAACAATGATTTTCAGCAGTATTCCTTTAATTTTTAGATATAAATTTTCTTTTACAGTATGAATAAAATATGAAATAAGTTTTTAAATTGACGAGAAAAATTTTTCCGAGTGGTGAACAACACTTCATAAGAAAGTGGCCCGGCAAAGTAATCAGCGACTTTTGGTTATCATATCGTGGCCAGCTGATCTAAAGCCCAGCTGTTTTGGAGCTAGACAAAATTTAGTTGATAAGAGAGTGCTTGGTCTTTCAGCAGTGTATCCAGAAACACATAAAGAAAAAGACAGTCAGATAAAGCGAAAGAAAGATTGCCGATTGGAGCTGATACTGAAAGTCTGGAATATATCGATTTTGAAGCCTGGAAATTACCAATTACGAGTAGTTGGATTATCTAATTAAATACTTGATTGAAAGAAAATATTCATCGGACCCGCCCGGTATTGAGTGAACTACGATTATCTGTGTCAATTAGTAATTCACAATCCGCTATAATTATTTATTGCATAATTCAATCATAGGCTGTTGCACGTCGTTGTAACTTACTAAACATAATACGATAACAGGAATATTTACTTGGTAGTCGATGTATTATTTTATTTCACTTTGAAATTAAAATAATTTACTGTTATAAATAAAATATATAATATAAAATTGAAGATGAGAGTTTTTACACAGGCGTACAGACATACAGACTACTATTTAAACTTATGGAAATTAAATCAATACGTTTCTTGGACCAATAGGAACCCATGTACCAAATACAAGACCCTAGAGCCTATCTATCAAGTGTTATCGCACAGATGAACTACCCTTCGTCGTCTTGAACAAAAAATCTATTGGTCTCTTTCTTGTACCGCGAAGACCTGTTGTACCAAGTTTCAGTTTTCTATGATCTATCTATCAAGAGTTTTCTATCAAGACCTTGATATCAAAGATCACGACATGATTTCAAGAAGACCTTGTCGAGTTCTTTGTAGTGTATTTGAATGTATCATACTAAAAATATATAACTATCCTCAAATTATATATAGCAATATATTATTTTACAAAAATCTCTTAAAAATTATATTTTGGAAATCCTATAACTTTAGCCACCATTGATATTTTTTTCTCAGCGTTAGCGAAGCTTATAACATGGGGGACTGGCCATATTTCTCTTAAGTATGTTTGTCTATTTTCCGCAGAATTTTTCGTGAATTAATGAGCTATGTACTTTAAATTTCACATATAGCTTAATTATTTCCAAATACGCCATGTCGAGTTTGATTGAGATACGTTTCTCTCTATGGAATTTGAAGGACGAGAACGGTTTGACTTTGCATCTAATTTTATTTAAACATGGAAAGATTAAGTTTTAAAATTATGCATTTTCATCCTCGTGGTAATAGCTCTGCGTTAGTGAGGATAAGGGTATATCTTGTGAATGAATTTCAATTTTCGTATATATATTCACTGCACACAGGCAAGATAGTATGTACCATCTGAGTAACGGTACACTTCCTTTCATGTGCCTGGCTGAGTGACAGTCCTTTGAGATTTAGACTACAGCATCAACAAGGTCATCAAGAGTAACATATTTACCTAGTCTCAAATCTTTAGCAACTTCTATCAAAAGTTATCAATCAGATTTGTAGATTGATAGATATATTAACGGACGAACTGTCGTTGCAAGACCTTGTTTGGTTCTTAGTAATAAAAAACATTGAGTCTTTGTAAAAGTGTGCGTTAAATAGACATTTTAGTTACGTATTAGGCACGAAGTAATGATTCAACAAAATAGAGAATCTGGAGGATAAAATGTCAGTGTACAAATCGTAATTCCGTGATTTAGCGAAAAACTTTGAGGTTACACTGAAGATAAAGTGTTCTTATAAATCATAATAGGAAATTTTAAGTAATAATAATTCATAAACAAAACAAAATATCACATTTCCCACTTACAATTTTTGAACTTGCAAACGAGACACTGGATAAACACTTACCCTTCGTTGACAGAACGTTTAAAACCAGCGTTAGTGTCAAAGATGTGCTGCTCAATTATTCAACAAGTGGTGTAAAGAGATGCTCAGGCAGCAGGCAACTAAGGATGCCTCAGGGTTGAGCATTAGGTCCTCATTGTTTTCAGTTTTCAGTTCTCTCGTAATGTACAGAAACATGTGGGTTGTTTTGAGCTATGTTGAATTCTTTCTTTACTTATATGAAAGTTCATGATCAAAAGTATTGTATCATTTAAAACTATTTTCGTTATTAAAAAGTACTCAAAGTAACATTTGTATGAATAATAAAGAAATCAGCATATAAAACTGTGTAATTATTAATAATTTGAATGGACATTAAATGAGTGAAATGAATACTGAAGCCACGCTCCACTATGTAAACTAGGAGAAGTGTTTGCTAAATGAAAGCCAACTCAAATCGATCCTTTCAAACACCACACTATATTATTCAACACATTGTTTACACTAAAAGCTCTGCGTTATGTAAATGATTGCGAAGGGGAGAAGAGGAACTACAAAGATGTCAGATGTTGAGAAAGTATTTAATAAAATATATGTATATAGAATGTATATAGCATTGGCTTGCACACTATATAGGATAGTCAAGTAATAAATGATAATTATTAATAATAGTAAGTTAAATATTTGAACTGATTTAGGTTTTTATATTTTATTAATAATAAAAACAATAATAATCAATACGTAAATAGTTGACGAAGTTAGATAAATAGTATAAACGGCTATAGTTCCTGATGTCTGTTACGCTTGAGGTGTAGCAAATTTCTACCTTATACATAAATTATACTTATACAACAAAGAAAATTGCTCTTGATAAACTCTATTGCTTCTATTCTTTAATATAATATATTGTAAAAACCGTTTTACAACACTAAATATTTGAAGCAAATTAAATTTATATTAAAACTTACACTGTTTGTAAAACTATAAATGAAGTCAATACAATAATTTTGTTTACAGTTCATAAAGTTTATCAATTAATTATAAAGTCACAAAGAATCAATCTTTAGAAGATTATAGCATTATTCCACACAATTTCAATAACTAAGATAATGCTGCACTACGCCACAATGTAACAATCATTCATAGATTAAAGCATTATTCCACACAATTGCAATAACTAAGATAAAACAGCACTACGCCACAATGTAACTATCATTGATAGATTACAGCATTATTCCGCACAATTGCAATAACTAAGATAATACAGCACTACGCCACAATTTACAAATCACGAGTAGATTAAATCATTTGTCACAAGATTGCAATAACTAAGATAATACAGCACTACGCCACAATTTACTAATCACGAGTAGATTAAATCATTTGTCACAAGATTGCAATAACTAAGATAATACAGCACTACGCCACAATTTACTAATCACGAGTAGATTAAATCTTTATGTCACAAGATTGCAATAGCTAAAATAATACAGCATTACGCCACAATTTATCAATCACGAGTATCTTAAATATTTATGTCACAAGATTGCAATAACTAAGATAATACATCATTACGCCACAATTTATCAATCACGAGTATCTTAAATATTTATGTCACAAGATTGCAATAACAAACAGAATGCAGCACTACGCCACAATGTACCAATCATCAGTAGATTACCGCGTTATGCCACAAGATATTAATCAGTTATAGAGGCATTAACGCGACTAGGCATCACTTTAATATTACAGCACTACATCTCGATGTATCAATCATTATTAAATTACAACACTACGCCACATGTATGTACTCAGTAATTACGTAAACTACGCTTCTAGTGAACTGTTATTGACAGATATTCACAATTTTAATTTGATGAGCGGCTTCTTAAAATATTAGTTTACTTGTTTTTTTATTTTAAAAAATATTTACGAACAGTTAAATTATAACCATAATACTTCGCCATCTGTATTAACAGAAATACGAGTATGTTTAGTAGTATTCCAAAAGAATATAATATATGACAGAATATTTATAGCTAACTAAATAATAATATGTCGTAATAAGAAGTAATTATATATAACTTTATATAACTCTAAATAAAGCCGTCAAGTACAGATTTCTCTCTATTATATTCGGTCTTTGATTATTTGCGCAAGAGTCGTATTCAACTTTTAAAAATATCAGCCAATACATAAGGATAGGAACAAATCGAACTATTTCTCAATCAATGTAATTTTAAATCATGTAATGTAAATGGTTCTGCTAAAATTAAAGTTTCTCATCAAATATCTAACTTTTACTTTTCTTAACAGTTCAGTCTTCATCCAAAGAACTCATTATAAAAAGTACAATTATTTTCAATGTAGTGTCTCTGCAAATAATCCTTTTTAATAGCGTACGATTTAAGAACAGGCTGTAGTGAAATGACTTCTAAGTTTACCATATAAGAACTCTGGTAACGGGTTAATAACTTTAAGTCATTTTAATTTCAATTAAGGGATATATGATATTAAGACATGAACACTTCAAATACAATCGCTTTTTATTTTTCTTCTGCAGTATACTTTATGAGTGTATAAAAAAATACAAAAAGCTTTACTTTATTATTGTTTATTTATGCATTAATTAAAACCTTTAAAATTATAAATTTCTCAATACTCTCTAAACAAAAATGAAATGTAACAGCCAATGAGGTTTAATATTGTTGTTACGTAGCTAAAATCAAACTTAGTCGAGTCTACAAATTTACAAAATTTGACTTTATTAATGTGATTTGATTTTGGCTAACGTTTAAAGTATAAATTAAACAAGTAATTTATTAGGAAATCAAGGATAAACTAGATTAAATAAATACATAGTTCTTAGATCATACCTGTTTTCTACAAAAAGTATTTTATAGTGAGCTATAACCCAACAATGACTCGTGTATTGCGCCGATTGTTGAGTGTATTACTCAAATGACTCATGTATTATTGTTGAGTGCCTATCTGCGATGTGTTACTCCTACCATTATCTTGTGTTTAATGCCTCTGTAGATTGAGCCGTAATGTATCACTGCAATCTAATTGAGGGTTTTTACTCGTGATCCATGAGATCAACAATAATATTTTTAATTAATGAGTTCATCATACGAGTATATAATAACGCCTCATTTAGATTACCCACGCGTAGCATAGTGGTACAATATGCTTAAGCCATTATATAGTCACAGTATGGATTATAAAATGAGAAATCATATTCTCATAAACATACCTGTTTTAAAATACGCAATCTTCATTTAGAGTGAAAATCTCTTTGAACCCGGTTTTTCTCTAACATACTTTAATATAACTTTCTCATATTATAATATTGGAAAAGTCACCAGATTTCACTCAATAATAAGCTAAGTTTTCCAGCCCTAAATTTTAGTTAGGTCGTGAAGTTGAACTATAGGTGCAAACAAAAACGGCATTTACAAGAGGAACAATATGAATCGATGGGCAAGGCACAAACCAATAACTCACGTAACCGAGTTGACGTGGTCAATTTAAAGCGTTATATTTATGACATCACTTTCACAAAAGGTCCATAAATCGAAGCTGTAATGTCAGTTGATATACGATTCATGACGTCATCGCTTGTAACCTCGGTGATCATAGGTAATAATGGCATTTTAATAAAATGCCGGATATACAAAATTCTTTCACGTTTAATGCACTTACAAAATTACTGTTTGTCTGCATTTTGTACTTAAAGCAAGCATTTATACAGATAAAGTCTAAGGTAATAAATCTATTACATATGTTATATTATTAAAATATAAACCTGATAAAACTTTTAATAACATATAATATTGACAAATAGTGAAATTTTTTAACTTCAAAGCTAAACTTTTATAAATATATAATAATATAACACCAAAATCGTTAGATAAACAAATTAATTTTAAATATTTTTTAATAAAAATAATTCTGTAACTAGAAAGGTAAAAATATTTGGTTTGGGAACGAAAATATAAAATCCTATATCATAAAATTTTTTAAGATTGCGCCAGTTTTTAAGAAACAAATTTCATGTACAACGAATTCCAAAGTTATACATAATGTTAAATTTTGCAATCCTTCAAAATATAATGATTGTATATCATTATATAAATACATGAAAAAACATTTATGAGATCTGCTAGTATTTTATAGGACAACAATAACGAATTAATACTTGAATATTGAAAGGTAAATTGCATTAGAAATGTACAATTACACTAACTAATATACCTTGCTTTATGTATGAAGTTGTATCTTCTATTAAAGGTTGTAATTGTAAAATAAATTCGTCTCTATAACTGGTTATACATTTACTTAATGAGTTTAAAGACAAATATGGACTAGTAAAAACCCGGAATTTCGGAACTTTGTAGTTGCGGTCAAACTATATAAGGTATTGTGCACTAAGGTTAGTCTTAATGAAAACTGCGCAACGTTTCCTGCGCAATATTAACTCAATTTTACAATTAACATCATTTAAATAGGTTTGTTTTTAAACTTAGACTTATTGCATGATTACAACATATAAGAATCCACTAATTCAATATTACAGTTTCATACCATTCTCGTTCTTGAGATACAGTGATTAGACAGTGTTGCGTTGCGTTTGTAGGGATAAAAAAAGAAAAAAAGTTACCCATAATAACTGTTCTACAAAAAATATAGTACATGAAATTGTGACTGTGAAGATGTTTTAATAACGTTAGTGTTAACTAGGTGTACGTGATGAAATTATGAGCGTATCAACGAGTGAGAGATTATTGAAACATGAATCGTCATTGCAGTGTATTCTGTATCTCTTCTATATGGAACTCTATGTAGACTAATTCAATAAACTACTGCCACTTCCGTTACAACTGTACTGTCGGAACGTCTCTAAAACGGTGCTCTGTTATAATTTAACCGAAATGTCGATAATTCATTAAATCTAGTTATGTATGTTAGTGAAATATGCAGTTGGACTCGTATAGTAGAGTAGAGTCTTCAATGTAATAACAGTGCAAACTCTGTAAGTGTTTGTTTTTGGACTCTGGATTATTTATTTACACATATACAGGCAGACGTCATACAAAAAAAGAAAACTCTTTACGTCCCACTGGCAGACTAAAGTTAAATCAAATCATCCTACTGAGACAAAGGCTTTAATGACGCTCAGCCGATTCCCATTGTTTGAGATGTACCATAATACAAATCATGCTTGTCCAGGTAGAAATGAAGTTTCAATTCAAATTTAAAGTCTTTACATTATCTTTCTTTAGATATCTTGCCATATGATATTCACATATTTGTTCATTGTGTACAGTTCCATAGCATTGTTTAATTATAAAATGTTACGGTGAAGTAGAGTACATAACGCAGGAGTGTGCTGAATCAAATCTTATCACCTTTTAAATGTCATATGATTGTATTAAGATTGTTTACACATTTATTTATTCTGCCATTTTCTAACGTAATATTTGCTAAAACCATGGAGTGATATGCACCAACATCACACTTTGTGTTGCCTATGTATAAATGAAGCTTCATGCAACCTCGAAATCTATAGATCAGTTCGTTTTCGATGTACGTGCGTACAAACAGACATATGATTCCTTATCAGCCCCACGATAGCTTTCACTGACACTCATCCAATAATTTTCAAAAGTAACTATGGTGAATACAATTTTATTTAGTTTTATACAATTCAGTAATTCGGAAACACTCCTTTGTTGTACTGAATAGTAACCTTTTTTAAGCAATTGAATTGAGGTACTTCCTTGTTAAACATCTAAAACAGTTACGAATTTTTGAAAGAACATATTGGTGGTGAATATTAAATATTTTCTTAGAATTCGTCCACTACAATGCTTGGCGTGTTATCATGGCAAAAATCTGTTGTAAAAAGTAATAAATCATGAATTTATATTTTTCACGTACGCATTGAATTCATAATAAGGATTGTAGTCTCGCATATATTTAATAACACTGTTAAATTCATAAAGCAGCTTATTAAACATACTTCAAAAGTAACACAATATATGTACCTTACGATACGTTAGGATATTTATAGTACTTCACGAACAATAATTATTAAAACAAACTAAACACTTTATTATGGAAGACAGTAAAGCTCACATGTACCCTACTTGATCATGTGAAACATTACGATTAGTAATAAACAGGTTCCTGCTAGTAAGTAAAATTTACCTACAAAAACTTCATCTAGTTTTATTAGCAAACCTTAAAAATTGATATACCAATTTAACGTTTTCACGACCTCAGTCAAGATTTTCGATGAACTTAAGATAAATCCATTTTCGTATTTAAAAATGTGCGTTGAATTGATTGGATTGTTAAACAAGAGTTAAAAATAAGAATTTTGGATTTCATTTGTGCTTCAAGGTAACGAAAAAACGCCGACTCGCCATCGCTGACTTGGAGAAAATCAAACTTTTGACTTTAAAAAAATAATTAATAAATGTAACTGCTTGTCTAGATCTGACTTAATTATGAAGATTAAAACATCAAAACTTAAATAGGTTTAGGTTTATTGTCACCGTAAGTGTAAAAAGTAAATTCTACTGACTGAATGGCTAACAAGCGTTCCGACTACAAAGAGAGCTGTCACGCGGCAATTACGCATCATTAAACATTTATTGACAAACAGTTATCGCATATTTCGAACCTCAATTTTACTGAGAGGTGAAATCTATTTTTTAATCATTACCAATTGGTTGTTCCTATAATATATTATTTATAGATATTATATTTTATACGAGCATGTGTATAAAGAGGAAAAAAAATATATATAAAGGAATTTTGAGTTTCAGACACTCAATTTACTGTCTTGTATAGGCTACTATTTTAAAGTTAAAAACAGAATATTTACCTTACTGATAGTTTACATCCACTTTCAAAGCTCTTTTTTATAAATGTGTGATTTTGCTAAGAGTGTTTTTTTATAGTACTTGATATTGCTGACCCCTACTAGCCATCAACCTTCAAAATGGTCACTGGAATCAAAACTGTAAAATGCTCGATATGAACAACATTTTAAGAATTTTGCATGAAGTTTTAACCATACTTCGTTCAAAGAAGCTAGGTTTTGAAACGAGGTAATTCCATCGCTTTCTATTGCTAAAAGACATCTATACATTTTAGAATAACTGTCATGTCATTGATAAACAACAATACTATGAATTTGCTTCTATACCAAAAGCTTATCAACTGCATCTTCCCTAACATTAAATTTTTTAAATGCCATTAATGAGCTTGGAAGATAAATTTTTTGTGAAAATCAAGTACTAATCTGCTCGCTTAGGAGGTTAAGCGTCTCACAGATAAAGACCAATTTTATTTCATTACACCTATTGCTAAAACGAATATGCTTATTATCACTCACGAATCAGCGATGATGTAAAGGATACATTTCTCAAATCAATCATCTCTAATATTTTAGGTACGACACCAAGAACAGGAAACCACAGCTATGACAACTTAGACAGAATTATTAGGGTTACCAGTTAGGAACCACCCTAGGAGTGCTACTGATGAAATAAAACCATTTGTCATAAAATACAATAATACAACGAACATACAAAAGTGCACAGATGTTAAATACATATCTTCTATAATTGGAGTACCTATTTTCCTTCATTCATTTCGAACAGCAGATCAGAAAAGCAGATTACAGAGAAGTGCCAATATTTTACAAACGGCCAGGTCCGATAAGACTACTTTTTTTTAAATTACACGCTACCAAAAATGCATAGATGGAATAATTCCAAGTTCTGAAGTTCATATAGAGATGTGAAGGTAATGCTAATGATCTTGAGATTGTACTTTTGAACATAACTAGGAACAATGAGTTACCTCTATTATATTAGGCAATGTTATAGCGTGCCAACCACTATATACTGAGTGTCAATCTTACACAAGCCGTAACCTCTCTACAAACAAATAAGAAGGCCTATGGGGGTTCTTTCTCAATGTTACATAGAAGCAATAGCCTCTTCACAGGCCATAAATACATTTAATTGGCTGAGCTTTAGCATACCTAAAGTAATGACAAAAATGTGAATCTAAAATATAGCAAATTATTTATAGAAATATTTCATCCATGGACTTTAAATTTAGAATGAAATTTCATTTCTACTAAGTCAGGATTGTTTTCCTTGACGGTGTATGTCAAAAAATTGAAATTAACTAAGCAAAATGTTTGGTCTCAATTTATTTTTTGTGTGATTATGTATGAGCAACATTATCGAGGTTTACGAAGTATTTTGTACATTACATAACCGCATTGTCTTCATAACTCTTAATAATTAATCGTCTGGTTAGGGAAACTGAATAAAACTTTGCTGTGAACTGTATGTACTCTATTACATGTGAGAAAAAGGGTTGCAGAGCTGTCCGTAAATCATATAGTTCACACCAATCCAAAAAAGTGAATTACGATGAAAAAATATTATGGATACCAGTCCCACTTTATCCGTACTGTCTGCCCTTGGTTTCAACAATTTCTAAATAAAATAAACATGTTCGATAAAATTAGATATAGTACTTTAACACCGATAACTGTGACAGGAGATACGTGTGAGTGATGTCTGTCCACCATGATTAATGTTGAACCACCCATTTAAACAATGGTCTTAAACTGCATAATAAATCAGAACATCAACTCAGCCATATCAAAACCAAAGAAAGTTTAAATTAAATACAACATCCTGAATTTATGGTGTAAATAGGATAAACTCGTTGACATCAAATGATTAAAATAAAGTTATAAATAGATTTTAAAGGTGAAATGGAAAAATTTAAACTGCATTAATTCATCAGTAATAACAATGTTTTATTTAACTAAGATTAACAGTGTTATATATCTTAAAGTACTGTGTTTATTAAAACAAATTATATCACAGAAATAAATAATCTGTAATGATAATAGCCCGGTAGTTTTTACGAATGAATTATTGCATAATGTCACAAAACCATTCCTAAGAATTTCTTCCGTAAAGATACGTGGAATAATTGCCCAATTAGGTATAATAGTTTTTCGTCGATAGTCTACAGTTACCATTGGTCTTAGAAAAACTGTATCTCCTCATCTATTTTTCGTCATAAGTACATAAAACGCTTATGCCAACAACGGGTGTGCCACTGGTAAAAATCCATGTATACTGTGGAATCCGTTACAACATAACCATTCACGTGTATCCTTTATCAAAATTTCTAAGAACTCATTCAAATACACACTTTACTCTACTAGACCAGAAAACTTGTTTCCTACAGGCAAATGTTAAAAGAAGTTGAGATCGTATTATATATAAGGTTAAATTGCCAAAGCACTCATAAAATCAAATGCTCTTTAGAATATTTGTATTTTAGTATCAAAGGAGATCATCTATTACCATATTTCATTAGCCAACGTGTGTACCGTAAATGAAAACAGCTAGCGTCATATTCTAACACTGATTTCAAATTCAGACCTCATAGTTACTAACTTACCATCAACGAATATATTTGTTCTTACACAGTAAATCATGTGGCTTTGAAAATAATACATTTTATTAATTTATCTGTGATCCTTTTTATATCAGGTACAAAATTTTGGTCGACTAGGAATTTCGTAAAACCTCAACTTAAATAATTAGAGCCGTTTAAAAGCTAACTGGTATATAAAATTCTACATAGGTGCCATCACTTTTTTTAATTATTCAAAGCCAACTCGACTATTGAGTGGATAAAATATATCCATTATAATTTGCTTAAATTTAAAATATATCAAATTGAAAACACCATTAAGTTTATATTGATTACACCACTAAGCTTATATATGATTTAAAGAAGAGATTTCAAGTTATATAAATTCATAAACGACGCGATAACAATATCATATTGTCCACCCAATTAGTTGAGCGTGCAAATTAGACGCATAATAAACAATGGCCCCACGTTGAAAGAATGTTTAAAACCAGAGTTAGTGTCAAAGATGTGCTGCTCAATTATTCAACTAGTGGCGCAAAGAGATGCTCAGGCAGCAGGAAACTAAGGATGCCTCAGGGTTGTGCATTAGGTCCTCAATGTTTTCAGTTTTACTCTCCGGCATTTCAGTTTTACCTACAGAAATGTTTAGGTAGTTCTGAGATATGTTGATATTGTACATAAAGAAAAGTTTATAAGATAAGTAATAACGTGATTCTATATAATCTACATTTATAGAAAAGCATTATGTTTAAAATAAGAGTTTCAAGAAATTTATTAAACAATATTGTATACATATATAAGTGAAAAATAAATGTAAATCTTTTTTATATTGATCTTTATACAAATTTTATTATTTGAATGGACAGAAATAATGTCAATTTTATATGCCTCAACAATGTAGATTTAAAGTATAGCTGCAGCCATTCGTAGGCATTAATCAAGTTATCATTTGCTTCCTTGTAATGTCATTTTAAAATAAATTAATTTAAAATTAGTAAATATAATATTAAATCAGTACTTCTGTATGGAATGAAGCGAGATGGAGTGTTCGCTAAATGAAATTCTACTCAAATCGATCCATTCAAACGCTACACTGAATTATTCAACACATTGTTTACACTGAAGTCTCCGCGTTATGTAAATGATGGAAAAGGGAATTGAGAATGAGGAACTATAAAGGTGTGTAGCGTTGAGATATGTTTTAGACGGTTATTGTTGAACAAAATGTGCTAGACGTTTGATCCCTTTCTTTTGTCTTCTTACATTGTTTACATTTGTACTATGGATTTTGGTATCAGTCACTGTTCGATTAAGTTACTGCATCACTAGTAATAAATCCCTGGTAGATTAAACTACATCATAAGTTATAAATCTCTAGTAGATTAGGGACCAAAATATCAATCGTTGGTTGACTAAGACACTTCAGTGTAATATCAATCACGGGTTTATTATAGATCTGGAACACAAGTAATCAATGCATGGTAGATTACGGAATAAGGTATCAATCGTTGGTTGACTAAGACACTTCAGTGTAATATCAATCACGGGTTTATTATAGATCTGGAACACAAGTAATCAATGCATGGTAGATTACGGAATAAGGTATCAATCGTTGGTTGACTAAGACACTTCAGTGTAATATCAATCACGGGTTTATTATAGATCTGGAACACAAGTAATCAATGCATGGTAGTTACGGAATAAGGTATCAATCGTTGGTTGACTAAGACACTTCAGTGTAATATCAATCACGGGTTTATTATAAATCTGGAACACAAGTAATCGATGCATGGTAGATTACAGAATAAGGTATCAATCGTTGGTTCACTAAAACACTTCAGTGTAATATCAATCACGGGTTTATTATATATCTGGAACACAAGTAATCAATGCATGGTAGATTACGGAATACGGTATCAATCGTTGGTTGACTAAGACACTTCAGTGTAATATCAATCACGGGTTTATTATAGATCTGGAACACAAGTAATCAATGCATGGTAGATTACGGAATAAGGTATCAATCGTTGGTTGACTAAGACACTTCAGTGCAAGGTATCAATCACTGGTTTATTATAGCCTTACAACACAAGTAATCAATCCCTGGTAGATTACATTATATCATAAGTTATAAATCTATAGTAGATTAGGGACCATATCAATCGGTGGTTGGCTAAGACACTTCAGTGTCAGGTATCAATTACGGGTAGATTATAGATTTGAAACACAAGTAGTCAATCCTGGTAGATCACTTGTAAAACTTATCATCGTGTGTTTACTGAAAGTGTTACGGAGGTGTAACAACGTAAAGGGTCACATGGTTTATGTTCTCGGGAGTGGTCTGACCACTGCAAACCCCTCCTAAAGTAGATTACGTGCTTACATTATTTAACCATCTCTCGGCCTACCTCTGTTGTGGGAGCTGTGTTTTCAGGTATTTCCCAAGTTCATGTATAAATTCATATTTTAATTCCATTTTTAACTGATATTTAATACTGATAAAGTATCGAGAGACACAATACTAAATAAGGATAGCTGTAACACTCACTTTTATTTTGTATAATGAAACACAAATGTCTATTTTTTTAATTCAATGATATTATTTATTTGTGCATATAATATAAAGTTTATTGTTTCATACGGTACGCTATGAATAATTGAGCTATAAATTCATTCCGATATTCGACTAAAATATTACGGTGGAGAGGAAAAACATACATTACGCTACGACCAATTAATTAAAACTGTAACTTATATTGTCATATGGATTTCTACACGTGACTTATTAATAACAAATTAAATTTCACATCTATGAATACATTGCATTTTTTAGCAACATAAACATGTAAATTCATCACGTTAATAAATTTTATATGTATATTTGTTTATATATTACACCGTAAGATCTCTTGGTAAAATGTAACCCACAGTATTAAGTAAAAACAAGTTTGTTTAATATTTGTTAATTTAAAGTCACTGATAAGCGATCATGAAAATAACATATCAAAAAGAGTTTAATCTATGTAAAATATTTTACGTGATAATATTTTATATAATAGAACCTATTTACAGTAATTCATGAGTAATAGTTATAAAATTTATTGCCTTATATAGCATTTCATATCAGCATGTGGTATGGATAAACTCTAAATAAGAACAATAACTGCAAGAGCGTTTTATTGTTATATTTACACCTATAGAACATGTAATAGAATATGTATAATTCTGGCATTTATAATAGTTATCATACATTGCTTGTTACAACTGCTAGGTTAATGTAAGGTACTCGACGACATTTTGCTTTAGAAGCAGTGTTACTCAGCATTGACGTGATACTTAAGTCGTTCCTACCGTCAGCGTGGGTTTGGGACGACATAAAGGAGTACTTAAGTAATATGATTGTGTTAGTCTGTCTCAGTGACTGGAAGTGAACATTTCCATTACAGTCTGCTACCTCTGAGCTCAAGTGTGTTGTTCCTAACACGCCAGCGATCCATCAGTTTAGCAAAGATCTTGTTCATGAATTATTATTGAGTAGCGTAGCCTACATCTCACTACCGATCTATTAGCTGATCTGAACTAGTTTGTCGCCTATCTGCTGAACTTTCACTTAATAAAAGAAAACTACGTAAGAGAGAGGTGCGAACTGAATTGGGATTATTTGCACTACAACTAATGTAGAGAGTGGTTGATATCGGGAATTATTTTGTACATATCCTATTAAAACCTCACTATATTTTTATTTATAGATTTTTAAATTAAATTTCCTTATAGTTGAATTAAATTGAATATGAATTTGTTGAATAATGATAACAGAATTTCAAAAAGTTCCATCAATATTAAAAGTTAAGAACTTGTACACTGCTTTGATAATTGTAATCCATCCTTTACATTTTAGTTGTTAAAAACATAGGACTTAAATTTAAGTAATCTTAAAAAGGAGCAAAAATCTAAATATGACTCATCGAAGTCAACCTAGCAACAGAACAACTTGTACTTATATAATTCAAGCATATACCTGAGAGTCCAAAGCGGTTCATTAATATTATTATTGTTTTATATTCTTGATAATTTGTATCTTTCTCCCTTTGTGTATTATCTTAAAGTATATTGGCAAGCACTGATATACATACATATATTTTGTTGCGAATTTTTGCGATTACTTTCTGTTTCGACTTCGATTAGTCTCTTCAGCTAAGGAGTTCGTGCATGGAAGTTCACCTTTTCACCTTAGGACAGGATGTAGTTTAGTATAAACAATATCATTACATTTGCTGAAAATGCCGAATTTTCTAATTTCATATTTTTTTAACATCAAAATTACAAAGAGATCGGTTACCCTATTAGGATCCGTATATCCTATGACCTTGTATTTGTGATGATCAGAAGGTAGTTTGAGATTGATACATTGTTTTATACTGTGGTTCAATAGATAGCATTTATCACCAAATTTAAATTTTATTAATGATTTAATGCTTCAAAAGCATTTTTGAAATAACTTCTAGAAATTCATGTCGTCAATAAATAAGGAATTCGTACTGTCAAGTCTTATTATGTCCTTTTCTTTTATGTCATCATTTGAGAAAGAACTCAATGTTCATTCAGTCCTTTTTTATTTTCTTGCTTTAATGGAGAAGGTAACGTGTTGATAGATTGTATTGTTTTAATTACAAACTTGTTGAAAGTGATTATCAGAAACTGATGCTGGTGTAAGCTCCTGAGACTGATGTTCGCCTGTAGAGAAATCACTGTTATTCTCAATTTGTAACACAAAATTGTGACACAATTTGTAGCTAAGCAGTTTATAATGTCTGAGAAGGTTTTATAACTTAAATCGTTCCGGTTTCAATTAATTGTCACACAGTTAGGGATCATTTTTTGCACTTGCCTCAAAAGCTTATTTTCTCTTGCTCAAAAACAAATACATTTTCATTTGGATAAACATTTTTTATAGTCTTTATCATAACAATTGTCAATATTTGTTACTGAAATATCTCTTTTAACTTAGATACATATTCAACTGTGAAAGATATAATTAGATGTAACAAGCAGATAGACAGTCCCAATTACATCAGCAGTATAACCTCAGCTATGCAGTCTGTACAAAGTCAGCGTTTACCTATGCAGTCTGTGTTTATTGTGTGAAGTTAGATTTGCTCATCACTGGTGTACAATACTAAGTAGGTCATACAGTACAATATTATTCTTTATTTGGGTGTTATTTATGAAATAGGTTAGTTATATTCTTATAGTACAGGTAAGAATCCATTTGACTCAGTAAAACTAGTTCTTAGGAATAAAATGTACTGATACCCTGTACAGCCGTCATGTTAGTGTTAGAACAGTCATTATTTTGGTAATATTCAATAAATTCTGTAATAGTATAAATTCCATTCTAATTTACTCTCATTCAACATTGAATCCCGGCGGAGCAAGTGCTTTTGTGGCTATACAATAGTATAACATAATGACATTTTATTATATAATACTATATTTGTGGTTATATTATATACATACTAAACATAGAGTTATAATGGTCATGTTCACAACTTTAGAAGCCAATGAGACAGAGCTTGATGTCGGAAAGAAATATCCCTCCTTAGCAGCCATCTAGGGCGCAAGATAAACCTGTGTACTAAATGCCATGTTGCTATATGTCGTGTTGATGATTCAGTCCCGACATGCCATTTCATATAAAATATTTAATACAAATATGCATGTATGTATGTATACTAACATATATCTTACGGGTTTGTTTATTTATACGTGTATTTATATATTTTAAATTTATTTAACTACCATTTCAAATTTCTTTACGTTAATTTAAAGCGTAGACTAATCTTAAAAATCACTTCAATCCTTCTTTCATACTTTTGTTATCACTGTTGAGCACAAAGGTTATCTAGATAATGGAATTAGAAATTTCTGTAAAATATTCATTTAACTGTAGGTACATTTTAGCAAATATTAGGTATGCATTCTTTGATCAGTGGTATGATGCAAATACCAAAAACAGAGCTATTATGTAATTTTTTACAGATTTAAAAGCTTTAATAAAGCCCATTTTAGTTATTGTTATAGAAGTAAGCTTTATATATAATATGTACATATTTTCTTTATCGTGTCAACAAGTATAACTTGTCGAGATATAATTTATTCGAACCAAAAGTGGTCGTACACGCGCAATAGCCTAAAATAAAAGCCACTCTCAATGCCGTTTATAGTCTTTTGCTCTTAAACAAAGAAAATTACTTATTATTTTAATACTTATTTTTTATCATTAAAATAATATGTACCTAAATCATGATAACTTTCTTTTCAAAATTACATAGAGAGCCATCATGTATTACACCAGAAGTAAGCTAATTGAAAATCTAAAGAGAACTTGTGACACATTTCTCTGTTACGTCGTCCTCTTTTATGTTAAGTAAAAAAATGTTGTTTAACCTATGGACTCCAAAATATCCCAATATATCAAAATTTATCGACGTAAATCTTATGAGACTGCCAGTGTTAAAATTGATTGCCCCACAATATATGTTCAGCTCAACACATTGTATTCTACACAAGTACGTGGCCTTCATTGTGGGCAAAACTAAGAATTACCTGAAACGAAAAACAACAAATATTGTAAAACTTAATATGCACACTACCAAACCGAGCATATAAGTAGTTTTACATTATTCGCTGTGCGTAAATCACTATCCAGTCTACATACAAAAATTAAATGTTGACAGAGAAAAATTATGAAAGGAGGTTGATGTCCAATGGAAAAGGAGAATTCATTGAGGGAATGAGGTGTAAAAAGAGAAGTTCATTGCAATATTCCGTTCACTGACCGTGAGAGAACGTGCTGGGACTTTCGATTTGTTTTTAGACACCTAATGTATGTATCATATACTCTTCTCCAAATAATACTCTAATAGATAAAGCTAATAATCTGATATTGAATAATTGAAATAAAATGCATCGTATTTGAGTAAACAAAAACCCAATATTTCTATAGAATTTTCAACGGTAAAGGAATATTTAAAACTGAACATGAGTGGTTGTCATGTAATTTTAACTTATTAACTAGTTTAGAAATAAAATTAGAGTGTATTCTCATACTAATAAAAAAATATCAGTTTACGGACAGATATCCCAGCTCTTACAAAGTTTTCTCTTTCATCATAAAAACTCTTAATATTTTGTAACAATATTTTACATAACTGCAAGACCGTTATTGTTATATTTAAACCTATAGAACATGTAACATCTGACAAAAATAAGGACAAAATGTACTATTAATAAACAATAGTTACTATTAATACATTTTACGTAATTATATTTTCTTGAATATTCTTGTATAAATCCGTCAATGGAAAATTGAGTAATGACTGGAACTCATTTAAAAATGACCACAAAAACAATTATTATTTTAGGAGCCAAGGCCGATTTGCGTGTTATAAGCATACAGTTTAGTTTGTTGTACAATAGATAGATTAATTTGCTTAAATAATTTGCTAATCAAAGGGTGTAAAAGTATCACACAATATTTTTTGTTAGCTCAAAGTTGGTTAATATAATAGAATAAACAAATGCAAATATTCCCTTCTAAATAACGCTCTCGTACGTTTATATTTAGTTTGTTGTACGATAGATAGATTAATTTGCTTAAATAATTTGCTAATCGAAGGGTGTAAAAGTATCACACAATATTTTTTGTTAGCTCAAAGTTGGTTAATATAATAGAATAAACAAATGCAAATATTCCCTTCTAAATAACGCTCTCGTACGTTTATATTTAGTTTGTTGTACGATAGATAGATTAATTTGCTTAAATAATTTGCTAATCAAAGGGTGTAAAAGTATCACACAATATTTTTTGTTAGCTCAAAGTTGGTTAATATAATAGAATAAACAAATGCAAATATTCCCTTCTAAATAACGCTCTCGTACGTTTATATTTAGTTTGTTGTACGATAGATAGATTAATTTGCTTAAATAATTTGCTAATCGAAGGGTGTAAAAGTATCACACAATATTTTTTGTTAGCTCAAAGTTGATTAATATAATAGAATGAACAAATGCAAATATTCCCTTCTAAATAACGCTCTCGTACGTTTATATTTAGTTTGTTGTACGATAGATAGATTAATTTGCTTAAATAATTTGCTAATCAAAGGGTGTAAAAGTATCACACAATATTTTTTTGTTAGCTCAAAGTTGGTTAATATAATAGAATAAACAAATGCAAATATTCCCTTCTAAATAACGCTCTCGTACGTTTATATTTAGTTTGTTGTACGATAGATAGATTAATTTGCTTAAATAATTTGCTAATCAAAGGGTGTAAAAGTATCACACAATATTTTTTGTTAGCTCAAAGTTGGTTAATATAATAGAATAAACAAATGCAAATATTCCCTTCTAAATAACGCTCTCGTACGTTTATATTTAGTTTGTTGTACGATAGATAGATTAATTTGCTTAAATAATTTGCTAATCGAAGGGTGTAAAAGTATCACACAATATTTTTTGTTAGCTCAAAGTTGATTAATATAATAGAATGAACAAATGCAAATATTCCCTTCTAAATAACGCTCTCGTACGTTTATATTTAGTTTGTTGTACGATAGATAGATTAATTTGCTTAAATAATTTGCTAATCAAAGGGTGTAAAAGTATCACACAATATTTTTTGTTAGCTCAAAGTTGGTTAATATAATAGAATAAACAAATGCAAATATTCCCTTCTAAATAACGCTCTCGTACGTTTATATTTAGTTTGTTGTACGATAGATAGATTAATTTGCTTAAATAATTTGCTAATCGAAGGGTGTAAAAGTATCACACAATATTTTTTTGTTAGCTCAAAGTTGATTAATATAATAGAATGAACAAATGCAAATATTCCCTTCTAAATAACGCTCTTGTACGTTTATATTTAGTTTGTTGTACGATAGATAGATTAATTTGCTTAAATAATTTGCTAATCGAAGGGTGTAAAAGTATCACACCAATATTTTTTGTTAGCTCAAAGTTGGTTAATATAATAGAATAAACAAATGCAAATATTCCCTTCTAAATAACGCTCTCGTACGTTTATATTTAGTTTGTTGTACGATAGATAGATTAATTTGCTTAAAAATAATTTGCTAATCGAAGGGTGTAAAAGTATCACACAATATTTTTTGTTAGCTCAAAGTTGATTAATATAATAGAATGAACAAATGCAAATATTCCCTTCTAAATAACGCTCTCGTACGTTTATATTTAGTTTGTTGTACGATAGATAGATTAATTTGCTTAAATAATTTGCTAATCGAAGGGTGTAAAAGTATCACACAATATTTTTTGTTAGCTCAAAGTTGATTAATATAATAGAATGAACAAATGCAAATATTCCCTTCTAAATAACGCTCTCGTACGTTATATATTTAGTTTGTTGTACGATAGATAGATTAATTTGCTTAAATAATTTGCTAATCGAAGGGTGTAAAAGTATCACACAATATTTTTTGTTAGCTCAAAGTTGATTAATATAATAGAATGAACAAATGCAAATATTCCCTTCTAAATAACGCTCTCGTACGTTTATATTTAGTTTGTTGTACGATAGATAGATTAATTTTGCTTAAATAATTTGCTAATCAAAGGGTGTAAAAAGTATCACACAATATTTTTTGTTAGCTCAAAGTTGGTTAATATAATAGAATAAACAAATGCAAATATTCCCTTCCTAAATAACGCTCTCGTACGTTTATATTTTAGTTTGTTGTACGATAGATAGATTAATTTGCTTAAATAATTTGCTAATCAAAGGGTGTAAAAGTATCACACAATATTTTTTGTTAGCTCAAAGTTTATTAATATAATAGAATGAACAAATGCAAATATTCCCTCTAAATAACGCTCTCGTACGTTTATATTTAGTTTGTTGTACGATAGATAGATTAATTTGCTTAAATAATTTGCTAATCGAAGGGTGTAAAAGTATCACACAATATTTTTTGTTAGCTCAAAGTTGGTTAATATAATAGAATAACAAATGCAAATATTCCCTTCTAAATAACGCTCTCGTACGTTTATATTTAGTTTGTTGTACGATAGATAGATTAATTTGCTTAAATAATTTGCTAATCGAAGGGTGTAAAAGTATCACACAATATTTTTGTTAGCTCAAAGTTTTAATATAATAGAATAAACAAATGCAAATATTCCCTTCTAAATAACGCTCTCGTACGTTTATATTTAGTTTGTTGTACAATAGATAGATTAATTTGTGCTTAAATAATTTGCTAATCGAAGGGTGTAAAAGTATCACACAATATTTTTTGTTAGCTCAAAGTTTATTAATATAATAGAATAAACAAATGCAAATATTCCCTTCTAAATAACGCTCTCGTACGTTTATATTTAGTTTGTTGTACGATAGATAGATTAATTTGCTTAAATAATTTGCTAAATCAAAGGGTGTAAAAGTATCACACAATATTTTTTGTTAGCTCAAAGTTGGTTAATATAATAGAATAAAACAAATGCAAATATTCCCTTCTAAATAACGCTCTCGTTACGTTTTATATTTAGTTTGTTGTACGATAGATAGATTAATTTGCTTAAATAATTTGCTAATCAAAGGTGTAAAGTAATCACACAATATTTTTTGTTAGCTCAAAGTTGGTTAATATAATAGAATAAACAAAATGCAAATATTCCCTTCTAAATAACGCTCTCGTTTTATATTTAGTTTGTTGTACGATAGATAGATTAATTTGCTTAAATAATTTGCTAATCAAAAGGGTGTAAAAGTATCACACAATATTTTTTGTTAGCTCAAAGTTGGTAATATAATAGAATAAACAAATGCAAATATTCCCTTCTAAATAACGTACTCGTAAATTTAGTTTGTTGTACAATAGAATAGATTAATTTGCTTAAATAATTTGCTAATCGAAGGGTGTACAATATTTTTTGTTAGCTCAAAGTTCTTACGCTCTTAGTATTTAGTTTGTTGTACAATAGATAGATTAATTTGCTTAAATAATTTGCTAATCTTGCTAATATAATGGAATGAAATGTAACGCTCTCGTACGGTTGTACAATAGATAGATTAATTTGCTTAAATAATTTGCTAATCGAAATAAATTTTTTTGTTAGCTCAAAGTTTATTAATATAATAGAATGAACAAATGCAAATATTCCCTTCTAAATAACGCTCTCGTACGTTTATATTTAGTTTGTTGTACGATAGATAGATTAATTTGCTTAAATAATTTGCTAATCGAAGGGCGTAAAAGTATCACACAATAGTTTTTGTTAGCTCAAAGTTTATTAATATAATAGAATGAACAAACGCAAATATTCCCTTCTAAATAACGCTCTCGTATGTTTATCTCTTAGGCCGACGCTTATTTATTATTATATTATTATTTATGTATTTATTGGTAGGTTTTAAGTGTCTAAAGCTTATAAAATTAAGTATGATGAAAGAATATCCCCTCTTGCCCCCCAAAAAAACCTGATTCGACTCGCTATAAATTTTTTCTTCTTATATAAACTGTTGAAATATATCACACAAATAAACCCTACAATATAAAGAATTGCAAGGCCAAGGCATACATGGTCGTTTAAATGGGCAGGCATATACAAAAATTAGAAATGATAGAATTTATTGAAATCTTATATATTTTGCCCCAATTATTATTTGAACAATTTACTAGAAACTGTACAAATTAATAAATGTATTTTTAAATACTTAAAATTGGAGTATAATCGACATGTTTGACGTTAAAGATTTATTGATTACTTTATTTATGTGTAGCGAAGTAAATAACAAACTCATATTTGTACACGATGGTTACAAAGCGTACTTATATAAATAATATATACTGCAAAATAAAAGCTTGCAAACGTAACCTTTAAAGGAATGGGGAGAAGAAAGACTGATAAGGATGAAGAATTCTAATGAGACACGGTGGTGTACATGATAGTATACCTAGTCGAATACTATTCAACTTAGTTCAGATTACTATGTCTTAGCTCCTACCTCTGTTACTTAGGTAGTTATGATTTTACCTATTACATTATAGCCACACATATAATAACACATTTTTAACAACACTAGATTGTAATTAACTGGCTTAAAATGAGTAAATATTACAATTAAACGTATTCTTCGAACTCTTCAATTCTTAAAAATCAATTAAAGATATTTTTGGTAATTTTAAATTTGTAGAGCCCAATTTAGTCCCTAAATATAAAAACTGTAGGAGTATTGTAGAAATTTACCTCAACGTTTGAAAGCGGCTTTAAGTGCTACTACATTTTAGTTTATAGGGCATATACCATTTGACATTTGCTCATTTGTAAAGCACGAGATGGTCCCTCATGACTTTTACTCACTATGAACAGATTATTTCCAAAATTAACTTTAGGATATCAACAAATTGTTGCCATTATACAATTTGTTTATCAAATTGAATATTTATATAGTACTGGTATTAATCATTTGCGGTGCTTAATTAATAATGTATCAACCAAGACTTCGGTGGACATGCCGACTAATTTACAGTTACAAATTTAAATCAAGATTAAGTATGTTTATTAATCTACTCTACACTCTTGCTCATTATTTAACTAAACCATCAGTTATATAAATATATTGTTCAAGACCATTATTATTAATTTTAACGACGATCAACTCGTATGTTACTGTGAATCCCATAATAGTATAAGTGTTGTTTATTAATGGAAATAAACATATTACAATTATTTCTAAGAAAATATAAATGCAATGATGGTTTTGTAAGTACACTAGTAAAATAGAATTATTTCAAAACGAAAACAAATATATAAACCAACTCGAGTGTTGCGACACAGCTTGCCGTTTTTATGATGATGACATGTCTCTATCTTACCCCATTAGCCCCTTTACTGCCAAAACGAAATCAACTTACATGACGAGGTTCTCCTTTTGTATCAGGTCATGCTTTATGCTAAACACAATTTGGTGTTTAATATTTGTACGAGAAAAAACTACTAATTTTTACAACTATTATTAATTCCTTACGAGAAAGTTGTCTAAACACAATTTCAAATGATACAAGAAGTGGGGAATCGGAGGAAACATTTTATTGCAATATTTCGGCAATGCGCATCGTATTACAGCGCGTCACATTGTGCTCTGACGCATCGTATCACGTCCCGACTCGTCGCAACATGTCCAGTGTGCAATTGCTGACTACAAACTAGTTTCCCTGATATCAAAAAATATAATTTAATTGAAATAAACTGCATTTACCAAATAAAATGGAATAGGGTAGGGAAACGATATATAGATTAATTATTTTATTGTCGGTTGTATTTGTATCTTTTTAACTATTAGTCTTCTATTTAATTAAAAAAACAATAATTTGGACGCAGTAGCTTCCTTACCTTGTTTTATTTAAGAAATAAATGTGGGAAATTATTTAAAATCTCTACTATTTTCCAATATATCAGTCAACTTCTATTTGTTATAAGAACATTTCGATATAAAATAATGATTTAAAGATTTTCTAATATATTAAAAATCGACTCACTTAAGATTTTCAGCCATATAAAGTTTTGTAATTCGTTCTTTGAAGTGCTGCAGGGAGACTATTTTCCGTACTTCTAATAGTCGAATAAGGGTGAAAAGTGTAGACCTGATTTAAAATTAAAAGTAGCGAAAAATTGAAGCAGTCCGCGAGATTAGCGCTTAGCCATTATGTGATTCATTTATAATATATAGATTTAAAGCAACTGTGAAATAGATTTATATAGTATTTAATAAATACTATATAAATATATTCCCAATAAATTTGGTTGTAGACCAAATTTTAGTTATTGCTTAAATGACATTGTTAAGCCATTTTGCAATGTTTCCAAGAAAAGGCAAGGATGGCAGGATGGATCTGTGCTCTAAGTATAATTAATATCATACTCTGTCTTTAAATCTTGTTTTGTCGACTCGTGGATATTTACTTATGTCAAGGATAGGCATAATTTAGTAAATATAATATAGCATATATTATAGCACTGGTGCAGCCATGTACCACATGTAAATTAAAGTGGGACATTGACTTTTCATAGTTACATTTGCTGTACTTACTCCAGGTTACAATTTCTTGCAATATTCAAGAAACGTAGTTTTCTCTTTTATACTATCAAATGAGATAGATTTATCTTTTTACAGTGCCTGGAAATCATTTAAAAATTTGTTTTCTAATCCCTCTTTCAGATACCTATACTTATCTTCTTATTTCATAATCAATCCATTCTTTATTATTCCTTCCTAATCTTTGATTTCTTTTGTTTTTCACATATAATAAATCCCATTAACATTATCACAAGAGTCATGAGAAAACTGGTTTTGTTCATAAAAATAACTAAACTAAGACATATCACTTGAATTGGAATTCAGTCAAATTTATCGGTGAAATCTCCTGACTCGAGGTTACCTACATTATTGTTACATTTATTTTTGTTAATATAACTATTTTAAATATTACCAATTAATGTTTTAAAGTATAGTTATAAATTCATAGATTACCAGACCAACTTCCCAGTCTTCTTCAGTATATAGACTTTATAGTAGATAGTAATATGGGGGTTCCTGGCGCACTTTCGGAGCCGACGAAAAGCAATGTAAAAATTACTGTTCAATGTACACATAAAGGAAGCTGAGAAATAACACAGCAAATCTCACAATGAAAAATTAACCGAATCTACAGTCGTTCGTCTCCAAAAGCGATCCAGGATCGGTAACATTACTATCTACTCTGTGGAATGAAAAAAATTAACCAAATCTACAGCTGTTTGCTTCTACTTTCTTAAGCTGTGCTTTGTAAAATGTTGTCACATCTGCTACGAATAAAGGAAAAATCTTCGATGACAGTCGAGGTGTGCTACTACAGACCGGACCATCACGATAATCGCTTCGCCTGCGTCATATCCGTAGTGATATCACGCCGTGAGAGGCGCAATCGTTGGTTTACAAGCACCATTTAGTTAAATAAATTTTTCTATCTAAATGGAGCTGGAGCGCGAAAAAATATCATGTCCGTTCTGCAAAAAAGAAATTTTAAGAAAAAAAACTATGATCGCCATTATAATTCTAAAAGTCATGAAAAAAAACAAGCAAATTTACAATAATGAACTAAATTATTTAAGACAGTGGGCTAGAGAAAATAAAATTGCCGATCACGAAAAACATGTTTAATATTGAGAAATTACGTGAATTAAAGAGAAATTTCAAAGTTGAAAAGAAAAATCTCGACCTATTTAATGATGAAAAAACTTCATTCAATAGCTGAAAAGTTGGCTATCGGTACTAACGATAAAACCAAGTCTGAAATGATCGAAGAAATTGATAAAACTCTTAAAGTAAAATCCGAAAAATATCATTGATGTAGAAGTTTTATCCTCAATACACGGTCTTTTCAAGCAATACATTTTTAACAAACTTGAACGACAATTCCATGTCAATTTACAAATATCTTTCAATTATGCGGTCAGAAATTAAAAGTTTAATCGAGAAATTTCAAGAAAATGTTAAAAAATATGAAGGGCTATCTCTCTTTGGAATGTGAATACGAACGAACTTTTAGTGAATGGTGAACCGCAAACATGTCTAATGTATTTTACTATCAAAGCAGACGAAATCTTTGACGTAAACGACTTTATTACTAAGCAATTTAATAAATTAACACATCGAGAACAAACGAATAATCCAAATAAAGGTTCCGGGTGGACATTTAAAAGTTGTAAACAACTAGTTTTGAGCCTTAACAAACACGAAAATGATGAATGCAGGATCATACATCGATTTACCAAAGATTATCAAAGATAAAAAAGCTTGTATAAATATAAAAAATAGAGATGATTTTTGCTTTATTTACTCAATAAAGATGTGCTATTGAAAAACCAGAAAGAGACTGTGAACGTGTAAAGCAATACGAAAAATTTGTGAATGACGAAAAATTTTCAGGTTTTGAGTATCCAATGTCTCTGAAAGATATACAAATATTTGAAAAACGAAGCTACAATTCCAAGTATAAGTATCCAACAATGTCTATCAATGTCTACAGTTTTGATGAAAAATATTAACATTGTTCCGTTACAAATTTCTGAAAAATATGACGCTGAAACAAAACATTGATTTATTGTATGTTAAACAAGATGATAAATCTCATTATGTTTTGATAACCGATTTAAATAAGCTTGTTTCTTCGCAGTTGTCTAAACATAAAGAAAGAAAATTTTTGTGTAGAAGATGTTTAAGCCATTTTTACCAAATCTGGAGATTTAACAGATCACTTAGAAATTTGTAAAAATCATGAAGTTTGTAAGCCAATTATGCCATTTCCAGGTCAAACAACTAAATTTACTAATTATCAAAAGAAATTTAACCATCCGTACGTAATTTATATGGACTTTGAGAGCATATTAGAAAAAAATTCCGACATGCAAGAACAATCCACAAAGATCGACTACAACCAAGATTCAGAGGCACATTTCCTTATGGTTTTACTCTATATTTAGTGTCGAATGTGACCAATCGCATGTACAAACCGATATGTTATCGTGCCAAAATGAAGAAGATTTGAAAAACGTCCCGACAAAAATTGTTTTTGAAGAACTCAATAAATTATCGAAATACATAGCGAAAAAAATATAATTCTAAGAACATGAAACCTATGAAATTGACAGAAGAAGAAGAAATTTCGTATCAAGATTCAAACGTTTGTCATATCTGTGAATGGTCTGCTTATGATGTTGGGTCAATTCAGTATGGTTTTTACTCCTGATAGTTGGAAAGATAAGAGTTATAAATAAAGTGAGAGATCATTGTCATTTAACCGGCAAGTTTCGAGGCGCAGCTCATGCATGTTGCAATCTAAATTTGAAATTTTCCTCAGAATATTCCCGTTTTCTGCCACAATATGTCAAATTTACGATAACTCATTTTGTACATAAAAGAATTGGCTAAACAATATGGAAATGTTGATTTGATTGCAAACACCGATGAAAAATATATAAATTATTCTGTAAATTCTGGATATGGCTATGAATTCGAAGGTGATAAGCCAAGAAAATTCATCAACGTTTTCGTTTGTAGGACACGTTCAGATTCATGGCCTCGTCTATAGAAAAAGTTAGCTAAAAATCTAAAGAGAGAAGACTTCAAACATACAAATCATTTTTATACAAGATGGACTGAATGAGATAATAGAAAGACAGCAAAATGACGACGACGAGATTTTTAAAATTCTATCTGGAAAAGGAATATTTCCCTATGAATTTATCGACAGTATTGAAAAACTTGATTACACAGAAGAATTGAGAATTCAAGATTTCTATTCACTTTTGACAGATGAGAGCATATCTGAGAAAGATTTTCAACACTACTTAAATGTTTGGAACAAATTAAAAGAGAAAAAATCTAGGAAATTACTCTGATCTCTATAACATTCAAGATGTTCTATTGCTCGCTGATATCTTTGAAAATTTTAGGAATATTTGTTTGAATTGCTATAAGCTTGATCCAGCACACTATCTAACAGCTCCCAGTCTTGCATGGGATGCTATGTTAAAATTAACGAAGATAGAATTACAATTAATTAGTGATTATAATATGTATTTAATGATTGAAAAAGGTATTCGCGGAGGCATTTCTCAGTGTATTAAACGATATGTGAAAGCAAATATAACAAATATTTAAAAGATTTTGATAAGACAAAGCCCGAAAACTATTTTACTCTATCTCGATGCAAACAACCTTTATGGGTATGGCCTAATGCAAAAACTGCCGTTTAGTGATATCAAGTGGATGGATCAAAAACTTACACAACTGCAGAATGGCAAGAAACAATTTTAGAACTCACTGGCGACGAAGATTATGGCTATATTCTCGAAGTCGATCTTGGGATATCCAACAAATTTACACGAACATCACAAGGATTTACCTCTTGCTCCAGAACATTTTAAAAACAAACTTTGCACAACTCTACTGGATAAAATGAATACGTTGTTCATTCGAGAAATTTGAAGTTCTATTTGGAACAAGGTATTGATTTTGAAACATGTGAATAGAGTTATTGCATTCGATCAGAAGCCTTTTATGAAAGAATACATTGATTTTAACACAAACATGAGAACCAAAGCTACAAGCGACTTTGAAAAAGGACTTTTATAAGCTGATGAACAAACTCAGTTTTTGGAAAATCTATGGAAAATGTGAGAAAACAGATGTGATATTAAGCTTGGAAATGAAGAATTTTCAATGAAACAAGCTAAGAAAACGAACTTCAAATGCTTTAATATCTTTGACGACAACTGTTATAGCGAGTCACATGTACAAACAAAAAGGTTAAATTTAACAAAACGATTTTACATAGGATTTTCAGTTCTCGACCTCTCAAAATTGCTAATGTACGAGTTTTATTACAACAAATTAAAGAAGTTTGATCCAGATTTGAATCTGTGTTACATGGATACAGACAGTTATTTTCTAGAATTGAAACGAGATCCTTTTAAAATTATTAAAGAAAATATAGATGACTTTGATACAAGTGATTATCAAAAGATCATGAATGTTTCACTACTAAAAAATAAGAAGGTATAGGGAAATTCAAAGATGAGTTAAAATAGCGAAGTTTTAGAAGAATTTTGTGGTTTAAGGTCTAAGATGTACTCGTACAAATATCTAGATAAAAACCCAGTTAGGTGTAAAGGAATTAAGAGAAGCGTTGTAAATAAAACAATAAATATCGAAAAATTGAAGAGATGTTTGTTCGAAGATAAAGAAGAATTTAGGGAGATGACAGTCATCAAAAGTTATAAACATGAGTTGTACACTGTTACCATAAACAAGCTTGGCACTGAACGCTAAAGATGATAAGAGAATTGTCCTAGAAAATAAGATCGATAACAGTACCGTATGGATATAAATCTGATATATTAGACGAATTAAATAAACTTGGAAACTTTGATATGTAAATGGAAAGATGATTTAATTCACTGTCACAAGTGTAAAAAGAAAACGAAAAATATAGATTCTAAAATTGTTCAAACTCAAAACGGATTGTATAGAATTGCTGCAAAATGTTCAAAATGTAAGACAAAACAAGAGTAAGTTTATAAAGAATCCAAAATCCAAAAAACCTGTTAAGCAAGAATTGAAGACTAAAGATGAGATAGAGATTTGAAGCTCGAGAAATTCATGCACAGTACGAAAAAAGTTTAAAAAGAGAAAAATTATAACATTAGGAATTGACGATTTATGGGCAGCAGATTTAGTTATAATGTCTAACTATTCAGATCAAAATGATGGATTTAAGTATATGTTAAAATGTTATTGATACTTTCTCAAATATGCTTGGTCAAGAGCTATCAAAAGAAAAAAACGGCAAGGATATTTCAAAAGCTTTCGAAGATATAGTAAAAGATGCCATAAGGATCAATCACAAACCTCCTAACCTACTTCATACAGATAAGGGTTTAGAGTTTAAAAATAAAGAATTTTAACGATGTTTTGAGGAAATACAACATTAAGATTTATCATACTGAAAAACGAGAGGAAATCAAGTATCGTAGAGAGATATAACAGAACTCAAAACGAAAGGATGAAAGTTATTTTTGAGATTAATAAAAACTTTAAATGGATCGATATTCTTCAAAAAAATAGTCACAAATTACAATGATACGGTTCACAGCACAATCAAAATGAAGCCCAAAGACGTAGATAAGGATGCAGAAAAGGAGTTTTTAGAGACCGTTTTCAAGTATGTTCCCACTGAAAATTCACACGAAAACTAAAATTTAAAGTCGATGATCATGTAAGAATTGTTAGTAAAAAACAAACATTTTTCGAACAAATATAAGAACAATTGGTCAAGAGAAATCTTTGTGATTTATCAAATTAATAACACAGATCCTGTAACTTATAGTATAAAAGATTTAAATAATCAAGAAATAACCGGAAAGTTTTATGAATATGATTGAAGAAGTCAAAAACTGTAATATAAATTTTCGTATATATAAATGGCGCATCAAAGAAATGTACAAAGTGCAAAGAATTTAAAGATTTAAATGAATTTTATAAAGATAAAAATAGGAAAGATGGAATGCATTATAATTGCAAAGATTGTGAAAGGGAATATCATAAAGAATTATATGATAAAATAGAAAAATTAACTTTGGGAAGATAAAGAATGTCTTAAATGTAAAGAAACTAAAAAAATTTCAGAGTTTAATAGTGATCACTATAGTAGAGATAAGAAAGACTCATATTGTAAAGATTGTGTAAAGAAGAATCACCATAGATTATATTATGAAGATACTCAATGTGAATGTGGAAGAACTATAAAATGGTTAAATAATTATCAAAAACATTTACAAACAAAATATCATAATTCAAGAGTTTAACATTTTCATCGTGTAATAATTTTTTCTATATAAATGGAGTCTCAAAAGAAATGTACAAAGTGTCAAGAAGAGAATAGAAAAGACTGTTATTGTAAGGAATTATACGTTAAAATGGACAAATTAACTTTAGAAGAAAAAAATTGTTACTTTTGTAAAGAAATTAAAAATATTTCTGAATTTAATAACTGGCAGTATAGTAAAGATAGAAAAGATGCTTTTTGCAAAGATTGTGCTAAAAAAATTTTCAGCAAAAGTTATAAAAACGAATGCCTTGTGAATATGAAAAAAGAATTCTACGATGGTTACCTAGTTATGCTAAACATTTACAAACAAAATATAATAAATCGAGAGTTTTTAGTAAAATTTAGAAACATTTTCATCGTGTAATTTAGATATTCTATAAATCAGTCGAGATTCTGCCATATTTGTAGTAAAATGATTTCCGTTGTATAAAATATTCAAAGATTCTTTCATTTGGTTGTAGAGATTTGATAGAATTTGGTTCGTCATCAATGAACAAAATCTCTAATTCAGGAATAATTTATTTTTAGATGTTTTAATCGGTTTGGTATTTCTCGTTTCTGAGCTCTGATAACGTAATAAGGCCATTCCCACATGTGATTCTTCTTAATTAATACAAAACATGGTGCTTTTTCTTATCAAAATTTTTACATATCATAATCTCTCTTCATTAATTCCATTCGCAATTCTTGATTTCTCTATTTTCAAATGATTTCATTTCATCTTTAATTTGTAACTGTTTTATTTCATCTTTTAACTGCTTATTTTCGTTTTCAAGTGTTGTACACACCAAATTTACGAATACTTGGTAAAACTTCTTCTAAAACCCAATTCTTGAAAACATTTCTGCTATTTTCATTTTAGATTTCAGTATTAAAGAATATATGCCTGGTTCATTGATGAAAATAGTGTCTGGATGTAATTTTTGTAAGAGTCGCGATTCGATACCCTTGTCAGAATCTATGTTTTCAAAGCTTTTTTTTTGTATTTTTCTTTAACATGATCTATGATAGCTTGTCTCGTATTTTTAAATTCCAATATTTCTGCAACATCTTTAGCCTTAAACCAAAATTCATTATTTTCGTCAACAATTGTAAAGATATGTTTGCTTTTAAAATCTAAGTTGATTATTGAGTAGGTCTACAACTGACTCCATTTAGATAGAAAAGAAATTTAACTAGTTACTTGCAATCTTAAAATATATTGTTGTTTTACTCTCATTATTTAATAGATTTCCTTCAGAGTCTTGAATAGTCAGAACGATTTTTTGAATTCTTTTAATATTTTTTCTAATTGGAATATAATCGATTTCATTTGGTTTTTCACTGATTTTTGATCCATAAGCAACATTTGGGAAAAAAAGTGTACAAAATTTCAGATTCTTTGTGTAAATGTTCGGTATGATTTTCAAAAACTAGGTTCAACGAGATTGCAGTGCACTTCAATTACATCGAACGGTCTAAATTTTGGCGTTTTATTTCCTAAATATACCTGATTTGGCTCAATAGTTTCTTGAACAAACCCTAACAATTCTACAATAATTGCTGAAAACATTATTCTTACTGGTGATTTTTAATTGAATTTTATTAGAGAGGATAATTTTTTTGCATTTCAAACTTGTTTTCGTCAAAGTTTAAAGATTTATCTGATTGTTTGAATGTTTTCAGATAATTTTTAAGGGAATTTTTTATTTGATCGAAGGTTTTAAATATCCTTTGTTTAAACCATAGTATTTTGTTATGTTCTTCTCACTAAATCCTATGCAATAAGGAGAACTTTCACTAATATTTATTACAAAAATTGTCAGAATAAAAACCGCTTAAACCGATAAAATAATTTGATTCTTCCTCTAAGTGTATTGGATGTTCCAAGTTTAAAACTAATTTAGAGCTTTCTGAAGTCAACTTGAACAGCTTCATTTTCGCAAGCGTTGCTTCAAGATGAAAATCTTCTATTTAAATGGAGAAATTTTTTTAAAGCAAAAAGATCAGATAAAAAACTTCAAACGTTTGAAGAAAATAAGAAAGATCAACCAATCAGATTGTTAATTGTTGGTTCAAGTGGATGTGGAAAAACAACTTTACTATTGAATTTTATCTACAATAGGTTGATTCCTTATTCCAATTTGTATGTTTTTAGTAAATCTTTAGAACAAGACGCCTATAAAAAATTACAAGAAAGATTTGAAAATATTGAGAAGAACTTAAGTAAGAAAATATCATATTTTTTATAATGCTTCTGAGGACATTGTTCCGTTAAGCGAGTGTAAAACCCAATTCGTTAATCGTTTTTGATGATTGTATTTTAGAAAATCAAGACGTTATTAAGGAATATTTCGTAATGTCCCGTCACAAAAACATATCTTGTATCTATCTTTCCCAATGCTTTTCAAAGGTTGATAAACAAGTTATAAGAAATAACCTGAATATGTTGTGTATTTTTAAGCAAGATGATCACTATTCGAGAAAAATTTACAACAATTATGTGGGATCTGATATGAGTTTTAACTACTTTATTGAGTTATGTGATAAAATTTGGAAGGAAGACTACGGATTTTTAACTATTAATCTAACTTTGAAGCCTAAAAAATGGCAAATATTTGAATAAATTTTCCAATATAAACGTGTGATAATCTAGTTGTTTTCATGTTTTTTACGTTCACGTTTCCACGTTCACGTTCATGTTTCACGTTCATGTTTCACGTTCATGTTTCACGTTCACGTTTTACGTTCCACGTTTCGTGTTCTCGTTTCGTGTTCACGTTTCCACGTTCCACGTTCACGTTTTACGTTCCGTGTTCTCGTTTCGTGTTCACGTTTCCACGTTCCACGTTCACGGTTTTACGTTCATGTTTCACGTTCATGTTTCACGTTCATGTTTTACGTTCGTGTTTACGTTTCACGTTCGTGTTTCACGTTCGTGTTTCACGTTCCACGTTCCACGTTTCGTGTTCTCGTTTCGTGTTCACGTTTCCACGTTCCACGTTTACGTTTAAAAAGTTTCCTAAATAAATGGCGAACGTAACTTTCAGAAGAAGCAAAAAAAACTTGATCAAATAGAAAAGAAATTAATCAAAGAATTTAAAGAACAGATTCGAATTGATGAAAAAGAACAAGAATTTATTCAAAAAAATTAATCAACCTGTAACATCTGCAATAAAAAATGTTGAGGGCAAAAATTGAAAATGTTTTAAGCGATAATCAAAATTTGATGAAAATTTGGTTCCAGTTGTACGACAATTTGCTGATATTTCGCGATACCAGAATCTGAGTTTGAATTGCCAAAATCACCATCTTCAACACCATTTAGACCTCGAATCATTGAAGACTCTACCATAGTTGAACCAATAAGTCCTGGAACAACGGATATAATAATTGGTGAAATTGGTAAAAAATTTCTTCCTAGAGCAAAGGATGATAAATTTGGTTTGTATTGGGACAGAAAAAAAGAAAAGTTTTATGATTGGAAATTTGCCCGTGAATTTGAGCATAATGATATAATTATTGAAGATAAAAACATATGAAGGAACTCAAGGTTTATGGAGATTATTAACAGGCACTGATGTTCCAAAAGACGGTTTATATTCTGAAGAAGACTTGAAAAAGTATACAGAAAAATTTTATGGAAATCTGATTCAATTTACAAAAATAATGATCCATCAACTAAGAAACCAAAGTCAAGTTAAAGGTAAAAAATATCTCAATTTGATTAAACAATTTGGGAAAAACGAATCGAAGGATCAGGTGTAAGAAAAATACAGTGATAATAAGATTGAATACAGATATATCGACGATTTGACAAAACTCGATGGAATTATTAATTATATTTAATGCTCAAGAAAAGGCTGGAAACAACAATTTTTTGAACGAAAAGAAAGCGATTAAAGAAGATTTTATTTTCGAACAAACTTGATGAAATGATTGAAAAACCTGATGGAATTAAATATTTAAAACGAGTTTTGCCGGCAATAAGTTCATCTATGATTGAGGGGTAGTGGACTTTTGAATGATTTTATCAACCAATTTACCTTTTGAATTACACCGTACCAGGCTATGAATATCTGGGACCTGGCACAAAACTTGAAAAAAGATTGAAAAGAGGAGATCCTGGTATAAATAAATTAGATCAAGCTGCTATGGAACACGATATTTTTTATGCAAAAAATAGAGAGACACAAATTCCAGACATATAGCAGATAAAGTTTTGCAAGATAAGGCAATGGATAGATTTTTATCAAAAGATGCTGGATTAGGTGAAAGATTTGTTGCACTTCCAACAGCTGGAGCAATGTTTTTGAAGAGAAAACTAGGAATGGGAATCGAAGAGAACTTGAAATTTTAACTATATAAATGGAGGTGAACGTAAACTTCAGCAAAAATCAGAAAGAAAAAATAAAATCCGCTTTTAAGAAGAAAATACCCGTTAGTATTCAATTTAAAATAGATCAACTAAAAATGGCGAAGATAAGATAATTTTTAACAAATAGACAATACAATAAACTCGAAAAAAACATAAGAAAAAACAATAAAAGGAACCAGAATAGAATTTTCTTATAATCAGTTGAAAGAACTCAAAAATGGTGGACTTTTGAAAGATTTATTAGATTTTGGAGAAAATATTCCAGTTGTTAAAAATGCTGTTCCTTATGTTCGTAAAGCTGCTCCAATCGTTAAAAAAAGATGTGATTCCTATTGTTCGAAACATTTTAAATTGGTTAGATAAAGAGTTGGAAGATGTTACAGGATCTGGATTAGATGAAAAAACTTTGAATTACGTGAAATCAAACATTGAAAAAAAAAATTTAAACCTTTAACATTCGGGGAATTGGAAGAAATCTGCAAAAATATTAAAACATTTTAGAGGAATCTTCATGAGAGATACATTACCTGAAAAAAGTTAAGAAATTTGAATGTGGAATTGTGAATTTAGACTCGATTATGGGAAGTGGAACGCATTGGGTTTGTTATTATAAGAATGATAAGAATGCCTGTTATTTTGATTCGTATGGAAGAATTGAGGACAAACCACCTATAGAATTGATTAAATATTTGAAAAAATCAAGCGTCTACTACAATGATTCTCAGATTCAAGACTATAAAGATCCCCCAATTTGTGGTCATTTATGTGTTTTTGTGTTGAATGAACTGAGTACTGGTTAAAGATTTTAAAGAAGTTGTTAACAAATTATTGCTTAATAAATATGGATTCACAAAATATTTTTGACGTATTTGGAACACAAATTATTCAAAATTGTAGATAATAGTTTGAATTTTGATAGTTTGAGAAATGAGTTTTGATAACAAGTTAGAAAATTTATTACAAAGCCTTCCAGATTCAGATATGTTTGCTGTCGAGATTGAAGATTTTAAAGCAGAATATGATAACAAACTTGCAAATTTCATGAGTTCAAATGAAGTTGCTGATAAAATAAAAACATTGGAAAAAGAAGTTGATGATGGTGTAAAAAAAATTATTTACCAATTTAATGTCTCATATCGAAAAAGCTGATGAAATTACTGAAGCGATCAAAGTTGAAAAGAATTATGTTAGTTTGGCTAATAAGAAAAAGAATTGTCGGTGTTCGACCTGGTATTGACAAACATGATGTTGTTGTTAAAGAAACAAATTTTGAAACTCTAAAATTATCAGAAAAACATCGATATTGTTGATTTACATGATCCGAATGTTAAAAATGCCTTAGATTTTAAAGGAAAAAGAATTAGCGGTGTTAGTAAAGGAATTAATCCATTTGATGTTGTTGTAATGATTCAATTAGAAAGATCCTTATTAAAATGTTTAATGAACTAAAACAAAATTATGAGAATCATAAACAGCATGTTAAAGATTTTACAACAGAAGTCTATGACAAGTTAGAAGCCAGAAATAGAAGATCAGTAGACGATGTTGGTGAATTACTTGATAAAGTAAATAAACTAGAAGAAAACTTTAATTACATATAAAAATAGTGTTAATGTATTAGTTGGTAAAGTAATTAACAAAAATTCTGGAAGATTTTGATACACATTTCAATGAGAAAATAAACTTTTTTGAAGATTTTGGTACACGTTTAAATGAGCAAATAACACATAATAATGAATTACTTAAAAGTATAGATGATCGATACTCTTTATATCTCGATAAAGTAAATAAACTAGAAGAAAACTTTAATAAATTTAAAGAAAGATGTTAATAAAACTTTTGAAAATATTGATAACAGATTTAATGGATTAGGTGGTTACGATGGACTAATTTTCCTTATATAAATGGCGCTCATATACTGTGTGAGGTGCAAAGAGAAAAACTGCCACAAACGATATAAAATACTATGCAAACATTAACGGAGTTAAGAGAATTTCTGGAAAATGTGCTGAATGTAACTCAAAAAAAGAGCCAAATTTTATAAAAACTTGATTTTGAAATTTTTTCTTAATAAATAGAGATGGCGGGACATTACAGTGCTTTCGATCTTTTTATCATGCAACACGAAAGAGATTTGAAAAAAGAACATTGGGATGATATTTCTCAAAAATATGAATTATCCGAAGATATGATGAGATTATACGTAAACAAATTGAATTGGTATAACATTGCTAAATATCAAACTTTATCATCAGTGTTCATTCAAGAAAAATATACATTATCAATTAAAAGATCATATGTCTGTTCTTTGTCTCTATCAACACTTGAGTATAAAGTTTTTGGATGAAAAATAAAGATACAGTTGATTGGAACATTATTATAGATAGCGGTTACTATCCTGTGCAAATTTTATTGAAATATGTGACCGAGATCGCAAAATTTTCAGAAGAGAATCCTGAATATGACGAAGTAGATCATTTAAAAATGACTCTAACCTTTTTAATTATTTTACTAAAATTTATATCTTTTCTTATAAAAACGTACATTAGATCGATGAAAAAAATGATACACGATGTTTAAAATTTCTCTTATTAAATGGCGGACTACAGAAATATGCTAGTGATATTGAAAGGGCGGAGTTTAAAAATTTCTATCCAATTAGTAAACAACATTTGAATGAACGAATAAAAGAACTGAGTTTAATATTGATTTTGGAGATAACTTTTGCTCGTCTAACTTCCAGTTTTATATTTCTGGAACTTTACAAAACAAGATGGTCAAGCATATCTTGGAACTGATAATGTTAGATTAATCGATAATTTTATACCGTTTTTATTTTCTAAGATTGAAGTAAGAAAACACAATAAATTGATAGAAGAAGTCGAAAACTGTGGCCAATTAAGCACAATTAAAGGAACTATTTCGTATTCAAAAAGTGATGTTATTTCTCAAACTTCTAATGGCTTTGAATCAGATTTTAAATTTGGTTGTTTTTGAAGCAGCTGGAAATTTTATCTCATTTTGGATTAGGATTTTTTGAAAATGTTACTATTCCGATCTATAAAGGAGGGATTTTATCTAAGTTTTATAAGAGCAGAAGACGATGATGTGATTCTGAAGACTGCAACTGGAAATGTTATGCCTGTTGATGGAAAAATAACAATTACAGATTTTTTTATTAGAGTTCCAATGATTGATTATAAAATCACGAAGTAAAATAAGGTTGATTGATGAAATTACAAAAAGTCAAAAACATTATGTTTAATTTTCTAGATTGGCAGTGTATTGAACAAAAAGGTATTTCCGGAACAACTTATTCGTTCGATATTACAAATTATTTATAGAAATATCTTCAATCCACAAGTTCGTTATTATAGGTTTTTCAAACAGATAGACAGAATAATCAAGAAAGAAATCCTTCAAAGTTTGATAGTTTGGATGTAAAAAATATCAGAGTAAAATTGAACGGTTCTTATTATCCAGATGAATTACAAAATTTAAACATTTCCGGAGGTCTTTTCAGAATCATGTATCAGATGTATCAAGATTTTAAGAAAGTTTACTGTAATAATAAGGAAATGTATTACAATCCTAAAGAATTTTTAGCGAATAGACCTATTTATGTCATTGATACAACAAAGAGTTTGACAAATATTTCTGGTTCAAAGAACGATATAATTATCAATATGGATTTTCAAAAAGCTGTTACAAACGCGATTTGTTATGTTGTTGTTGTCTCTGAGAAATTTTTAGCCTATGATGTGATTAAGAACGATATTAGAGGAATTCAGTAAAAATCACGTTATTTTTCACTATTATTCATCGGATAATTTTAAAACTTTACAGAATTGTTAAAAGACATTGATATAAGTATTCATTTTTAATTTCAAAAGGAATATCTTAAAAAATGGGGATGATATTAACAAAAACTATTCCAAGGTCATCTTAAGGGTTGGACCGGAAGTTATGATTTTAAAAAAAATACTTTAATATTTACTGATCCTATTATACAAATTTCAGCAAAAAAGCTCCAATAGTTCTCGAGATATAAGAGTTTTAAGATAAGGGATGATTGGGGTTAGTTTTGAAAATTTTGTTATTTTCATGAAATTTTAAGTTGAACTCGCTTGTTTTTGAAGTTTCAGATTTTTCTGATAATTTTTTTTTTATTTTTTTATGAATATTAAGAAATAGGGGATGATTTCACCCTTATGGATAAGTTAAGTCGAAAGAGTTAAGTATTTACTATATGTGTACCAAATTTCATTAAAATCGGTTGAGTGGTTTTTGAAATATAAAATTATTAATAAAACTTGTAAACTAGCAATCCTAATTGTAAAAGTGAGAACAACTTATATAGCAGAGATATAGCTTATATCTTTCGAGACTCTCCGTAGCTCAGTTGGTAAGACGCTTGCCTTCAAAGCCTGAGGTTCTGGGTTCAAATCCAGAGCTTCAGGCGCGCTTTTTATTGAGGAAGACATGGTTTGTCGTTCAGTGGTTGGGGACAAGTCTTTACACGAGTGGCCATAGTGTAATGACTATAGAACAAGCCGAGTAATGACAACTGTGGTTGGCGCGCCAATTTGCTTCCTCACCTTTCCACTTCATTCCTTAATTCCTTCTCTTCCTTAATTCGTACATTCCTTCTCTTCCTTAATTCGTTCATTACATTCATCATTCACATCATTCATTAATACAACATTACACTTACAAAACACCGACACAAATTCCCTAATTGTATCTCTCCATCAACTTCTACACAGTAGTTACCAAAGAAAAATGAGACTTGGGAACAAAAAAAATTCCAGAGTCTAAGACCCGAATTACAGCTCCTAGCCATTAACTTGGGTTGGACAGTAGCAGTGCAGGGCCAAGTCTCTAAACAATAGACACCGTAGAAGTTGAATGTGATGTGATTCCCATAGCGCAAACACGCACACTAACAACACTACACCAAAGACACAATCATTCATTTTGTCTTTTACAATAATTGATGATGTTCATATTATTCTCTTTCATTCCTTCTAAAACTTCAAAAAATATACTCTTTCGCTGATGAAAAATCTCGATTTCTTCCGGAATAATCTTTGTATCATAGACAAAATATCCTAAATAGTTGGAATAATAAAATAAAATCATTTCTTTTTTATCTCGGTAGTTGAAATATAAACATAAACATTTGCGTTGAAAAATTTATATCTCGGCAGGACTTAGTTCCATAATCTCCATTTATAAAAAAATCTTTTTGTTTAAATGGAAAGAGTATAATGCCAACTGTTACAAGTGTTCTAATAGAGGAGAAATTATCGATAAAAGATATTTAGTTTGTAGAGGTTGTAATTTAATTTTGTTAGAAAGACCTAAACCTAAGAAATTTCGAAATAAATTAACACATTTGAATAACCTGCTTACAAAATTGCAATATGGAGACAAGAAGCAAACAAAATTTTGTTACAGAATTTAGAAAACAGAATAAAAATTTTTACTTATCTCTTGGAACCATTGACAAAATATTTTTCCTTTTCAAAGAATACATTAGGTTTGTAGGTATCGATACACACGTTTATTATGAAAAGATATTACCTGTTATTTTTTTCATTATCTGGATGTTGAATTTGTTTATGATTTTGAACCAGAAATCCTCGATGATTTTATAGTACATTTGGAGAAATTAAACAAAGAACCTCTTGAAAAGAATGCGGTTTTTTACTCACATTCTCCCCGACTTCTCGAGTGAAGGTTAGCGAATTTCATTTTTTCCGTCTTTAAATTTTTTTTTTTATTTAAATGGAGTTCTTGAAAGAGTTAAATGATATTGGAGAATGTAAGTTTAAAGAGTATAAGAAGTTAAATGAATTGGAAGAAAGGAAGAAACATAGAATCTTGAATTTGGGAGAAAATGAAAGATAAATTCGGGTTTACAATAATTGCCGAGTTGGAAGATTGTAAAGTACACTTGCCGAACAGATTTTTGACTGTTTTGGATGAGAAAAAGATTAAAGAATTAAACAAAAATGAAAAATTACACTTGATTATTACTGGAAAGAAGACTATAAAAGATAAAGAAATTATAACAATTAACTTTGTAGAATAAAGTCTTAACTCTAAAACTTGCAGTCCCTCCCCACGTCATAGTACTGTTTTGATAACCATAGTTGGTGTCTTTCTTCATAGGAATCACATGGAATATTATCTACAGTAATACCTTTTGTTTCACACAAAATGTGGCTATATTCTATAAGAAAAATTCTATAATGCTCTTTTAATGAATTGGTGTTGATAAAATCTTGATACTCACAAAAATTCCTAAGAAATTCATCAATTAAGTCTTGATTATCTTGAAAAGGACGTATAATATGGGAAAAATGTCATAATGTCATAAAAAAACGATGAAAACTCTCTGTTTGTTTATTTTTTACTTTCTTTTCAATATCTTTCGTTAATTATATTAAATATGTAATCCCTTACTTTTTTAGTTTTTTGCCGATAGTAAAACACTCCATTAGACGTTTTTTCTGCAAAAGACTCTACAAGTTCTTTTAATTCTGTTTCATTTAAAGACGGTATCAAACTGTTGTTGAGAATAAACCGGCAATTCACTGAATTCATCTTTGTTGCACTGTTTTAATGCTAGAAATTGTAGAGACTTTGGTGAGTTTCATGTTGTTTGGTGACTATTTAGTAGAAAAGTTTTTTATTAAAGTATGTTTTTAGTAAAAATGTTTTAAATTGATTAAATTTTATTAAGATTTCGAAGATTTTTCCTTTATTCGTAGCAGATTTGACAACATTTTACAAAGCACAGCTTAAGAAAGTAGAAGCAAACAGCTTTAGATTTGGTTAATTTTTTCATTCCACAGAGTAGATAGTAATGTACCGATCCTGGATCGCTTTTGGAGACGAAACGACTGTAGATTCGGTTAATTTTTCATTGAGATTTGCTGTGTTATTTCTCAGCTTCCTTTATGGTACATTGAACAGTATTTTACATTGCTTTTCGGTCGGCTCCGAAAGTGCGCCAGGAACCCCATATTACTATCTACTCTTTTATTATATAGCACGAAACTATTAACATCCAAAACAGATTCATTCTCTCTATTATTGAATACTCATTTAATATTGTTATTTTAGCAAACTATGCATTAGCTGCCCTTTGGCAGACAGAATAAAAACTTTAATAGGCTTCACTGACGCTCAGCCAAATCCCATGGATTTACATACATCATAATCGAACACATATCTGTTTGTGTAAAAATGAAGTTTTATGAAAATTTTTAACCCTGCAGATGAAATCTCTTTCGATATAGGCTACCTTGACGATAATGAGGTTACGTGTGTTTCTATTTCATATATTAAATATCACATGATTATACTCAATTTCTTTACTAATTGGTTTATTCTAACATTATATTGTTGTAATTATGGTTAACCAAAAGACCAATGTCAGTTTTTTTCGTTTATGCTCACCCAAATTCTATAGAGTGACTTAGTTCATCATAAAACTCGGTGTCGTCTAACTATAAATAAAGCTTCATAAAAAATGTTAAGTCCGTGGGTCAATTTATTGTAGAGTACTTGCAGAAAGACAAACAGAAGTTACATATTTGCCAGACCTTGGCCAAAGCTCAGCCAATTAAAAAGTAGTGAAGTTCATCTTGATATGCTATAAAGTCTTACTCATGTAAAGAAAATTAAACAAGGGTTAAATTATGTACAATACTTTTTTAATGTAAATATGGAATATTTTATGTACACAATAAATTTAATTTATCTTAATCGACTTATAAACATTACGCATTGTGTCTCCTATTCTGTTTAACCTTATTTAAAGTATTTTGTTAAAGGTTTACCAAAATTATTTCTAGAATTAGTCAGACACTGTTAAATGCTTAAAAGCAACAGGCATTGTTATTATTTATTTTTTGTTTATTCATGTATTGACATCGTCATATCAATGAAATTTACTTCCTAAATATTCCTTCTAATAACACAATACTAACGTATGTTTATTTCCATTCATACAGTCATTTCTTCATTTAACATTCAGCAGAAACCAGGTATAACTCAAGCTTAGCCTTTACTCTACGACCTGTACGTGCCTGGCCTTGCATGAGGTCCTAAATCATCATCCTCGCATCTTGCTATGCATTTATTACAATACTATATCCTCAGAGTTAAAGTCTTGCCAGATGGAATTTTGATTTTTGTAAGTATTTTATAACAACCCTGGGTCCTAAAAGAAGGCTACTTGGTACATACGATGCTCTCTACTCATCCTATAATTGTTATACCACACTAAAGGTTAATTTGAATATATTCAGTTAGCTCCACTAGCCAGATATTTCCGTGTCCATTCTTTACCATTTCATTAGTAACAAAGATTTGACTTATGATTGGTACTAAAAGTAAATAAAAACATTTTTACGTTAATTTTAGGTCATCCCTCGGTTTTTGTTTCTTCTTTCAGGCCTAAGTTTTTTTAACTATGGGTTAATATTTTTCAGTTGAAGAGGGAATTTCTAAGAGTATGCACCTTTGCACGTTTATTAACAATACTATCAATAAATTTATAATAAAGTTCTTTATTTACTAAACTTTTTTGCAAGTATTTTGAACACTGATTTTAAATTAAATACATTTTTCTTTGTTCTCATTCCTGCTGTCTTCAAGTTCTTATCCAAATTGTAGTAATTTACACTTTTGAATATTTAGAAATATATCTTCAAAATTCTCTTCTCCTATTATGATGATTACAGTATAATATTAAATGTTGGGTAAAAATTAAGGGAAATATAATACTGAGGTCTGAAACGATGTAATTGATCACCAAAATGTAGAATGGGAAATACATTGATAAAATATATTATAATAAATTAAAGTTCATCAAATTAGGTTATAACACTGGTATATAATTCTAACTGTGTAAACAATAACTAAATTTCAATAAAATTTTTGCAGTTACAGTTTTGCCATATATAATATGTTTAAAAAACTTGATTTTATTGATAAATGTCAAAAGATATCATTTGTTGTAATAAAATAGTGTTAATATTGTTAAGTCATCAATGGTATCCTTGCTATTCTATTCTAGTAGATAAAAATACTACAGCAAGTGTGTAAAAAATACAAATTTAAATTTATGTTATTATACGGAAATCAGGAGAAAAGTAGTGTTAGCGTTTTTGTCTGTAGTTATGGTGTGTGTAAACTATGTATAATACTAATATCTAATATTAATAATAATCTTTGACAATTCTCCTTACCATATAGTGTCCATAATGTCTTCAGCTTTTTGTATCACGTAGTCGTAAACATTTTCAATCACAAGTAACATAAAAATATTAGAAAACAACTAAAGACACTTGTAGTTCAGGTACAATTATTTCTAAAGTTAATACGATACAATTTCCAGTGTGTTGCACATATTAAACACTTAATTCCGCGCAATACTGTAATAGTAAAAAGCGTGGCAGGGTACTTGGGTGTTATATGCGGCAGGTTGCAGAACCGATATACCAACCACTGCGGTACCACTAACGGGGATTAAGAGCTTGCATTATTAAACTGCCCTGGCTTCGATTCCTTTCCTTTGAATGCATTTCTACTTTACTTCCGTTCCGACCTCTTTCACCAGTCACCATAGATTTCTACTCCGTAAATAGCTCGTCTCCCATGTCAGAACGGCAGACTTTATAACAGCGAATCCTCAACAATATATAGTAACAAGCATTTGTCTTAAATTGTGTTAGAACATGGATCAGGAAAATATGTTTAATCTAAAGTAACTTATTCTTTACCTACACAAGAGCACTTTTTCAATCTGGAGACAATTGCAAAATGTCATATGTCTCTATGAAATCGTATAATATATTAATGATACAATATTTAAATATCCATTCCTGCTTTTCTTGGTAGAGCCTTAACCCCTAGATAATTGGAAATATTTATGGTGTTTATTTTAATCTTACGAAGAATAATATACGATGCAAACCATTCCTAAACCTCATTTTTTAAATACATCCCCCAAAACTTTTTGTCGATTCTCGGATTCAGCAAGGCTACCAGTTTAACTAGAATATTTTAGAAAGCATATTTTCTTCACCTTTAAAGGAATAAAATGCAAAAATTAATCACAAAACACGTTTCAATCAAAATGAAAAAAATGTTTTTGTTTCCCGTAAACTGATTGATATCCCTTACACTGTGCAGGCTCCAACTATAGAACAGTAGTAAGCGGACAGTTGAGATTCCCGTGTCAGAATGAGAAATCGCCTTGTCAACATCATTACTTAACAATCCATCTCTGACAGCCTGCAGAACCCTTGTCAACAAATCACTGCTCTAAAGCAGGTCACCTGTCAGACTCTGCAATACTGCTGCATTATTCTTATATTACTGTTTCTCTTATTCTCGTCATGAAATAAATTGTTTCAAGAATGTTAAGTGAAGTTCAAAATGTTAACGTTCTGTTGTTTATAAATATCTGCACATCATCTTTTTGAGTTTTGAATAAAACATATCTCTCATAATGCTTTTTTTAATAATATAAATACTATTTTGAATCAACTGAGTCGTCCCAAAAAAACCACCCCGTATAATAGGTGTATAACATCCATGTGTAGTTGGCTAATGCTGCTACAATTTTAATGTCAAAACAAGCCGAACATAGCTTCCTAGCCATAAAATAAATAATTGCCGTTTGCAAAAAATACCACTTAAATTTACTTTATATTCATGGACCATTTAAACACGTTTTAAATAAATTTTATATAAAATCAATGGATGTATTACTATATTATAATCAGCGAGATACAATTCACAGGGATAATCTTTGTTAATTATGCTAATTGAAATAATAATTAATTTTAAATGGTTAAATTCCTTGCCCGATTGCGTTTATTCTATACTGTCTATCCAAAATCACTTTACTGTTAATTTATAGCTTTACAGAAGAAGCACTTGTTATGCACTCAACGTGCACTGTAACAATCAACTTCTTTAACTATTTTATTACGTTATGTTTCTTTATACATGAGTTTTGTACAATATGACAAATTTCTATCTATACACAAACTGTAATGCTTTCGCACAGATATAGTTTATTAATTGTACCTTGGTTTTTTAATTGGCTGAGAGTAGGCGAAGCCATCATTCGGGGGATTGACAAATTTTCAGGTCTGTCTGTCTGTTTGTGTGTCAATATATCTGTCAGTTTGTCCACACAATGAAACATCGAGTATATATAGGCAACATCGAGGTGGATGTGACTCTTTGGATATTCCTGAGAGTTAGTGAAAGTCTTTACTAGTCTTATTTGTAGCCTTGATGGCCACGAGAAAATCGAAGAATACATTAATTTTTAAATCAACTAAGTACAACAATATGATACTTTAACATATGACATAGACATGTAGTAAAACATGACTTGAAATTCAGCAAGCGAATTCAGAGATAATTATTTTAATTCTCCTAAGACTCAGATCTTACACCAGCACCGTGAAATTTAGGTTGTACTGACAACAAACACCAAGATACTATTCTATTGAACTAATAAAAGTGGTTTAACTTTCGAATTCTGTGGAAATGTGCCATAGTATATTGCCTTTGACTAAACGACATGGCTATTCCTGTGATCCCACAAACTTGAAATTTGGATAAGACAGGCCTTGAGCTTGGCTTACTTCATTTTAAAAGTTCGAAATGACTTCTTTCAAGGAATTCTAATGATTTTAGATGACCAACTTATGAATAATATTCATGATTCAGTGATATTCAGTATTGCATTCATAATTTTTAATTTTGTAACAAAATTCTAAAAATGAACAAAATTGTATTTTACTGAATTATAAAGAAAGTTAATACTTAAACAATGTTTAAAGAGGTTTAAACTTACAATACTTATAAGATAGGTTTAATCCTGGTGCTCTTGAATATTCTGGAGGGAATTGATAAAATAAATATATGAACTTAAAAACGTGACTATTCACGTTTTTCTCTATAGTTTAGTTTTTCCCTATTTTTCTATAGAAATCACACTTCATTATGTTAGCTTTTGCAATGGGATTATTGGCCATTTTATAATATGATATAGAAAATTATATAATGTAATCTCTTAACGTTAAGTGCCTGATATTTTTACGGTTAAGTTACGTCCCTAGCATACTGGATTCGGCGAGTGTTTAGAGTGGAGCGGCGGCCGGCCACTACTGCCTTGGCGTGTTGACAGTCTGGTTCACATGCGGTCAACAGCAAGTCAACAGCCTAAGCCGTCGTATTTGTTGGTAAACGTTTCATCGCTGATATTACCGGCGGATCGTTGGTAGATAACCCATGAATAAACGTAACTTCATCCACCACGTTAGGGATCACTCTTTATAGGGAATAGAGCAAGGTAAGAAACCCGTTTGTTAGTGGGACCAGTCAAAAACTGGCAAATCGCTCAGTCAACGACGAACTTTTCCAGATGTCTCTCCGCAAACTGTCACAGCCCAATCGGCTCGCTACAGTGAGGGTGGGGTTCATTTTTAACACTCAGTGATTCCATAATTTATGGAAACAGTAGCGATTTAAAAAAACTGTGAATAACACTATATATCAGTAGTACTAGATTTGTCACAGCAACAAAAATATTCAAATGTTTAAGGCTGTAAGCAACACACGAAGTAGGCAGGGATATCCCCTACTTTATCTCTAGTTGATGACATTATCCTTTGCAAATTCCAAAACCAGTTCAGCAAACAATGTTTTGGCAGAAAGCTGCAGTACGCGCTGTGTAAGACTCAGAGTCCTTTACTAATATATGCCGGGCAGTGCTGACTCCAAGGGTGCGATGATAGAGTGGATTAAGGGCACCAGCGTTTATCACCCACGCTCCACTCGTCCGCACACACCCAACATTTTACCTTGATCACTCCTTTTCTTTTTTTAGGTACTTTTCCTTGCACAATTTGGTTAATCCTATACATTTTTTCTTAACAGGTTTAATACCAGTGTGGTTTGAATAAGAACTCAAAAAACGAATAAGTTATATAAACGAACAAACCTTCAAAAATATTGTCATTTTCAAGTAAATTTCTAAATAAACATATGGAATTTTGAAACTAACCATAATTGACAAAATGTAAAAAAAAACGATAAAGTGTTAATTAAAACCAGAGGATTTAAATTTATCGTATGTTTCACAAATCTATTTTTATCGTAGGAAACATTCATCTGTGCGCTCTTAGCATTTAACATATGTTATACGTATAATGCGTGAAATTTAGACGTAATCACTAAATTCGTTTTTTTTAAACGAGTGGGATAAAAATTAAAGAGAAATAAACTTAAATAATTAAAGTTTTGATTGCTACTTTTCGGCGCATACGATTTACATATAAATAATGGTACACAATTGTTATTTGGAGCAAAGAGTGATTAATAATTGTATTTTTATAATAATTAAATAATTGTCATAAAATATTGTAGAGAAATTAAATTGTACTTTTTGGTCTTCAAATTTATTTAGTATTTTTTTAATAGAAAACGTGTTTAACCTCTTAACTTATTTATTAATTTTATCGATGGTAAAACTACTAGTAAAAAGTAAAATGTTCCTTGACTAATGCAATTTGTGGAAGTTTTAATTTGACCTACAAAGTCAAACACAAAACACACATAAACATCAAACACAACATACATGGCACATCAAACACATGGCAAACATTTTTTAGAGCATGCAAAATTATTATACAGAATTAAATAACCATCCAGGAACGGTTTTGTACATTTTTAACGGTACTATATGTAAAAACTCATGGCATTAATATCAAATAATTGCATTTTATCCCATCAGTTTGTTTCTTTGGTTCTTTAGGGCCGCATCTCTGGAGGAACTGAAATGTGAAGTTATAGACTCTTTAGTTTGGAATAGTAAAAATCCTTTAAATAGCCGCCATTTTGGTATGGTTTGTCCGGTTTCTATTAATTTTTTCTCAGCATGAACATCAAAATTATGTTATTATTAAGTAGGAAGTACAGCTGAATTTAGGTATTTTCACACACACACACACACACACACACGCACACACACAACACACACACACACACACACACACACACACACACACACACACAGGGGATTAGTACCGCCCGCATACTCACCCTGGTAGTCATTAAGTGCAATTTCTCAATCAAACCCAGATTTTTAATTTTGTCCTTAATTCATTAATATATATTTAGACCGTAAACATAAAAATAATTAAAACGTATATACACTGAAATTGTCATAGAGTTTTCATTAGTACTCCCTAGTTGTTAATAGTATGTATGCAACGTGATTTATGCTTTCTTCGAAGATTTTCTAACAGCACGTCGGAGGCTTAATCGCACGAGAAAGGTGAAATGTATTGACTTTAGATTTTGTAATAATTTATATAATTGTTTAATTATTTAAATTTATTTATATTCCAGTTTCGATGTTAAATTTATATGTCACTGATCATCTAAAAAAAATATTTTAATTGATCGTCCGTAAAGAGCAAAGAAATTTAAATTCATCATATTTTTTCGCACTTTTTTATACTCTAAACGTATTTCACTTATATACTAATTAAACTCCTACCAAATAAAAGGCTTTTGAGAGGTATCATGTCTTATCAAAGGGTTAAACAAAAATGTTTCTTTACATAAATTGAAGAATATATATGCCTCTAATTTTGGTAAATTTTAATAAGCCTACTACAACATTAGTGTGGCTGACGCTGTTGATATAACACAAATATCATGAGCATTGTTGGGGGGGGGGGGAACACACACTCGAAGCTCTTAGTCAATAGTTCAACATTCACGGTCCTCATCATGGTGGTTTATATGGCGAATTTTTTCTCACTCATATTGCTTAATAATGTACTCTGCGTAAGACATCATACACATTTAAACTCTAAATATTGGTTTCCTTATATAAATGTTACTTAGGCGTGTTGCTTAGTTAAAAAACATTAACATAATTACTAGGGATCTCACACACAAATTAAATTTTAATAACAATTTTTTCTAAAAGTTGTATTAAAATGAATTAATCAGTATTTTTGTAAGCTCTGAACAATTTTTGAACAAATTCTAATCCAATAAAATGGTTTTATTTTAGTTCTTGCTTTTTATTTTAATTAAAATTTGTGCATTGTAAAGAAAAAAATAATTTCGATAATAGGAATATATAATTTTAGCGATCACGTGATATTAATCAAGAAACAGTCCAAAACTGTATTCAATAAATTATTATTTAATTATTATTATTTACAACAAAACGAGTTTATGAGTTATCTGACGACTGTTTTATTTAACAAAAGGTTTATTTTGCATCAAACAGCAATCAGTTATAGATGCTCAGTAACTGAGCTGTTTGTTTAGAATTCGAAATAATAGCCAGATTACGACGCGACGGTAGAATACTCTCATCTCAGGGCCAGTTCTCAAACAATTAATCCGCTATTCCCCATAGCTTCAGTAATACCTTCCTTGCCCTTTGTCCGATGGCTCAGTGCCGGATCAAAGACCGATCTCACACTGCCCTGCATTATTCAACGTTTCTAACTGTCGATAGAGCGGATATATATTCTGCTCCGTTCACATCCGTCTTTGTTCTGAGAGCTATAGGAAAATTTAAACATCCATCTTCGTGTTTTAAATGTACAAACCGGTTGTTTAGCTCTTACATCAATCATAATATAATGATTATTTCTGGTGATCAAAACATGAAATGAAATGAAAAATGACTTTATTTACAGAGGCGAAGTTAGGACTTAAAAGTCCTCTCTACCACTTAACCTCCTTAAACATTTCAGATTAATTCACAACATTAACTAATATTTCATACTTTATATTGACTTTAATAATAATCGGCATTCAAATTAAATTTGTTGGATAAATAATTTTAAGAACAGTTCTGCAGCGCTCATCCTTCCAGTAATACGCTTCGCGAAATAAAGCAATCTAACGACTGGCACGTTTTTTTCTGAATATGTGTGATTAGTACTTCTAATTTGAACGAATTATATTTCCGGCGCCATATTTAGGTGTACCTTGCCATGATAAAAAATTATACACACACCTACAAGTATTTCAAAATCTGTAGATTTTATTAGTCGTTAAATGAAAAAATTATTAAAATTACAAATATTTAGTATTTCCAACTTAATGCTTAAAGCACCATCCACAAAAAAAGCAATAAAGACAAGAATTAGAAAGGTATTTTTCAATAATTTATATATTTTTGCCTGCCTCTTCTTTCATTATTCCTCTTTTTCTTTTTCCTTTTATCTCGCCATTCCTTCCTTTAGATTTCCAAGTGCACTCATGACTTTCCAATTAGGAGTCTGTATTTCAAAGGAAAAATACATTCTTTTTGAGTGTTGAAATGTTTTATTGAACGATGATAGAATGGCTGGCTTTTAATTGAGTAATCTTCTGGATCATTACGTAATCTATTAGGGAAACAATTAAAAATTGTATCAACAGGTTTTAGCTTCATATTAAGTCAAGAAATTATTTTTTTTTAACGATCAATATGACAACATATTTTCATTTGTGTAAGTATTTTATAAGAGTCACTATTCAATTCAGTTTGCCGTATTTGTTATTGCAATTATTTTTCATAATAGCATTTCAGACATTTACAATCGTTACAGGCCAAAATGTATGATACCATATACAATATGTTTTTGGTATACATTATGTAACATACTGTATACACTTTGTAACATATAACGACGTCAGATGTTTGAACTGTAAACAAAGAATTTATTTTTCATAGTTCGTCAGCATAGTCACCATGAATATTTTAATGTCTTACGTTGACTGGAAACATGTTCGGGTACAGAATCAGGACATCGTTATATAAAGGGAATTCATTTGGTCAGGAAGGCTTTCTAACAGTATTAATTTAAAGAAAAGGGTATATTTATAAATTTTTATGTGGTGGGTAAAGTTTTATTTACATTGAGCGTCTAATTCTGCTCTAGATGCGTCTAATACAATTTGTCATAAGATCAATCTAATAGCAAATTATATTAGATAAATATCCGATCAATCATCTTCAATCTCTTAAATATCTGCGTACTCTGAATGGTTCCATTGTTTCATACTGACATAATTGTCTCCCATTATACGAAATCGCATTCATTATAAGTGATCCCCAGCTGCTCTGAATCTAATATACCATTAGCTTGTCTCTTATTCATTAGGTGATGGTGCATGAACTGGGGTCCCTTACCATTTAGTTCTCAATAAATAAACCGATCCAATGTATTGTCGAAATTAACGCACAGCTATACCACAGACGGACATACATTCGAGAAGATTACCCTTTGACCTTTTGGTCAGAGAATAAAAATGTTCATCCTTGGGAAAAGAAAAATCTATATACCAAATGGCAAGTCTCTTGGAGCTTACTACCAAAGGTTGCCGTCGGACCAACAGTGCACTTTATATTCTTATGGATCTGAATAAGGATTGCATATACTGTTTTAGGTGGCTGGCTCTACATTGTCAGTTAATGTCCAGGATTAGGGTGTTGGTAAACTGATTTACATCATCATCCATATGTAATGTAATGTCTTTTCACCATGTATATCGAATTAACCTGGAATCTGAACAACTCAACTAAAATTTTCTTCATAGCTTGAGTCTCAAATATGAGATCAATTGATCCACCCAACTATACCTGATAAAGATGTTAAAGTGAGTTATGAAAAGTTATTATAAATTCACTTATTTTTATCTTTTGTTTTTCATTTATGGTAATGGCAATAATATAATAATCTAATTTCAAACAAACACGCGTCATTAATTGTATTGTACCTGTAGATAACAACACTTGACAGTTGTTTCATTTGTTCCAGATGTTCGATGATTTCATCTTCGCTTTCTTTGCGCTGGAGATGTCAGTAAAGATGATTGCTATGGGAGTCTACGGTAAGGGGACCTATCTGGCAGACTCCTGGAATCGCCTGGACTTCTTCATTGTGCTTGCTGGGTAAGGAGGCCTTACATTTAGACTACATCTAAATTAATTTTTGTACAATAACCGTGTTTTCAAACGTACAGTGTACTGAGTTCATTTTTGTGAAGATCATAAATACCGTTTAAGTCATGCTAGTCAAGAAAGAGTTTAATTGTATCGTGCTTGCCAAAAACAAACTTATTGTCTCTATTGATGAGCATTGTCTCAGCTTCATCACATTTTCGTTTACCAGAAGCCTATAGTTTATCATTCATTCAGGATAGTTTCTCATCTTAATTATGGATGACTTTGGATATGCATAACTTATCGTGCTTGTTGGATATGGGTTTTTTTCAATCTTACTTGTAAGGTATGAAAGATATAGTTACATTGTGCTTATCGGGTAGGAGTCATGATGCTTTCATATTTAGTGCTTTTCGGACATTAAAGCTCTATAGCCATTGTCTTGTTGGATAGGAGCTTATGACTTTACTTTATTAAGTCATAAGTTTTGAGGAGAATTAGATACGTAATGTTTGACAAGTGTTTGTAACTAACCCATGGATATCTAGAGAAATACTTATAAAAATACTTATTATACTTATTAAAATAAGACTATAATGCTTTATGGTGAAACCTTGCTAATAGGATAAAGTTGCAAACATATGTTTAGTCGTTAATCTTCTATGTAACATTATGATAATTCCTATTTGTATTTCAGTATGAATAATGTTTATTAAAGATCTATTCAATTTTAAGCTTTATAACTCTCTCCTTATTTCAGGACTCACACCACAACTTTAGATCGACAAAAACCACATGTTGCATGGTTGCCCGATTGTTTACATGTTAAGAGAAGGTTAGGTCTATTGTTGCGGTCCATTGTCACCACACTGGTCTCTATTGTTCCCACGACCATGATAGCTCAGCTTGAACCACCCCAAATTATCCCTTCATTGTTTGATCGTTACTCCCATTACCTCTATTGTTGCCAGTGATAACATTTATATTGGGTTATTGGCAAGGCATATCAAAATGAACTCTGTGTATCTTATTGTACTTTCTATTTCACCTTGATTTTTGTCCACTGGTCTTGGATACGTAGAATGGTTACGCTAAGATGAAACAAATCAAATGCTAGGAAATACTCTACAAAACAGAAACTTTATATAAACACCGCTTGGTTTGTTTCCAAAACCATTTAAACTGTCTTAGAAAAGTTTAAAGTCATTCCTTTAGATAAGCAATGAATCTTTTAGTGGACAAAATTTAAGTCACTGTAATACCCACAAACATTTTTGAATTTGTACCACTTTCCGAAATATTGCATAGCAGTTGGTATTAAACTGAAACCAAAAAGGTTTTTTTTTTCTTAAATTTCTGAATATCTTAATTTCGATTCAATTCAACCTTGGGTCACCTGTAGTAAAAACAAAAGATTTAGTTGCTCTAATACAATCCAAAAGTTTAACAAGAATTCAGGCACACCCTATATATGAGAAAGTTAACACAAATCCAAGAGGTAGGAACCGACAACAGCTGATGTTACAGCTGATGCGGTAATTAACGTCGAACACTGCCAAACCAGAGGATTAGACCTCGAGATTACCAGGATTACAAGTCCAGTACATCGCCATTTCCAGTTGATAAGGAAGATTAGTGTACTGGAGTGAACTATTCCCGTACACACACACACACACACACATATATATATATATATATATATATATATATATATATATATATATATATATATATATATTTATTTATTTATTTATTTATTTGAGTATCCAGACACATTTTAGTAGTTTTTGTAAAATGATTCCACTTAAATCTCAGTAACATTGTGGTTTGTATTTGTTGTTCTCTGCAAACTTCAACACAAATTTTATATACATTATCAGATACTCTATTATATATTTATTTGGTCTTAGTTTTAAATTTGCAATTAAAAAACTATACAATTTGCTTGATCTTACAATCTCTTGATTTATTCTGAACAAATTAAACTAATTTTTCCAAAGTCGCATTTCCTTGTTTTATGAAAACTAACATACACTAATATACATTTTTGCATGGCTAAAGATTAGTTGTAAATTCGGACTGATAAAAAGATTTTATATAGTATAATCTAATGTCAAAACCAGTATATTGGCCAATCAACCGATCCTTTAAAATTAAATTTAATGATCATTTAAAAGTATTGAAGTTATCGACAAATTCAAAATATGCTGACTTTTAAATAATACCGGCGATGTTTATACAAACATCAGTGTTAAAAAACACACATGTCGGAAAAGTCACCTAATGTCATCTTCAAAACATTGTGAATTGTACAAAAGTAGTCAAATTAATCCTGTCGTACTATTATGACACAAATATTTTACAAAAGTTATATTATTTGATAGACTATTATAGTTAATCAAACTTTATAATTAATCAAACCCTAGTACCTGAGGTTGAATTGTCTGATTTTTAAAGGTACGTAGTATGAATAAAAAACAATAAAACTAATAATGTGGTTTAAACTTCTTAATTTTGTTATACATATAATTGTTTTAGTTGTATTATTATATATAAAATTTTTGAAGGCTACACACTACTAATGTTTTATTCCTGTTAGCACCCGGTAAGAAAACATAATAACTTGTGGAATGTTTGCAATTGTTGAGTAAATCGTAGACACACATTTAGTAATAATCAGACATTGAGTATTGAGCAATCCTTTCCTTCAACAGACACTATCATCATTTTTTCCAACATCATAAATTATTGTTAATTACATGAATTTTAAATTTTGTATTGGCCTCTTAAAACCTGGAAAATATACTGCTTTCACAATATAAATAGTCAACTAAAATTCAACATTGCTAAAATGAGTTAGGAGCCATATGTAAAATAACTGTCTTAAGTTAATTAATTCAGCCAATTTTCAAAGGTTTAGTCCAAAGTTCCAAAACTAATCTAATTTTCCTACTTTATTACATACCTTATTATATTAAAAAAGGATCAATCCATCCCCCAAGCATAAATTGATGATGATGATGTTGGGTTTGGGTCCTCGCAAATTACAATCTTGTGAACTATGTTTTGGGGTAAATTGTTTAATAATATTTTATGATAATAGCAGAAAAATATCTGAGCAACAATCCCATCCAATCATTATTTATTTTCAGATATCTGTAATCTTTTTACAAGATATGGATTTACAGTACATTCTGTAAATGTCAGAATTTTTTTATTTCAGTTAGTTAAGATACACAATGTTTATTTTTACGTTCAACAACAGTATAATACGCTTGCATAAAATAATGTTTAAAACAAGTTTAAAATAAGTATAAACTATATATTTTAAATGGGAATCATAATATACACCACTCCACAATATATTTTTTACGTTGGACACTTAAAAGTATAAAATTATAATAATAATATATGGAAATAGTTATTGTTTTCCTAAGCAAACATTTACTCCAGTTGAAAATTCCATTTTGCACGCAGCTTTTAAATATTTTTTTACTCAATACCAGCTGAAATGAGGAATGGAAGTGTCTCCTTTCACAATTTAACCAAGCTTAACATTAAAAAAACTAATTTTAACAACAATTTTTGTTTTGTTATATAGAACGATATAATACTATTTACTTTTACGGTTGTGTCAAAAATACGGGTATCTCGAGTTGTAAAAGTCTAGGTTAAAAGAGCTGATGGAGCTAAATACAATTTATAATCTTGTTCTCGTAAATAAATATATTATTTATTTAAATGTATGGGTATGTATTTTAACTAAAGCACAAAATCCCATAACGTCACAGGAGAGTTTGCCAACTCCTAATTCACAATTTCATGTTGCCGCAAATACATTGTAAGAATGCGAAGTAATTAAGTGATTTGCAGACTAAACCATCTACCTATTTCATTATCGAGTGTGTTTTACAGACAATATCACAATCGAGAGAACAACATAATCAACGATACAACGAGAGCGTAACAATGGCAACAATCAACCGTAACAATGGTCTCTAAATGTGGCCGTCCAGACAACACAACACTCAGCTTTGTAATTGTATATTTTTTCAAACAATAGAACAAGATCTCTATCTTGAATTATGATTTTAATGTGTTAAAATGTTGACTAAAAATTCATTAGAGACATATTACAAATGCCCAATTATATAAAAAAAAACGTCCAAACAGTTGTTTATCTATGCATGCTATTCGTATAGCCAAATTCACCTACTTTTCTGAAGTTTCATAAACAACTCGTTCTGGATAAGCCTAAATATCTATAAAGAGTGTTTGGGAATTTAATTTGAAATACTGCCCAAAATAGACTCGGTGTAGGCAGTCGTCATTGCTTAGTTTTGATGCTTGCAGAAAATGCAATTAAATAATTCAAAGAATATAAACCATAAAAGTAAAGAATATAAAGAAAAAATATGTTGGCTGATTAGTTTATTAAAATACATATCGTCTGGCTACTGGACTGCCAAAGTATATACACTATCTACGACAGGAAAATTAACCTTCCCGACCCAATAGGAAGCAAAGTACATTTCACATGTTCGTCTATGGAGGTTGCGCTATAACTCCTACTTTTTCAGAATAAAAATTCTACTAGTTTGGTGCTTTCCAAAAGTTCAGATTATTTTCGAAATTATTAGATAGATTTCAACTCGCTCCTTAATAGCAGAGCAATCGACATGCTTGTGTGTATTTAATGTGTATCTGACAAACTTTAAATCCAAAACTAAAGATCCGTTATTATTTTAATTAACTATATAATTTATAAATTTATGGAATGCATCTTTATTAGCTAACATGTTGATATAATCATGCTGCAAAACTTTTAAACCTTGGACACTTAAACACGATATTGAAATCTCAAAGTTTGAAATAACTTTTAGTATATCAGTGATATTAAAAATAACCACTTGTTTTCGTTACAAATCCACACATACACGTTAAATTATGTTAGTAAATATGTTCACTTATATTAATTAAATGTTATCGAATCAATCTCAAAACTTTATATGGCATTCTTATAAAACAATTATAAGATATTAGTAAAATTATAGGAACTCACCTTGTTAATAAATGACATTAGACTTAATTAATTATTTGCTCTGCGATGACTAAAAACTGAGATATTACTTTTGGAAGTTTAAAAGCCGCTATTTTGATGTATACAATAATATTTAAAATCTGTTGTGAAAGAGATTGTTTTAATTTATCTATTTGTTCTAACGAAATCGTCATCTTGAAACGTTGTACTTGTATTGGCTAGTAATCTTGTCTAAGCCATGTACAATAACTATCTGCATACCTATTTTGGTTGAAATAAATAATTATGTCTACTAACTTACACACTTACATTGCCACTACGTTGTTTTATACGTCTCAAAAAGTTGTATGGTCACTACTTGAATCCATGGTGTATCAAAATGTACTAATAAGAACTGACTTGTAATAAAAACAAATTATAAACGTTATTGAGGTATTTGAGCAAAAATATATTATAAAATACTAACGAAGATATTTTAGCTTTTGAATAGTAAATTTTCGGATTATGTTGATAACGTGTCCTTTGATCCGTAATTAGCGAAAATCTAAATAGTTTTACGGAAACTTTGTCGCCAGAGTGTTTGAAGTGAGTAGATGTCTATGATATACAGAGTGAGGCAGACCACCCGTACAGTACGTATAGCGGCCAAACCAAACGAGGTAGATTATTCGTAACAACTTAAAACCCCCTTTTCCACCCCAAAGAATTTGGAGAAATTATTTTGAAATCTCTAAAACTTTAAATGTACAAAATGTTTTTTTTTAAACCCTTTCTAATTATGTACAACACAGCCTAGGTTGCTATTTGATTTTTTTTAGATTGGGGCTGTTAAGTATTTCAAAATTCTATGTATTTTTAAAATGTGTAAATTTTGGGGTAGGGTGGCATTTGATGATATTTTTCGATAAGCCGTCGCATCATTAGTTTTGAATAAAAATATCGTCTCTCTACATTTGTGCAGAGATAGTTGCAATAAATTTACCCACAAACCCCTGATTTTTGAACGTTTTGGTGTACCCTGTACATAAGCGGCAAGATAGGTTCAAACTTTTTGCATCAAAATAATCAGTGAAGAAATACCTTTAAAATGAGGTACCGTATAACTCAACATACCATTACATTTGAAAATTTTCCAAAAACCACCCCTACCCCCCAAAACTACCCTTTTGGGGAGTTTTAGAAATTTCAAAATGATTTCTCCAAATTCATTGGGGTGGAAAAGGGGGTTTTAAGTTGTTACGAATAATCTACCTCGTTTGGTTTGGCCGCTATACGTACTGTACGGGTGGTCTGCCTCACCCTGTATACATAGTAGATACAGTTAGCCCAAAGTTGTTATCATGAGGCTTTCATAAATATATTTATAATATATTTTAGACTGGTAAGGAGACAAGTTTGCTCAGTGAGTTCGCTTTCTCCGTAACAACAACTCATGTTACCTAGTCGTCCATTAAGTGGATTGGATTCCAGACATAAAACATCATGGACAGTTTCGGGCAGTACTAATAGTTTGAATTCAATGTAGAAGCGTCGCCAGCATAATTTTATGGACGTTATAGAAATCCGATAGCGTTACGTACTGACTAAGTCATAAGCGAAATTGTATGGATTTCGAAAAAAACAATACACCCTCTTATTATTTAGAACACCTTAAGGTCAAATGTATAGCCCAAGCTAAGTCAACTAATAAATAGGAGACGGTATGAGGAAGTTGTATAGAGACAGTAAAACCTAAAGGGATTTCGCTTCCAAACAGGTAAAAACAAATAACTACTCCCAGAGATTGTTCATACTATAGTATATGAATTTAATTCAACTTTAAAACAATAAATGAATGAAACGATATCCTTCAGATTTTTATGGATGAATCTTTTTAAAATACATCCTGAAAACGAGTTAGTCTACAATATTGTGACTGAAAACTGTTAAAATATTATTTTATTGAAATAAATATAATTTTTAATATAACTATATATTAAAACACTTATGTCACGTTTATGTTAAACAGGAGCAGATAATTTTGACACTTAAGAGATTACCCACTTAAGGGTAAACGCGCACTAGCACGGCCAAGACCAAGACCAAGACCACGACCAAGAACGTGCAGCCAGGACAACCTGAAATGATGTGGAGCAACGCGCACTAGTCAGACCTAGACACGACAAACGCAAGACAGACGCACGACCACAGCTGTACGCTCTGGCCGCACAGACCAAGCGCGAGACCAGCTTGACGTTGCGGCCAGACTTCCATGAGCTGTTATAGAACAACGCGCACTGCCTACGGCCAGTCTGCGACCAGGAATAGTTGAGAGAGGTTGTGTGTGCGATTGAGTTGTTTATGATTTGTGAACAAGTTTAGTAGACAGTATTGTAAAATGGCAACAGAATCAGTGTTTGATACAGGAGGTAGGTAAAGGAAAGGCCTTGTTTGTGGGATTTTTCATCAGATGATTATGCCAATAGAATAATGAAGAAGGAAAAATGGGAAGAAATAACATTGCTATTCGGTGGCGATGTCTGTACAACAGTGTTTTTTTTTTTTTTTTTTTTCTTCTTTTTTTTCTTTTTTTTTACATATTTACGGTACACGTACACGGCCACTGCTATTTCCTCGACATCCATTTTCAGACTGACTGTTTAGTACATTACAAAACTGTCTTGGTCTTGGTCGAGGTTGTGGCCGTGCTGTTCCAGACCAGTACTGGTCTTGGTCTTGGTCGTGGTCTTGGTCTTGGCCGTGCTAGTGCGCGTTTACCCTAATGGCGGAACGAGGTCCAAGGTGGCCGGGGGGGAGGCGGCTTCTACCTACCCCCTGGCCTTTTTAAACCTATCTATTTGGAGTGATCCATTAAACACACATATGCCCTAATTCATCTGTTCCTGAATGTTTTGTCAACTATATACTTTTTATGAGCTCCTCTGAAGCTATTGTGTTACTATAGTTTGGGAATTGAATGAGATGATCCGTGTAAGTAACTGATAATGTAAAGTTAACTCGTCTAGCGAAAATCCGATTATGTAAATGCTAACTGTACAAAAAGTGTTAATTGACATGCTGATTTCGCTACTTTGAGAAATTCAGAGGTTAGTGATAATGGGCGTGTCTTAGTTATGATAATACATTTATAATACATTTTTTCACCATTATTTTGAGATATTGTGTGCAGATCAGACAAAAAATACATTTTATAAAAAATGTTATGCTACTAAACAAAGCATACTGGTGAAACGTTATTACTACTATTATCAACGTTAAAAATTTGTTTTTTGATTCGGCTAATTATAGAACAAATAATGTTGACGTTTTAGTGAAATAACCACACTTGAACATGAATAAAGACGTTGGAATAGTTAAATTACTCTACTTCACCGCACTAAAATAATGTTGAGGTTAAAGTGGTTTATTCCTAGAAAGGAAAAGACGACATCAAGAGCAAACATCGCCTGACACTCTGTTTGCTCTCAGAAGAAGCCAAAGTTAACAAGGGAATTGCTAATGTACAGACCCAAAGGCAATCCATTAGTAAATACTTCAGTGGTTCCATTACACTTATTATTGAAGACCTCGTAATAATAATTGCCTTTTCAGTACATTTTCGAAATGGGAAACGGTATTAATTTTGTTACTAACCAATCTAAAAACTTTATGTTTTAGTTGAATGGTGTATTAAACATTTCTTTTTAAGAGCTAAACCATTAATCACAATTTAAATGTATTCACATATAAAGTTCTCTGTGTGTATAATTTTATAAATAAATATTTTTGATTCTAAACCTTCAGTAAGCCTCAAAGAGTACGGTGTACCATTAAATGATATAAGTCAGGGGTTTTGAAACTTTTTCGATGAAGGGCCAAAATGGAAGATTGTAAGAAGTAGGTGGGCCTTTTACTATTTTCACATTACGTATTATGTTTGTTAAATACGTATTATAATACCAAAATTTTAAATTTCCATGATAAGTAAGCTAATGCATTAGGTTCATTACAACAACTATCAAACATTTCCATACAAAACACATTTATTTAGTTATTTAAAAAATTAAGATTCTTCACACTTGTTGACAAATAGTCACTTTTTCTATTTTGCAATCCTTTGCCTTTCTTGTCTATAGTCTGAAATTTGTACAATTGCTATTTATCAGCAGTTAGTCCAACTAAATGCCTCGAACCTTACCACCAAATAGATTTTACGTGTTAATCACAAAGGTTCATTCTCTACATGTATATACTTGAATTTCACAAAAGTTTCCAAGGTTTATCCATACATTTTGATCCATAAATAAGGAACATTTCTCTTAGAAAGTGTTTTGCTCTCACATACTGTCTTGACTCATAGATCTGTAGAGAAAACATCTAAAAACTTATATGTGTAACAATAATTTGTTGGTTGTCTATTAACCAGTACATTAATTAATAAACTTAGGCTACGAAATACATGTTATAATCATAGTAGTACTCTTTCAAGATCTATTTACACCTATCAGTTCAAGTTGAAGTCAAGGAGGCGCATTTTCAATTTCAAAAAGATTTAATAGGTTTTGAGGCAGCCGTATGTCTTTTGCTGTCAACCTATCATAAACAGAAGATTGAATTTCCACCTTTTATTTCACAATAATATCAGCTGCAGAATATGGCGGGAAAGGCGCAGAAATTTTATTAGAAAACTTCTTGCAAGTTTACTTACAAAAAACAATCAAATTTTGGTTTATCGTGCTCAAAACATTAGATGACAATGCACGTAATGATATGATATAATTCAAATGCACATTCTAACACCAGTTATCGTCTGAAAGCTCAATCTATGGGTGGGCCTGTTAAAGTTATTAATTCGGTGTAATAAAAACTTTTGCTACCCTTAAAAGTGTAAAATATTTTGGAACATGCTCAATCAGCAGCCTCATTTTGATTCTTAGCAAAATTATCACATTAGCAGTTCATGTAATAGTTCAAAGATGGCCCTTCTTATTCGGGTCAGATATATAAATTGAGTTTATTTTTAAAATAATAATGTATGTTCTGTTTCCAAATAGAACACAAGCCGGTGGTGTTAACAACCACAAATTAGTTGATAATCCACTTATCAGTATACGAACGGCGCTCACTATCAACTTGCTACTCAACAAACCACGAACTGAAAAGTGCACAATGCCGCTTATTCACAGTGAAAAACAGCGCGCAAACCGACACTGAAAGTGAGAAAGTAAAGCTAGGATAGTCTATTGGAGCTTGTGTTGTGCATTCTAACAATAGGCCTGCACATTCGCCGAAGCGCCTCGCCGATAACGTCATAGTTATTCTATAATTCTGTGGACTAATCGGTTCATTTTCATCTACTACTTTTATTATGTCAATACCATCCACTTAAAGAGAATCTGAAATCCTTGGAACAAAAGAATACGGTGGGAAAATGTGATCCTTTGTAACGAAACAAGTAAATAAAATACTTACTAAACTTAATAAGCAAAGTAGATTATATATTTTTCGTACATGTTATTCTCAATTAGTTTATAAGCGTTGTGATTGATGACTAGTTATTGATTACCTACAATGGTGAGGTAAGCTTCGACAAATTTAAGTATAGTATGACTGCCGAAGAAAATTATGTGAAGCATGGAATGATAGCTTGGTGTACTGGGGAGTGAATGAGTCACGGCAGCGAATCGCCTCGCGGTCGGTGCCTTGAAAAGTCGCCGAGTCAAAGGCCATAAAACTATTAACAGCCTATGTTATTTTATGTAAATAAGTAAATCCATTGTTACGTCTATGAAATTTGTATTTAAGAAACATTTAAGTGTTATGAAGTCAAAAGTAGTCAACCACAGTTTCTCGATGAATGTGTCTTTTCGATTTAAGTTGATTCATAATTATTCATTATTCATTATTTATTATTCATTAATTATCATTATTCATCATATTCATCATTATTCATCGTTAATTATTCATTATTCATAATTGATTCATATTAAATTTAAGTATTTCTTAAATTTAAATTTTCTAATACATTACAAAAAAAGTTTCATTTTTCAATTTTTTCTTTCTCACTCTGTTTTTATATTCAATGACAATTTTCTTGGTTAATTCTTGACAGAAAAAAGGAACATTGTACTTAGCGTATTCATATATGTGATCGTTAAGGCTGGTGGTAAATGGACAGAATGAACGATTAAGTGAATGCATTTAAATCTCGCTAATTTATACATTTTTTAAGCAAAGTTATCTATTTCATTGAAATATTTCAGTTTCAGTTTACAAAGGAAGAAAGAAAATAATTTTCTTTTATTTCCTAAATTATGTTATTTTATTGGTTGTACATTAATGATGAATAAATTTAAGCTATCTAAGCTTATTACTATTTTCTCATACTAAAATTTATTTATTTTTTAATACTAACATGTATTATTTTGTCATACTAAAATGACAAATTTTCTCAGTTTTAGAAAGTGGTAGCTGTATAAAGTATCTTAGTCAATTGTTAAAAAATCTACTTTCAGAAGTACCTAATTTACATTTGAAGTTATGTGGATAGTTTTGGACTATTGCGTTAAATTATTAGGATCAAGTTTAATATAGCACTTATTTTAATAATTCATAAGATTTTATTACTGTCGTCATTGATTTGAGTTAAGAAAATTTGAAAATTAAGAGATAAGAAGACATCTGCGTTTATTTGATTACATATATCTATTATATTTGCTCCTGAACGAATACAAGGACACAACAAATTGTACGACAGATTGGTGTGTTCTTTCTGAGGACATATTTAGAGACTATTGTGTTATTGATTGTGCCTATTGTTGCTCCCAAATAGTACGGTTGCTCTGAGGTTCTAACTGCTGTGTTACTGTATGGAAACGATCAACAGAAACGATAACTGTTCGATAACTAATTATAATAAAACAGTACCTGATGAGGTTTTTTGTGTGCCTAGTTATCGAACATTTATCTTTTTTACTTTTGTTACACTTTTTCCGATTACAAATACGAAGTAGTTAGACTTAGAAATGTTCAAAAGTAAAAGTAAGTCATGGACCTAGTTTTTTTGTAAACCGTTACGGAGAACGAATACATGTAATACATGTTAAATTTTTAAATGAGAAAGATTATCAAGTCAGTTTAAAAGTATTGCACGGTCAAGAAAATCGGTAATAAAGTGTTTTTGTTCTTTAACATTGATTGAATTTTTGAAAGGTTTAGGAACATAAATACAACACTCACAAATATAACTTTTACTACATAATCTTACATTTATATACATAATCGAAAAATAATAAATTATTTTAATAAATAATCATTATTAAAATAATTTATAATTTTTTTTTTATTTATTTATTTATTATATATATATATATATATATATATATATATATATATATATATATTATTTTATTTATTTATTATAAAACTGTTCGCCTTGGAATTATTCCAACAATTTAACTACAACTAACCTTAAACAGTTTAACCACATCTAATTTAAAAATATATTTATATACTCCTCCTCTTCTCGACACTGCCAAAAAGGTTGCAATTTTGGCAAAAATATATAACTGTTGTTTACAATAGAATTGCTGTGAAATAAAGCGACATAGTTCAACTCATAAACAGGTTTAGAAAAGTATCAGTTGTTGTGCATTTATCACTTACATTACGTTGTACCAAATGTACATAAGGAAAAATCAAAACTTTTAAAATTATTACAAAGTATGTGCCACGTGTCATTTAGCAGGTTTCTCGTAGGTTGCATGCAAAATTACAAGTCTGTATCTCATTTTTTGTCTTGAGATATCCTGCAGGATATTTTTGTACCTTGGATCCCCTTGTTTCGTCCAACTACGATTTCACAATTTTCAATTTTCAACGGCTGAAGTTTTCTACTAAGATCTATTTTGTCGACCACACACAAAGCGCAAGGTTATCACGATGGTTAGGTGGTTTGAAAGTGGCAGGAGTGGATTTAAGGAAAAACTGGTTTAACAGTCTGTTATTATTGTATCCTCTGAAGCAAATCGTAAACATAATTTATCAGGAGGTATTTGAAAACCTTTTTTTCACCAGTTCTCTATTATTTTATCACCTTACATAAAACAAAATTATTTTCACACACGTCATTTGTTCGTTTAATTTACCGTAGTGAAGCACGGGTACTTGTCAGACATAATTTACAGACATATAAACAACTTTATTTCCTGTAATAAACTCAAGTTCAATCCGTCAAGTTAACCTAACTGCTCTTAAGTAGTTAAGTTTAGTTTTTATCGTGATATTATTGACGATACCCTGATTAACGATGTGATTCATTGCTTGGTAGATCACAGCTCGGTTATAAAACCGATCTTCTATCCGTCCTTATTTATACTTCACTAAAAGAAAGCTGTAAAATAAAGACCATTACCTTTATTTAATTTTAATCAACTATCACGTTATTTGTTCTACAGTTCTTTGTTTGAAGATTTTTTGCGATGGAAGGATTGTGAAGAAAACAGGATGTTACCAGAAACTTAGCATCGTTCAGTGATTCAAAAAATCAGTACACTCCATTCGAGAACTGCAATCTGATATCTTCCTCTGGCAAATAACAAACCATATATATATATATATATATATATATATATATATATATATATATATATATATATATATATAATCTACATTTTAGTTATGTTTAGGTTAGTTATCAGGAAAGAGACACCTGAGGAAGATATCAGATGGTAAATTTCAAAACGTATTATTACTGATTTTTATATAACTGAACAATGGCAAATGTAGGGAAAAATATTGTTCTTCGCGTTAAAATAACCTAAATGTATGTATGTTTTTTTAACACAAAAAAGTATCAACAAATATTTATTTTTGGAAATACTCTAGGTTATATTATCTTCTTATAAAACAATTACTTTTAATGAATCCCGAAACATGCATAACATATTTGTAATTTGTCTGATTAAAGAACCTGGTAAATGATAAAATTCGGATAATGTTTAAATCTGTTAAAACGAATAAAAGGTGTCTTGTGACCAAAATTCAATGTATTTCAATTGTGTTAGTGCAATTCCCACGCGTAAGAAAAACAATTAAAATACTGTAGGAGTTGAGGACCTATTTCATTGCATCTAGTTTTTCGCGAATTCGATACAGGAATCCTACGGTAAAAATAAGAATATCGCCTGTGCTACTTTGTATGAGGGTCGAAATACGATTTCGTGTTTTTAAATCGCAAACAATAACTTGTCTTTACATCATAACTTTAGTTTGACGTCCTTAAATCACTTAAGTTACTTAAATAATAATGATCAACGTCGTCCAACGAGATGACTGTCAGCCAAGTAGATGGTTGTCATACTGATGGCTGGTGTAGTTTTAACTTGTATTTATGTCCCTTATGGTAGTTTTTTAGTTTGTCAAACTAAATCTTTAACTTTTAAAAATTATTGTTTAATATTTGACTCCTAACACTCTGCCATTTTTACCCTTGTTAAAACAAGCTCGGCTGACGTTTTATTTCTTTCTCAAGGGAAATTGCACTATCGATTCCATGGAAAACTAGGTTGTGTGCTTATACAAAGCAAATTGGCACTCGGCTCCTCGACTATAAAGCTCTGCTTTGTCGATCTTATACTGGAAATATAACTACATCACCGATTCCTTTTTGTTTTACTACCTTCGATGTTTGTTTTCTTTTCAGCTTTGTATGCCATGTTTATTCAACAACTTTCTTTTAGACTTTTCAATTTGTGCCTGAAATAGATAGTTGGGTTCCTTACGAAGTGTAATATTCGGTAGTGCACTTTCGGTTTTAGCGACACTGAATATAAGAGATAAATTACAGGCCACAGTACATATTACCGAAGCCCTTTAGGATTACTTCCGGTATTCGCCGAAATTGAATGCAATAAGTAATCTGATAAATGTAACGTACTAATAATATAACATAGACAAGGAGAAAATGTGTAATAATAACACGAAGATGACGCGGCTGTTGTGGTTCTTGTGGAATCTATACTGCAGCGCCGGGACTGGAAATTGCTCAGATTATAGCGCATTTCTCTGCTCTAATTAATATATCAATCTAATTAAAATTACTAAAATGCATATCTAAGATTGCAGATAAGTAATCAACTAAATTAGAGGATATAATCCATAATAATGGCTCATTTTAAATGTATCCTTTACGGTAATCGCAGATTTTTATATGAACTGGGAGACATCGTATTAAAAACTCAACAAAACTACACTATTTCATTGTATTTAATACTTATTTATAAATACGACCTAATAAAAGCATTTATCATAAAAAATGTATAAAATAATTTAAGAAATGTAATTTTACTTATTTACTATAGAAAGAACTTTTCAGCCAGTAATTTTGTGTTTAGTGTTTTAATTTTAATTGCAGTCCTTCGTAAACCCGCATATGTACTCTCGCAATGAGCATGAGTAACCATAGGCTTTTCAAATATACATCCTTTTCAAATGACACACCAAACACTCATGTAATAAGTGATATATTATATAAGTGACTGGAAGGTATTCTACATCTCCTGATCCATTGTTAAGTAAATGGACTTTACGTTTGAAGCGCAGTAGTTTGAGGTCCTCAAATTTGAGAATTAAACAGTTTTTTTTAACTAACAATGAATTAAATTAATGTTCTCTGTAAAATTCCATGATATTTTATAGTTTCATCTCACGTGATGTGAAACAAAGGCTCTACAAAAATGCTCCAACCACACTGTTTATCCATTGATGTAAAGAAATAAGAGGAAGGCATTTATTAATCCTGCAAACCTTAGTTTAGGCGTTTAATACCAGAAATTGATACATTTAGTACCATCCCACCGTCACGAATCGAACCACATATCGGAACCCTGCAAACAGGGTAGGATTATCCAGAACACTCAGGTACGCTACTAGTTGTTCCCAATTAAACAACCACCGGATTTATAAAACCTACTGGTGAATTCTATCCGGAATTTTCCACTGGCATTCTCTAGAATATAGCATACATTTATCATCCAGAAGCTCTAATGATTTAATAGACAAAAGCAGGAACTCACAGAATATTCGGTAAAAGTCTCTAATAAACGGTCCCGCGATTAAGCAGTCCATATGTGGACTTGGGCAGATTTTGTCCCCATTTGCCGACATGGATATTAGGTATATTCACCTTCATCATACTATGTTTTATGTAAAAAAGGTAGATTTTAACCAAAACTAATAATATTATTTATTATAAGAGGATTCATTTTCAAATACCCTTAACATTCTTGGGGGTGATTATTTACTACCAATAGTTAAAACTTACTGTTTTAGCTATTGTTACAAAATATTACTTAAGTGTTCACATTTACAGTGTCCTAGTTATGATTTTGGATTTTCATAAAATATTAAAACTAATACAGTCATGTTTTAATATATAAAATATTCCCTGAAACTTTGTTACTTAGATACATTAGATACAAATCCTCCCTCACGATACAAACTCACGTTACTCCCGTGGGAACAGACAATTGGTCTTACAGCAGATGTGGTAATTAACGTCGAACAGTGTCACGCTAAAGGATCAGACCTCGAGATTACCAGGATTACAAGTCCAGTACATCTCCATTTCCAGTTGATAACGAAGATTAGTGTACTGAGTGAACTATTCCATGAGGAATTACAAATTTGCTACAATCTTAAGTAACTATTTTGTTAATATCATACACTGCCATACTGTATAGTAATACAAATTTCATGGAATGTAGAAAATGTATAAGACATAATTAGTTTTGAAAATTAAAACTGTACTTTTTTCTCTCATTTGGATTTTGTCACTTTTATGCACCCATTCAAACAATTTAGTAAAAGGTTTGGCTTAGACAAACTTTAAGAAATGTAAAGGAAACAGGTTTTTCCGGACATTTGCCATTGTTCAGTGATACAAAAAGTCATATTTTTTATTGAGTGCATGTTTTAGAGTTAGTGAAGTTGGCACACAACAAGCATACATTTATACAAAAACATTTAAATGATTAGTGTGTTTAGTTAACTTAAGATGCAAGCTGGTTTTTCGCCGTCGCGACGGCGAATGCAGACCTATTGTGGACTGTATTCTGTCGTTCAGTTTTAATAATTAGTGTTGTGTTTATTTTTTTATAGTGCATGTTTTATGATTAGTGAAGTTGATACACAACATGATGGTTGTTTTTCCTGATTTATGCATATAAAAATGGTCTGGTATGATTTGTTTATTTTAATCTAGTCTGTAATTATTAGTTATGTTAGTTATTTACCTGAAGAAGAGATCAGATTGCAGATCTCGAAAAGTAGTATTACTTTATTTCTTTCTCGTATCACTAAACAATAGCAAATGTCCGGAAAATCCTATTTCCTTCGCAATCCTGCCATTGTTGGAAACAAACTTCAATAAAAGAATTTTAGAAATGGGTTTTTACCATTTCTGCAGTAATACCATAACTGCAGTATATACTTGGGTATGCTAAGTATGGTCATAAATTTACTTATTTGTGAGAGACTTCTGGTACTTACATGCCGTGCACTGCTTCATCATTGCAGCTAATAAAATTACATTATTCATCCCAAATTGCTCTTTTCATGGGTTCAAGGCATCCAGTATTTCTTCTAAGTTTGTCCATAGTACAACTGTATGTGATAATATTTGTTTTTAGTAAGGCGGCTTTCACCACCGATAGTTTTACTATCCACAAGTTTGTTTTTACCCATTTTAGTTTCAAGTTTCCCCATTCTCCTCTGAACAATGCCTATGAATTCAAGTTATTTAATTTCATATGTTGTGCAAATAGTTTAAAGAAAGTTATATTACTTTCTATAATCTATTTCTTTGATATATAAAACTATAGCTTCACTATATTACAATCTTAAAGGTCTGTAACATAACTCAGTTCGATATTATTGTTCAAAAGTAATTGAAATAAGGTTAACCATGTTGTTTGTCAATACATATTATAAAATAAAATGTTGAGTTATTATATTCCAGTAACCTGTTACCGTGGTAGCATTGTAATATACAACAATTTAACTAACTCAATATAATGTAAAATAGACTGATAAACTAGTAAATTTATGAACGTAATCATTCAAATTTGACTATACAACACAATTATTGGGTACTACGAATTCCTTACCTAGTATTGTTATTAGGCAATAGGCGCTCCGAAGTCCGCACTGAGGGGCAGGGGCATTTCTGATCGGCATTTTGCCGACATAAGATCACGTCCCAGATTGTCCAACTTCTCTGGCGATCACGTTATAAGATTTAGGACGTGATCTAATATCGAGAAAGTACCGATCGGAAATTCTTCTGGCCATCAATGCGGGTTTCGCTGCATCGCCATCCCGCACTTATGGCGAAAAATTAAAAAAATCCTCCAAGTAGTGCCCACATCACGTAAGCGCTTGTAAAGGTTATGTTTAACTTTAGTACTTCTAGTGACATGTTTACGATAACCTAATCTAACCCTACTTATATCGCATAATAACATTGCATAGTGTAGTAAATATTTCCATTGTTAATATATGCCTCATTACTTGCACGCATTGGTCTGGGCTGCTACTGGTTACCGAGTAACCCAAAACTAAAAAGTCTTTTGAAAACAAATAATTCAAACTAGTTGCTACTGAAACAACAGTATCCCGGTATTAGGTTATCACTGAATCGTCCGTTACTGGCACCAATACTACAGAAGTTCATATTTGTAATAGCAGCACGTGAAGTGGTTATGCCCATGTTTTATTTGTGTTAGACACGTTTTTACGTGTATTAAAATAAAACGTAATTTGTTTTAGTTAGTTGTAGCGAGGATTCTTTACTCATTAATATCGATATTACTCGAGAGTTCAATGCTTATTTATACTGCCGCCGAAAGATTTTCAAAGATGACCAAAGCGTGTTAAATTACTATTATAGTAACTTCAATAGAATTTCATTTACTCGTATTTTAACACAATATCCAAAGTGAAAATCACGTATGCTATACAAAACTAACAGTAATTTTTTTCTACGTTTATATTATTAGCCAGCTAAAATACATCTGACATGCAGAAATACCGACTAAACATAACCAAATATGTAATACTATGCAATACTTACTAAAATAGGTCTTTTATTATTGATATTAACCAATTGTATGCAAGAGAAGTTTGGCGCAATGGTCTCTGAAACATGTGTGTACACTATTTCATAAAATTGCATAACTTTGTTTTTACTTAAAATATTTTATAGCCAAACATTTATGATTTACTGTCAAATTAATCCGAATATGTCGCTTAATAAACATTAATAATAAACAAACAATCGATATTTATCAAACATAATAAACCGACATTCCTTTTATATCAATCGAAAATAGGTCAGTTTTGAAAATTGAACTCTATTAGACACATTGTTGGTGTACATGGGTGACAAAAACCAATGTCGTTTTATGACCACATATACTGAGATAAAATGCTGGTCCAGTTGAAACACCTGATCGTAAAATGTTATAGTAAACAATATAATGTATTTTATCAGTCAGTCCTACCAACTTTCCAAATAAAAGAATAACAGTCTTTGAAGTAAAATAAACTTAATACATAATCTAAAATAAAATAAAATAATGCTTTTTAAATTTCCTAACTAAGAAAGAAAGCTGCATAAAGTTGATACAGAATAATAAATATAATCTCACTTAATGTCGTATTTCATAATTTCGTCTAAGAAATTATAATTATTAGCTGAAAATCTAAAGCTGTAATGGTATGAGTCTGTTACAGAATTAGTAAAATTAAATTGTTTATATATTGCCACTTACTATTGTTCTAAACGTGATCTCGATTATTAGGCAACTTAGAACTAAATAAAAACCCTTCAACTGTATTGTAAAATGGCAACGGCACGAGTGAACGTGTTCAATGTCATACTTGTTAGGACAAATACAAATAGGACCAAATACCAATAGAACCTGGATATTATCTTGTTCAGTACGCTGCAATCGACTTTTCACGTAAGATCTGTTGAGTTGAAATTCTATTTAATTTGGCGTCTCTGTTTAAAAATTTGTGGTATAACATTTCGGAAATACCATAGTAAATACTAGTTAATAAAATAAAATAAAAGGTTTGCCTTTACAGTTGTAAAAATTGTTCTTAAAACTTTTTATGCATCTTCTATTTATTATTTCTTAATGGCATAGTACATGAATTTTACATTTATTCCGATAGTGCTGAAAGGGATGTTTGGTGTTCGACCCTTTGGCTTCCAAACAATTACTGTTCTAGCACTGAAAACTAGAAAGAACACTCTGAATATAAATTCTGGAATAGATTTCGATATATTAAAAAATTAATCTATGTAAATTAAAAGGTAGTGGTTTTGACATTTTAGCATTATTTGAGTCTTCTACTCATGCCCCACGATAAAACTTTTGCAAAATACAAATCTAACATATTTAAAACATATAATTTTGCTAGTTGCTTTCATTTTACGTACAAAGTTAAGTATTTATAGTTTTATAATAATTGAAATTTACATTATTAGACCTATATTAATATTTAAAATATCAGAACGTTATTCAGTTTTAGATTAAATTACCAACATATAACATTAGTAGGGGTGATTTCCAAACAATATCGAAATCGAGAGAGTGCAAAATAAAAATACAATGCGAGGATAACAATATTAACAATCACCCGTAACAATGGCCCCGAAATAAATGCAATTTGTTGATGTGTAGAATGTGCCAGTCAGTTTTACAATTCTACTTAATTTTGTATTATTACCTGTATTTGCGAATATTTGAACTAGAGGAGTCATTATAAGAATATGATGAGGATTCAAAATCCTTCACATATTTTTCTCAATAATAATAATAATAATAATGTATCATTTTTTCATTTAAAATAAGATAAAATATGGATTTTTAGACAGTTGTTAAAGAGGTTTTCGTATAATTATATGAATTATTACATTTTATTTTAAATGGTTTGGGCGAAATAAACATAACTATCATATCTAATTTAGTCTACGATTTTCGTTAAAATAAGTTTTCCTTGATAGCTGTTGATTTTAGGTATTATAAAACAGATTTATCGTAATAGTTAATTTTGTTCACAATTATCACACTTACATCATAGTATTGTCATACTTATGGAAATTGATGTTAAAAAATGTGATAAACTTGGAAATATAAAGCTAAATTTTAACAATGACGCAATATTTATGTTGCATTTACTCTTTTGAAAAGATTTACTTAAATTTACACCTCAACGCCAGTAACAAAATCGGATACGCTGGTGGTATAAGTTGAGACTAAAACAGTATTTGAATAATGAAGGATGGTTCGCAAGTCGGTCAACGTATAATTTACCAGACTCCTGCACATAAAAGAGTTGAAGGGATGACATAACATTGCACAGCCTTTGCGGCTCTGGTGTTAATATAAGTCTACCTTAAAAATGCGGAGTTCACATTACAGGAGCACATCTCCTGAATACTTAACACGCTGATCATTGTCTCATAAGTGTGAAGTATGCCGAACTTCTTCAATGTCAGATAACTATTCTGCATTACAGCGTAAACAACGATAGACAAGTGACAAGCGTACATACAGCATCAACCCTTATAGGGCGAGCAGCGAGCCGCAAAGTACGATGCGTCCAAGAAGACGATGCGGGTTAATCGTAGCGCGCAATAGTCTTGCCTAAAAAGACGGCGGACTATTTCTAGTCTGAATTTTACATGTTTATGAGTCTGAAAACATCTAAATCACAAGCCGGGAGCAAAAAATATTTTTTCAGTTGAAAGGTATCAGCTGTTTCGCATCAGCTATAAAAAATGTACAAGCCAACTATTTTCTGAGATCAACAAATAGCTGTTGCCTCTCAATTGTGACATGTTTGTTGATCCCGGCTTGTGCAAGCGTAACTTTAAAGTGGCCGTGCTCTCTTATGCGTTTACGGATTTCTTTAGAAAAATACTAAATATTTCTTTAGAAATATTATTTTTATTAAAAAAATAAAAAATAGTTGGTATATTGTACCTTTTTATAACTATGCGTTTTTTTGTTTGCTTCGACAGGCACCATTTTGTTAATATTAAAAGAATATCACGCCATAATGTTTTGTCTTATACCTTACTACATAAGTGTAAAGTTTGGTATCTCTAGCTTTCCTCGTTGTAGAGATAATATTTTTTGTAATAAATACAAAATTGCGACTAGCGGCTAAACAACTCATTTCTTGACCTTTGAGTAACAAGAATTTTTTAATTTTTGATGAAACAAAAAAACACAAAATAGACAAATTAAATATTTTTTATTCTGTACCCAATAAAATTTTTTCTAAATAGACTTATTTTGTTTATAATTTTATTTTCAGTAATAGGGTATGAATGTATTTTGAATACTCTATGTATAATATTTTATAATATAATATAAAATGTTTGCATTATCCCTATTTCAACATTCATCTTCTTCAATACACTCTTCACAAAAATGTAACTAAAAATATGTGCCGACAACATTTAAACATGTTTGCTGCCCTAAAAGGGTTAGACAATGCGCTACTTTGATCTTTCTTAGACCGATAGCCCTGATCCCTAGTATAGAAAAGATCGTTGAAAAAGTTTTCATTCACAAGTTTAATAAATATCGGCATTCAAATAAACTAATAAATGAACTACAATTTGCAGTTCTGAAGGGAAAATGAACAGATGAAATACTAAGGACATATGACCAACTATATAAATACAAAAAGGATGATACGTATTGATTTGGTTATTAATTTATCAGAGGCGTTCGACAATATTCAATTTGAGAGAATATTCTCTTAAACTTTGGCATGGTTCAAATCATGTTTAAAAAAACTTCCATTAAAGATTGATAATAAATATAGTAATGGAAATAATGCATATACGGAGTACCACAAAGTTCTAATCTAAGGCCAGTTGCCCTGATAGCCCTGACATTATAAAATATTTACAGTTGTCAAACATGTAAGAATGTTTACCTTTGCTAATTATTTTCTTATTATTTCAACCAATAAATATTAAACTATTACTCAAAAATGCTTCAAAATTATGTTAATTGAATATGCATGACTCTGATCTCATAATTAATTCACAAAAATCCATGTTTATAAATATACTCTTAAAAAATAAAAAAAACTCTATATTCAACCATCAATAACATTTCATAAAGCACAGGTGAATTGTTTGGAATGTCTAAGGATGCTACGACAATATTGAATTTCTATGACTGTAAAAAGCTTGTTTTGAGTTTTTGTGTTGTAGCTTGTGGATAGTTTCAATTATTTAGGATCATAATCCATAATGAATTGATCTGGGATAAACACCTGGGGAAAATTAAAAACAAGATATTATCCAGTCTGGGTGGTATATACAAACCACTAATCTATAAAGGATTAATAGAATCAATATTCAGATTTGGAATAATTGCATATGGAACTGCATCAGACTGTCATATAAATAGACTTACTTCTAGAATAAAACATAAAATTCTAGACATACTTTTTGATATTGGAAATGAGAACTGTGAAGAATTTTTAAGACTCGCTTATATACTTTTATTCAGGGATTTGTATAGGTACACTGTATTGGTAAACTATTTTGGGGATAATGAATTTAAGATTCGACATTTTAAAAAACCTTCAACTTAAGACTCATTCCGCGATATAAGGTCTACCATCAAAAACAAGAATTGGAGAATTATTAACAACAATTATAATTCTAAAACCATATAATATAATTTCTATTGAATAAGATAATAAAATTTGTATATATGTGGTTATAATGAGAAACGTGTAATTATTGTACACCGATTCACTTGAAAATTGTTATTGTCTTACAACCCTTTTTTCAACTTTGATGCCTAATTACTATTAGAGTGTTCTTTGTTGTTGCATATATATTTATATATTGCCTAGGCCTATTTATAGCACTTTTGTGTGTATTATATTGTATTAACTTATTCATGTTATTTATTTATTCAGTAGTTTAAGTGTGTTGGAGTTTATCAAAACCATTTTTTGGTATAAAAACCATTAAATGTGTTGGAACAAATTTCATCTATCGCACAATTTTTACTTACAGTTTTACTAATTGTAACTAATTATGCACCATATAATACATATTATTGTGCAACAGGACCTCGCTGGCAAGTAGTACTCTATTTAGCCAGGCTTATTTTCATGTAATATTTTTTATTCATGCGCATTTTTTCATTGCTATGAGCCAAGTGTTTGGAGAATGTAGTAGTATAGAGTAATTACTCACAGAAATTTAAGAGTAATAGACCATGAGTATATTGATTAAACATTGAAGTACTACACCTCGAAGGAGAAATGTGTTATTCAGACCTTTGCTTTCACTCGTCGACAAAAAAAACAATAACACGAATTAACATCAAATTAGTAATCACCGATTAAGAGTAAATTAGTGATAAATTATGTTTTAAATTGCTAACTATGACAAATTGCAGGAAAACTGTATCCCTCGTTTGAAGAATACATAATTATTCAAGGAATGATCATGAATAAAATATTGTACTCCTATGCCTTTAGTCATAATCAGCCGAAATTCTGTAATGCTATCCCACAGCAACTATAACTATTGTTGAGATGTTACGGAATTAAACTAAGTCTATGTAGTAACGAGGTATTACAGGGCTACATCCAGCGTAATTAATCGCTTTAATATTATATCGCACAACACAAGTACGCTTTTAGTGTGTTAATTTATAATTTATATATTCCACCATTACACAAGCAGTAATTAATAACTTATAGAGTACATCAATATGGCAAGAATATTTACTTACTCTCATTTTACGCAGGTGTACTTAACTAACTTCAAGAGATTGCATCACTACATCACGCGTGACTAATTATTGAGAGTTACAGCAATATGTCACTAGTAATTAGTCACCAGAAAATTATAGCAATATGTCATGAGCACATGAGGACATTACAGTACTAAATCACTTATAATTAACTGCTGAGTTAATGTATACATGTACGCCATGAATGTAGTCACTGAGGTATTAAAGCACTATCCCATCTAATTTGGAAATTAAAGCACTGCATAAGGATTAATTAATCACTAAGACAGTACACCACTACGTCAAGAGTAAACAGCTGTTTTACGTTGAGAATAATAAATCACTAACATATTATAAAGGACTACTCTGTTGTAACTAATTGCACACACACACACACACACACACACACACATTTATTTAATGATTTATATATATATTTATTTATTTCTTTATATATCTATATATACTTACATATATAAGTACACTGTCATGAACAATACTGATAGCTAGACTACTGAAGCACCATCTAGGTAGAAATAAATCACAATGGTATTATAGGACTACGTCCACTAAGAACCTGCAGAACTATGCTAAAAGTAGTTATCTTTAAGTATTACTATCCTAAAAGTAATTAACCACTGAGATATTAGAGCACCTTTTGTTGTTCTTGAAGGATATTACAGCCATTATTATAAGACATTAATCGCTAAATACCATTAATAGTACTTCATGAGTATTTCTAAGATTGTGCAATACTATACCACGAGTATTTAATCATTGGTATAATACGCATAGCATTTATAGTTGGTTGCAATTTTAAAGAAGTACCCGAGAGCGTACGCAGGTTGTTTAATGTATTATGGTATTTATCTAACGTAAATGTTATTTTATGTCATGTCATGTAATTGTACAATAAACAATTTCATTCAGTACAGGTTCTTGCGGAATACTAAGTTCTATGTCTTATCTACAGGCCAATTAGTTCAAAGTAGTCACGATTGGCACCTCAAATTTTACAGGAAAGTTTAAAAAGGGAAAATTACCTTATTTTATACGTATATTCAAATTACGTAGTTGACATTTTAACATTTGTTTGCTATTTTCGAATATGATGTTTAACTTTAACATTTCTTAGGCTTTGGAAACACTTATTTATCCATTCGATTTTGGAATACGATTCTAAAAATTGTTATTCTTGAAATGTTTTATTTACTTAACCGTTTAGCCGCGTGAAGCGCTGACAGTTTTCTAAATAAATTTCAATGTTGACCTCTATATTGAAAAATTGGTTACCGGAGTAAAATATTTAACTACGTAATTGCAATAAGTATAATAAATACAATTAAGTTCCCAATTTAAATTTTTCTATAACGCTAATATTTTTTGAGATCTGAATGATAATATTAAATGTACAATGGAATTTTGTACTTAATGCATATCTTGTGCATATCTTGAGACGCACTTAAAAGCATTTTTCACTCAAATCTCAGGGTTCCGCTCAAATTGCCTCAGTAGGCTTTTCATACTTACATATGTATATATTTTCTTGATCTGAACTAAAGCAAGCTCATGTATGGCATCATAAATATCTTGGACCGGAAGTAAATTACAATGGCTATAAGTGAACACATTTTAACCGAAGAAGACTTCTTAGCCTTCGTATGTACTTTCTTAATCGGAGCATCAACACAAAATCTGCTATTGAATACGAAAATAAAGGAATTAAATCCTAAAATTGGGGGTAAATTTCAAGGCCCGGAAGTATCAACAAGCGAAGCTCAATCCGGGCATCGAAAATGCATTCTAGCTAGGAATTTTCATACCAAGCAACATCTAAAATATGAGCCAATCGCATTTCCGCTTAATATCTGAAGTTTTCAATTATGAACACTGATCTAATATGTCTGATTTCGTTGTAAAAGTATACAGAGTCCCATATTTTAAAACATCATACAGTGCGTTAAATAAAAAGCTAAGGATTTCGACTTTAGGAGTTTTCTACAAATTGTTAATGATGTTAATGATTGCTTATGATGTTCCTTTTTCTAACAGAAAAGTTCATGCGAAGCCTCCATTAACTTCCTGCTATTTATGATCCTAATAGACGTGTATTATTAAATCAATAAGAACAATCTCACAGAAAAAGTAAAGAAACAGAGTAAATCATAATTGTAACGAGTACTATTACTTATGTTACTTTACCAAGATTACGTTTTGTTGTTGTTCAAGTGATTTATTCATAGAAAATAAACAATCTTCTCTGAAAGTAAATGACGACGTCAAGAGCAAACATCGACTGACACTCTGTTTGCTCTCAGAAGTAGCTGAAGACAACAAGGGAATTGCTAATGTACTAAAGCGGAGCCAATCCATTAGTAAATGGTTCAGTTGTTACACTACACTTATTATTATTGAACTTCATAATAAGTACTTATTTGCTAAGTACAAATAGGCTAGAAGTGTTTGGTTATTACAACAGTCCTTATTTGATGCCATTATATTATTAATTTATCAACCATGCGTATCAAATCAACTAACTGTAACCCGCGGCTTTACTCATTTTATGACCGCTAAGCGTGATTCTTGATGTATTCTTATGAAACCGTACATCGCCGCTCGCACACCCACAGCAAACCATCAGGGAAGCGCGCGCCCATGGTGGCGAACGGGATGCCGATCAAAACAAAACTAGGTAAAAAAAGAACACCGTGGTCAGTATACTCCAGGTTCATTTACTAAGAACACCGCATAGGCCTATCCAGTCAAAAATAAATAAATATATATATACTATAAATAAAAAAAATAAAAAGTGCCTGCAGTAGTATACCTCAAACAATCCTCGTCAGGTGCACCTGCATACAAAAATTAGAAACACCATAATTTTGAAACAAGAAATGCCAATTCCACCCGGTATCCTTCGGCTAAGGGCGGGCTCCTAATGAAATCCAAGAAATAACTAAATAATATCTAAAACTAACTTAAAATTAAATAACAAAATATAAACTATATATATGGCAACAATAACAATAACAAATAAATAAAGAACATAAGCAGGGTATCACAGAAGACTAGAAGCAGGGTGCCGACTAGAAGAAATTTCCATCATGGTGGCCCTCCTTCAGCAGAGCGCAAAAGCGAAGGTTCTCTGCGACCCACGCATGATGGAGAGATGACAGGAGGAAACAATTCATCTCTTGGACCTCATCAGTGAGGGGCCGTAAACTTAGCCGCACATGTCAGAAGGAAAACAGCTCAGCAAAACTAACAAAAACACTTAATTAAACAAAATTTTAAGCTGGAGCTACTCCTAACTTGTACACCACGGCTCGGAGTCCTTTGCCACTCTACCGGAAAAGCCAAACGCCTTCAAATGGTCAGTGGCCTCTGCAGCCAATAAACCACACACACATACACTATATAAAACACACATGAGCCGGGAGATATAGGTATTGAACCGGCTCAGACTCCCCCCCCCAAAAGGAGGAACTCCCCTCTGTTAATTTCTTCAAAATGAAGAACCAAACGAAATGCCTCTCCCCCCAATGGTTGAAGAATTTATAAACCGGAAACCCTGAAGTCTGCAGAAGGTAAAACCAAGAAAAAATCCAGTTTGGAGGCAAGAAATCCCTCCAAGAGTTGCGTGGGTACAAAGAAGAAAACAGGAACCTTGATCAGGAAGAAGGAGCAGAGGTGATCAGGCCTCTGGACCTAAAACCCTCCCGCACAGACTAAAGAGAAATCACGGATGACTCCGGCAAGGCTTCAGATGGGATATGTGCGCCTTCCTGAAAAATCTTCCCGGACTGAGGATCTCCCAGTCGGGCAGTCACCGGAGTCAGAAACTTCAAGATGCGGTGGGGACCAGTCCACCTGTAGCAAAGTTTAGCAGCTCTTTTATCCACAGCCGAACTGACTGGGTGAGCCTTGCAGTAAACTAGATCCCCCACCTGGAAGGGATTGGCAATACGACCTCGGTTGTACTTCCTCCTTACTAAACTCCCTAGCCCGAATGAGATTCCGCCTGGCTGCCTCCCAAGTGGCTTTCACATTGGGAGTACCAGGAGGTGGCAGAAGATCGCTAATTTTCCAAAGGTTCGCCAAAGGGTTTGTTTGGCGGAAAGCCAAATAATAATAACTCGAAAGATACCGCCTTGTGACTTTCATGCTGGGTCCGTATTAAAAGGCAAATTGGATTCCAAGGTACACAAAAGGCAGTGAGAGGTCGAGACTCGTGTTTTTTAGAGAATCTGATGATATGCCTGATTAAGATCAAAAATGGAGAAATACTTGGCCTTACCAAACCAGTCGAAAAGCAGAATGCAAATCGGGGAGAGGCACGGAGTCAATTTCTATCTGAGCATTGAGCTTTCGACAATCCAGGACCAATCTGGACTTCCCATTAGGTTTCGGCACTAGAAACGCTGGACTGGAAAAATTTGAGCAAGACGGCTCGATTACCCCACTCTTAAGTAAATCATCAATCAATATTTCTCAGAATTTCCATCAAGGCGGAGCAAGCTTATATGGAATGGGAACGTAACAGGACGGGTGTCTGGTAAGACGAATCTCGTATTCCAAGAGATTGGTCGTGCCCAGTTTTGTCAGTTAGGACTTCAGGAAAACTGGAACAAATCTGCCTTATGTCCCTCATCCCTCTTTCGGCGTAAGATGTCCTAGTTGGTCAGGAGGAGTCAAGCTCTTATCTTCCATCTCTAAGGCAGCAGTCCCACGAGACTCGACATCTGAAAAGGGAACGAGCACCCGCCTGGCGAAAGCAAAGAAAACATGACTGGAGGCCAAATCCAAAATCATGCCAGTTTTTCCGATAAAATCTGCTCCCAAGATGAAAGGAAAAGTCAGGTCCTTAGCCACCAAAAAGCTCCAATCCCAAGAGAAATAATTAATTTTGATGTGAATCTGGGCACTACAGATAATAGGTAAAGGTGTGCGTGAAGCAGTCCAGCAGATAAGTGAACTAGGCTCAACCTGCCGTGTTAGCCCAGAGGATTTTAGATCTTCAAAAAACGACTAAGAAATCAGGCTGCGTGCTGACCCAGAATCAACCAGGCCTTCTGCACCACATTCCCCACAAGTACATCCAGTCCAGTTGTGGGCAGGTTGAGCGGGCAGCCCTTACTCCCTGCGCAGCCAGAGCAGCAACCTCCCCTCTCGGCCAACGATGATAACTGTCCCCAAGTCTATTTCTTTCTGTTTTCTTTCTGTTCTGCATTAAACCAGCTACCCTTTTAACCATCAAAATCAGGTACATATATTTGCCCCTCAAAATTACCTTTACGGCACGAGTCGGGCTTACTCGTCCGCAAGCTTACTAGTTTTTTTTTATTAAGTGGACAAAACGGTCTAATATGTCCCACTTGCTTGCAGCCATAACAGGTAGGAGGCTGCCTACGGGAAGGAGCAGCTGCTGGCTCAGACTGCACCGGAGCATGGACCGTCCCCGGAGGCAAGTGAGGAAGATGCCTCGACATGGCCTCCCTTTGATCATCCGCATCCTGAACCCCTCTAGAGATGATGGAGAGGCGGTCCAAATCCGCAAAAGATGCGGGACGGCTACAAAAAAATCAAACGGGAGCGTTCTTCAGGTTTAATGCCCTCCAAAATAAGGCTTACCAACTCCGTTTTCGCTCAAGCTCAAGCGCAACACCCGGGCTACATCCCGTATCTCCCCGACAAAATGGCTCAACGTCTCGTCTGGTGCCTGAGACGGTAAACGCGTTCCACCCCCGCAAGCGCTCCCTAACCCGAGCAGGTACAAAGAACTCCAAGATCTCGGCGTGGAACTGGTCAAGAGGTGGCACCTCTCTTAAGGCAGTCTAGAAGGCGATCAAAAAGCGGCCTTAAGGAAAACTGCGCTAAAATCTGCATAAGCATGGCATCTGTCATACCAGGAAATTCTCTTAGCTTAAAAACTTCCAGAAGGAAATGGATAAGTAAATTAGTGTCAAGAGCCCATCAACTCTGGGGAAGTGTTGTAAAACACTCCCCAAAGGATGGGGCAGTTTGCCAAAGCTAGAAAAGGAAGGCACAACTATAGATGATGCCTCACCAGCCGCTTCAGGAGGGCCACTACCCATCGGAGACATAGTAACTCTGGGAGGCTCGAAAGAAAGAGCCGGTAGGATGGTTAGCAAAAGTAATGGTAGTGGGAACCTCCGTTGGAGTGACAGCGGTAAATAGTATCCCCCTTCTTCTCTTTCACCGAGCGCACCTCACTCAAACCATCTAAGGCTTGTTTTAATTTGTTACTGGCCGAAAAAGCCCAACTTTTAATATCAGAGTTTAAACTAGGAGCTGACATAAGTAAAACTATTCTGTCACGCCAATGTAAAAGCTGAGAGGCCAATCTAGCCTTAGCTGACCCGACATGGGAAGTGACTCAAAATTAATATCGTCTTCTAATTCCTCCATTCGGGTTTTACAAAACTCAAATTCTGTGTTAATTTGGAACTCTGCATTCCAGCTGCGGTCCAACGCTATACAAGCCCGTAATTGAGCTCTTAATGCCCTCACATCTCCCTCGGGCTTCTGTCCTCTCGCCAGGACCTCAAAAACCAACTCGGCTTGCGTAGATGTTCAGGCACCAGGGAAAACGCCATACCAAACAATTAAGACAAATAAATACCACAATAAACAACAAAGCGTACGCAACAATTACTTAGTAACCTAAGTGGACTCAACTCACAAAAGCTTACACTGACGAGGTCCAAGTGAAGAACTTAATAACCGCTACCTAATAGAAGGATACCCTGCAAATATACACTAACCACAACCTACAAACACAGAAGCAATAAATATAACAAAACAACACATTGATAGGGGAGAAGTAGAGTACAGTTAGATAAATTTAGCGGTTAAGCAATTTAGAGTCCCTTGCTCCCTGCAAAGGTAAGTCTGCAGGAAGCAAGACACTAAACCAATTCCACCCGGTATCCTGTGCTAGGGCGAGCTCCTAATGAAAAAAAAAATTGTGTACTCTAACCTCCCCTACCTAACACTAACCTACACCAACAAACAAAACCAGAACTGAGAGACAGCTGAGAGAGCAGCTAACCACGCTCTGCTACCATTGAAACCGTACATCGCCGCTCGCACACCCACAGCAAACCATCAGGGAAGCGCGCGCCCGATGGTGGCGAACGGGATGCCGGATCAAAACAAAACTAGGTAAAAAAAGAACACCGTGGTCAGTATACTCAGGTTCATTTACTAAGACACCGCATAGGCCTATCCAGTCAAAAATAAATAAATATATATATATATACTATAAATAAAAAAAAATAAAAAAGTGCCTGCAGTAGTATACCTCAAACAATCCTCGTCAGGTGCAACCTGCATACAAAAATTAGAAACGCCATAATTTGAAACAAGAAATGCCAATCTCCACCCGTATCCTTCGGCTAAGGGCGGGCTCCTAATGAAATCCAAGAAATAACTAAATAATATCTAAAACTAACTTAAAATTAAATAACAAAATATAAACTATATATATGGCAACAATAACAATAACAAATAAATAAAGAACATAAGCAGGGTAATCACAGAAGACTAGAAGCTGGGTGCCGACTAGAAGAAATTCCATCATGGTGGCCCTCCTTCAGCAGAGCGCAAAAGTGAAGGTTCTCTGCGACCACGCATGATGGGAGATGATGACAGGAAGGAAACAATTCATCTCTTGGACCTCATCAGTGAGGGGCCGTAAACTTAGCCGCACATGTCAGAAGGAAAAACAGCTCAGCAAAACTAACAAAAACACTTAATTAAACAAAATTTTAAGCTGGAGCTACTCCTAACTTGTACACCACGGCTCGGAGTCTTTGCCACTCTACCGGAAAAGCCAAACGCCCTTCAAATGGTCAGTGGCCTCTGCAGCCAATAAACCACACACACATACACTATATAAAAAACACACATGAGCCGGGAGATATAGGTATTGAACCGGCTCACTTACATTAACCGTTTACTAGGATCCGCTAATTATATATTGATGAGACCTCATAAAATCTGATGTTGCACATTGAGAACTCTGATTAGGAAGCTTTATATTAGTGATAGCCATTTTAAGAAATCCACATCATCATGATCATTTCATTCTATTGGTATTGGATCTTCGAATACAACAGAGCCATCACTATAACTTGTGTAGCTTGAGAGGTCCCGCAACGAATGTCTGAGATGAGTGCTAATAACCAGAATATAGCACCTCCACCACACCATGTACTATATGTACCAAGCTGTGAATTCTCTATCTCAATTTGGAAGCCATTGGATATCACAACTTGTTTATAAGAAAACTGGAGGTCAGTGATGGTCTCTAGAAAATACGTTACCATAGGAATAAATAAATCTCCACTTCAGTCTCTCTTGGAATCACAGAAAAAAAACTATATAAAATAATACAAGTCTCTCCTGTTTACTGGGTCTCGTTATTTGGATAAACCCATATATTTCTGCATACACCCTAAACTTATAAGGTCTGCACCAAGCATGATATTAGGCACATTTTTTACCATAATTCTACCCAAGATCAGTTATAGCTATTGGAGGAACATCTACCTTAGGACTTTTTCCTTTTCACTCACAGGGGCCGGCAGCCACCCTTCAAATCGAACATATGTTTACGGTTAGTCCATAGGTAAATAAAATCACTCACTTGGGGGAATCTTAATAACTGTATAACTTAATAACTTTTCATCATCAGTGATCCAGATCTGGAAACCTTGTCTTCCTTTCACTTGTACGATAAGGTCGATCATCCTCACTATAACTACGAAATATGTCACGCAGTTCTAATGTCCATAATCGAAATGTGGTAGTAAACATTTGTGGCTACTGTAATCCTATTTTATACGTAATATTCTGTATTTCTGTGGTATCTATACATGTCATTAATTTTATATACGTTAAGTTAATAGTATATGGATTTTCACATTTCAAATATTCAGAAAAATAGTCGAGTTTAAGTATTTTCTTAGTATCATTTATACACTCACGTAACGTTAGTATTAGAATATTAGAATTATTTTTAATGCACCTATGATCTGTATGGTCTTCTTGCCATCTGACATTAAAATTATAGTAGTACACTAATAAAAGAGACATTTGAAGCATTTTGTTCAGACAACTTTTAAAAGTAGGTTTATATTAATATGTATTTTCCATCCTGACAAATACACATGTGATATATTTATTCCATCAAAAAGTGTCCAACAAAGTTAATTATAATTCGTACAACAGTTATTAAAAGAACGTCAAATCTATAATCTGATTAATTTGCTTTAAGTTATTATCCTCCAAGAAGTTCATCCGGTCCCAATCTGGAATGAAAGTTAGAAATCTTCCTATAACTTGGAACTAAGTGCAACAAAACCTCATCAGTAACTTCAAGGGGAGTTGCTTTGTTTCAAATCCCCTTCTTACGTAAGATTTATATGAATATAACCGTGTCCGAATGTGCGAAACACATGGGGTTGGTCGAAGTAATGAATAATCGGTATTGCAAAGCTAATTAATTGTGGCAAATAAAATTTAAAGCATTACTTTAAAATGTTAAATAAGAATCTAGCCTATACTTAGCAAAGTTGCTGCCAAAATAGAGTACTAATGAACTTAAATGATATTTTGGTGGTTGAGCCTGGTAGTTTCAATGTTCTTTGGAATTTTCCCTACGAATTAAATCAATTAATACAACTTTATAATGACTTCCCATCACGTTGATGTCGACTCACATACTGCGGCACGGCGTCAGCATCTTGGCTCGACATTTCAGCTATAGTCACAAAAAAGGAGATTAAAATTAAAGCTGGAGAAGAATCATTCTACTCGAAGTTGAAGTACTAGAAATTGATTTCAAAGTTGAACAAGAACTCGCATAAAACGAAACCTCGACGGTATCCATTTATCGAGACAACTTACAGTCACAACAACGTAGCCTCGTCAGGACATCACCACAACTTATATCTGTATTAATCTGGCATATAAAACATCATCAGGTAAGTAACTTTACTGTTAACTTTGTATTACATTAAAAATTGTAGTCTCGCATGAAAGGCCTAATGTACAGTACAAAAAAAATGGATTTTTTTTAAAGAAATGAATCCATTACTCATATCTCATAACTCTCATTTTTTGTACTATACATACCTAATGTATAGTACAAAAAATGGATTTTTTAAAGAAAATAATCCATTACTCATATCTCATAACTAGATGTGAAAGAAATATAACATAAAATACAAATTAGATCTTAAATTACATATCTACTAAAGTTATCATATCTCATTCATGACCAAATGATACATCTCATACAATTATAATTATTGTCTGTTGCTTCCTACCAGGAATTAAAAATTGTAAATATTTAAATGTTTGCTATTACGAAACTTTATTTTTCTAGAATTATGGCGTTCGGATTCAGAATTCATAGCTGTTTTCAATTGCAATATTTAAGTGCATCATTTTACCATAATACTTTTTCACTGTATCAAAACCGAACCTAAAACAAAGTTCATATTTTGTTGAATTATATAAAACGCAGTTTTATATATCTTAATCATGTTCACAGTTGTTTTAAAGAGATGCAAAATCATTTTTATATTGTATTATTATATTTTATATTATTAAACTTCAGTGTTATAGTGTATTAGACACTAATTTGGGCTTACCAAAAAGTTTGGATTATTGCTTTCTTCCAGAAGGTACAAAGATGCAGAATTTTTCGCTACAAATCGCTTTTTTAAGATGATAAGGAAATTGTGAAGATCAATTAATAGTCATATTTTCTTTGTAGTAATAATTATAAATAATATTCATAACATTTTTCAACTGCCATTATGATCCTAATTCTTGATTGAAATATGTATTATGTCTCAAATGTGAGATTATGGTCTTTTGAATCACATTATAATCAACCATATGGAGTATTATAAATGGATTAAGAAAATATTTTTCTTTCTTTATGCCACTTCAAGTACTACCTTGATCTTCCATCATTTTCATTAAATACTAGCTGCATTACACTACCGTCCAAGCACTGTTTATTTATTATTGATAAAATTTAAATGTAAACAGATGTTTCAGAAAGTTTGTCGAACTATAGCTGTCAACAGCTGTTTATCGCTAATTTAATTTGAAGTATGAAACGTAAAAACAGCAATTTTTTCTGAATTCCAAAATATTCCAGATAACTTTTCTTAACTTTTTATTCATAAAAACGTTCCTCAGATTTCAATGAACATTTTACAAAAAGAATTAACCGAATTTGTCCAGCCGTTATCGAGATTAGCGCTTACCAACACATTTCGCCATTCATTTTTATTTATAAGAAGATTATGTTATTGAAGGAGCTTATACAAAATATTTTCTTTATTGCTCGGGCATTACACCAATGATTTTTTGACTGATTCTACAATCTTTTCTATAATATAATAACACATTAAGGTCTTTTGTTCAGTAAATAATACCTGGTTTTTTAAACCAATTGTTATAGTTGATGTTTTAGGTTTAACGGGGCTTCATAAATATTTAGATTCTCATATTGTTAGATCATAAATTAGATATATCTAATTTATGATCTAAGTAAATAACACTTTCATTATCTATCAACAGTTATAATTGAATACAAGCATGTGTAAAGGCCGTTGAACTACAAAGAGTAATATTATGAGTTTATATGTATAAAAAATGGGAAAAATGACAGTTTTACTGACTATTGCGTAGTAGCCTTCAAATAGTAGTGCAATCTCAACTAAACTTGTTTGTAACTTACAATGCTAAGATATCTATATATAAGCGTATATTTTCATATTCAGCATAAACCATGAAACCTGTGTATGTGATTAAAACAAAAAGTACTATTCTAGTTCTACAATTTTATTCCATTCTATTAGAGTAGTACATTTTTACTCTAATGACGAAACCAAATCGTTGAATGCACTATGAATACTATTTAAACATTTTCATTGATTCAAATTCAACAAAGAAATGTGGAATTGTGCACATAAGGACACATAAGGTACTCTAAATTGTCCTCTATTGAGTTAGGGTGTGGAACAGGAGTGACTGACAGAGAAAAGTAAGGCGTTGTCATGGAAAAGGTACCAATGGTATTATAGGAGGCGCAACGAACCCGTGTTCATTGCAGACGGCATACAAAATACAGTACAATACTGTATACTCCGTTTGGTCAGTAGTGTACAGATTGCTTAAATTTATATTGGCTTATGCTTAGATTTACAAATTATACGGAAATAAGGCAACATGTTATTTTATTGTACATGTAAAATACAATAAGTATTGTGTGAGTTTTACCTCAAATGAAGCCAAATACAAAATCAAACCATACAGTACATTAAGAAAACTAATTAAACATCACCATTAAATCAAATTTAGCAAAATAACTGTGCACGTGTGCCCGCAAGGCACTCGAAATTGGCTTCTCTAAGGTTTAATGAGAGGTTTTTTACAATATGTATTTGGTAATATTAATATATTGCCTAGTATTATTTACTGTACTTTCTTTTATCTATATGTATACAAAAAAAATTGGGATTGAGGGAAACTGTTTTCAGTAGTAATAGGAATTTTGGTGTGGTCTAAGTTCTAAAAAGTAAGAAAAATTCACAATTGGAACAATGTGTACACACTATTACATTAATTATATTTCTCAAGGAATACATTTTTACACTTTCAAATGTATTCTTCTTCAATTTTTAGAGTGTTAAAATCCTACAGGAAGTTGACATAAGACCCCTAAGACAATTTTTCTTCTCACATTTTAATCATTTAATGTCGCCAAGAGACAAAATATTTATATAAGTTATGTAACAAATATTAAACCGTATAGTCTATAATAAATTATGGCGTTGTGTAAGTTCGTAATTTACAAGTAATACTTTTAAAAAGTAATACTTTTCTGTTCCCGTTATAGAAGTAACTATTCGCCAAAGGTTCTATGGGGCCAAATACATTTTAAGCAAATATTAAAGATATTTTTAATTAAATTTACATTTCTTGGTGAAATTTCAAGGTATATATTAGCCTAATTTTAATAGAAACGCATAGAAAAACTGTTTGAATAAAATGACTATTGGGTAATTTAAGGGTTTTATTTTATTAAACTGATTATGAAACCGAATTATCCTTAATACCTTCTTCAAAATTACACCCAAAGCAATAGCTACTACCAACACATTGATGCTAGTTTCACAGTTTCGGGGAAGGTAAATATAATTAATTTTATTTACGCGCTTTCAACAACTGATTTCATAAATAATTTGAAACGATTTCAATTAAAGTTTGTATACGTGGTTGGATTATATTGAATAACGAAATACATCGGTATGTTATACAATATTTTAGATTATGTTATCCAAGTAATTCTCAAGGCATTGGGTTTTGTAATAATTACTTAACGAGTTTGAAAACTACGAGATTAAGGGAATACTACAGTAAGAGCTTTATATATATATATATATATATATATATATATATATATATATATATATATATATATATATATATATATATATATATATATATTTTATATGCAATTGAATTTTGTTTTGCATATATCTATTTTATTTACTCCTGAACGAATACAACGACACAACAAATTGCACGACAGATTGGTGTATTCTCTCTGCGGGCACATTTAGAGACTATTGTGTCGTTGATTGTGTCCATTGTTGCTTCCAAATAGTATTGTTGCTCTGAGGTTCTTAACTACTGCGTTACTATATAGAAACAATATAAAAAAACAATACGAGTCACTATATAACGAGTGCTTCTATATAAAATCGTTGCCCAATACCTAATAACTTCAGTGTTATTTATAGGCAGACACATACATGTATGAGATAACAAACCAACATCAAAATTTACCAGTTATATTAAATTTGTTTGAATACCATTGGAAAACGGTGGAGAAGATAGTTACCACTACCCATTTCATAATCAATATAATTCAGTAGCAACAAATTCGTTACAATTTGTTCTACTGATGCACTTTTATATACGACAACAGAGACTGGCGACTAAGAGGACTTTGATGTTCTCAGCATCCATTGTCAAAGAAAGTTGGTATACGTAGTTTAATGTTTCTTCCTGAAGGCGCTAAGTCAGGACCCTTATAAAAAAGTCTCACTTTCGCCAACGACGTTAAACTGGCTGGTTGAAAGTCGACTGGCCAATCAAAGTCTCGCAATAAAACGTTTTTAACAATAAAAACCGTGACAGTCAAAATGTCATAAAATCACCCAAAACCATAATGAGAATGAATTAAAGGGATACACTGGGTGTTGGAATTGCACTGAACTGTCTCGGGTTGACGAGAGTATAAACACCCTGACATTTTAACGAAAAATATGAGAAAAACATATGTTTCCGAGAAACAAAATACCTACTAAGATTGAGCGTAATGACTCCTAGAACGTAACTTGTTCATTGCGTAAAGCCAATAAATAAATAAAGTCAAAAAATAAATTTACGCGTTATATGACATTAAATATATATTATTTTACAGCTTATTAACAAAAAATATAATACTAAAAGAGTCTTAAAATTCTGCTATAATATTTGGCATCATAAATTAACAAGAATTTGTAGACATTCATATGTCTCATGATTTAAAAGAAGACTTTTATTGGTCTTTGATAAATTCGTACTGCAAGTCTGAATGGTATTTTGGTATTATCCGCAGGTCACCCGATATAAGTAGGTAGATACATACGTACAGGTAGGTATTAAAATTATAAAAGGTTAACCTTTACAAGCCTTTACGTCATCTGAGCTTGAATTTAGGTTCTATCTTGAGGGATATTTTTCATTCATTGGCAGCGCAGGGTGGCGCAGGAGGCAACTCAGAAGCCCACACTGATGGTCATGATCATTTCCGATCGGTACTTGTCCAAAGTCAGATTACTTTGCACGATCTGGTACGTGATCTGAGGTAGGAAAAGTACGATCGGAAATGCCCCAGTGCGAGCTTTGGTGGCCTACATTTATGGCGAAAAACAAATCCCCCAGGATAATATCCAAATTCGAATTCAGTGAGTTTACACTTAATCACGTGGTGAAGGTTAACTTTAACTATAGCACTAGTAGTGAAATATTTATGATAACCTAATTTAAACCAACTTATATCAAGTAATAATAAGTAGTAAATAGGGACAGTGTGGCCTCCGAATATTATAAAAGTACCGTCTAAATTTATCTGATAAAAAGATAGAAGACATAACAGAATGTAGAGTTATTCCTGACACTCAAGGAATGCCATTTTTATTAGTTTACATAGATTTTATTCATAAGCTTAACCGTTTTGGACGTAGTTATTTTTAATCTCCAATGCATATAGTACCAATTATTACTACCCAAAGTAATATTTATTTCATCCAAATCAGCATTGGCTTATATAAGGTGAGAAATGGAACAATCGAAGGAGGACCTAGAGAAAATGTTTAATTGTTTTGATCCAATTATTTTACATTCAATGTTTCCAATATAGCATTTTTACTGAGATTTACATAAAATTCTAGGTCCTCAGACACTATCATTGTAATCATGTAGTATCAAAGAACTAGATCTTAATTAATGAGCGATGCAGCATAAATGATTAGGCGCTATTATAGACCACAAGTTTTCCTTAATTTCCACACTTACAATAATAATAATAATAATAATAATACAATTAATAGTGCCCGTTTAAATCATAAATATTAGTTGAGTTATTAAACACTGCAGCACTGTTTACTTTGGCAGTATGATGTTGTGATATGATATCTCGAAGGGTAGTGATGTGTTGGAACCACTTGTAGCCATGGAAATGTCATCCATAAAAATTATTTTACCAACGCTTAAGAACACTCGATCGCTACGCTTAATGTTATACAGCTTTTAATTCGTATCAAAAGTAAATAAGACAAGTAAATACTTGGAATGTACACTCAAATTTTACATTAGAAATAATAGAAATTTAGTTTTGAAATGAGCAAAGTCAGTTTAATAATTCAATATTATAGCCCTTATATTATAGCACGTTATATATGTGCAGATTTGACGAAGCAGCGTAGAATCTTACAAGCGTGGGGGGAGTGACTTCTCCAATTTGGTGGAAAATATTGATAGCACTTCAATATTTAATCTAAGTTCCAGTAGTTATCTATATTTAAAAAAATTCAATTTTGTGGTGATTGCCAGTAACCAAAATCCGTCATTTTAAAATAACGTAATATTACTGAAAATAATACTAATATAGTTTAGTACACGTTTCATGTATTTGTAAGGTTACTTTTCATTTTTGATCTCCTATGTTTTCTATACTCCTAATTCCTAATATTCTACTACTTTGAGTAATGTATTCCTGGCTTGTCTGGTACATGTCACACAAATAGTTACTTCCTCACATTTTGTGTGAAGACATATGAGAAATCTTTATGGATAATACTATTGGAGAATATATATATATATATATATATATATATATATATATATATATATATATGTTTTCCATTAATAGATTATTTTTATTACTCTTAGGATTACGAATTAGGATTATTACAGAATCAAAGTGTTAGTTGGTAGTGAATTAATTTTTACCACTAGTTCTTTTCTCAACAGTAACACTAACATTCCCTTGAACAAGCAGCTAATGATGTTTATAACCACTCAATCATTATACTTTTAAAAGGACTTTGTAAGGAAGAAGAGTTCCTCAGCTGGTATACAAAGGACGTGAAGAGGCGCCACCATCAATCCTGCTATCAGCTGTGAGCACTTGCTGTCGCGTCAGCCGCGTCTCTTGCCAACATCTCCGAAATAGATTCTCTTATCATCCTTAAGTTTCGACAAACAGAACTGAGTTCATCCTCTTGCCTTGAAATAATCGGTAATCTATTTGTATGTTTTAGAAATTATATGGACCGTATAGTGATATCAAAAGATCGTTAAAAACTTTGTAAATGATTTTTATAGTATGATTTTACTGCACAGTGATACTTTACTTTCATACGAATCAAAATTAATTTTGTCAGCAAGAGTATATTTATTATATTTGACGACTAGAGCTTGATGGCTCTGAAAAAAGAGCGCGCGCGCGCGTTTTGTGTGTGTATTTCTTTAATGAATCTTCACAACATTGTGTGATGGTAAAAAAGTAAGTTAATATTAGATGTAGATGGTTAATACACAATATTATAAAACAGCATTCTATTGAACATAGTTACAAAGCTAAGGAGAATCCTTCTTTTTTTGTTTGACAATACGGTGATTTTTCGGGGATTAAAAGACTAAGCGTATTATCGTCCTATGTGAAATAACTTTAAACTTGCGAGATTTATGTAAATTTTTCGGGTTTAACGCGCCTAGAATAAACCGGATGCCAAAATATCTCACGGCTCGTATCAGTCCACGGACCGAAAGCCAATTTTGAATGAATAAGCACACAACTTACTCTTTCTTGAATGGCTCTTGACTTAACTTGTCCAGTATAACTTCATCTTGAGTGACTATTATAATTGACTTATCTTTAAATTTGAAATTATTTTGAGTATGTAGAAAAGGTATAACAACAGCAAAGCCTTTACGTTGTGATGTCAGCGAGCAGAAACATGTGTTAGCTCCCGTTACAGGGAGAATGGAGGAAAGTGAAGTCCTGCGGGAATTTCACTTACTTTCACCCTTTGTTGGGGTTCCATCAAAACATATCATTCGAACCGTCTACTCCTTCCAAGTAATTTACTTCTATTGGAAATAACTGTAATATTACAATAGAAGAAATCTTTGTGTTGGCATTTAGATCAATTGTTTTTATTTACAAAGCGGATTTTCTTCCATTTAATTTTTTTACAAGCGGAAATGTTATGTAATAAAAAATTGTCTATTTATAAATATGTTCAAAATAATAATGTAAAAATTATGCGGTTATCACAAAATACTAATAAGTTTCGACTTCTACTACTTTCAGTACATAATTTTAAGTGGTTATTTATTTTATCATAGTTATTTAAAATGAACAAACTATGTTGTAGAATATGCAATATGAGAAGGGATTTCATTGAAGGAGGAGATCTTCCTATTGGAAAACAAATAATTTTCTTTAAAAAAAACACACAATTCTCTAATAATTTATATTTTGGTACGCAAGGCCTTTTGACATCAAAGATATCATTGTTACGTTTGAATCAAACAATTTGAAGCAGTATAAATAATTTTGCAATTTAAAACAATTATCAAATGAACAAAGCTTAATAATTGATTTGTAAAATTAAAGGTATAACAAATATTAAAATAATACATGCATAAAAGTTTGGGTCAAAAAGAATTTAGTTATATTTTAAAACAAATGAATTTTTAATCGGTTAAAATCTTTTGTTTAATATTTCATATTAATATTTGTTAATGTATAATGTTTTATAAGCGTCGAGTTCTTCTTGTTTGTAGACTTATTTTAATACTATACAGTTTTTAAAGATGTGATTCGTTTCTAATATGTGTTTTGAAATAGCTGCTTTTTTTAGTTTGTCCGCATTTATAATCAATTATTTCATCTTCTTCAAATGTGTTTTCAATGGTGGGTTTTGTCTGAGCAATGTAAATATTATCACAATTTATCACATTAAATTTTGTATGGAATTAAAAATTAATGGAGGATTGTGTGTTTCTTTTAAAGAAAACAATGAGTAGGCATATTTATTTATTTTCAAAAATTTTTCACTTAATTTTAAAAAAGTTTAAAAAGTTACATTTTGGTTATTTGCATTGTTTATTATGTTTTATAATAACAGTCACTATTAATAGTTGTGCACAACGCTTTAAATTCATTTCAAGGAACAATGACAATTAATGCGTAATAATTATTCAAAAAGGAGGATTATAGTTTTATATTATGTATAATTATATTCATATAATTATTTAAATACATATTTATTCTTAACACTTTAGCTTCAAAATAGAACTTTTGGGTTAATCAGAAATATCAGCATGTGTAATCTCTGAGAGTGAACGTATTTCACTCAATTGTATTTTCTCTTGTGATGAACTATTAGTATTTCTTTTTACGGATATTTTGGCGTCACGCCTAATTATTACAAACACTAATTGAAAACATTTTTGTATTTGCCCATGCTGTACGTTAGTGAATATATTAAGGTGTTATGCTAATCAAAGTTAGGTTTATTTCGTAAGTATTTTGTTTATTTTATCCCATAATATTCTGAAGTAATATTAGAAGAAAATGTGTTCATGAAATACCTGTAAAATATACCACCATACATAATAAAGCATCATTTTTATTTTTTATGTTTTTCTAGTGTGTTTTATTTAAAAATGTTTTTAAATCATTGGTGCACGAACTTTGTAGTAGTCCTTATTTATGCATTAGGAAGTGAGAGTGTTACCTTCTTACAATCTTGGTAACATATTCTACGAACACCGACTAATTAACTCAGATGTTAGCTCATGAGGATTACAAGGCCTACACAAGCTGCTAAGCACGTCCACCTTGTGGGATGCTGTAAAGTCACTGGATGGAAAAGCTAGTCCTTTGTATTGATCACCTAAGCAGATAGGGAAACAATTTGATGGAATTCTAGTAAGTCAGTAGGCCAATGACTTAGTAGTTAACAAATTTCGAATATTATGGATCCTTAAAATTTGTATAAATCTACATTTTGAAACTTTATCGCAGAATGAGTCAAATTGTTCAATTTCGGAATAATCCTAGTGTGGAGGTTGGCAGAAGTAGCTATCAATATTATTATTCTGGAAATATTTTTGACAATTGGTGTTAAAAAGATAGTACTATACATCTCCGTTTGATCCTCCTTCCCAGTTAGTAAGAGGTTATGTCTATTCCTTTCTGCTTTTAATTTAGTGGTATCCATAAATTAATATGATATGTCTCAAACTTACCAACTAATAAGCTCCAATAGAATTCTGTGATCTACACCTCCTCTACGTTTGGGACTGTCTATAATATCACCATCAGACAGTTGAGACATCAATGATAAATAGGCATGACGTATCTCCAAATCATAAGAAGTGTACATGAGTGTACTTAAGCCAGGGCTGTAAAATATGACCCATCCGATATTAACGTTCTTTGGCTACGCTATAAAAGTGTTTACTCTTTCCAGGATGCTCGAGTACTGTCTGAACGTAGAGAACATGAACCTGACCGCGATCCGAACCATTCGAGTCCTCAGACCTCTTCGCGCCATCAATAGGATACCAAGTAAGTCTTTTCAGTAATAAACATTTAGAAACATTACTTTTAAAGAAAATTGTCACTAAGACTCTGATGGCTCTTATTTATGTGTGTCCATTGTCCCAATATTGGGGCAGCAAGAAACTTTAGAAATATTTCTTTATATTTATTTTGACTCATAACTTGTTATAATATGATTTTCATAGTTTTTACATGACGTATACATTCTATTTTAGACTATATAATTAGTATTTGTCGTAACAAATCACGTTCCGGCTTACTCATGAAATGAACTATGGTTATTACTATTTATAGTATTGGTATTGGTTATTACTATTTAATCAAGTAAGATAGCAACTGTTGCACTCTGGAACCCTTGCCAACAGCATAGTAGTTGAGAGAAGGCAGAGAATGTGACTATGAAATAACATTTCCTACCTGATTATTTCGATGAGATCTCTTTTCCATATAAATAGTGCTTCCGGCTCAGTCGGAAGGATCAGGTAGATTTCGTGACAGCTGAAATATTATTAGTTTATTCTCATGTGATATACATGTACCCACTATCTATATCCCGATACCTTACGAGATTTTTATGTTATCAATATCTCTAAACCATCTAAATACAAACAAAATTTTAGTTAAACATTTTTTTTTTAATTCTATAAGCATTCCAGAAGACGTTTTATTTCTAGATTTATAAATAACGGAGTGGGATTTTTGTAATAGTTTAAATGGATGCCAAGTTCAAACGAAATATCGGTACTGGACTGACTAATGGAGTCGATATATTTATATGGTATTTGCTGTACCAAGTTTCAACTTGTTTCAGCAATGATACTGCCAGTTCTTAGTAATAAAAAGCTCTTTTGGGATTTACATGTAATCTATATCAAGAAACCATTCAAGTTAAAACATTGTTAATTAAAAGTTGTTTTGAAAATGTTATAAGCATTACAGAACACTTCTTCCTTTAGGTTCACAACTGAGTTATGATGTTTTTGAGGAACCGCCATATTGAGAATTGAAATATCGTTCTAAGTAGGCCAAAGAACATAGCCGAGATATTTTTTATATAAATGTATGTGCCAAATTGTAACTTGTTTGGACCTTTTCAATCATTAATCGTTTCTAAAAGCCGCGTTCTCTAATATATATATATATATATATATATATATATATATATATATATATATCTAGGGCGTGGATTTAAACTCTGGGCGTCATACTCTGTGAAGTAATGCAGAAGTTTTCCTTGAGTGTTACCATGAGGACAGCTATAATAGACTGATTATTATACAATCTACTTAACAACCCATAAATATATAATTGACCAAATTTTACCATGAATACATTTATTTTGTACCATATTCACATCTCCTTTTAGTTTCAAAAGCATATGATTCTCGATTGTTTTCATCCCAAAGAATTTTATTTAAACGTGCTCTTTAACTGGTCTCTGAGAATAATATTCTCAATGCTATTTCAAGCGCATTTGCAGCTTAATCGTTGCATTTAAGGGGGTCGGATAGTGCAAAACAAACATTCCCCGTGTTAATTTTGCTACGTTGAATTTTACAACCACTTAAATCATTATTATTTAGATATGCAGACTTACGTAGTATTCTATGTGTAACATGAAGGGAAATGCAGCTTTTATGCTCTTTTTGTTTAGGTCTTTTAATTTTATTTTATCACTTTAAAACTTATTTTACATAAAAAAGTGATAGAGCAGAAATATTTGTATTGTTCGTCTACCTAACTTGTTCCTTTATATTCTTGAATAACGAGCCGGGCTTTAGCTTCATATTTGATGTCAGAATTTTCGCTTTAGAATCTCTACGAACTTAATTTTGGTTAGATTAATCCTGGGATGTTTTGTAAAATTCTAATCCCAATGTTTGATTATAAACTTAGGAGTCAATATGCAGGTAAAGGGGACAGAGCTTTAATTTAAATATCGCCTGATTTCATTTAGATAATTCTGTATGGGTTTATAACTATTTACAGATATTGACAGCCTAATGAGACATATTGGAGTGTAACAATTCACCTATTTCATATTCATAGATTTTTCAATTCGAGAATGTGCATTGTCTACTTGTACGCATGTCTCCTATTGGAGAATATTGCATTGTAACTAAATCAGGATATTGTTAACAGCATTACATCGTTAGATATTAAAAAATTATTATGGGGAATGCAGGAATTTGACCAAGTCATCAAATCTGTTGTATAATTTTCAAACCAATATTTCTAAAAGGGCTAGTAATATTTTGCCATATATGTTTTCGTGTTGGTCATATTGTAGCTTTATTTCTTCTGATTCTGCTTTGCAATTTTTTATCATTTCGCAGGTCTGTTTTGTAACATGGAGTTTCAGATAAAACAAATATTCCATGATGCTTAATATATAATCAAGAAGCTGGTAAAATGTATTCCATGATGATTAACTTTTTTATATGAACTTTGTCCTTCTATCACACTTTTCTTTGTAGAGTCCAAACATGTGTCCAACACTAAGAAGACCCTCAAGGTATATATAACTTACTAGTTTTTGCTCTCAGCCTAATACTCAGCCTCTCAGGTCGGAAATGATACAGTGTAATTTTCGGTAAATTGAATATCACCTGTAGTTTCTTCTTCTGCAGTCAATTTATCCTCCTAGTCAGGATTAGATGTGTTACTCATACTTAAACATATACTTAAACTTGCTCACACTTTACGTGAAATAAATACCTAATTGAATATTTCCTTTTCACCTGAGTTATTCCCTGGATTAATGTCTATTTCAGAATAAAATCATCTGAAAAATCCTCTTCAAATAAATAAGATAAACTTTTTAAACTTAAAATTATACTTGTATTTTATAACTTCATTCAACAAACAAATATCCTTCAAAGGTATTTGAACGAGTATCTATGCCGAAACTAAATCAGCTGTGCTGCCAGAGCAGCTGATTTTCAGCAGTTAGATCTTGTCAAACTAAAGCAGATACATTTTGGCAGGTGTATCCTTATCATTCTTCTAATTCAGTTATTTTGCAGCAGATTACATTACAAAGTCAGTTCAATACAAAGGTTAGAATGGGGGTTTCAGGAAATGCTGTAACCTCAATTCCATAAAAATATCAATTAGAACCTAGTCAAAATAAAGGCATGGGAATGTCTTACAATAGGTTCGATTTCATTAATTACTGTATTAAGTTTCATTACTGTCCCTATTTTCATGTTTAAATAATGCTTTTTTTACTGAACCCGTAAAATCTACTTGCGCATATCAAGCCAATTTATTTCTAAATAACTATAGAATAATAATATTATTTATATATTTTTAGAATTTTACGTGATTTACGTACGTTCTCTAAACTTAAAAAAAATTTATTTCAGCTAGGAAGTTTTTGCTGAGGAACGTTGTGTAATTTTATGCTTTTAATAAAAAGTATTAAATTTTAAAGATGGTAACAAAATTTGATTAGAAATCGGTACACGAAACCATACATCTATCTATTAATGTCAAAACAATACCTTTAATTATAGGTTAAATTAAAAACCTTTAATTCAAAACAGCAATATGTTTTTTTCATCAAATCTGTTTTGGTTTCTATTGTTACCATAAATTCTAGGTAATTTAATAAAGGAATATTTGCAGGAAACACATTCATGTTCTCTGCATCGCAAATATAATGGAATCAGCGGAAGAAACTTTTGCAAAAATATCTCAGTTGTAAACAATAGCAGAGAGTAGAGGGAGTTTGGCGTCCCGGATATTACTGAAACTTATTTCATCCGTCCTATCCCTTTTTCGTTCTCTATCAAATGTAGCAGTCTCTTTTGTTTGAACAACATAATGTAAATGAATATCTAAAACTGTTCCAAATTCAGGTTTGAACAGTTTAAAAAAACGTTTTAAAACATACATTTTCAAAATAGATTACTTTTTATGTTAGCACAATTTTTCTTGGGTTTTATATATATTACTAGTTGTTACCCACGGCTTAGCAGGCATCATTTAAAATCAGTCCGCAGCCTATTTATTCAAAGCACTGTTGATGTAATATGAAGGTCTCCTATGATATTTTTGAAACGTAAGTAAGTACATATTATTTCAGAATTTATGGTTAGACGATCAGAGGTCAGAGGATAGACTAACTCTTATATCAAATTTTGTGACTATAGAAGCTTTTCTGGGTCAAATCAATTATATTTTCGATGCCACATCTGTCCCAGATCAAGAAAATATTGACAAATGTCCTAAATACCTACTTTAGTTTTTAAAATCCAATAGATTTGCCACGTTGCTTTGATAAATAGCACTATATAACTTATGTTTCTTGGGCTACTCCCTAGCTACAGCCCAAATTTCACGCCAATCCATCAAATCTGAAAAATTGTATCTAAAATGATTCAGTGACTGTACTACATGCTGAGTGTATGATGTAAAACTTACTCTTTTTTCAAATTTGGACTTTAGTGAATTAATTTCCACACGTTTTTTCTTTAATATTTTATGTATGTTTGTTTTATGTCTTACAGTTTTTGACACAAGATATAAAGGGAGGGAATGAAATCTTTGTTAGTTTTCTGTTTTTGTAAAATATAGCGATATTAAATATCCGAAATCAAATATATGTTGTAGCAGTCTTATATTCGTAAAATCAAAAAATAACTTCCGGAACTCACAGCTTACTCGCTTTAATATGCTATAATCAAGACTTTAAAGGAAAATCAAGTTTTTTTTAATATTCGTATTTATATTTTAAACCTCATAAAATAAAGAAATTTTCGTGACGAGTGAAAAAGTTTCGTCATATTCTAAAGGATTTATAAATAGCGTGATAAGTTTAAAATGTCTTTTGAAGTACTTTGCCTATTAAAGTGACTAGAATTTGGCTATTGATCATTTTAAAATAACTCAATCAGTGTAGAATATATGCAGATACATCATAACAATACGATTCATTACATTGGATTGTTTTCTCAGTATAATAAACCACCTGCCTCCACATTATCAATATTTTCAATTGGAGCGTAGAAATATATTAATAATTATTTTATAGGTATTCATTGTATCATTAAATGTGTGGTAATTTTGTAAACATATTTTATTTGTATCTAATTTTTTTTAATAAATTCGGTAAGGTTATCATGTGTAATTTCATTATTTAATCAAGTCAAATATGTGAACCCAATCGTCTTTTCTTATCCAATGCTCCTTAAAATGTGGCATTCAACACACAAGCAATTGGATTTGAAATTTTTTTGTCCTCATATTATGATTTCTTAATTATAGTTCTATTGCCATTTTGAAAAAATCAACATTTATTTGTATCACTTGCCTTTTAACAAAACGTTATTGTAATCATCCCTTTTGGCACATAGAATTTTGGTGTGTGTTTTTTTTAAGTCAGTCAATTACAATAACATAAAATTTTAATATTACTAAAAGCTGAAGGTGAGTAAGTTCTTTTCATAGAATAGAACCGCAAGTATATCATATTTAAATATAATGAACATATTTTTCTCATAACACCAATAAACTTTTGAAACCCGTCGTACAAGTAAATATTCCTATTTTCACCATAACTAAAAATATAACATGCTTCAATTTGTAAATATTTCCGTGTAAGAAAGGTTATGATCAATAGTCTTATCGATTACTTAAGGTCTTGGAGTTTGGGTTTTAAGTGTTTCCAATGCCTCCCATATTGGAATATTCCTCCAACTTTTCTAAACGGGGGAGGATTGCGAGGATGGTGATTTATTGCACTAGTATTTATCTCATTGAATACTTTAGAACTATCCTATCCTAACTGTAGACTATCCATCTGGGAGTTTCTTTGATTATTTATGGATATTTCGCAGCTAGACGGAATCGTACACAGAGATAACAACTACGAAAAAGCACTTCACACTTACAATGCTCATTGGAACGCCTATTGGATGCTGAAAACAGAGTTCGTCATGTAATTATAATAGAAACATTAAAATGGATCCATTAGTCGCAAGCTCACTACTGGTATTCGAGAGTAAATATTGATATTATTAATTATATGCTTATGGAAAGTATGCTGCACTGTAAATCCATTGAAATATACCCATGAGGGCAAACTAACTGTTGAATAAACAGAGCATGTAATTGAATCATCAATTCATATAATTTTAATACTCGTACCGTACGCAGCTAATCTTACGTTTCACTTTTGCATTTGATTTTCATGTCGACTTTTCTAGTTATTAATAACAACCCACTAAGCAGAAAATTATTAAAACCTGTTTATTGAACATTTTTCTAAATGTCAGAATTCGATATTGGCGAAGGTTGTTCTAAAACAGTGATATCTCACTATTTTGTTAAGAAAAATTTTTTTACTTCCTTCCAAAATGGTAAAGAGATGGTAAGTATTATGTACATGCAAAAGAATGTTTGCAAACTGTGTCAAAAAGTATTTGCTGCCACTATTCCAAAACGGTGCTATTGAGGCTTAACCACTAGATTAATTCTGTTCAAATAGGTATGTGTGTTTAGTTTGTTAATTGGCCTACCCCCAACCTTTGTAAATCTTAACATTATCGTTCGATTTATTTTACCTATCGCTTGTCAAGAAATCAAATGCTTCTATAAACTGTTTATAATTTTGGTTTAATTAAGAAAACTCATTCTGTAACTGTAAATATTATTGGTTATAAGTGTTTAATTGTTTAATTTAATTACGTTCATAATTATTTGTTGTTGTTATTATTATAAGTATATTGTTGGTAATGGATAAGACGAAAGGAAACATAAGTTTAGAAATTTACAACCAATACAGTTATTAAATAGAAAACTGCGTTGCAAGAACTGGAAATATCCTCAACCATCACTTTCTTTTAGCTTTCATAAACCGCGATGTTTTATTTTTCTAACTTATACCCAAAATATTGTTATAGTTTAAAAAATCAGTTTTATTTTAGGTGAATCGTTTAATGCGACTTAGTTTGGTATACTTGTAAAGAAGATTTTAATTCTAAAGTATTTAAATTTATATTAGGTTTTAAATGTTAGTAAACTTTAATTATTTCTTAAAAACATAGCTTACAGTTATTGATATACATTTTTCAAAAATACCAAATCAATAGGTTGGCTTTAAAAGCACATATGATTAATCCTCACTAAGAATGTGAATTTTAAAGAATATAATAAGACATAATTCAAAGAACGTAGACCAGAACGACGTCCCCCTCCCCCTCTCCCCTAAACCAAATTGCCCAAGGTTAGTGCGTTGAAGACGATGCATTTGTATATCGTGTTTAGTTCACCAAGGATAAAGTTTATTATGCTCAATAGATGACAATATATCAATCTTTCTAATCATATTCCAAACAGTACCTATATTTTATGGACGCATAAGCTATACATGATACTATATTGTAATTACAAACTAAACTTATTCCAAAACTTAATAAAAACTGAAGCACGTGTGTTTCGGGCACAAAATAAACCGGTGTTGGAGCGGTGATAATTCTCTCAAACAAAAAAGAACAGAAGCGAACGTCCATATCCCGACAAATGAGAACTACTGGGGTAAAACACGCACAATGGCTCATCCACTTCAATGTTCCCCAGTTGAATAACAATGATCGGTGGTTTGAATATTTCATCATGTGGATAGTGAACAAAAACTCACCGTCTGTTATGGACAATGGAACTAATAATAGTACCTCTGTAATTCGTTTTACACGTAATAAAACAGACGTATTTATTAAAATGAAGAACACTTGTTAAAATATCAATTCAAATCATATTTCCTTATTATACGTGAATTTGTTCACGTTTGAATGAATTTATTACAACTATTTACAGCTGAATATTTTGCTAAATTAAATTACTATTCATTTTATATAGTGCATAATTTAACAATTAGGTGCAATTCCAAATAAGAGTAATTAAACAATCCACAGCAGAGTATTATGTGTTCATTATGTCTTCACGCTAAACATAGGTCTTATTTATTCAATTCAACTTCAATGTCACATTAAAACTAGTTCAAAATTCACCAAATTCTAAGTATACAAAGAGTTTTGAGTTTGTACAATTCAGCTTATTAAAAGTCACTTGTACCCAAGGATACGTTGCAACTATTACCAATTTTATGTTCGATTGACCCTTAAGGATGTTGAATGGGTAAGTTATAATACATTATTACTCGATGGGTCAACCTATCTTATTCGATATATTTTACGTGACCAACAACACAAATTGATAAAAATGACCTCCCGTTTTGTGAACTAACGTGGATAAGCGTAACAAATGGGAGGAGAGTGTGACTATTAAATTTCGGCATCGTCTTTTAATATGGGATTCTATCCACCATACGTTTTATGTTGTTGAACTATATGAACAATCCTGCCACATACTCATAAACAAGTTCAACTTTATTAATATATATTTGCGTTTCAGAAGTTTCCACTTATGCTTTACGCTCTTATTGACTCAAACTGAGAAATGCATCACTAATTACGAGGGAATCATTAATACAGTTTAACTTGTACACGTTAGTCTACTAACTAACTAGTAACGTTTCAATGACAGCAGTTTATACCATAATAAAATTATTCAAATAGTTGCAATTACTGGTGTAATTCTAGCGCATAGACAGCGTGGACGTGATTCCATTTACTATCGTTAGCAGTTAAAATTGTACCATGACACAATGTGAATGTTAACTTAAAATAAACACCTTTAAATTCAGGCCAGGCATCTAACAACTTTATTTTCATATATATATATATATATATATATATATATATATATATATATATATATATATATATATAGTCTTAAAAAAAATCTATCCCTATTAAATATCAATGACAGTAACTAAACTATTGATATTTATCTGAGAGTTTTTTTAACTACAGACTTGACACGACTCTTAAATGTACACATTTTTTTCCATGAAATAATCAATTTATAATAACTCTTATGACAATAAACCAATAATTAAATACAGTCAAAGCTCCAATCCGGAACGATATAAAATATAGCATGCCAGCTACTACCTTCACATGTTGGTGTTAGCTTGATAAACAAGAGCCTTGACAGAATTAAACTAAATAGAGATTTCCAGTTTAAAACTCGACTAATCCTATTTTTCAAAGGCTTTAGTTGCAATGAAAAATTCACAAATAATCACTGGTAATTGAAATTATATGCAATACATTTTAAAAGAGTCTGGGACTGGTATCGAGCAAGAGATGCTGCTATCACTATTCTTTATAAATATAGATACCTAGATACCAAAAAGGTGAGCATATAACAAAAATATTTATGAGATGCAAACTGAAAAAATTAAAATACTTTTTCAATTTATTTCAATTACATTGGTTATTGTGATACAATTGTACTGTTATACTCATGCAATAATAAAATTAACATAGAAACATACCGAATTATATTAGCCTCTTCCATTTTAACATCACTTAAAAATATTCTTATTATTATCTTTTACAATAATCAATTTCTGCAGTGTGGGAACACAATAACAAATATAACTACAGGGTATCCAATATACTTGGTACTCAAACAAGTATATATTATATCAGGACATGTCTTGAAAACGTTGCCTGGTTTAAAGTACGGGTAGTTGAATATAAAAGGAAGCGGGGAGTTCTCAACTTGCAGTGAAGTTTCTGCTTGACTCACCGATTTTAATCAAGATTCAGCCACCATAACGGAAGTCACGTGTGCCTCAGAGGAAACTTTTACACTTCCGGCTTATAATTCCTCTTCATGCTGGAGCTTGACTGAACTATGTTAATGAGCTTTCTTAAAATAAAAAACAGTCTCTACAAGTCTAAACATTCCTCAGGCTTAAGTTATCTCGTTATGGAGTGCAGTTGTAGGATAAATACCTGAGGTAATGACGTAAGTGGGCTCGGGACTGTTAAAGTAGAATAAAAAGTCAATATAAATATTATGAGTGTACTCTCTAACGTTACACGTTGTGGTGGTAACACTGCCGCACATACACTGATTCCCATGTGTCTAGTCATTCTGGTTTTGCGACCAGAATTAACCGCAGTCGTTTGCTGTTTTACTGTGTTTTTACTGTTTGTTCGTTCTGAAATAGCTTATAAAAGAAATAGACCAGTAGGACTAAGACAAAAGGCACCTCGACTATCGTAAAATGTGAGGAATACAGTAAAGAAACCCCCAGGTTTAATGGGAAAGTATACGATGTGAAACAAAAATGCAGTTATTCTACGTAAGATTATTGTTGATACTTCAAAATTTCATAATAAATAAATCATTAATCACAAGTTGCTACGTTTATTTCAATACATTAATCGCTATATTTCTTCGTCATTTTTATGATTTTGGTACAACTAAATCTAAGTGTACCCTTGTGAATATAAATTCTACGAAAACACAATCCAATGATCGGATGTCAAAAGGATTGACAAGAATTTGCAGTACGGTGGTGAGGTATACCTGACCGGAAATAAGATTGTAGTCTCTCAAGATTTCCTGTTGCCACAGTGAGACTGTCCTTTGACGCCATTTCCTACAAAAGCACGTGACCTTCATGTGAAATGTATCTGTCCGCTACATACAAGTCATTGTATTTGTTTTTGCAATATTTTCTTAATGATTTTTGTCATCACCGTACTTTAAAACTACTTTAATTGGTATCAATTTGCACTTTAAATAGGCATAGAAAAAGAAAAATGAATAATAATATAAATATAGAATAATACCATGCGTCTTGATGTGGTTACTGAGGTCGCCCCTCTCTATAAACAGTTTTGGTGATTAATAGCGATTAAATAAACTTATTGCGTTAGCAATATATTAAACAGGGTTATAAAAAATCAACTTCTCTAATGTCATTTTATAATTGCACGTAAAAACGATATTTGAGATACGTTCTGATTATCAGTACGATGACCGTGATAGTAACCCACTTTGTGATTCGTCACTAAATCAAGAAGTACAAATATTTTAGCTCGATAGAGTCTTATTTATTCCTTGTTGCGGTTTGTGTGGGATCAATTCTGAATGTTAAACTGTGTTCATTGTCCATTGAAATGATTGTTGTGAAGCTTTGTTGAATAGTATAATTTAAATATTTATATTAGCGTTTTTGTAGACTGGTTAGTGGTTACCTACGTGTAGCCCAAGCCCAATATTAATAAATTTATTTGACATTTACTGAAGTTAGTTATACGTTATAGCTATAAAGAAGAAAAATACTTATCAATCATCTATTTATACGCAAATAACAATGGCAGCCAACTATTTGAACTAGTCTGATGAATTGTATAAATTATTTAAATTTCATGTAACCGCGGTTACTAAAATATACATTTTATGTACTACGTCAAGTTTTAGTCCAATAAAAGTAATGTATTTATCACATAACCAACATAAAACTATATATTTTCTAAAACTGTGTTAATTGTAAATTTATTTACTATCTCATGACTTTACATTTGTTTACGTAACTACCTTTTCTAACTACATCCCTCGAAAATTACGACTTAAGGATTAAAAAAATGGAGTATATAATTCTAAATACTAGTTTCTTTATCATGGTGGTCTTTCATATAAATCCTTAGTATTCCATTTTTATCTTAGAGTTTATTAGTCTCAATCTTATTGGCATTTTTTATTTTTAAAATGTATAACATTCAACTGTGATGCTTTATTATAGTTATTTATGCTTTAATTTGCTTTATTACATTATATACTTGAGCCTTGACGTCTTTCTAAGTAGTTTTCAACTTTGTTTAATCATATTTTAATTCATGGTTCACAAGTTGGAAGTCAATATCCGTACTTGTTGAATTGTACCTCACTTCAGGTTTTGGAAAAAGTGTAAAACCAAATTACATATACTCTGAACATAATTCAGCTAATCATAAAAGTGGGTACCTAAATTTATTTACTCGTGTGTGTTAATATTTTTAGCTGGTTATTTCTAGGAATTGATTCTCCAGAAATTCCCTCTCTAAACTGTTACCTTGTTAAGTCAGTGCTTCCTTAAACGTTGACGAGATCATCTGTGTAACAAAGAGAAACAGATCCTGAACTGAGGTGTAATAGCACGCTGATGATGTGCGAGGGTCTAGTCACGTTCGGACGTGTTTGAACATGCTGAGCAGTAGACTGAACGTGCTTCTCACCTTAATGTCCCTCCATCACGTTCAACCTTTGTCACGGCTACTAGAATATGACAATAGGTGTTATAATCACTGATCTATGCCGTGAATCACGTTCTGATCTATAACTTGGTTAAGGATAATTGGTTATTTAACTAAACTCTACGTGATCATCCGTCGCACCATCTATCAAATGACATTTATCATTAAACAAAGGTGTGTCTCTAAATTAAATATAAGTTTAAGATACAATCAGCTTATTTTTTCTATAATTAGATAGAGCACCGAGTCTGGGAAAAATCGAGAGAACATAAATATCAGGTGGAAGTTGTTGTCTATCAAGAATCAAAAAAAGGTAGCGTTATTTTTTTAAACGTACTTCAAATTGAGGTAGGTATACAAAATAATTAAATTAAAATATATGTAATTGCATCTATGATATTATAACTACTCACCTTTGCCTCTTTGTACAAATCCCCCTCCAATATGGCAATACGGTCATGACAAAACTTGTTATATAGACATCCATCCAAGTTTTAAATACTTTAAAAAAAGTACAATATATGATCATAAAGAAATTTGAACTAGACTGAATTAAACAAATAGAGAAAGGATATTTAGATTTACAACCCTATTTTCATACATTTTCGACTTATTGTTTACAAAGTAAATAGTGTTCCGTAATCGCATCTATAAATTTAGCTAGCGGAATTCATTTGTTAAAATAAGCAGGGAGTAAATAAGGGTCTATGACTAATATATGATTCTTATATAACTCTGTTTAAAGTTTGTGTGTTTTACGTTGAAAACATGTCTCTCGTTCAGATTAAGTTATAGTATTATAGTTTAGTATGGTTATTACTTATTAAAATATCAATATTTATATACGAATTTAGGTACTTTTTACAGTCTTCAGTTTATCTTTGGCCACTCAACCAATAAATCGGATGGAAAAACGGACAGATAACGACACGAAAACAGGAATGTTTTGTCGGGTCCTTAACAAACTTAGGTAAAGTCCTTAGGAAACTCTTAGGTAAAACAAATTTTAACAAAGGTCAATTTCCACATAACACATTTCATATCTTACTAAGAACTTCGATTTTTTCCAAGACTTGTTGGACTACATTTCATTTTGTAAAAGAATATCATAATTTGCTTTAATAATTGTGTTTATAATAATTATGTAGTAGATTTAGAAACTCATGTGTTTTATACTTAAATTTCTCTGGGATTACAAACATCGACAATAGCGCAAAATTCATTACCTAATAGGGTTGAAAACTCAAGAGCACGTTTAATCTCGAAAGCTCAAAGTTTGAGGTTATGTTGGCACACGAATTAAAACAGTTTGATCACAGTCACGTTCAGACACGTTGCGTCGCAAACAGTTCACTCATGTCGATTGTTGAGCACACTCTTGACTTTCCTCAATTAGTGCTGATTAAAATATTGATTGTCTCTAGCAGTTTGTAATAATACGTGTCTTATTTGAGCTTTTACAAAAGTCACAGAATTTTGAAGGCTTTGCACGTATATGAGAATTTCTGGTTCCAGTAAATTGTATTTCCGAAACCAATGTTGAGTTTCCCCTGTTACCACGACCAAGAAAGGTTTTAAAAACTGTATATTTATAGACGTTATAATTAACTCTTGACAGTATTTTTGTGTGCCATAGTTGACTTTGCCTTCTTTTCGTGATCAAGAAATGTATATACATACACAGGTCTGAGAAGCCTGCTTTTGTTTTTATATAAGTCTTTCTATTTATAGAAAAAGCTAGATAGTAACTTTACCTTTGATATCTACAATACAGAACTGAACAAGTGTTATATGCTAATAATCTCGCTAACATGTACAATTAAAGTATATCTTTATTAAAACTTATCTTTTTCTTAACTAGATAGACTGTGCTCAACAGTGTTTCAATAAAGAATTGAAATAAGAAGCGTTGTTACTATTAAGCTTACTCTTTGCTTTAAAGCAATATATATATAAGCAAATTTATAATGCTATAATAATAATTAATGAAACATATCGTTGTACTGTCATAAAATAATGTTTAATCAGAACAGTTACATTTAACAGGCTCTTTCAATTTGAAATGGCCAAATCTTATGCCTGCCAAAATCATGTGCAGATCATAAACAGTTATCCTCGTTTTCAAACATTTCAACTACAACAGCATCAACGCGTAATACATTATTTCGTGAGAAAATCTGATTGTGAAATCGCTAAAATGATAGTTTCCCATTGCCCAAAAAATAACTGCGACTTTAATTGCATAAACTGACAAAATATAATTTCTTGAAATTGAGGGGGATATCTGCAGTAAAATGTTGGTAATTAAAAAATGTGTTTTAATATTAGTTGCACCTCGTCTCTATAAATGTTCAGAAGCAAAAATCAATTTTGTAATTTAATTTATGTAAATTTCATAAAAGCGAAATTTAAAACTTTAATAAGCAATGGCATTTTACAAAATCGAATTATAACAATTACAGAAATCGTTGTCACAAATACAGCTGTCTACGTAAAGGTTTTCTTTTACCTCTCTTTGGAACTCTACATTGTTCGGAGCAGTTGTAGTTAGAAAAGATTGAATGCAGAGATTTTTATTTTCCTCAAAACCTATAATGTAAACATAAATACTCCAGGACATTTATATTCAAAATAAGCGTGTTTGGTATATGATTATGGCCTTAATTAGTTTTGTGTCAACGTCAAATTACTGTTTTAACCAGTGGTTTGTGTTAGTTTTCCCTCAGACTTATTCCATTTTTTTCCATAATCCAATAACGTTGGTCTTTTCTAGACAATTTTTACTGATAGCTTTAACTTCAAGAAATCTCATTAACATGGTTCATTCCAGTTATGATGTAAAAGGAAGTACGTGCCGGAAGTGTACAAAGATTTCTTGTGCTTGTAGAAACGTGATTTCCGTTATGGCGTCTGACTCGTGATTAGATTAGTACCGGTGAGTCAAGTAAAAACTCGTCGGCAGCAAGTTGTGAACTTTCTATTTTGTTGAATTTATACTTAAAATATCAATATTTCATTCAAACTTTGTTTAGACATGTTCTGATGGAATATAAATTAGTTCTTTTCGTCTGTTAATGCAATGATTAGTTTATTGATGGTGTATGATTAGCTGTATGTATTTTAATACAGAAATACAATGGAATAAAAGTAATAACATTTCTTTTTCATTTCATAAAATAATAAGCGCTTCCGACCATTAAAGCGTCTACAATGAGGTCGACGATCACTTCTGTTGGAAGTAAAGGCCACCTTAAATTTTCTATCATTGTTTGACATTGTAAGGAATTTACATCTCTGCTAGAACTCTATTTCGTTTCGGTATATCAAGGCCATGAGAAACTGATTTTCTAAGTGGAAATAATCGTATAACTCCCTCGAAGCGGCAGGTCATTTGTTTGTAACCGGTAGGTTGTTTTTGGATGATTCGCTTAGTATTTGTATAAAACCCGTAAATATATATAATTTTTTTTATATTAACCTACTTGTACGTGGTATCACTTTGCACCAACGAACTAGAAAGAATTATTTTTATATACAACTTATCACAATGTAAAATATTTTACGGTAGGCCAAAATTCAAAAAACCAACACTCTATTAAACGCTTATATTATTGATATTGTATATAGCAATGATATAAATATTACAATACTCATTTTCCATGTACTAGACCTCAACTAAATGTAAATGTAAAAGCCTCCTTTATCTTCCCCTCTCCCTATCTGTTCCCTTGTTTACGTCATAAACAAATTCAAAACATTATAAAACAACTTTTTTGTCCCCAATAATTATCCAACGAGAGCATAAATAAAACAAACTCTTAAGTATTAAAAACCAATTGTTGTACGTGGTACTGTTTTGACCCCACAGGACATTATTGAAAGAGAAGTTTCACTAACGTGAAAGAACCAAGGGTGCAATGATGTGATTGGTTGGAAAACCGGAAATAAGATTGCTGTCTCTTGAGATTTCCGGTTGTTCACCACACCGTGTTGTTTGCGACGTCACGTAGCCTATTGTCAGTAATGTCTACTATCTCTGGGTTCTCTTCGCGTCCCCAAGCCTAAAAGCGCGTTTCATCACAAAAAGTATTAAATTTATGATTTTATGCTTACTACAAGCAGTCTCAACAATAAGAAAGTACTATTACAATGTAACAACTACCTAAAACGTCATGTATTTATGATGCAGCAACAACATTTTTCCTGTATTGTGATAAGTTAAACTTACATTTTATTATCATATTTCCTTATCTAACACAATTGGTATAATCCTCAGTCCCCTTAATTATTACGCCATTTTGCCTTGGGTTTTGCCTTTTCAATCTTTATAACCAAGGCAAATATTAAATAAATGCTAATACAATTTTAACAATACATAGTAAACCAAATATCTTGATGTACATATAAAATTGTTATGTGTGCACGAAAATAAGTTATAATTGTGATAGTTATTACATTCACAAAGGAAATAAATGTATAAAAGTCGTGTTGAAAACAAAAATTTCCGCATGTACAGGCCAAGAAATTCTGTTTTCCTCGGCCCGAAGTTGCGCAATAGCCCACTGATCATGTGCAGTGGAGGGGGAAGTTACGTGCTCCCCTCCGCCGACGCCCGCCCTCTTTGCCAGCCGAGGTCTCGTCTACGAGGGGACGATGCCTTAGCACTCCCTGGAAAAAGGAAAAGCATCCCCCCTGGGCTCTGACGTCACGACTGGGGAGTGCTTATTCAGTGCACGGACACGGTTAAAGCACTCAATTAGTACTCCTCAGTATTAATATTTCCCAGTTATTGCATACATTCAAGACTAATGCATTACTGCTTCAATAGAGCAACCAAAGTATTTAACACCAATGTCACAAAGGACTACCGGTTTTCTGTTATTTTCCATCATTAATGTTATGAAATCAAACATTTTGAGGATTGGAGTATTCCTAATTAATACACTTTAAACAAATAACTAGATATAAAATATTTTTATTTATTTTAAGAGTATACATTTTAATTTCTTAACTACCCAATGCCATTATATACCTCTAATCCACGTTTTGATTTCAGTTGTTGAGTTATGATTAATTTATTTTTTATAAGAGCATTTAAAATATTAATTCTTATCTATAAAGATAGTGTATTAATAAAACTAGTTAATTGGCACGATAATGTTTAGCTGTACGGTAATATATGTTTCAAAATCGGTACACAAAAAATCTAAAATGTAAAATTCGGTAGATATGAAAGTAGTCATTTTGACAGCTAGAAAATAACTTTTAAAATGTATAATTATTCACGTGTTAAAAGGAACATGTAGGATATAAACTATTTTTGACAAACAAAATCCAGCCTGTTAGGTTTTCTATTGCCTAAACCTCCGATATATGTTCTAAAAACCTTTTTAAGCATATAAATAAATTAGATATTACTGAAGGCCAATAAAACTAACATTTTAGCTAATGTGTTATTTTAGATTAAATGCGGACATTTTAAGGGATAACAGCTTTTCGTGTTCATAGAGCTGTCATCGAAATAAAAATTAGTGACAATTGACTTGCAGTTGTTTCCTTGTAGATTTAGTTCGTGAAATGTCTAAACTCCGCTAATACTTCGTTGTTCATACGTGCATTACGAACTAATCTTACATTGAAAACTGTTTTCACCAAAAGTAATTATGTTCTTGGTGAAAACTGTACTGAAATTATGTAATAGGTGGACACGGGCACTGTGTTGATTTAGAACCCCCTTCTGTGATGTCAAATTGGCGTCACGAGCGAGAGGGTGCTATACCAGGGGGTGCTTAATCAGACGCACCATCTAGGAAACCACATAGAATCTCTCGGCTACGTATCCAATATCTATTTTAGTATATGAAAATAAGTATACCCTAATAAAGCGTACGTCACACAGAAAGTCTTCACTCACCTGCCGTGGTGTCTGTATTGATGTGCCATTTTGTACCAGCGTATTTATATTTTGCAGTTATTCTGTTTGGGCTTTGGTGTCGTGTCTCAGGTTCAAACTTGTTTATTTTAAACAGTCCTGTCAGCAAGTTTAACTTTGGTTTGTTCGTCATCACATTTCGTTGACTTGTTAATTTTTATGTGTACTCAGACTTGAGACCTAGTTATTGAATCTCAAGAAGAGAGCAGACACGTTGGGTAATTCTCCAAACCATATTTTTTCTATTAATTCAATCACTGTTTGGTCTTATAATGTAGTACTTTAGTCTTTGGTAACAAAAAACCAAGAAAAATATACGAAATACCGTATTTGTTTAGTTATAACTGTCCTTTATCTTAGTAGTAGGAGTTAAGAAAGGGCTCATAAATCGAGAGACCACGTGCTCAATTGCCGGTAAGTCAATAGAAATTTGTTTCAGGGTTTGGACTGTTTTCCAATTCAGTTCATAATTTTCAATTAGAATACAATTGGTGTAAAGAATAATCGCCTCTAAAAACTTTAACATGTCAATAGCTGCGTATATAACATTATTAAATATCTATATATCTTCTAAAAATGTATGTAGATTGGCAATTATCAAGATTAAAATTCTATGAATAAAACAAGATGAAATATACACGTTTAAAGAACAAGTAGTATAGCATATGCCATAAAGAGCAGATTTAATGTTCATTTTTATTAAATAAACCAGGTAGTATTACTGCTATATTTAAATTAATGTGTATTGTAATAAAATGTGCGTTGACAATTTAAATGAGGAGTTATAAGTTTAAGGAGTATTTAGAAATTGCATCAACAAAATTTGTGTAATGTACATCATAAAGTAAGAGCGACACGGAAACCACACTTGAAAACGTAACGACCGTGTTTTCTTGGTGTCCTGCTTTTAAACCCGAGAGAGAAGTTTCTGGCGAGGTCTTAGTAAATAAACTACTTGAAGCAAAGTTCCGGGAGACTAAGTCCCTAAGGACTCAAGTCGTCTCCGGTCACTTTACGGGCAAATGCTCTCGTTAGGGTTTGTGGCTTATTTGTGTGAGACCAGACTACACCTTCTAAGACATAATCGGTTTGTTGAAGGTCTGCTATCAAACATAAGTGAATGTTCCATCATTTAATGTTAAATTATAGCAATAATCTTAGCTAAATAGGCAGTAAAGTACTGACAAAAAATTATGTTTTCGACCATTTTGTTTCAAGACATCTAAAGTTTGACTCTCTCAAAGAAGGTTTCATTTATAACTCTGACCTGCCATTTTATAAAACTAATAAGAAAAAAATATTTTGAATACTTAAATGATTAAAAACATACCTGTCTCAAATATAAAGAGTGGCCATTACCTAATGTTAAAATCTTTTGTGGTTGTTAAACTAATTTTCTCCTGGGTGTTTGTGAGTGATATAAAAATTATATACATGAGTCACATTTGTGTTGTATTATAAACCACAAAGATTTAACAATACGTGTGGCCACCCTGTATATGCGTGATTATGTGTCATCTTAACTAATACAGTTTTATTAATTAAATTTGTACTTTTCTTCTCGCAAAGTTATAGTAATTGCTCTAAATAATATGTTCGAATAACTATAAGCTAGTGTTTTCCATACGCATAAATAATCCCTTTCCTTAATATTTGGTCTTAAGTTTGTCTAAATATTAAGATTTTAGTGTGGCTTTTACGCATCTTAATTATTTTAGAGTGTTTATAGGGAGTAATAGCTCCTGGTTATCTTCCGTTTTAATTTATATTTCATGGATAACTAGTAAAACTACATATAAACCATAACAATGCTCTCCTATCAAAAAAGGTAGAAAAAGGAGAAAAAAGCGATCATTAAGTTAAATCTCAAAACTCAATATGAGCGCTAATTCAGGTGGATTTTAAATTACTTCATTTTCTATGACATTACATTTTCTATAAATACAATCTCCCTCAGGGATAGAAGTGTTGGAGTCACAATTGTTTGTCTTCATGACCTCAAACTAGAGCATACTTAAAGTACTTTTAATAACAGCGTTACCCAAATGTACTGCTTAGTGGGGTGAATATACTATAGTCAGACAGATTTGTATCCCAGTTGGATATTTGATAACTTTGAGCGACAACGTTTGATTGCGTAACGTTCATATTATCTCTGATCAAGACGTAGACAATCATCGTGTGAACTCAGGATAAATACATATACCTCAAAATTGCAGATGTTTCCATAAGTTGATATTAAGACTGGTTTTTTACAATTGTACCTCCAGAATTAACACTTAAAATTAATTTTAATCTATACATTCCAGTACAGTCGGATTAAAATCAAATTTCATGGGTAACAGTATTGAACAAAATCGAAGGTAGTGATATAAAAACATCAGTTAAACTAAGTTTCGAGACCTGCAATTTCGTAGCAAACATAACGCATAACTAAAATCTAGGTTAAAACTAATAAATCATACCAAGGCTTACGACATCACTGGGTCACTAACGTTGTGACCTGTATTCCTTTAGCTCAGTTTATTAAATTAACATCCCAGTAAAATTCACAGAATTTTTCACTAATCGTTGTACACAAAGCCTAGAAAGAAGGTTCTTTCTATACGATGTAGTAAAATCCTTTATCGATACGATTAAAAGTTATTATTCTTTTGTGTTTGTCCAGTAAATTGTAAAGAAAAATTCAATTGTATTTTTGAGTACTTTTTTTGAATAAGAAAGGTAAGTTGAGGAATGTCTTAGAGATAGAGGCACTAAAGAGCTCGACACATAAACTTCGTTACGTAAGCAGCTTTGCTTGAAAGGCCGTGAGCGTCTCAGACGTTTTGTTTATAAATATTTCCTTTGCATTTGTTATTCTGTGGTGTTACTGGTACAAGAAAGGTTATTCTGTGAAGGTACTGGTATGGAAAAGGTTATACATAACAAATTATATACGGTATATACATTAATCAGAACTAAAAACAGATTAACTACATACCTTAAAAATGCTTGCATTGTTGACGTAACATAAATCATTGTTTAGAGCATAAATAATAAGAAAACCCCTTATCGAGAACAGCGTGATTTTTATCTGTAAAATTTAATTTAATATCTCTGAAACAGATAGGTGGTTCAAAAAGTAATATAATTGTAAAAATATTTCAAATTGCTATTTGTATCCGAAAACAATAAAAAAATATGGTTTTGTATTTAAAATTATTTCTTGTTCAGTCATCTTTCCAAAATGGCGAGGAAATCATTTCACTTAATATATAAACATATTATTTTTATTTCTGTTAATGTATGTTTGAAAAGAACTGTATTATATCACATATCTGGACAAGTGGGAGTAAGAGAAGGGAATACGAAATCAAATGAAAGTATACCTAGGCTATAAAGGAAATAAATATTTACATCCAGAATAAAATCTGCTAATTAATAAAATTTTATTTTATTTAATTAGTGGTAATTTTGTTATTGTTGTTTGAAAATAAATGTAAATAAAATTATTATTTATATTCAGATGTATTCAGTTTTTTCGTTTTATTTATCCAGAAGATAATATAGGTCAGACTTTCCATATGTTGTCGAAACGGGAATACAACACAAGACCAGTATTGAATATGAGGTTCACGTTTATTCAGTCTCTATATCACGAACTTCCGAATCATGTGACATCTGCACTCTTCGTGTCTAAAGTTTCGTTGTGCTTCATTCTGTTTTTGGATTACACTAGTCCGTTTTACAGTATTAAATATCTTGCTCATTTCATAGCGTCACATTGCTTCACTGGATTCATATGTCGGCTGCTATAAACAAGCTATTTGTCAATAAATTTAGTACAGATACATTGTTTGTACTGTCCCTCGTTTAAATAGTATTTTTAGAAATTACATTATTATAACAATTACCCTAATAATTTCATAACTTATAGTTATAACGCAGCTTATTTTTCATTTTAAACTTTGTAATTTTTTGTTTCCTTGATTGTTTATGACAGAATAGATTACATTTCTTTTCAATTTGTATTCACATTCCGTACGTTCTGCAGGTACAGAGGATTTCCATAACCTCTAATTTAATAATTGGTGGATATACCACAAAAGTACCCTTTCCTTCTTTGATAATATTAGTAACAATATTCCCTGGTGAATCTTTTCCTCCATAGTAAATACGGAAACTGTACTTACGGTGGCCAGTCCACCCACTGATTGCAATGACTAATTCTGAAAACCATTCACTGACTTTCATGCCCTTGGGCCGAGCTCTTATAAATGCTCATGAGTTTTATGCACAGGAAAGATGCAGTTTTGTGAACGGAAATCACTCGATTGTATATTCTATTAAGGTTACTGGCATATAACCAAACTCTTTAAATGTTCCGAATAGCGAAATTATTCAGTCTGTCCACTAAATTCTACCGTTAATGTCTTAGTACATTAGGTAATATATCGAATTAACCTAATAGTTTCATGACAGATAGGCCTCACAGAATCTTACATATCCACTGCCTCTAATCTAATAGTTTCTCTGTATTTTCCTCATTTCCTGGTAAGACGAAATGTATAGTTTGTTTAATAATTCGTTTAATCCATAAACATTCCGATCATTCTTTAATATCAGGACCTATTTAATTTGACAAAAAAAATAATGAATTTACTTTTATGTTTGATACTTGTAGTAATTTTGTTTAATTAAATTTGCTTATTGTGATGACCATGTAGTCCATGTGGCATAACTGCGATTACGCTACTTGTATATTAGGTATTTTGTAAAATGTGATGGCTGTTTTGGTACCTGAAGAAGGGGGGATACGATTTAATGAAGCGAAAGTATTCATTTAAAGTAACGTGTGAAATTGACAAATATTCGTTTGTCTGTTGTCCTTTTAAATAATTCGTTAAAGAGCTTCAAATTGATTTTATTTGATAATTTTATAAAATTCTACCGTCGTTTTATGTTTGGCTTGATTTACTTACAAAAACACATTTTATAATGTCCTGTTAAAATAAATCTTAATATTGCAGAACTATTTGAAAGAGGGGGAAATTATTAATATTATTACAAAAGATAGGGGGATTATTATGTTTGGTAGATATTGAAATAAATAGACAGTATATATTAATATGACAGTTGTATTTCCTATTTTAGTCGTTTGTACAATTAAATATGTTTTATTATAAATACTATAACTATAGTATTTATAATAGTAATTTATAAATGTAAGTGACTACTTACATTCGTTTGGGTAAAGCAATAATGCTTATAGGCTTACTTCCATGTAATAAGTGGTTACACTTCTGTGCTCTTATTCCTGTTATTCATCTGTGTTCACTAATTTACTATTAATCATATTTTTTACAGCTAAGCAAAATAATGACGCCGAAAATCCGTTTATGGAATATACAACGGTGATGTAATTTAAACTGAGAATAATTAAAGCTAGACCACACTGGCTAGAATCGTTACAAATATTGAGGTCACAGCTTTGCTTTCCATTCACTCGGAAATGTGTTTTGGTATCAATGTATATTCAAACATTTATGTTCTGCTTTTCTTTTTACAGTCTTAAATACTTATAATACAACTGAGAGGGCGTAACAATTAACATAAAATAATTTAATGTGCATTCGGCTTATAATTTATAATATATTATATTTTATTAGTTATTATATATTAACTTATTTTTTTGTTTCTGGAAATGATGCCGAAGGAAAAACGAAGTCGAAAAGTCTATCTCTTAAATTACGAGTTATATTGATGAATTGTATATTCCTGACATGCCACGTAGACAAGAAACTCCAGGAATGAGAATATTGCCCAGTAAACATCTCATATACAACCATATTGGTAACGAACCGGAAATGAGATCTGGATGTATGTGAGTCTTTCCTTTGCTCATCTTTATTGATCATCCTTATAACAGGTACATCAGCAGGTACCCTCTTAGTAGTTAAACAACAATTATTTTTATGCCTTTACATGCTTACTTTTCATAGATCCACGAATGTTTCAAATGGGTTAAAGCAATTTCTTTTTTAATTCTTAAAATAGCAAACCTTTCGAATTTGAGAAATAGCAATTTTTCTGTATCCGCATTTCTACTGTCCACCTCTCTCCATAACCCTTTGTTGACATTATCCTCGCTCCAGTTTAGGTTCCATATAATAGGTCAGGGAAAGATTAAAAACAAATCATCATCTCAAATATTAACCTTACTTGGTGACATATTAAATGGTTACACTGTAGAGTAAAAGTTTATGTGTGAAATAAGTTATCAAAATACTCAAATTCAAGGTTTGTTGACACTTTCATACAAACAGGGATGACATATATGATTCCTTGATCTTTTTTGATTACTTAGTGTTGTATAATTTACCAACAAAATTGAAAGTGTTAGGTTTAGTTAAAAATTTACTATTGTTATTTTGAGGGAAAGAAGTAGTATACTTTTTGTTTTGGGGCACTAATGCAATGTAAAATGTAATTACTTGTGTATTAGTGAATTAATTGTGACCATATATCACCAGCAAAGTGCCTCACTAATTGCATTGGGGTCTAATTACAATCTAATATGACACAGTCGAAAACACTAAATGGGATATGCACACAGATATTTTTCATTACAGCACAGGCAATTTACATTGAAATTCCTGATATTTACTGAATGAGCTTTTTAATCCCACCGACATCCCCCCCCCTCAGACAACCTCTAGTTCTGTGTTCAATATCTGTTGTTGAGTTTGGACTAACTTTGTTGGTGGGTATTCCTAATTTTGTTTTATTGCCATGCAACAAAACAAACCCAATTGTGGCACCAGATTGCAATTCCAAACTACGTAGAGCACCATCACTAATTATATTATTAGCTGTTATCCGTGGTTTCGCAAGCAATTTTCTAAATCAAAGTCCTTATACTACTTAAAAAGTACTTATTATGTAATGGTATAATAGAATCCTAAGCAACTTTACCGACGCAAGTAGCGGTATATCAGGTATATTCTATCAGAAGTATAAAGCTTAAACTGTTTAGGTTACCAAAAGTCAATAAATCACAATTCAGACAATCTTTTTCCTACGCTGGTCTAAAAATATTTAATCAGTTGCCTTTGCACATTAAGCAGATAGAAATCTTTAAGGCATTATGTGCACAAGTAAAAAAGTGGCATTTTAGAAAACCAGAATTAAGTTGTTTATTTAGAATACTATCATAACTATATCAGTAAATTTTTGACATGTTGATAACTGTATAAATTAAAAAGATTTAATAAGAAAATAAATAAAATTAGTGTATATAATTAATTATTAGTAAAATATAATAATTGATTTAGGTTCGCAGAGTGATTGTGGACACTGCAGAAGCTCATATTTTTAGATATGTTTTAAGAAGCTAGACATAGAAATTTATTTTGTTTTAAACCTGTAAATAGGAAATTAATTGTTGTATATATTTTAGATTTTTATTTATTTTTTTCTCGCTGACCTCACTACTTGTTAAAGAGGTCAGTGTATTTTTCCTATCATTGTTAAGCTAATTCAATTTTGTAAGTTTATAGGAAATAAATCATTTATTCATATATTATGTAAACGGTCATGATTAAGAGTATCATAGTTTGCTATGAATTATAACGTGTTTTACATGTGGGAGTATTTCTTGTTTAAATGAATTATATTTCCTACGCCACAGCCGAGTCTGCCTTATTATAGCGACCAAGAAGAAATAAATACAAATATCTCTTAAACCTACTTCGGTCAAAAAGCTTTTATTTTAGCCCTTGTCATATACTTCTAGTCTAAGATATTTCCAGTAGACCTTATTGTCCCGACGAAGAAAATATACATACATACGTAAGGCTAAAAAGCCTATTCCGGTTAAAAGTTGCCTACTTTCGGTCGTAATTCACTTTTGGTGGCACAGTTTCATATGCCTTATTGCCCTGATCAACTTTATATAAATAGCTCAACAGCTGTTGAGTGTCAGTTACATTTAGATTATACATTCTAAACACTAAAACTTTTTCTTAATTCCAAAATATTAAGTTTTTTTATCTTTTTCTCCGTATAAACCTTCCTCGGATTTCAACAAATATTTTACAAAAATAATTTAGCCAAAATTGTCCAGCCGTTCTCGAGATTAGTGATTAGAATCACATTTTGATATTCATTTTTAATTATAAGATGACGCACTAAGTTAATTGAAAAACTAAGGATCTCGAATTTATGATTTTTCTACAATGGCCTAATATAGTATATTTATTAATGAAATCATTGGAGATATTTAATTAAACATCATGGCGTGTTAGAGAACAAGATCGAGTTATTACACGGGTACTTATATACACTTTTTCACTCTACTACTTCAGGGTGTCAAACAAAAAGTTCTTTTAACTTAAATATTAAACAGATCAGTAGATTTGGGTATTTTTCAGTGACTATCACTTATATCTGGAGTGTTTAAAAAGTCATTTAATAAGAATGTGTACATCGTGTCCCTGTTTCTCAACACAGAATTGGGTGCGTAACCGTGGGTAACTGCTAGTATCATATGACAGAAGCTGTAAGAAAAAGAAGTTTTATTGCAGTTTCGATATAATATTCTTTGGGTAGTGTGCTGCATTTAATAATTATTTTAAATGTTAGAAATTTACAACATGTTATGTTTGTGTTTCATAGTAAATTCAAGCTTTAATTAATTTCAAGAATGTTTTCTTGACAATTAAATTAAAATTTAGGTTTTGACGTGTGAATTTCACTGTAATTTATAATAATTAATCATGCATTTAAATATTATTTGGTTAAACGATTAAAATCCTAAATTTGTTTACTTAAAAGATAATAGTAATATTTTTGTCTTAGTTTTTATTAATTTAAATCAAACTTATGTATTTTCGATTTTTATTTTAGTTTATTTCATGAATATTTGACAATGTACCAAAATATACATAATAATTAATTATTAACTAATTAATTAATTAATTAAATTTGAACATTTTCTTAAGCTTGTGATTTCTTCTTTCGAAAATACATGTCAGAATGATATTAAAAACTTTTCGTGCAAAATTATATGTCTTTTATTTTATAAAAGTTATAATTTTGAGGTTAACAAATACTTAATTAGGCAAACTTGCTTAAAATTAAAAAAACTAAACAATAATATATTTAAAACTTGTAATTATTCCTCATGGTTCACCATACGAAACTTTAGTGGTAAACAAGAGGTAAATGACAATTAACGCAATAAAACATTTTCTATGTATCTATTGACAAGTAAATTTATTAGACATCTAACAAATAACTTAGATATTATAGTAAACTCGCACTTTTCTAGTATTATTTCAATGGATCCTGTTACAATTATTACTCATAAGAAATAAATGTTTTACATACAGTTTTTGATCGCGATCAATTGCAACTAAACTACCTCCCATTCAAACTAGTTGTATGTGTACTGCCGTAATTTATAACCGCTTTAAAAGAAAATAAATAGGGGAATAATATGAATACTTTATATGTTTCTTTAATAATACCAGTATGATATCAATGTTACTTTTAGAAAATATTAATGAATTAAATATCTTTAAATGTTAAGTATTTTTAATCTTTGATGACTTTCTATGGTTTTTGGTATTCGGTTTCAAAAATTAGTTATATCTTTTGACTTGACTAACACTTTTTGAATTTAGGGTGTCTGAAAACAAAATTGGTACTATTATTCTTCTTCTACAGTATTAAATATGAAGAATTAAAAAAATATAACAAGTGAACACGATAGTCACCACGATTCACCTAATCGCATCAAATGTTGCGCAATTGTGTTGTGCTTACAACCGTTTCTATATAGAAGCGGAATCTGACTTTAGTAAAATTTATAATATTAACCTTGATGAATTGATTAAGTTAATTTCCTCAGTAACTGTAAAATATATAGTCCAATCCAAAGTACCAAATCAATGGATTTAGAGTTGATTGAATTGAGTTGGTTTTATGCTGTGTAAACCTGTCTGGTAACCAACGTTTGGCAATTACATTGCGTTACCAACCCCTCTCCTCTACACCTACTATGTCTCTAAAATTGATTTATACCTTTGCTGTTACTATCCGTTCAAAAATAAATCCCAACAGACTTTCCACTTCATTTTCTTACGAGTACTATTTAACATGTTTAGAAATAGAATTATACACAACATTCAAATTTTAATTTTAATTTAGACACCCGCTCAACTCTCCAACATTGTAAGTATGGACGAACTACCTGAATATCTCCTACATACCTGGTTATCATCTAGTGTATATGGTTGCTTCAGAGGAATCGTTTAAAAGACCTGATACCTGACTATATATATATATATATATATATATATATATATATATATATATATATATATATATATATATATATATATATATATGGATACTCTGACGTGCAAACAACTCCACACTTAAGCTCCACCCACTATGTGAGTTAATATTACTTTAGCAGATATTACTGTTTCCAAGACATTCCTCATCAGTGTCAAACATTTGCTCTTATGATGCACTGTCTTCTGAATAGCCACATTGTCTGCAAATGAAAAGTTTCTCGAGATATCATGCGGATAGTTACACTACGCACACGTTCAGCCAAGTCCCATAGAGAAAGTATATCTTCAGAATCTATTTGATCAATGTACAATCAAACGGATGCAATGGAGTAGCCTTTTGAAGAACACAGAACGTAATGAAAGTCAACTATGTCAAATGTTAAGATGTACAAGGCATTGTAATTGTTCTGGTTTTTTCTAAATAAATATTAAACTATCCCCATCAACTACATACATTTATTGATCCATCCATGAGTCATTATTTCCCAATCATTAGGTTATCGCCCAATCGTGTAGTTAGTATCCAGACTAAGTTACTGCTCAATCATGTAGTTATCACCTAATCGTGAAGTTATTGTCCAAACGAATTACTGCTCCATCATGAAGCTATCGCCCAATCGTTAAGATGCTTCTCAATCATAAAAAATATTACCCGACCATGATATTATTGCCTTATAATGAACGTTTTAAGGTTGGGACACACACACATATCCGCACCGCGCCCGACACGTGAGTCTGCAGATTGTTGGCCGTCATACGGTGAAAGAATTGCAGCGCAGTATTCAACCTGCAAGTCCACACATATGTCCGCACCGACACCAGACCGTCGTGGCCGCACCGTGCCGCCACCGTCACCGATATGTAGAGTTTGAATTTTAACGGGCACGGTGCGGTCTGCGAGCGGCATCATATGTTTGTTTACTGTTGCGTTCTTCTTTTTAAAACTATTTAAGTAGTCTAACACGTTATATTTTATTGAATTATATAGCCTACTATCTCTACAATCCTGTGTTCGCGTACAAAATCATATTTATTGATAAAAGTATTACATTTTCTTACCTTAGAGTAAACTAGTCATATAATCTTATTGTGCATATTTTCTTATTACAACAAATTTGAAAACCATGTTGTACATTAAGTGATTTTAAACAACTTAAATTCGAATTATGAAAAATCTATAAACATTTTTCATTGATTAAAAAATGACAAGCATGTAATTTATTTGCGCAAAAATCTATTTTTCTTTTATGTATTGAAGATTACTTGATAAATTTATTCCGTATTTTTGTAAGAGTCATATTTAGAATGTTTCTACGACATTTTAATTTTTTTATTTCTTCACTTCAAATCAAGTAAAAATAAAAATATTTTATTTACAATAGATTTTCAAGCAATGAAAACCCATTTTTAAAATAAAATAATAATAATAATAAATCATTTATTTGTCCCCATAATAACAAACTGAATATTACAAATAAATATTATTGCCAGGTGCTTAATAATAAATAATTACTATGACATAAACGTATTTACAATAGCAGTAAATAACAAATACAAAAAAATGTTTCTACTTACTTTATTTCTAATTTATGTACTTAGAGTAATAAAATATAAAAAGTAGGTTACATCCTTTTAGATTTTTCTTTCTTTTTTTTAAACTAATAGTTTTGGCCAATAGATTTACAAAAATAAGGGAAATTTAGGTACCCCATAAGAGGCTGTGCCTGTTGTTGGGGATACCTATATCACAAAAAGGGTAAAAAATAAAAATAGCGGAATCGAGCAAGAATGGAATGATAAAAATGAGTTATTGTAACTTATGTAGTAAATAATGTACTATTTACGTATCAAAGTTTAAATTTAGTATAACTAGTGTGCTGTATTAAACAAAAAAGGATTTATGCATGATTTACAATTCAAATATTAGCTTTACATGTAACAATTAATATTATATTATAAATAATTATTTTATAATGCTCAAACGTGTCTATTTAAATATTATTTAATTAATTTAGCATACAAGACTAACACCTACTCTAATTTATTATCTTAAACATATACTCAATATCATTTTGAACGATCATCCATACTCTAATTTTTTTAGAAAATATATTTATGTTTCTACTATTTTTGACTAATTCTGGCAATAAATTATTTGTCCTCGGAGCTATAAAATGAAAAAAATTGTAAAATGTGTTTTTTTGTATGTTTTCCAGAATAATAATTTTACAAATATTTACTATGTTTTACAAATTATTATAAACGGGCTTGCAACATAGTAAACTCTCTTGCATCACACTATAGCATTGGGTTTAATACAAAAAACACCAAATATACTGTTTATAGTGTATTTGACCGAAATTCTTTGCAATGAAACACAAATGAACAAGAAATTATAGGGGTAAAAACATGTAACCAAGATAATTTATATTTACAAATTTTACATACTAGCTGATTTGTACAAAGCTGGATTGTAACAACAATGAAATTAACAATTATCTCAAGCAATACTTAATCTTCCGAATATTTTTTAAGTATTTGTCACTTCGAATTCAAAAGAAACATGCTCTAGTACAAACAGTGAGATTGTTGCGCTCGGACTGCATACGGACATGTGTGGCCTCACGGTAACCGAGCCGAGCCCGTACCGACAATCGGGGCCGACTCACGTGTCGGGCACGGTGCGGTTATGTGTGTCCCAACCTTTACCCGTCATGAAGAAAGTTACTGTACTGAACATAAAGTGCCGTTTTGACAGATCATGACCATCTGAGACTGCGATACGGGTAGTTGCAATGATTGATGTTTAGAATGAGTAAATGCTATTTTATTCAACTAATTAGAATATTAAGATTAAAAAATCTAAGATGCAATATTTTCATTTCAACTTTATATGGAATGAGGTTAGGTTCACGACTTGAGCTCCACCAGCTGCTGTCCAACTGTTCTGAATTACCATTATGTCAGCTTTTAGAGAAAGTTATGTATTTATATTGCATGTCATTCTCCTACACTTAAAGATAGTTTAATCGTGTAAGCACCTTTGACACCCAATCTCACTGCTCTCCTTTAAAGGGTTAATAAAGTCTGGAGACCCCCTGTATATGTTTTAACGGCTAGCAAAAGAAAAACTGAACTCGGCACCCCAAAGCACTTTTTGTGCCATAATTACTTCGTTTACAAACCCAAAATGGGACATTTTGGGGGCAAATAAAAACTTTCAAGTAATAAGCCCCATCGAGAGACATTTTGAAGGTCCTGGTAAAAAACCACAGGTCTCTACAAAGTTTAAAGTAATAGAAATTATAACCTAGGTATAAGTAGCCTTTTGGAGCAGTTACAAATTGTAAATTAGTATTTTTATTATAAGGGGAAAATATCAAACATAGCATATAACAAAGGTTAAAATAATTGTTGGTAGATCCTAACCTTAGTAGAACTAAATCACACAAATTATGGTCTTTGTTTAGTGTAATCAGTTGTTTTTTACTAGTATTTTTAGACGCTTATTAGCTTCAATGCCATCAGTCTCTTGACGTACTGACACGAGTCACATTATTCTTTACCTTCATCATGGAGGTTAGTAAACAGGAACGTATTAAATTGTTAATCATTGTTATGGTGATCATACAATCAAGCGGGATATTTATTTAATGAGATATTTGTTCATTTTATAGCGATAGACACTCTACATCAAAATTTGCTGTTGAAAAAACGATAAAACGTTTTGAAGAAACAGGCTCAGTGAAAAATCAGACTAAATCTGGAAGACCGAGATCTGCAAGAACCGAGGATCGTTGTCTGAAGGTGTTGATCTTTGTTGTTGAAAACCCACACGTTTCAACTACTAATCTTTCAATGTAACCTCCTCAGACCCAAGGGAAATTCAGAAACATGTTTTATTGAAATGTTTGTTTTTGTGATAGAATAAATATAAAAACAACACAGGACTTTGGTTTTTAGTTTTTATTTCTCAAAGTCCAAAAAATCATGTCACCTCTTTCAATATAAGTGGGGACTTCTTTCGGCATTCGTTTGTATGATTGTACATAAAAATCAATACAAGGTATACGAAATTTATCTTATGCACAAACTGAACGAGGATGACTTCGAACCAAGGGTAAAATATTGAGATGAAATTATGAATAAAATAGATAACCAGACATGTAACTTAAATGGTGCTGTATTTAGTGGCGAAGCAACCTTCGTGGTTGCTTAATAGACAAAATTATCGTCTATGGAGTGATGTCAATCCTTACTGGGTGCGAGAACACCATACTCAAAATCCCGAAAAATTAATGTTTGGCTGGGTGTGATGGGATTACGAATTATTGGAGCATTCTTCATTCAAGGGAACCTTACTGATTATGTGTACTTAAATATGCTCCAACAACAGATAATTCCAGCAATCCAAGTTCCAAAAAGACGGAGCACCTCAACATTTAAGTCAGGAAGTTCTACGTAGGTATTGTTTTCCGAAATCGATGGATAGTAAGGTATATGTAACTGTATTGAGTGGCCTGTCAGATCACTGGACCTGTCACCACTCGACTACTTCATGTGGAGTTTTTGAAAGACAGAGTGTACACATCAAAGCCATAAGATATTCATGATTTGAAGATCAAATTGTAAATGAAATACAAGGGTTTCCGCAACAAATATTACAGTGAGTCATATGTTTATACCACACTTGCGCATTGTCAAGCCGCTGAGAGGAAGCAATTTGAACATATGCTAGAAACGTTATGTTAGTAAGTAATTACAGCCTATTATTGGTAGAATTAAAAAAGACGGGTTTCAACGCAATCTTGGTATTTCCCTAGTTAGTACCCTTGTATGGATGCCTTAAAAAAGAGAATAATTGAACTAAAATAGATATTTCAAAATTTTGTTCACAGTTGTAGATAGTGTCATGATGTGAAGTGTGTAATAGGTTGTAATGTAGAAAATTAAATCTAAATCGTTTAAATAAATTGCAAAAATCTTTCATTACAAAACCACCAATTTTAGAGGTAAAATTTTGGTATTAAAATGTTAAAGCAATAGGAAAACGTACTTTTTAAAACTCTTTTATTCTATTAATATTTCTTATATTAAACAAAGAGATCAATAAAAGACAAGTTTCTTTTAATATTTGCTATATATTGAGAGTCCTCAGAAAAGAATTCCAACATGATTGAGATAAGATTATTTCCAATAATATTTAGCTACTGAAATATCGTTGTTTACAGAAAGTTTATATACGATTCCCGTGCATCAAACGTAATAGATTTTAATGTGTTTTCTTTTTTTGTTACACAATCAAATTAAAAAATGTTTTTAAAAACATATGTAATACATAATTATATTTGTTTAAAATTTAATTAAATAGATTTTTTATTATTTAAAACAGAATGTGTAATCTCCGAAAATGGTGCAATAACTAAAAATGCAGGTTTCCTACAAAAATATTTTTGTAATAGTATTTTTATTAAATATGATGCATAATTAAATTATACCGTACTTTTTTAAACTGTGTAAGAAATGAGGAAGTTGTCCGATAGAGTGCAACATATTTTACTGGATTAAGCAATGGTACAATATAACAAGTAACACAAGCTGTACGTAAATTTTTCTTGTTCCAAAATTTAATGCAGTAATCATTTAAAGTAATTTTCTATTTAATAAAGTCATATCTTCATCCACTTTCCCAGAACGTAAATGTAAAGAATAGTTGCAAGGCCAGTCACTTTACTGAACTTGTTAACTAATCAGAACTTTTAAATGACAAAAATCAACCAATTATGAATTAGCTGGTTCCCATTGTGTTGAATAATTTCACAGTTTCTATTAGCCACAGTAAACTGAAATCTAAACGGAGCCATAGTTTTTATACAAGATATATTGCATTTATTCTGTTCATTTTAGTGAGTGATTGAAATATAACCATCATATTTATATTATTAATTTTAACTTTGGTTTGATTAAAATAAACCATACCAATAAAAGCACTTTGGCTACCAAGTAACTCAATGTATAACAAAACCTGTTATCTAAGACAAATTCTGTGCCTTTAAGTATCAAACGTGTTAAACAGTCTGAAATCAATAAATTTTGAGAAACATAATTCTTTTGTAAAAAGATTTAGTAAATATTAATATACAGAAATTACTCAAGTTGTTTTTCAACCAACAAATTCTCAGTTTTTCGTTTGCTACTCAAGAAAGAGCTGCAGGTTAAAAAGCAACAAAATCGAAAACAATAAACTCCTCCAATATCTCAATTACAATGGGCTTATTTAAGGGCATTGTCCATATATTTTATTGTTTTCACTAATTTAATTAGTTAACTTGAACTTAAAAATTACGACATCTGTTTAAATTTATGGATTGCATGTTCATATTTCTATTTAAGATGTTCGTGAGCGTTCATGGCTTCCCAGGAGTTTACAGCACATTCCAAGAAAACTTGTGCAAAAATGTTTCAAGATGATACTAACTGCAACGTTATTAAATAACATGTATAACAGTCTAATTAAAAGCTTATAATTCGATTTGAAATATCACGGATTAACTGAAGACGCTGAGGCTCTAGTGTTACGAGTACTTTACAAGGTTGTTACAGTTCTTTATAAAATAATTGAGAATCTGTGAAAAAACATTCTTTTTGTTTTCTTTGAAGGGTGAAGTGTAACAAATGTCACCTCTCTGAATTATTGAGAAGTATTATTGAATGAGAGAATAAATTAAATGTTATCAATGCAGTGTTTGATAACATATGCAAGTTTTGACCTGAAAATATTAATTCATATTCTCTTACAATATTTTACTTTAATAAATACGGTTATTCTTGACACTTGTTTCTGCATTGTTATCCAAATATGTTCAGGCAAGAATAAGAAGTTTAGAATACGTTATGTAAATTACATGATTTTCCCCAACCAGGGTTCCTGAGTTCGACGTTTTTTAAAAGCATTAGATTAGACAAAGAATCTTTGATGGATTAGAGCTAAAATAATGACTTAGACCTATTAGACTAATGTGACTATTTCAACCACAAACGTACTTACGCAAATATAAACCATAGTATTTTAGTTTGCGTTTACTTATTGTTTTTAAGATACAGGTATTATTTAAATTATTATTGCTCTATTGGTTTCTATGTCATATACTTTAATTTTGATTTCATATACCCGTACACGAAAGTTGTCTACTTTGTTGAGTAGTTGTTTACTGATGTAACAATTGTTATACTTTTCATAAAGAAGTTTGTGATTTCTAGTTTTAAAAGTAATCTCATTAGTATGTTCACGAGATTGTTGATGGACGCAAACTCCAATACTGCACAGGAAGTGAGTTTATATATTTCGTGTCAGTGTGAGCGTAGTCTGACACTGAAGGGAAGATAATTGCATTCAAGGGAAGACACGAACCGGGGTTTCAGTCCAGTTAAGGTGGAGAGACTGACGGCCCTTAGCCCTTCTTGTCATTCTGTCATTTGCTTATTGGATTGTCACATCCCATGACATCTTTTGTGTTGTTCCTTGGCCACGTTTGTGTTACAGTTCTACTCAGTTATATTCGTGCCTTCCTTGACTTTTTTACTTGACCAACCTTACGCATTTTAAGTCGTAATAGCAGGCTTCGCTGAAGTTCAATGCAAAATTTCAGGTCGCCAGCTCATTTCTTTATTGATATATTGAAGGATAGCCAATCATATAGGAAAGACATTTTTATATTCCCAGGAAAAAAGAGTTAGTGTCAGCCAAATGAGTGACAGGCTTCAACGACGCGCAGCCAAAATCCATGGTTTGATATGCAACGTTATAGAACTCATTCTTGTCTATGTAAATATGAAGTATCATGCAAAAGTCTTCATATACAATCTTTCTCGAGATATGTTATCACATGATACATTCACGTTTTTGTCCATTAAACATCATATCAATGTTTCATATCAATGTTTAAATAATAAACTTCTACATACAAAGTCACCATTAAATGATGTTTGTTTTGGTATAGTTAGACTATAAGTTAATATGTTACATTTTAAAATCTCTTATAAGTGTACTGATTTTGTTTACAAATTTATTTGTTCTGCTATTTTCTCATTGCCATCATGTTACCCATAACACCAATATAACAAATTTTGCTAACGATCAGCCAAATCCTACGGGGTGACCATAATACATGCGCCATAATACATTTCATAACTCAGTGTTCTTCAAATAATAATGACGTTTAATGTAGATTTCTAATCGATATATTCGATATATCGTGCGGACAGGCAGACAAATAGTCAGATAGACAGAAATGAAATTTGTGCCCATGAGTGATAGACTTCGCTAACAATCAGCTACTAAAATATTGTTTTCTTATATTTATTCTGAATATTCAATAACATGTATGATTGTTTTATTTAAAAATACTCAATGATAAAATATATTTTTCATCAACACTATAGCATAACTCGATGACAATATGCAGAGAGTACTATATATTTGTATGTTATTAATAAACAAATACAACAAATATTTGATTGAGCCCGACACTAGATATACATAGAAAACCAAGATCTTATATTCCAAGATAAAGAAGAAAGAACATAAAATAGCTATACCTTTACGGGTGCATTCAATGGAAAACGCCAGAACTGGTGTTTCTGGGATGTGAATATTATGCGGATATTTCTCACAGAGATATCCTCACTTCCGGTGTTATGGCTGTCGTTAGATTTAACGTGAACTTCCGGCACGGCTTTGATATTCTCTTTGTTTACAATCCCAATATCCTTCTTGAATAAAAGGGGAATTTCGCAAAATAAACTGATGTATTTCAATACGATGTAAATTTTTATTTTTATTTAATCTTGTATCTTTTAATAAATTACGAAATTTGTTTTAAGTGAATTTCTGTCATTTTTACTAACTTTTACGAGTTAGTACAATGCAATACAATACGTACCATAATGTATTAGATTCATTATGTATCCAGATATGCAGGATTATAATGAAAATACTAAATAATAAATAAAAGGCGGAATGTTATGAATCCACCAGTAACGACATGGTATTCACCACCAGGATCAAATACAACGTTTTTATTTGGCGCAGAAAGATTTAGTGTTCACAAAACTTACTGGCGTTTCTAGACCACAGGTACTTTCGTTGCTGGCGAATTCGGTCCTAATACTGTAGATTCGTATTTTCTACTTCTGCGGATGGACTTATTATTCGAATATGAAGATGACACAGTGTAGTGATGTACAATATCTTCTCCTATAATTATATTAATTATACATATTTAAAAACCAAATATACAATACTTCTAGCTATTTTACTATACTATTTTATTCAAAAATGTGTCAAAATATAAACTTATTCGAGTTTTTAATGTGTACTATCAACTTAATGGATGCGGTGAAGCTATGTTACTAGATGGACTGGAATGAATGTAGCTAACATCAAATAGGAAGTGATATGTAGACATGTTATAAAGTTGCCATCCAATGTGAAGTTTTACATTTACAGTTACGCACAAGTTTGAAAAGTGTGTGATTCATTTTTAAAACAGGATATTAAATCGATTAGTTTAATGTACTATATTAATGGCACGTATAATAATGTTATTATTTTTACTAACTTTAAATTGTAACTGATCAATCAATCGTTCCACTTCTGAAGTCAGAAATGAAAATAACATGGATAAGTGACTTCAACAGTTTTCAAAAGGAAAGAACAAATTATTACATCGAAATTTCTTTAAATATTTTCGTGGAATTGGCGTATAAAATGTTAAGGGTTTTGAGGTTTTATTATACAATTTAACAATTTAAACCAACGTAGTTAAAATAATATTATCAATAAATAATATAAGCTGTTTACATTTTAAAATCTCTTATGAGCGTACTGATTTTGTTTACAAATTTATGAACTAAACCAGATTATATTGTTTTCCGTTTTGTTTTGACTGTATACTAATAATTTCATCTTCCTTACCATTCATAAATACTAATATATTATGATTACATGGAGAAATTCTATTTGTAATTTTGCTTTATAATCAATTTTTAAAATGTAATGTTTAAGTTTGATTCAATATGAAGCACACCATAATATTTTCGGAAATGTGAGTTTTAGTTTAAATGCAAAAAGATTTAATATGAATATGCCGGAGGAGTCGCTCCAGTTAAGGTAACGTCGTTAGCTTTGAAGCGGTTATCCTTTCCTTGCTTAAAGGATCAACATCCTGCCAATTGTAGGAGGATGAGAAATCCGGTTAGCTTTGTCAGTGTACATATTTTTATCAAAAAGGGTTTCACTGAGCATGCTAACGTATTTTAAAAGAAAACAGTTTAATTTGTAATTGAATTACATATAGCAAATGGGGACAATCCTCTCCTTTTCTATAAAAAAAGAAAAAACATTAATAGTGTAGATTTTAATATCACAGGGAACTGTTTTATCTATTTAATTGCATTTTTAAAGTGTTTTATGTACTTTTGCATGATAAGAACGCTTTTTCATAATTGCTAGTAAATGGCTAGTATAATTTAAATTAACCAAATCAGGTCTCTGAGATTATTGACTGAATTATTACAATCGTTTTCTATCGTTAATGACACTTTGACACGTAGTAACAAATATTATTACAAGATTTTATTCACTGAAAAATTAGATGGATACTTCTTGTCGAATTAAAATTAAAGTATTTGTTGGTATGCGAAGAAACGATGGAGTTGCTGAAAAAGAATCGGTAAGAAGAATATACATTTTAGCCCTCATACGAAAATTAAATAGAAGATACATTATCGACCTAAGTAGTTGGGGTTTGTGACGTTATAACAGAACTTATAACAAATGAACAAGCCAACCACTTGGAATTAATAGAGGAAAGATCAAAATATACTCGGCGTCAAGAAAGCTCTTCAATAATAAGTACAACATTCAGAATTTTAATGTTATCGCTGTTTTTATTAGTGGTAGAGGAATCCTGTCAATAATTCTGTTGACTTTCAGGTACATTAAATTGTATTCTTCTTTCTTCCACATCACAACGTAGAATAATGCGTCATATAATACGTATCAATGTTTTACATACCAGCAATCTTAATTTGTACATGTACAAAATGTGCAAAAAGGTGTACATTTTAATACATTTTCTTTATTTATGATATTACATGATGTGCTATAAATATATACAGAGAGCTAGAGACTTGTGTAGTAAAAAATAAATATTAAAATGTTATTTTTTTAGTTATTTAAGTGTATTTTACAAAAGAGACACATGGAATATATGCAAAAGGGAGTTTATTGCCCTAATTCTTCCTCATGGATCTCGATAGAAGGTGGCCCCTAACCACTAACCTTACCCATCCTAAATATCCTGTCACTCCGGAAGCAGCGCTAAGGTTCTTATAGGAGTAAGTGTAAATTGTAAGCTTATTGTCCTAAAAGAACAAAATACAAAAAAGGCACTTTTCATATTTGAGTATTGTAACCCGTGCACCCTGTTATTTATTTAGCGGTCAGCTTCTATTGTCATCAGATCGGCTACCTAACATAACGTAACCTTACCTAATCTAACATAACCTAACCTAGTCAAACCTATCCTATCCTAACCTTATCTAACCCTAATCTATACTCACTTAACGTATGAAATTAGCGGTTAGGTTTCTAAAACCTAAACAATAAGCAAGACAGTGTTCTAAATGTGTGTATCCATCCGGTAACATTATTCGAAATGTTGTTCCTGGCGACTGAGAAACAGTGGTAGAATACTGATATGGATTCATATGATTGATATTGGAACGAATTAATTAATAAGATTCATTCTAGCAGTTAAAGTTTGCAATATTTTAAACCTTTTTGGAGCTGCTTGCTATCAGTTGTAGATAATACATGGTTTTGGCTCATCATTTAATATCAAGTACTTCCTATCAAACGTCACTTGTTTAATATTCACAGCGTATGAAGTAGATGTAGTAGTGGAAATTGTTTACTTACAATGAGTGGAAGACAATATTTGCTTGTAAGATAGAATTAATTTCCGAAATAGCCAAATTAACAACACAGAATCGAATAAAAAATAGCACATTTTCAGCACATAGTGGCAGTGCAGTAGCAGATATAGTTTGTAAGATCTCTCGTGTATATGGCAAAGGCTAGTTCTCAAGAAACTACCCTGAAGTAGACACTCAGTTGACTGTTAGCAGAGGAAAAGACACAAGTGCTCACGTCAGTACGTCAACCTATTACAGCGATTTACATTTTCTCGTAACCCAAAGTAGTTCCTTATTATCAATACGGGATATAGAGTCAAATACTTGTAATGGTGAGTCTAGCTTGTTAGGAATACTAGTTGACCCAACAATATTTTGGGTTTCGTACATTTAGAGTTTTAATACCCCTAGCTCTTATTAATAATTGTCTGAGAGTTAGCAAAGCCTTATCACTCTATGGGCAGAAAAATTGTATTTCTGTCTGTCTGTATGTCCGCACTATATATCAAACGAATTGACCTATAGACTTAAAATTCTGCATGAAGCTTCATTTCTACATGACGAATAAATAGTTCGATCATGGTGTATGTCACTCCACGGGATTTGGAATGAGTGTTAGTGAATATTTTTAGTGTGCCTTATGGATAACCATGATAGCAACGATAGAATAGCAGAATAAATAGATATGTAAACAAAGTACAGTCATAAGGGTCTTTAACATGTGACATATTTACACATATAAGCTAAATCTCAACACATAAACCCTATGTACACTTGGTGTGTAGACTATTGTACCATTGTTATGAAACCCTATATATTAAATAAAATTTCAATGTATAATGCGGAAATATATCTCGAGAAAGACCTTTATCTGGACATATTGAATTTTGAATGAAGTTCATTTCTCCATAGACAAGAACGACTTCCATGATGGTGCATGTCCAACTATGGAATTTGTCTGAGCGACGTTCAAAGCTTATCACTCAGTAGGCCAACACCATTTCTTTTTTCTTTGCCGGAGAAAGTAGACAGCTCTTTTTTTGTAGATTTTCTGTCGTTTTGTCTTTCAATGATGAAATGAGCTGTAGACTTGAAATTTTGCATTGAACCTCAGCGACCACAAATTACGTGACATGCGTTGTGGTGAACTAATACTGTGTATTATTCCATAAATATAAGTTAAATGATTAGGTGCACTGATAGTATTTGTGTCAATAAAATAATCACATATTTATTTAGATCAAATAAAAACTTCTGAGTTTACAACTATTCTGAGTCTTCTTTACGTTTGTTGATTTAAACGTATACTCAAATCACTATTCTAAAAAGAAAAATATTTGGTAAATAATACTAAATTATTGGACTGCGTGTCACAAACACCCCTTACCTTTGTTGTATGGATATATAAGTACCGTCACAAAAACAACCTTTAGCAAAATAAAAATTAATTTAAAAATATAGATAAGGATTGTTGAGATAACTATATTTATTAGTTCAGTTTTTAATCCACTTTAATCCAGTTTTTTAGGGCTTTCCACTGTACGGGTGTTTTGGCGACCCCGGGGTACCTGAGCCAAGCTGTGAGAACCTTCTCACAGTTCTTCCAGAGCTAGGGCCTTTCTTCCCATCTTTTAGGTCTTAGCTCACTGTCTTTATTCTTTTCTGAGCTAACTTTGCTCGCCCTTCTTCTCTTTTCGACCCCGCATTACGGGTGTCCATCCACCTTCTTTCGACCGGCGCATGCTGGGGAGTCCTGGGAGTGTCCCTGACTTGCTGCAGGGACTGATGTGTGCCTCGCACTGCGATGGCCCTCTCCAGTGTGTTGTCAGAAGCCAGCTACTTCGGTCCTTGGTCAGGAAGTGCGGCATGGATGCAGGGATCGGACTCTGCATTGCCACGGGCGACCCCCAGCACGTACGGCACCTTGTGTGTATCGGTGCTGGGCAAAACGGAGGTTCGGGCCCCGGGGAACTGGGGTAGGGGCGTCCACTCTCCTACGGGAGGAGGACCTCCAAGGGTACACCCGCTCTCGGCCAATGAACGGGCCGCTCCTTGCCGCACGATGCGCTGGTGACAAAAAAGCATGGACTGTCAAACTACATACAGGAGTAATGGAAAGGAGAAGGAGCAAGCCGCTTTCAAGCGCAGTTCAATTATGCAAAGGTCTCCGACCTTGACGACTGGGACGCCGACGAGGAGACTTAAAACCTCCCCCTCCGCCGGTGCCGTTTAAGGCTGTTAGTGACACCGGATCGTCCGTCCGGATCCGGAAAGAGGAAAGAAGAGGTCGATCTGGCGATGGAGGTGACCAACCCGGAAACACCTCAAGGAATTCCTCCCAGCAACAGCTCTCTTCGTGCGGCATTCGGTTTTCTGCAAATGCTTCAGCAGCAGCATGACGATGCCAGCGAAGAGGAGGACCTGTCACTGAAAAAAATGAAAGCTCTTTTGAAGGAGATGGCCAAGGCTCTCCTTACTCAGAGGAACGTGAACAAGGCGATTAAGGATGGAATTCCGAAACTCGATGATTTCCTTGGTGAAATCGAGGAATGCCGGAAGATCAGGCTGAAGGCGGTGAAGCAGGAGCGCGACATCATGAACCGTGTCATATCTGATTCACCTCAAGCTCAAGCTTATCTGGCTGAGTCTCAGACCCAAGCCAGAAAGCGAGTAAAGCGGCAGAGAGGTTCTTCGCCGGGAAGCCCTGACTTAGGGAATTGGATCCAGCGCCGAATCCAGTCTTCTTCTCTGCTTCCACACAGACTGAGGACGTTCCGGCTGCTGATTTAGTTCCTGCTCCGGTAGGGGTTCCTGCACCAGCAGCTGCTCTAATCCCAGCGTCAATCCCATCGACATCTCTCAACTCGCAGGGGCCCGCTCCGCAAACACCTTTGGGGAACTGGGAGAGACGCCTGTCAAAAAAGGAGAGGAGACAGCTAAAGCGCGCCGAGGCTGCCTCAAAAAAGGACGCCTGCAAAAGGGAAGAAGAAAGTCCAAGTCTCTGAACCGGTTAAGGAGACCCCTAGCAAAACTTCCAGGAAGCCTTCACGACCCAGGCTCAAGAAGCCTAGGCCTGAGGCGATTTTGATCAAACCCTTAGGGGGGCGATCTTTCGCCGATGTCCTAGGAACAGATTAAAACCCAGGCGAAACCGGAAGAGACGGAGACTACAATCAAGTCCATCCGACGAACCCAGAACGGGGGGATGTTCTCCTCGAACTGGGAAAATCGAGGGACAAGGACGGTTTTGCTGCTTCCCTCAAAACCGCTCTTGGTGACAAAGGCTCTATTAGAACCCTTCAACCGAGATGTTCAGTGGAGATCCGAGACCTAGACGCTCTATCTACAGAGGACGAGGTGATCAAAGCGTTAAAGAAGGCGCTTCCAGAACTACCGGGAGAAGCGGGAGGTCTCAAGGTCTGGTTGACAAAACCAAATCGGAGCCAGCAGCGTATGGCAATTGCTGAATTGGGCGAAAAGCACGCTATAAGCTGCTTAGCCTCCAGCACCTGAGAGTCGGATGGGTGAGTTGCAGGCTCAAACAAAGGGTCATCGTGCAAAGATGCTACGGTGCCTAGCGTTCAGTCACTCTTCCCGTACCTGCAGAAGGCCCGACCGAAGTTTCAACTGCCTCCGGTGCGGAGACCAAGGCCACAAGAAGAAAGACTGCACCTCGAGCCTCTCCTGTTTCCTCTGTAAGGAGACAGGTTCTGCTGGGAATGCTCTTGGGTCCACTTACCTGGTTCTGGTCAGTGCGGTGTGTTTTTAGATCCGCACTCGAACAGGCAAAAGGCAGAGGCCAATAATCCGTATCCTACAGGCCAATCTTCAAAGATCCTGGGGGGCTGATAATCTTCTAAATCAGCTCGCCCGAGAACTCGGTGTCGACGCGCTCCTAGTCAGCGAGCAGTATCGGGACAGGGACCCAGGCATTTGGATCCCAGACAGTCTAGGTACTGCAGCTTTCTGGGCCCGGAACTCACAAGAAGTTATGATGCGGAGTCACGGACGTGGCCGAGGATTCGTCTGGATAAGGTGTAGGGATGTAACTTTCTCTCAGTTGCTAACCTCACCCCAAACGAGGCCATCCAAGACTTCCCGCGACAAGATTGATCGTTTGGAGGAGAGCGTGCCTCGGCACCACTGGGCACGTTGTCGTTGGCGGTGATTTCAACGCGAGGGCCGTCGAGTGGGGTATGCCCTCTACCAACTCCCCGGGGGAAATACATCTTGGACTTCATCGCCAGGGCCGGGCTCGTCGTCCTCAACCAGGGCGACACGCCTACTTTCAGGCGCCCCGGGCAGAGAGGCACGATTCCTGACGTAACCTTCGCGTCTGAGTCTCTTCTTTCGAGGATCTCTGGCTGGAGGGTGGTAGAGGATTACACGGGTAGTGACCACCAGTACATTGTTTTTGATCTGCATGATTTAAACCGTAGAGTTTCCGCATCCCGGGATGGGCCACGCCGATGGAACACCAATAAACTGGACGTGGTCAAGTTCACCGAGGTTATATCTCGGGGAGCGCAGGCGAATCCTGGTGAGGCTGGCGCCGAGGCTTTAGTAACATCCACGATGGAACTTTTTGTCTCGGCCTGTGACCGGTCTATGCCGCGAAAGAAACTCCGCCGTGGGCAAGCAGCCCGTCTACTGGTGGACTGAAGAGATTGCGGAGCTCAGAAGAACATGCCTTAGAGCAAAACGTGCCGCCACTAGAGCGAGAATTCCTGCAGATAGAGTTCGTAAGTCGGATGTCTACAAAACTGCGAGAAAGTCTCTCCGCCGAGCTATCAACAGGAGCAAGGCGAATAGCTGGAGGAAACTTCGGGACGACGTCGATTCCGATCCTTGGGGTTTGGGTTTACAAAGTTGTGACCCAGAAACTCGGCGCCCGCTCTCCACCCTCCATCATGGAGGGCGCCACCATGGAGAGGATCGTCACTGCCCTGTTTCCTGTACATCCACAGCGACCACTAGTTGACTTCGAACGGGTGGAGAGCGTTCCGCTTTTTACTATTGAGGAGTTGGAAACCTCCGTTCTCACCCTGAAAAGCAACAAGGCTCCCGGCCCGGACGGGATTCCCAGCGAGGCTCTGAAGAAGATTTTCACCATCAATCCCGGGTTGTTGCTGAGAATGTACAATGCCTGCTTGGTTGAAGGAGTGTTTCCATCTCCCTGGAAAACCGCCAGGCTGGTGCTTATTAGCAAGGGAAAAGGTGATCCAGAGCTGCCGTCGTACTACAGACCTCTCTGCATGCTGGACACGGCTGGAAAACTTTTTGAAAAATTAATCCGTTCCCGCCTGATTTCTGCCGTGGTAGCTGTCGGGGACCTATGCCCTCGTCAGTACGGTTTCAGAAAGGGACGATCAACAATCGACGCGATTACGGAAGTACATAAAGCAGTTGAAAGAGCCGAGAGCCACAACCATTTCTCCCGCCGAGTAGTGCTTCTTGTTACGCTTGATGTCAAGAATGCCTTCAACTCGGCGAGATGGGTCGATATGTTGGATGCACTTCGTGACACCTTCCGAATTCCAACGTATCTGTTGCGGCTCATCGAGGACTACCTCCGTTCTAGGCGTCTGATATATGACACTCGAGACGGGAGCGCGGACGGTGGAAGTCACCTCTGGTGCCGCGCAGGGTTCAATACTCGGCCCGGATCTCTGGAATATCGCTTATGACAGCCTCCTGAGATCCGAGATGCCAGAGGAAACCGTCTTGGTTGGGTACGCCGATGACGTTGCGGCTCTCATCGCCGCACGCAACGTTGAGCTGGCCCAGCTAAAGTTGAACCAGGTCATGCGAGTGATCAACGCCTGGATGTCCGATCACGGTCTTTCGCTTGCTCTGAGCAAGACGGAGATCGTGATTCTCACAAAGAAAAGAATTGACACCGTCGTCCCGCTGCGAGTGGGAAGGGAAGTGGTCCAGTCAACGCGTGCCGCCAAGTACCTCGGAGTCATCGTGGACAATAAGTTTAGCTGGAGAGACCAGATCTTCCGTTCGGCGGACAAGGCTGCTAAGGTGGTCTCTTATCTTAGTAAGCTGATGGCCAATGTTGGGGGTCCTCGGTCCAGCAAAAGACGGTTATTGATGTCCGCAGTCCAGTCCGTACTCCTTTATGGGGCAGAGGTGTGGGCAGACGCTCTTACCAAGGAATGTTATAGGTTGCGACTCGCCCGGGTTCAGCGTCAAGCTGCGCTCCGGGTGTGTTCCGCCTATCGGATACAGTATCCGAGCCTGCCGTCCTGGTGGTTGCCGGAGTCATCCCTGTCAAGCTCTTGGCAGGGGAGAGGAAGGCGATTTTATCAGAGACAAGGCGAGATCGGCAAGGACGCAGCAAGATCCGAAGAGCGTGCCCGAACCTTCCAGCAGTGGCAACACAGCTGGGAGCACGAAACCCGAGGACGATGGACTGCGCGACTCATCGAGCAGGTTCAACCATGGGTCGAAAGGCGGCATGGCGAGGTGGATTACTACCTCACGCAGTTTCCTGACAGGTCACGGCTATTTCAAGTCGTACCTGAACCGGATGGGCAAGACCGATTCACCGGATTGCATCTACTGCCCGGGCGTTCCCGACGACGCGGAACACACCTTCTTCCGCTGTCCGCGTTGGGAAAGGCCCCGCCTGGAGGCCACAAGAAAACTCGGGGTTTTTTCGGTGGATACGGTCTGCGAAAAGATAATGGAGGATGAGGGGAACTGGGATTGTTTGTCACAGTTCGTCCGGGGCATCCTCCTGGAAAAGAGACCCGATCTGGACCGCGAAGTGGCCCAGATCCCTTGACCGAGCGGCTGGATAAGGAGCGAGCCCCACCGGGCTTAAGCCAAATTTAGGCCTAGCCTGAAGTAATGTGATAAACAATCCCAGGTTAGAATCCTAAAGAGTAGAGGAGGTTTTTTAGTGGGTAAACCCGTTTTTAGGGGAGTCCCACACTACAGGCTGGCCACCTGTGTGCGTAATTGCATTTTTCCTGCCTCTCCCTCAAAAAAAAAAAAAAAAAAAAAAACAAAAAGTTCAGTTTTAATAATTAGTGTTGTGTTTAGTTTTTTACTAAGTGCATGTTTTAGAGTTAGAGAAGTTGACACACAACATGGTGGTTGTGATTCCTGACTTACGCGTGTCACAACGCTCTGGTATGATTTGTTTATTTTAACCTAGTTTGTAATTATGTGTTAGGTTAGATATTTACCTGGAGAAGAGGTCAGATCACAGATCTCAAAACGTAGTGTTACTGATTTTGCTGTTGTATCACTGAATGATGGCAAATGTCGGGCAAATCGTGTCACATTTCTCTATTTAACTATTGCTTGGAATTTGGATAATTTGGTAGACGGACTATCTGGCAAAAATAAATTTCGTAAGTTATCACTGAATGACCGCAAATGACCGGAAAAATTATGTCACATTTCACTAAAGCTTGGAATTTGGATAATTTTGTAGACGGACTATGGGGCAAAAGTAATTTTGTAAGTTATTAGTTCTTGGTTGGGTATGTACGTATAATTAAATATTTATAACACTGAAAAAATTATAAATTGATTTTTTTAATAAGATTCGTGAAAAGAAAAATTGTTTTTTACTTTTAACACTTTTCCTTTTTCATAAGATAAAAATAGTAATGTTGTTAAATATAAATTACAAATTTCATATCATAATTAATTTCCTTAATAGTATATTGCCATACACACCTTGTAGTATAAGTACAATTCTCAAGGATTTTTTAATCTCGAAGAAACAGAGGTTATATCGCTATTACTATATTATAACTAAAAACGATAAAATTTTATGATTTTTATTTATTAATTTTTGTTCGAATTGCTGATAGAAATAATATTAACAATATATTATCACCTCAGCATGTACACTGACAATATTTCAGTAACGATTGCCACAACTGAAAATAGAAAAGACAATTGAATGTAGTTTACGGTGCTGCCAACCCTACCACCTGTTGTTGGACAATCAACTGATATTGTTATTGCATTGTGTCAGATGCAGGTGTGGCAACATTCGAAACAGGTTTGCTGAAAATTTACAGCATTTACGAACAATAACCGTAATCACTTTGTGTCGCTGCGATTATTGTTGTGATTTTGTGAAAACTCCTTATGAACGTTATGTTTTTCAATATTTAATTATTGTCATTATATAAAACACCACTTAAAAATGCGTAATTTTGATAAATATTATACTGTTGAAAGTATATATGTATAAAACCTCTATAAAGAACGTCCTGAAACTCAACATTTCTCATCAAAATAATTATTTTGATGACATAATTAACTACTACAATTAAAATAAATCTTTTTAAAAATTTTTAATACATTTAGCTTTATAAATTCGTTTTTGGTATTTATTGTCACAATTATTATGATATTAAACTATAATTTTTTCATTAAAAAAGTGTTGAATTAAAAGCTTTACAGAAAGTATTGATTATTTCTTCTTTCAATAATGGAACACTCTGAATACATTTTTCAAATACAACCCATAGATACGTATATACTATTTTTCTTACTTTTAAATTTTTATTCAAACTACTATATGGATAAATATAAAGCATATAATGCAAAAAGTTTATTTTTGAGTTTTTGTATCTTTGTGTTTATAAATCATAGACTATTTTTTATGTATTATTTATTAACTACCTCTGTCATACAAATAAATATTTTTGCGTGTTGGACATGTCTACAATTGTTATTTTCCTTATAGCATGCCAACAATATATGAATTGGATCAAACATTTATTTTCAATTTGTATTACAGCATATACCACTACGTTTTGCCTTAGCAATCATATTTCTGTGTCCCAACAGCACCGGAGTAAATATAGAAAATGTCCCATGGGTAAACATCGTAACATCGCCTTTTCAATTTTCTCGCTGGCTGGGATGGGGTAACAAAATGAAAGAGTGGACACTTTTATATAGCGAAGGCTGCTGCTGCAGGTGATTTATGTACCTCATGGCCGGTTAAACTTTAACCTGTCGTAGGTATATACGTTATCTGCACTGTTACGGTAGAAATTCGATTTACTGCAGCGCTGCTGATGTATCCGGCAAGTTTAATCATTGAACAGAACACTAGGGTTTGTAAACAACAATTTTCTAATTTTATTTGTAGAAAATACATTTACAAAAAAAACAAAGGTAATGGATTTTATTTGTCGGCATTAATGGGAACTAGAAAAGTCTTCGTAACTCAATAGTATTTTTAAATGATATTAGAAATTATGAAGGACTTTTATTTTGTTTCCTATATGGCTAAGATTTGTAATTGCCTACTATCAGAGTTCTATTTCATCAACTTCTAAATATACTGAGATATAAGAATCTAATCTAGACAGTTTTATAAGTTGAATGAATATGTTGACACTGCATGAATGGTTACTCTTTCCCTAACTCGCTCTAATAAGAGTAACTATTCGTAAATTTAGGCTTCTGAGCCATATGCAGTACACCAGTTCATTTATGCACCAAAATAATCCAACGAACAACATAATTGAAAATATGAATTAAAAATAAAAAAGGGATTTATTTTTTAAGTAAAGATATCAACAAATTATTATCTTAATACAACCGAACTGAATTTGAAAAGGAAAATGTTGAAACCCCAACCGTAGGAGTAAGAGAAAAAGAGCGAATGGAGCCATGATACTCATAAGGGATATATAATATCCTAGTTGAAGTATTTATTGAAGCAGATAATTCATTCATCATAAAGGTCATGTTACTTTAGATTCTACTTGTATATTAGGTGGATTAGAAGTCCAAATGTAGCTTTTAATTGAGGCGTTGTACTCACTAGAGGACCTGTTGCTGCGTCTTAAATCTGCAAGTAGTCGGAAATAAGGTTTTTAAATAAATCTCCACAAAAACGTAAACAATACAAGGCCTAAGGTACTATATACTTATGGCCAAATTTATTGTTTACCTATTAATTTTGATTTTTGTACAAAAAAGGCATCAATTAGTGTTTGTGTGGTATTGGAGTATTACATCTTCGTGAGAGTAGGTATTACATATTGGAGTATTACATCTCAGCTATTACACTTCAAGTTCAAATTTATTATATTTTCAACGTAAAATTTGAGTTTACTATTTTGCCTCGTGAAACACTATAAATAGACCTACCTATAATTTTCCAAACTGCTTGGATACAGATATTGTTGTTAAATATTAAAACTAAAATCAACATCAATAGTACTTACACATTTCAATGCTTACATTATGGCAATTGTCATCCATTGTAAAGTACACGTTCTTGGTTCCCAATATCATACCATTTAATCGCAATATCATACTATTTCCTCAGTCTAGTGTAGAAACTATATCAGTATTTATACAACAAATCAGTATCGTATACCTCATCAGTGAGACAAGGAACGGTGTCCCCTCGATGTTTTTCTGTCATAAAAATTTCATTTATTGTCTTGTGTATTTATTGCTTTATGATAACACTTGCTACAATAACGGACTCATTGCGCTAAATTGTGGCTACAGAACGAATGGTTTTGTCGCAACAAGCTATGCCTACTCCCTCCGATTTTGGTCATTCAGCATGCCGTCCCACAACGTCTTAGGAAACTAAATTCAATATCTTACATATGCATATTCCCAAATTAGTTCATTAATTATAATTCCAAATAAATACATTGGTTTCCCTAGTTGCCACGATCTGAAAATAAGAAGTGTTGTTACTTTTGTTATTCTTTCACTCTGTAAATGTAAACAAACTAAAAATATTGTTTAAATTAACTAAACGTATCATCGTGCTGTCATAATACAATGTTTAAACAAAACATTTGATTGTATTTAACAGGATCTTACGATTCATATTACACAACTTTAGAGACCAAAATGGAATTTTTTGCTGCTTTATAGACCAGTGGAGCGAAGCCCTCTGGGATTTTTGAAATAATAATAGGCCTACATTCATCCCGGGGACTCTTAGAATATCGATATAAAATGTCAATGCAATCAGATGAAGTGTTTACGCTTGAAAGCAAAACAAACAAACAAAGGCACTTTGGCACTTATCATATTAACTATGATTAGGATACCTTCAACTTGCCAACCGAAGATAGTGGTAAAGCAACGGGCCCCGTCAGTAGTAGCAAACTACAATCAATGCAGTCTTAAGGGTTAAAGGATTTTCTACTTAACCATGGCACAATATCATGTTGAAGCTCCAAAATACATGAATTTTTTGTGTAAAACAAATGTTAAAAGTTTATATTTTTGATCCTGGGTACTTATGAGGCTGTCCAGCACTGTTTTACAATACTCTTTTAGTGAAATGTATATTTTAATCTTCTCTAGTTACAATCCTGTGCCCATTAATAATGCGTTGGATCAAGAGATCTTGAAGTTTTCAAATTACTAATTAAAGACACCATTTCTCTGTTGACTAATAACTCTATCCTTGATTGCAGGTATGCGGATACTGGTAATGCTGCTTCTGGACACCCTCCCAATGCTCGGCAACGTCCTACTCCTCTGCTTCTTCGTTTTCTTCATCTTCGGCATCATCGGTGTCCAGTTATGGGAGGGCATCCTACGGCAGCGATGTTTCCTCAAGCCCATCCCCAACGTAACCTACCCCAAGTGAGTATTTGTTGTTACTCAGGCACGTAGCTATACAAGGGGGCCGTAATAACCCCATACAGTTATTTCAGTTACAAATTTAAAATGCAATAGTTTTCTTAAATGCTCTGAAAATTATGTCCAAGAAACACATTTTTACGACCGTCATTACATTTTATTGTTTGGGACGATAGACAGCATCAAATATAAGGGATGGAATTCTCTTCCGACATATCTGCGTATAAGCTTTCAGATATTTCCATAAATATCCTTTCCATTCTAATAGATAATTACTAATAAATAGTATTGGTATTATAAGTCTTATCGAACTCCTTTTATATTCTTCAGAGAAAGAATTTAATGAGGAACACACGTCAATTTCATAACTAACTGAAAACCTCAACTCTATTTATCAATCTCATCTCGCTACAGTTTTTGCCATCGTTATCAACGTGTGCACGTTTTGTGCACATGTTTTGACCCCTGCCACTTTTCCCTCTTCCAATTTAATGCTTTATATAGGGCAGAATGTGTTCATTACCTATTTACTAAACCTTATGCTCACATATAATGCCAACTACATTTTGAGGGTGTCCCCTCCTTAAATGAGGGCTTTGCAGAAATATGCAGAACAGAGCCAATCATTTCCAAAGAAAATGTTATCTTGTAATTCGTTATCACAGTGGTTCTGGATAGAACATTCACAATAAATGAAGTACCTTCCGTTATCAAAAGCATAAAACTCAATTACTATAATCTGCATTGAAATACTCATTAAAAAATGAAATACTGATCCAAATTCTAATTTAAGATCTAATTAATTTAATCTGTCTCTCATACATTTTTCGTTAAAAATAAAGTTAATAATCCAGATCCTTATTGATTAAAAACTGTAAAGATGCTTTAAAATCGTGTTTATAGTATTTTATTTATTATTTACTGTCATAATACAAGGGAGGCTGAACTAACAACGGATAAAATTTCAACGCATCAGTGTATCAAAAATACTGTATTGCTCGATGCAGTTCAAGCATTGTTTGTCCGAAAGTTGATAGGAAAATTGCCACTCTGTAAATAAAAGCCTCCTATCCACCAAATGTCACAGCACGAAATAATTGTTTTCCCCTCCAATATAAACAATGCTCTGCATTTCAGCGTTCTCTCAAATCCAACAAATAGTCATATTAAAATATGTGCCACAGATTAAATCTACGATCTGTAAACCAGTAAATACATCATACTCTAAACGATAGTGATAAATTATAGAGACTATTTAGTGCATTGTCATACAATTGGGATGGGATTATATTTAATTTCTAATATCTTGCAGTCGAGCATCAGAACGTTTTAAAGTGTTTTTGAGCAGATTAAATATGCAAATTAAATTCCATAGTCAGTACATAATAGTGATGGGCTAGTAAAATTTAATAGTTTATGTATAATAGTGCACATTTATAACTTACAGCAACCCATATTTGTTGAGGGAATTTGTGAAATGAATACATTTTACAATAATAAAATAAGTGCACACGATATTTGATGCAATATTTCGGACTATTTTTTATATTGAAAATGTTCTTCAAATCATTTTAGCTTGTCTCCTTGTGATGTCAAAAACCCAAATAATATTATTCTAAATAATAAAATACACTCTTTCCAATAAAATTGCTTTCCATATGTTTTCGTTCTCAAAACGCTTAAATTATAATTTTTAAATAGTAACAAATTACTATATTAACCTTTTTCATACATTCAGCCAATACAAAAGTACTCTGCAACAATTTATTCGGTACTGTCTCCAAGGCAATAATTGCGATTATGTACAGTGTGAGATAAAATAGGCTTCAAGTAAAAGGCTTCATAACGAAATTGTGACAAGAGAATGTCTAATAATATAGGCGTTGTTTGTCGTAACTGACACCAAACTAGGATATTAGGAAATCACTGCTACTCTCGATATCTAAGCTATCAATAAAACCACTCTTACCGAGTGTCTATTGTTGTACAAACATTGCTGACCTCTTTAGTATAACCAATATATAAATAATAGGAGTCAATTTTACGATGCATATTGTGGGAAATGAGTTATTTATGTTATTACAAAAATATGTCTTGCTACAGTAAATAAATTAATTTAACTTATGTTCAATTGTTAATCCTTCCAAGCAACAAAGACTGTCTCAACCTCTGGAGAACGAATGTTTCATGAATAATGTTACCAGAGCCCTATGAATTCTTAAGGAATCGGAACTACTGCATTACAAAACATAAAGCATTTCCTGATCTTCACTGTCTTATAACTAGTACGGTATATTTTAAATCATTAAATATAGGATTAATTTGATAAAATAATTCGGTTATATTATGTCTAGCCGATGTGACTGTAACACGTTCTCAAATATAAGTTAATTGCTCTTATTATTTTCCAAATTTAGTTCCTGGAAAATTTCCTGGAGCCAAATGGTTTGAATTAATTCAATGTATCTTTTCTTGCGTTATCGTATATCTAGAAGTAGGTTGAGGTATATTACCGTTCAACACTTTGGATGCCAAAAATCTTTTCTAAAATAAAATTCAATTACAATGTTATCGAGAACGACTAAATTAATCCAAAAAGATGCTAAAAGTTCTGATATGGTTTTCAATAATAATTACAGTAAAAATAAATAAAATTGTAAAATAAAACTTTAGTAAACGAATATTTTCCATTCCGTATTTTTTATTCAGATTGGGTAGATGAACAAGTTCCTTATTGATAATTTAGAACAATTAAAATCTAATAGTTTATAAAATGTCTCAAATTAAGTCCGTATTTGATATCGATTCACATTTTTCTTCGTCTAAATTTCTTAATGGGTATTTTTCTAACCAAGAATCTCTACCACCACAGATGGAAAAACTTCGATAGTATGGCGACTTTTTAGTGACTAGTATGTATATTTAACTTTCAATCATTTTGATGTTCTACCATTTTGACTCGTTATAATTAATTCAAATAGATTACCAAAAGTTTAGAATGTTTTAACTACTTTCTATAACAAAGGTTTTAGACTAGTTGTAAATTTAAAATTAATATAGAACTTTCGTAATTTAAATTAATAATCTATATTGTGAATTAACGCGAGAAAATCTGCCCATACGATCTCACAGTCACTGCTCTCAAATATTTCATTGGATGGATATGACTTGTTTAGACAGATCAAATGTAATACAATTGAGTTAGTGTGTTCTATTAAATATATAATGAATAAACGTATACATAAATAAATACTTCACTACGGATACAGAAGCTTCCTTTCGATTTCTTATCGTTGATGAGTAATCCAAACAAATCCAAAGTAAAATATAAACGTTAACGGTTCTTATACAATAGACTAAGAAATAAAATTTGTATATTGTCTCGTAATTTTTGAGTTGTTTATTGAAATTAAGTTGTTAAGTAAAATGCATTCCTGAATTTTATATCGGACATTCAAACTATGTGTTGACATTAATTGATATCATTATTATTGCTATATTACTGAATCACCCACTATTTTTAATATTAATTTATACGCAAAATATCACAATTTATTATTTTCATTGGATTTAGTTTTTAAATAATTCAATAAACTCATAAAATAGGTTTCCATATTTTACAAGGCTTATTTCTTTTGAAGAATTATTATTAGCACAATTACATATGGAACATTATCTATAGTAGAAGTAGTCGTAATATTATCAGATTCCAACCTGGTGCAATCGTATTAAAGTGAAGGTCTTCATATCAAAACACAACATAAATTTAATTTCAAACTGATAAATAAAATCAAGCTAAATGTGTTCATATGTGTGTGGTAAATGAATTTCAAATGCTTAAAGTGACAAGGTTTACAAAACCATTTCCGAACCTCTACGCCTACTAATGCAGTAACATTATTGGGACCATCTGCCCTCTGAGCTATTCTCACCTTTGGGAGCTCCCGCATTTCGGAGTTCCGAGCCTTTAGGAGTTCCAAGATTTTAAGATCTCCTAACCTATGGTATTCTCCGACTTATTGAAACTTCTGATTCACAAAATCTTCTACCGCATGGAAGTTTCCTGCTAATAAAATGCCTCTGGCAGGTTTTGGGTTTTGGGAGCTCTAGCGCTGGCGGATGTTTCGGCTTCTGAACGCCTCCAGCCTTGTGACTCCCCATTTCCAGCTTCTCCGTTAGGGTCTGATTAGCATCCACCTCAGACCCCCAAACCATCACTTATGAGATATGCCTGTCTAAATTCTCTAACAAAGGTCTCTACTAAGAATCAGTAAGTGTGCATAGGTTTCATGTGCTATTTTGGGTAAGAACTTCATATCATTTGAAGAATACATCCATTAAACTTCACACTGTAGACAGGTTGTACGGTTAACATTGTAGCACTAATAGGTAATATTGAGGTCTGCGATTCTAGTCCTAGAGTGAGATCTAACCTTTAAATAATAAATCAGTGTTTACCAAGCGGTTGTAACAGACTTGTCATGACGTTCCATTCTTTTTTTCTAAATCTTCACGAAAAAATAATGTAAATTGAAATTTTTAACTCTTTTAAATTTTAAACATTCCATAATAATAGTAAACAAAACAAACATTTGTAAAATAATCTTATGTGTGCTAAATTCTAGGAGGCAGCTTTATTTACAAATACTGACTTCTCACACAATTTACTATTTAGAGAGTAAGAAGCTGTACTAGTAAGTGACAAGTAAACTGTCTCCTGAGAACCAGCCAATGACGTGTCTTGGAGCTCTCTAATAGCCAATCAACGGACTCCAATTACGCCTGGATGCCAAACTCAGACCAACTCTTGAAACTCACTTTATTTTTTTCTATTTTTTTTCTTACTGGTGTGTCACTTGAGTTACCAAACCTAGACAGATTTTGTAATAGTGTAATAGTAAAGTCTATTAATAAACAGTAAAACAATATTAATAATAAGTTGCCATTCACGTTTCCGAATTCGACCTACTCAGTTATATTTTTAGATTCATAGTTAGTAGAAGTTATCTACCGTACTAGAATAATATCTTCAATTAGAGATTTAAATATAAAGATAGCTTTTTATTGGACCGACTTAGTGACAGAGATATTCAAATATTATAAAAATGTTAAATAGTGTCTCTTTGTAGTAATAGATCTATAACTTTGTTATAAACTATACTTAGTACATATTGTTTTATACAAATTGTAGATTTAATTTCTGCTACAAATTAAGTTACAGTGTTAACCCGTATTGATTATTTTAGGTACACTAAATAATTTGTACTCGTATATTTTTATTTCTTCTGGTTATTCTTAAGCTATAATTTTATTTCAGTAGTGTATGTGTGAGAAACTGTAATCTTATACTATCACAACCCTCCGCAAATAGAATAGTTTTAATTTAATTTCTATACTTAACCATTATAATATTACTTATTGTATGAAAATTCATGCTCACACTAGGATTTTTACATAATTCTGCGGCTTTTGAAAAGAACGTCATCTTCCACTAAGCTTCTAATAAGACAATAAAAGTTTTATTGCAAACTACGTTAAATAATATTGTTGTCAAATATAATCAACATTTTTAATACCTTAATGTATATTATTATGGAGTTAAATCTTCAAAACCTATTTAGACTGGATTTTATTTTATTCCACTTTCTAAAAACCCTTCATCGAAATCCCTTCTCAAAAAGTTTTTGTTTACGTCACTTCTAAAATAGCTTCAAATAAATGGGAGTGGATCTTGAAATTTTGCTCTCAACGCTATTTCACATATTATATCATATTGATATAGATTGATAAATAGAAAATCCTCGCCTAGACTTGAATCCGGATCTCTCATTTCCCGAGCGAGTATATTGACCATTACACCACAAAGCTCTATTACCACATGTGCAAATATAACCAAACTAACATGTCATCGGAAGACCAAACACCTGTTAAACGACGTTTAATGTGCATTAAGTTTGTATAAGAAGCAACAGTATAATTTGATAGAAATATAGATTGTATAGGTTGTATAGATAAACAAAAATTACTCGTTCCACCCGGGGACTTTACTCACTTTCCGGATTTCTCACTTTCCAGGCGACAATAATAATTATTACACTACAGTTTCTAATAGTGTAATAGACACATTCTAACATAACATTAACACAATATCAAAAATGTACTCAAGCCAGCTCAATAAATGAATAACTGTTTGAGAGCATCTACTCAATAATACTGCAGTGTACGGATTCCATGTTGTTGTGGCTCAGCCTACAGTGAGCTATTTGTATATCTTCAAAAATTATTGACAACATTGTCACATAAAATATCAGGATAGTGAAAGTCCGATATAGTAAAACACATTTACAAACCAAAAATGCAATAGAATTTTACAAAACAGAATTTAAACAATAAAATTACAAAATCATATGATATTAACCCAATTAATTGTATATTGATAAAAATAAACATTTTGATGCAAATAAAGAATGAAACTATCATTATTTTCGAAAAATATTGCAGACTTAGATGATAATGGCTTCCCAGATTCCATAATGTCCGCTGTTTAATAAGATGTGTGATTACGAGCACCTTCGTATTAAATGTCTCCCATGAACTGTTTTATTTTTCCATTACAATCTCATCCCTCTACCGATTATATTTTCATTAGAATTCGCACTTGTTAATGAGTTCCCAAGATCTTTAGCGTAGGTGTAAGATCTTTTAAGAGAAACAAATCGGTAAAGTACATTCTTTCAACTGTGTACTTTTAAAGCCAACTTTGTAAGCCAAGTTACAATAACCAACCATGGACTTTTTCTACCAAAAGTTAAAATATTATAATTTTGGTAGAATTCTGCTTATATAAATATGAATATAACAAGAATGTAAAATTATTGTTGGATACAACAACTATTAAAGAACCTACATTTAGTTTTATTTATATCGGAGAGGATCATTGTACTTATTTATTGATCAGTGTCATTCAGACCATAAGCGACATTAAAAAATAATATAGTCGGTATTTAAATATTTTTATTTATTTTCAGCAATGCATTGGTATACTAATATTTTAACTTAAACCCTGAGCACATTTCATGCAACCTTTACAATGAATGGTGGAAAGGGTTGATTCAATATTTAATGTCTACCTTCCTTTCAGTGGCTAAACTATTAGCAGTAGTGCACCTGTTGAGACAATGAGAATACTCCTTTACTTAGATTACACTAAATTCTGTAACTTAGATATCTGTGATGTCTAAACTATGAAAAGAGTTCATTGTGAGCTTCTTTGTCACCTACTTTCTTTGGTTTTCTCCCGACGAACATGACTCCATATTACAGCAATCAAGCCTGTGACAGCGTTAGATTTCAGATGCTGCATTAAGGCATACTAGTTTTCTCAATGCTCTCTTTCAAATATGTCATGCTATTTTTAATATGTAACGTATAAAGTACGTAAATATTTAACAGTTTTTATTTTATTAATTTTTTTATAATTTAGGTTCATGAACCAAATTCTGTATGGTCTTTTGTTTATCAATCTCATTGTATTTTTTGAACCTTTTTACATCTTTAATCTTGACCTTCAACTTTAACCTTGACCTTTGACCTTAACTATGACCTTGACCTTCTGTTGGTGTTGCAGGGAGCTCGGGGAGGAGTTCGTGATACGAGCGAGGGTCACGGAGTAAGACCTTAAAAAGACCTTAAATATATTACATTGTTGACCTTGAAAAGGCCTTGAATTGTTATATTGTTGTTCTATCTCCTTCTCTCTCGCTCGTATACCCTCTATCTCTGTCTCCCTCTGACATCACTGTTGAATGCGTTGTTGTCATCTATTGTTGAAATTGTGTTGATGTACAAAATTACTTGTCACGGTTTTATTAAGTAAATTTATAACTGATGTTATGTTTATTTACTGATTTGCACAACCTACCCTTGTCCTGTTTATTTCTATTATAGTTCTTTATTTGCTTCTGTTTCAATAAAACGACAAAATAAATATTTTAAAATTACATTGCATATATGTCGAAATATAACTTATATTTAACATCTAATTTTCTTTAAAATGTTTGGTAATTTCTGGTAATTAAATGTTTCAATATTTTAGTCTTCCGAAGGTTAGCAATTAAGTTAATATATTACTAGTTTTATTAGGGGTACCAAGTATATCTATTTCAAATAGCGTTTTAATTATTCTAACCCATTAAACGGCGTCATTTAAATCATGTTAATACTAAAGAACAGAGTTTTAAATTTATGATAACTTCTAGCACCATTCCAATCGATATTTTTTGTGTTTAGGCTGTGCATCACTTTCTTTTTATTAATTTACTTATATGAAAGCTATCAATAAATCAATAATTGATTTTGTTTCACCTTTTCTATATTAGCTATTTTACTGTATAAATTTGAAAATAAATCAATTAAAATATTGTGTTAAATTATCCTTACGAATTGTGTGCCTATATTTAAGTATAGTATTTATTTTAAATATATGGTATTTCACAAAAACTAGCTTTTTGTTTAGACTTGCTCCTAAATAAATATTAAATTTAAAATATTTAGTCATAACTTTTAAACATTATTACTAAGCTTTCAAATGTGTTTATAGGGACGAGCATTTACTTTTTAGCTCTTGGATTATTTTCTTCTTATAACATATTAACGATTATTGAAAAATTGTAAAGTATTATTATACTTATAATATAACTAATCATTTTAAATCTCAATCATATTATTGTTTAATTCTTTCATTTATAAACATTAAAACAATAAGTAAATTTTTAAAACAAATATAGTATGACAACAGCTGATTTAAGTTATTACAAGCATAAATTTCAAAAAATAAAACTCGACCATTTTCTCAAACCTGACATGAATGATTGTCTGGAATGGATTAGAATACTTATTGTGATTGTCATGTGAATGCGAATGATGCACCACCAATCATTCTGTGATTGTGGGTTGTTTGATTGTTCTGAATGATTGTTCATCAGTTTATAGTAGTACACACTCACAATGAAACACTCATCACAGAATGTCACTCACATCACTGTTAGCGTTTATTTTGAGTTTTATTAAATTCGTTTTTGCAACTAACTAATATCTTTTTGTAATTTGTGTTTTTCAGATTTTATTGATGATCACATGGTTTTTCTATTTTTCAGATTTAATTATATAGTAATTTTAATAGGCTTTTCTAGATAACGCAAGCGAAGGTAAGAATCATTTATTAAAAGATGTTAGTATCGGAATATGTTAAGAAGTTCGTAACTGTATTGATATTGTTGTTATTATGTACGGTTGTGTTGGCTACTCAAAGAAATTATTCAAGCTATTCAAACCTGTTCTAGTGGGAAGAATTGATATACATTTTGTAATCACAGACATATCATACATAACGTTGTGATTCTGTAAGTGTACAGTAAACACATTTGATTATCATTCTATAGGGATGCATTATAAACTTACCTCTGATTGCAAGTGAGTATTATAATTCTGTAGACTTGAAGATTATTGTCTCCAAAATAAAATCATAATGACCAGGCACTCACAGGAAGGTGGAGGCCTACTGAAACGACCCTGCATGCCTTGTTTTATAAAGGCCTAATTAATTTTAAAACGTGTACAATATTATAGTTTTAAAATATTAGGGGAAAATAAGTGAAACACGATTTTAGACCAGTATGGAAAAGACCCAAATCTAACGGGAGACTAAAGTTGAAGTCCTCGGTTTTTCAGTTAACACACTTATGATGTAATGCATGATTGCAGTTGATTAAAATTTCAATACAACCCCAAGAACAAACCCAGACAAAGAAAAGCTCCTGCGCGTAACACGACTTTTGTAAAGTGTAGCTGGCTTTGACAGATGTATAACAACAAACATTTACTTTGGGGGTGCCGATGGTCTAGTGGTCTTTGGGTCTGAGTCAGAGATAGCGCACGTTCAAATCTTGTCTATAACCGCACTTTTTATCTCAACCATCGACCTTGTACTGTATTGACTTTCTCTCTTTGTCTGAATGATAAGATCCTCACACAAGCTACGGGCAAAATAAGTAACTAAGTACGGGCAAAATAAGGCTTTAAAGGGAATAAGCCTCTCCTTGAAAAACGCCTGTTTAAATTGTATACGTTATTATACTTGTTATTCTTGACTTTTAAGAGGTGACTTAAATCATATTTACTATCTGCTTACTAAGCAAAGTCCATAAATATTATATATAGTGCAGTTTTAAGGGCGTTCTCACAACCAGTGGGCTGTAGCACGGAGGAATTTCCGAAATAGGAATAGACCTATATGCTAAACAGAAACGCTAAGAATGTCCATGTAAAATTCCAGCACAATCGGTCGTATAGTTTTCACGTAATTAAGTAACCATACAAGAACACACAGACAGACACCATTATATTTTAATGTGTATAGATATTACTGTAAAAGATAAACAGTAAAGTGAATTGCAGACATAAGTTACGTACATGAATAGTTTAATTATTCCAATTAATTCTCTTAGATACTAATTCGTAGAGGGTGTAGGTAGTTAACGTATAAAAGATATTCACATAAGACTTCTTTTTGGTGTATCACAAAAATATTGTGAGTTGCAACAAAATTGTAAAATTTCAAGTGTGTTACCTAAATGTATTATTAGTCCATTCCCGTTTCCTAGTCTTTAAGAATTACTCAGTTGTTATAGAAATTCGAACCACAAAAGATTGAAAAGTTACTCGTAGCCCGTTCCACACAGGCCAGTGTAGAAACAATAAGCTGACCTCTCTGTTAACTGGGGCTTGCTTTTAACAATGCAAGCGGTGTAACAAGCAACAAAAGGGACGAGCGGTGAAACAATACTGGATGAAACATAGGGTTTCTTGGCTGCATCAGTGCTGAAGTCTCAATCGAACAAAATGAGATTGTAAGAGCTACAACCACCACGATAATCACTCCCTACTATACGGTCTGGATAGTCGACATCCTGTTGCAGACTTTAATAGCTAAGCGTTAATGAAAAATACCACACAGTTTAATGGGAAATATTGATTTTTGAGACGATAACGGCTAAAACATAATGACTATTTCCTACCTCCAAATGTTGAACAAATATCGCCCAAAGAAAACACTAATCTATTTTGGTGACCATATTTCCAATAGAGGAGGGTATTTGATAGACCAAAGAGCACCTTAGTGCATATGAAAGCCAATTTTTAACTGCATAGATGTTCTAAAACTGATATGATTTGCGTTGCACTTGCAATGTTTAAAGTAACAATAATACGAATGAAATTGCAGCCAAATTAGATAGCATACAATTTCGGTTTGAATGCATGTCAACATTAATTACACTCTACAACAGGGGTTCTCAACCGGTGGGTCGCGACCCCCAGGGGGGGTCTGGGGGTCGCGAGATAAGTGATAAACGAAAAAAAAACTAAAAAACTCAGGCCATTTATACATATGAGCGGCGAATATCAAATGAAGCGAGCATGTACTTATATAGAAACTGAGTTGAGTCCGCTTGTTAAATACAATAAGTATATTTAATCAATTTACAATTAATCAATAGTATTTTTAAAATACAACTATAATTAACAAAAAGGAACAAATGGAGCTATAAATGACTCAACATCGCTGCTAAAAATGATGGTGCCTGCCGCGCCGCTTGTATCGTAACGTAGGCCTTATTGTTGTGAGACAAAATTTGTTTATTCTAAAAAAGGCACACTACACAAAATACATTGCAAAAAATACATTTTTTAAAAGTCCAGCAGAATGACTTAATGAGAAACTTGAGCTTGCTTTGTATTAACTAACTGTAGAATGTCTGGGTTGATTTTTGTCAAACACAAAATAATGAATTTCATTTTCATATAATTTGGTTTTTAAATTCACCATTGTGGAAAAATCCTTTTTCACAATTGTAAGAAGTAGAAAAAGGTATAAAAATCTTCAATGCTACTTTGGTCAATTCTGGGTGTTCCTTTCTTTATACTTAGCCAAAACTTGTCGGGACAAAACATCGTCAAAAGTTAGTTTCAATGACTGATCACTTGATATATCTATCAGTTCATCGTGGAGGCCAGCAATTCAATTCAGCTTTTTGAACACCTTTTTCGGAAAATGGTTTTGTTATCCACACAGATCCACTTGTATCTTTAACAGGAATATAATCATTCAACTGCTTTATCAAGGCTTCAAGTTGTGATGATATGAGTAATGAAGAGAGATGATGTGTCAATGGATGTGTCACCAATACTTGAGACATACTCCTTGAATTCTTGAGTAAGTTGGAAATTTTCAAAGTCTTCATCTTTTATTCTTGTATTCCAAAAGAGTAAGTTTTCTTACAAATGCATTTACTCGGTCTTGAGCATTACAAATAGTTGTTTTCTGGTCTTTGTGGGGATGAGTTAAAAATGTTGAGATGAGAAAAAATATCAGCTAAGTAAGCAAGCTTTATTAACCATTTTTCATCGCTGAAAAAATGGGAAAGTTCATGTTTACTGTCCATTAAAAAAGCAACATTTCTGATCTCAATGAAAACAGCCTACTCAACACGTTACCACCCCGGGACAGCCATCTCACTTCGGTGTGGAATAGCAAATGTTTGTGCAGAGCTCCTACCTCTTCACACAAGTTTTCAAGTAATTTACTCTGCAATGGTCGACTCTTGACGTAGTTAACAACTTTGATAGCCTCAGCCAAAACTTGACGCAAGTCATCCGGCATTCCTTTAGCTGCCAAAGCTTGTCTATGTAAAAAACAAAGCACCCAGTTTGCATTTGGCATTAACGTTTTTCAACCTGGCAATCAATCCGCTGTTTTTACCCGAAAGGGCTCTTGCACCATCACTACAAATTGAAACACATTTGTTCCAATCAATTTCAAATGGTTCAGTTGCCTCATTGAACACTTTAAAAAGACTTTCGCCTGTGGCATGGTCTGGCAAAGATTTGCAAAATAATACATTTTCCTTAATAGAGTGACCGCAATCATACCTAATAAAACACAAAAAAACTGAGCACAGTTAGCAATGTCAGTTGATTCGTCGCATTGAATCGAAAAAAAACGTGCGTTCTTTTATTTGCATCTTTAGCTGGTTCTGAACATCTTTCACCATGTCTGATATTCGTCGTGACACAGTGTCATTTGATAGTGGGATTTTTTTTAGCTTGTCAGCTTCTTGAGGATTAATCATATTTGAAACCATATCGATTGCGGCAGGATTAATTAATTCCTCAGCAATGGTATGTGGCTTCCCCACTTTAGCAATCTTTAGCGCTACCCTCGTACGAAGCTTTGAGGGCATTTTTGCTAACATCAGTATGACTTTTAATATTTAACCTGTTGACTGCGAAGGGACAGCAATTTTCTCTGGAAAAAACTCGGCTGGTTTGTTTTTCAGCGCAGAATGCTTAGGTTCAAGATGACGCTTCATTTTTTAAGGTTTCATGCTTTCAACTGATAGAACTTCACTACAAATAACACACTGAGGTTTGTTTTCAAGTTCAGTAAAACCAAACTGTAGATATGCATTTATCATACTTTCGGGCATTTTGGTTTTGAGACTTCGGAACTACTTTTGCTACATGAAGCTTCTCTTTTTAAAAACTTATCCATTATCAATACTAAAACTTGAGTGTTCAATTTGAAGATCAAAGTACGCACTATTTCTCAAGACGTCAGGCAGTCGACTGGCACACTGGCACAGTGGCTTGTCGGAGGACGAATTGCGATGGCTGCGCGCGCAGCTCCATGTCAGGCTGTCTCCGCGGCTTTAAATACACCACGCATCAGTTCTGTAAATACACTGCGCACAGTCTTTGCCTGCTTTGATATTGAAGAATTGAAAACGATTAAAATTACTTTCGTCACATTTATTACCGGATCGTTTATTAATTATTAAGAAATTTAGTGCTCACTAACGTTTTTTATATAGTTTTGAATAGTGTTTTTTATGTTTTTTAAAACTAATTATTGCTGTCTTTTTGCATACAAAGCCTTACTTTACGATGTTACAAGAAGGGGGTCGCCAAAATTCTCAACCTAAAAAGGGGGGTCGCAGCGTTGAAAAGGTTGAGAACCACTGCTCTACAATGATGAGAATAACAGAGATTGTAGCAAACTAGTTGATCCGGCGACCCTTCGCTGTGTCTTGTTTATTATTGATTAACTTTATGTACAAATTATTCATTATATTTTATTATTATGTTCAATAATAAGTAATTAATATCAAAATTCTTTATTCCTTACATACATATAAACGATGCAAGTGCAATACAAATCATACAAGTTTTCGAACCTCTACGCATTTAAAAAGTTGCCTTTCACATGCACTATGGTACTATTTGGTCTAACAAATGCCCTTCTCTATTGGAATTACAGTTACCAAAACAGATTAGTGTTTTCTTTGGGTGATATTGTTCAACATTTGGAGGTGGGAAATAGTCATTCTATTTCAGCCGTTATTGTCTTGCCAAAAAATATAATTATACAAAAAATCATTGGTGAAATTATATTTATCAACAAATCTTTAAGATTTTTATATTTGGAAATTATTTAAATCTTAGGAAGCTTGAATCAATTATATTACCTATAATCAGTACTGACCTTGTTAACGAGAACGCATCATACATGTGATTATTTCGAGTTAACGGGTAACACGCAATAAAACTCTCAGATGCTACCATCCCAACCTAATGTCAATTAATCAATCAACTTCCTGAATCCATTAAAAGGTCTAGTTCCATCAATCAATTTAAGCTCATTGGGCTCATTTTGGCGACTTTTGGTTTGAAGCGATTTACTCAGCCGAGCACACGAACTGATGCTAGCTTCAGAACAGACAAAAATTCCATCTATAGGAAGGAGAAATAGTTCGTCTTTTACATTTATTGACAATATTACTATTTAGAAGATGCAATTCTTGCTTTTTATTAACCTTAAATAAAAAATTTCATAAACCTATATGGAAACTGTATTATGGAATTACACCAAATATTTAAAATTCAAGCTTGAACAATTCGAAGTAGACTGATTCTATTTTACTCCCGCACATTGTATCCTGTAATATTAAGAGACATATACATAAAGGTATGGTTAGCGCATCACACAGGTTACCATCCAAGGACTGGGCGCCAATCTGAATTGTAACCACATAACTGACAAAAGAGATCCTTTGAGTACGGTCTGGCAAGCAATCACTGTCTCAGACTGACTAGCCTGGGTTACTTCACGTATCAAACTAAACCCTTCAACGTCCAGGTTCATCGATATAGCCAGCCTCATCCATTTAATAATACTAATATTTAAGTAGGGGGAAATAATTATTGACATATAATGTATCCTTAACTAGCTTATTTTTTAAATAGTATATAAATATAGTACACAGGAAATATTTATTTTGCTACTTCGCTGTAAAGAATTAGTGTAATGCACACCCACCAACATATGGTTTCCCAATTTATAGATCGCAATTTATCCAAATGATTAGAACATTTAAAGAATATTCCACTTAATATAGTGATGAAGGGCTGTAATGTACAAGGCTTTGTGCCTCCCAGCGTATGAGTAAACCTTATTAAAGTTCTAATTTTATTCCTCATACTCTCGTCGGTAAATAAGCACAATTCATTAAAGGTCCTAAATCTGTTAGTTGATTGTAATCTTCTATGGATTATTTGTAAAATTACTAACAACTAAAAAGGAAAGTATACGTCTATACGTTTTTGTAGTTATCTAATCGTTCTATTTTAATTTACAAGAGTTTACAAATGTTAGGTACAAATTATAAGAGTTACTAAATTACAGGTAATTTAATGCCTTTTAAGACGAATTTTTAAGTTTTTCTATGAAACCCTAAACGACGCGACGGGTCTCTGGATTGTACTGAAGAGTTAAACCTAGCTATGAAAGACTGCAATACATCTTGCATTTTCAGTAACCTTAAAATCATCAAAATCCTTAATATAGATGTAGGGATCATGTAATTGCTTTCTCAATTAAAATTCAAAATTATCACTGAATTTATTAAATAGCATAAAAATAACAATTGGCCTTAAAATATAATTATTTAATTCGTTTAAAAATACTGCTAAGCCACTTATTTTATAATATGTTTGTAAAAAATTCTTTTCAAAACTTTTCGAGAGCTTGAATCTTTATCACTAGTTCTGAAAATAATTTGGTACTTGGTTTTTTAAGAAATGTATTGATCTGATATTAGATGACAAAGTTTTTCAGATTACGAATATCGATAACTCAGCGTCTTTACATTGACTTTTTAAAAAGAAACAACTTTAAAAACTGTGAATGTATTTCCGCTTTTAACACTTCTCGAGGACTGTTAGAAGAGTTTCACCTCTTTGTTGTTTGAAAACCCTGAGGCTTTTTCGGAACATCGACTTAGTAAAGTAAAAGCCGGAACTTTACTCAGAGAGGAATTGCGCCACCAGCTGCTCGGAACTGGCACAATGCTAATTTTATTGCTCTCCTGGAACTTATTAGAATTTAATTCGTTGTTCCTCAGCCGTATTTCACAGCGTAACCTTCAGCTCAACAACTCTTGTTTACATTTCATATTAGCTTATCTTTAGTTATTAATTTTTCAATAAATCCCACATAAAAATGGGTAGTAAAGAACAATATATGTTAGTTTTTTTTTCATAATAATATTATTATTAAAGTCGCTTTCTACTATTAATAACTAATAACATGCCAACCATCAGAGTTGACATACATCAATGTTAGTAGTGAGTATAGTCTCCTACACTGGATGGGATGGTACTCGAAGAGAGAGCGAGGCTCTCAATCTTCAACTGAGTACGGAATGGAGTGGATAGTCCGCTGAGTGAAGATGTTTCGCCGTTGTTTCGTCTCTTCAGACACAGATTGACAACAGATTTCAGCTGCCACTGTGTTGCAGTGTACTGTTGAACATTGAGAGGCTTACTCTCTCTTCGAGTACCATCCCAGCCAGTGTAGGAGACTAACTCTACACTAAAACTTTTCTTGCTAACACGATTTTATAGACTGCAACTTTTCTGTCTTTACATCAATGTTCTTGAGATTATGTTTAAGCGTAAAGCATAAATTTTGCCTACAGCGCATCTTATGCTCTGCCTTTAACACGGGGAAAAAGTTTAAAACCACGTTAGAAATAAAAAATTCGTCACACATTAATATTTGTTTCACTATAGAACCTTACATTATGGTGGCTCTATGATACTGAATTGTCAAAATACAATTATGTATTAATACTAATAGTTTATTAATTATTAACAGTTATGCAAGGCATTTCATGCAAATTCAAACTGAATAATAGGTATGTGATAGGCATATTTTTAAGTATTATATTGCAACCCATACAATTACGTGATAGTACTTAAAGATGTTCCAATTCCTAATGCATTTTAGAGTCATTGTAATTTCAATTTATTGACCAATGGTTTTGGGGCCCCGAAGTCTGCGACTGAAGCACTTTTTATGGGTACTAATTAGATGTTGGAAACACATTTATCTACAATTCCTAGTGAATTTTTGAATGAATAGCTGCAAAAAATTCACTTGTACTTGAACTGTTTTAGGACAGAGTGGAGGAATACTATTTGTATTAACCTTATTAAAAGCTCTTAACCCCATAATAATATAAATGCAAAAATGCCTTTCTTTGTTTGTTTTGTTTTCACGCGTAAACTACTCAACCGATTATACTAACGTGTTACATGAACATTCCTATGGTCCCTGGTATGAATGTAGGCCTATTCTTATTTCGAAAATCCCTGCAGGCTACGCCGCATTGATCTTTAAAACAGCGAAAATCCCATATTGGTCTCTAAAGTTGTGTAATATAAATTTAATAAATCAGTCAAATGTAATAAACTGATATGTGTAAATATTGTTTATTATTTTCAATTTGTTTACATTTATAGTGAGTAAACTCTCTAAAGAGTAACCATAATTGTTAACGACGTTTTAGATTTCAGCGATTAAAAACCTACTTACCTTACGAAATGTCTTGAAACGTAAGATAGCCTGAATTTGACTCTCGAGACTCCCTTTAAAGCAGTTGACAAGAACTATCCCTGATAAAATTTCGCTGGACTAGTAATTTGATCTAAGGTACTTAATTCCAACTCTAAATGTTCTAAAATATTTTATTAACACTTTTAATATACATTTAAAGACATAAAAATCCCATTTTAGTTCTCATTTGACAGAAGTGGACTTCTCTGATCTGTTATAAATATTTTCTTTATCGGGAAACGAAACAAAATCAACTATGGAACAAAATATACTGAGGACGAAGTAAATTACAATGGCAACAATCATAGGCTTTTGACGTATTTTGTTGATCGTGGCAACAAGACCAAGTCAACATTGGCGTCGGAAATATATTACACTCGAACCAGCAGTGGTCATACACGTACTACTAGATTACGTGCAAAGGAATAGGTAAATGCTAGCAGTGCAGATATAAGAGAGAATGTAGTCTTTACTATACATTTACTATACAAGACTGTTATGAAACATATCTAAGTTGTCTTTTGTCAACAATAGGCTTCTCAAAACTGTACATAAATATATTGATCAGGAGAGAATAAGAATCAGCTTTGGAACAAAAATACTAAAGACCGTAGTAAATTAAAATGACAACAAATATACATTTTTTTAACTACCGTATTTCCTTTATCGTGGGAAGAAGGCAAACTCAATATTGGCACGGAAGTATAGTTAATTCGACCCAGAAGTGTTCATACAGGTGCAAGTCGTACGAAATTGCTTGCGAAACCGCGGGCAACTGCTAGTGAATGAAGTCCTATGATAATTTTGAATAGGATGTAGGCGTGTTTAAGGTTGATAATTATTGGAGTGTTCGTTGTTAAGGGGTTCAAAATGTAAACAAAATTGCCAATAGCCCTTTTTTAGGTTTAGCGCGTGAAGAATCAATTCTGGTTCGAATCAACTGTTTTACATGTCATAGTAGATTGACTTCTTGGCCACGATCAAAAAAATATACATTCTCAGTCTGTGAAGTCTACTTTAATCCAAAAGCGCCTACTTCGGATTTAGATTTTCCGGTGCAGTATTAGTGTTTAAATTGTTGTACTATTCAAGAAATGTAACACATGTTTAGGTCTGAACAGTTTACAGTTGATTTTTTTAGTCAAAAATCAACTAATTCGGGTACTTCCGGCCATTATCATCAGAAGTATGGTGTCTAAGCCTAAGGAATTTTCGGTGCTCTATTAGCGTCAGTATTGTTGTCCTGATCTGGGAAATAGACCTAAGTCGTCTTCGTAATTAAATCCGTCTCCATCCACCCATAGTAATTTACTTTAGATCTAGATAGCTATATGGTGCCACAATAACGTTTGCCTTGTTCCCTTCAAGAAAGGTATATACATACGTCAGTTTCAGAAGTCTGAAGCATCGCAAAGGTCCTTTTAGGAATAAACGATATGAGAAGCATTTCCTCATCTTCTTATCCGGAGTGAATAGAACAGAACCTAATGGTTTCCTCAAAGAGATCTAGCAAATATTCTCCAACCTTTATTATTCTGTTTCAGACCACTGGCGGCCTACTACTCCTACCAAGGGGACAAGGAAGGGGACTACATCTGCTCCAAGCCGGAGGACAACGGGATGCACTCTTGCCGTGATCTGCCCCCCACCAAACATCATGATCTCGTGTGCAACGCCACCGCACTCCCCTGGTCCAACAACATACCCTCCAACAAGTCATGTGTCAACTGGAACCAGTACTACACCGAGTGCAAACCACAGGGCAACAACCCTTTCCAGGGCACCATATCCTTCGATAATATAGGCCTAGCCTGGGTCGCCATCTTTCTGGTATGTGTTTCACCCTTTCTAGTCTAAGAGGAGTCGGGCGTTTCTTTCTCCGCCATGTTATTTTGCTTGATTTTGAGATACCTTTTCTAAAAAACTACTTGTGCTATTCCAATAATTTCTTTTTTACTTTTAAAACTACTATCTTTGTCTTTGGTTTAAGCGAAGGATTTTCCTTTACTTAATAAAATAAAAAAAACTAAATGTTTTAAAAATTGTATATATTTTTAGGCAATTTTTTTTGTCTTTGAAACAACGTCATATTTTAGCCATACATTATAATGACAATTCCTTAGCTTAAAATGTGCAGCTTATTTTTATGAACAGAACACCAAAAAAATCATGAAGATATCTCAAGCGGTTATGGAGAAAAAGTATTTTATTCCTGGAAAAACACAACTTTCGGAAACGCAATTTAAAAATTGAGTTATAGCAAGAATGCTACCTTAGTGCATCCCAGCGCCATAGGAAGGGTTGTCTGGGTTTTCTTCCTTCTCGTAGATGTCCTCAAGCTTTCTTTTTAGTAAGGTTCTAGTCTGCCGGCACTTTTTCTCGATTTCTTCAATACATTTGTCTGCTTTTTTCATACGACACACGTCGACTCGCTTCATTCTTTCGACACAACTTTCACCTGGGGGAATCCCTAGCTTGCTCAAAATGCGAATTCTGGCAATATTTCCTTCATTATAGGTGGATATCGCTTCATAAACACTGGTCTCCAGAGTTTTCTTCATTACGAAGGTTGACTTTGGAAGCCTTGCCCATATAACGCTGTTCAGAGATTCACACGCATCCTGTGTTCCGCCGTGCAAACATCGTCGAAGAAAGGACCGGATGAGCTAGGTCTTGAAAGATTGGTTTGATCTGCAGCATTACTATCTCTGGATAGTGTGTGTGTGCATTGTGGTCATAAGCCTCTTTGTTAGATTGCGCCCTCTGAAATTTGCACCAACTTTCAGTGCCCTTCGGACACATGTTCCCTAGACCTAACCTCACTTTTATTATAGACGTGAAGACCTGTAAACACTCTTTTACGCTTTTTGAACACTTTCAATGTAGTTTTAGGCATTTTGAAAAGCAAAAACTGTAATAACACGATCACACAGTAATACTAGATAACTAGATAATACTCGTATCAGAATTTTATGTTGTAAATAGCACCAGTAAATAAGTAACTACAGTAGCCAATATTTAGCAGATGACAACAAGACTGAAAACACAAACAAAGCAATAGACATCTCTATAGTATCTAGTGCCAAGGAAACAAAACAAAAATACAACTTTGAGTAAAGGTAAGGCGGACTATATCTAAGTCACAAGAATACTACAATGTGACTCGCATGTAGCGGTCAAAAGATTTGATACACGCGGTTAGATAAAAATTCATAACTCAAAAAGTAATGCTAAGAAATTAATAATTTTTGTATCTTATTAAACAAGAATAATGAGTGATTAAGAAAAAAAAATAAACAGAAAACCCTTATTTTGCCAATTTTTGACGCCTGACTCCCCTTAGACGACGCTATTATTTCCGCACGTTTTAAATAATGCAAGGGTTTAGCTGTACAATTCTTAAGAATATATTTAAATACAACTGTTTGAAAATATTAACTTTTAAGATATGAATGTGTCTGTATGCTGCGGTAGAAATACAAATTCACGTTTATTGCACTTGACACATTAATTGCAAAGTTTTCGGTCAAGTTTTGAGGATCAGTCTAACACCAAACTTAAAATAGAAATGGAAAATATACTGTAGGTGCTGCTCTTCATAGATGACCAGATGAGAAAGAGAAGAATAATGGCCTCACTGTATTCTGACGAAGCTCAACTCTAGGGTGACACATGCTAAACTTTTCGTAGTTTGTTTCTTCAAGATTTTAGATCCAAAAATCACTCGCTATCACTTTCGCTCCAATTTGTCACCTAATAAAAAGTATAAAATCTATTAAGTTTGTCGTACACTTGCCTATCACCTGTCCTAACAGGTTTTGAATTAAATAAAAATAACTTCCTTTGTAAACAATTTATATTTCATCAGAATATCATGGGTATTATAACATTAGTGTTAAATTAAGCGCCAAGACGGGGAACTTTTGAAACATTATGATAAGCCTGAAACACTTATTGCTCCGAATACGTAAAAAATACAAAATTGTCGAGACTTACATGAGTCTATACGGTACCAGGACTGCACATTCTGGTCAACATGAAACAACAAGACGGTGGCGTTGTGAATTTCTAATATCAGGCATCAGAGTTTGAATCACGAAAATACCTATCACAATTCCGACGCTTCTCCATTTTGTAGGGCAACTAAAACTTTTTCAATAGAGGTATAAACATGCAAAATATAAAGCCTGTTGTATTCAACACTATTTTTACGCAAAATTGTTGTTTGGAGTTCCTTAATTAACATAAAATTCTACTCTATTTATTTCATACCATATTAATATATTTATAATTATATATCAATTATATTAATAAACATTATAACTAAGTACAATTTTGCGTTCATTGTGAAAATACGTACACGTGTTTATTTTCAATAAAAACCCCATCGAAGAATCTTTTTGAGGCACTGAAATGTTCTAAGGCAAAGGTACGACAGTTGATAAACAAAGCAATCAATCTTCATATCTCCCTCGGCGATGACGTCGTATTGTAATGACGTCACTGTCTCAATTATAGTGTAATCAAACGTTTCAATGACGCTTTGTTCAACATTCCTTCCAAAGGCAATGAATAGTCTAGATGATTCTTCCGGTCTTCCGGAGGCAGGAAGTTCATCCACGAAATCATCATTTTCATTGGTTGAAATACCCCTAAAATATTACCTAAAATATAAACAAAAGGCAAGTTTGAAACACAGTTCAAAATATTTTTGTATATTTTGGTGTTTATTTCAATGAATGTTTCCCAAGTATTTATTTCCAAAAATGGCAACAGGAAATTACTTAGACAGTTATAATAATCAACATTACATTTTAAAATTATATTATGACTACTAGGAGTTACCATTTTTATTTAATATTTTAATTTTATTATTGCTAACTTGTATATAGAGATTTAGATATAAGTAGGCCCTATTCAAGTACAATATATACTGTAAACTTGTACAAAACGATTTTTCTATCAAGAATCCAACAGGTCCTTATTAAAAACGTGTCGTCCATCTGAGTGATAACTCAAGATAGAAAGGTCTTAGGGACTTGAAACTGGATCCAAGGTCGTTGTTGCTTTTTGGGTCAGATATTCAAAAGGCAGTAAATATTGCTAATAACTGCATAAGGAATAGCATTATGTCTTGAAAGTTATTGTACGTGGGAAATTCCTTTAAACAGTTCATTTGGTTGTACTTTAAATTCCTAAAATAGTTTATAAAACTCTAGTTTTATAATACAACTTCTTCATTATGGTATATCTACTTTTACATCCCACTGTGCCTATGGTGTATTTGAGACCACGGTACAACCTTCACCTCCTGATTACTTTTTCTCTAAAATAAGTTATAAAATAACCGAATGCATGGACTTTTGCAAAAGCACTAAAAATTCAAGTTCTTTGTTAATTCAAAAATGTAAATTTAAATTGTTATGCATTTTGATTTCTTCCACGTTCAATCCAGCTATCTTGAAGTTAAACACTGAAATAAAAAACGGCCGCAATGTTGAAACCTGCTCGTATTAAATATTAGTTATATTAACTTAGCCGTAAAAATTAGCATACAAAATACAAAAGAAATGCATTTTGTGTATTAAAGGAATTGATCGCTACGTACTTAATAATATGCATGTAGGCTAATTAAATACATATTTCTAGTGAATGTTTATTATTATCTGTCCTTAAATCTTCTAATCTTCCAGGTAATCAGTCTGGAGGGATGGAGTGACATCATGTATTACGTCCAGGACGCCCATTCCTTCTGGGACTGGATATACTTTGTTCTGCTCATTGTTGTGAGTACCTCATTGTTGTAGCCGAACTCATTGTTGTTGCTGTCTCATTGTTGCCATAACTCATTGTTGTTTAGCCTGCTCCTGTCGTCACTTCACATTTTATTCACGTGAATGTGCCTTTTTGTCCTCTTTGCGGTATTTGATGTTGGTAAAAAATGATGACGCTGTTTTTCCTAAAAGGTTACAAGTATGACTTGTATCGTTCACCCCACTTTGTGTTTTGGACACTCTTTATTTTTATCATCACTCAATACCATTATCTGTTTAAATTGTACAAATAAACGCATTTGTTGCTTACCAAAATTATATTTGTTTCTTAAATATGTACCTATTCTTTGTTTAGTACACATTGAGGTTAAATTTGATTACAATAAATAATCAGTACAGTTCAATTTTGCCTACAAAACAATTCCTAAACAAAATCTATGAATGGTTTTCTTAGAATACTATCCATGACCTGTACTAAGATAATTTGTTTACTATATTCTCTAACCTCAGTAGTTGTTATTGTGAAGTAATGTTTAAATAAATTATGTTTATACTTATTTAATGTAAATACCACTCCAATTTTACTTGTTAGATGTGTAAACTGGCTTATTTAATAATTATTATGTATACCAAAATATGTATTTGATCATGTTCATTGTTGTTACAGAATAATATGTTATATTTTATTGTTATGCATATTTATTACATTATTAACTATTGTATAATTATTTAATTTCAATATTTAAAATAGCATAGAAATAAATTTAACAGAGAATTTTATTCTTATGTTGCTTCAGATATTTTACTTTAAAAATTAAAATTGAAGGTTTTTAAAAATTAAGTATGCGTTAGGTAACAAAACATCTTATCTTTTAGTGCTTTAAACCCTTAAACAAATTTACAAAATATATGTTTTAGTACGATATATTAAATTTTTAGGAATAAATCCATGTGTTTTCCTCCATTCAGCTGTCATTTACGTAAGAAAATAATAGCCTCATCTTCAATCTTAATTCATTATTTCTGATTAAAAAATACTCCCCAATACTATTTAAAATGCCCACAATTTCTCATGTAATCAACAAAATTCAATTAGATGTTCTTTCGTTCTAAGAGAGTATTTTAGAGAGTTGTGGCCACACATAACAAACTAACAACGATATATCACGTTATAAAAATTTAGTTTTGCCTACAATTAATATTAAGATAATAAATTAAAAATCTGGTAGAATCTTTGATTGTATTAGTTACACAAGAAATAATGCATCCCCATGCTATAACCTAAGGCACGAAAAGTGCCCTCTATGGAGTAGCATGTAGCTCAGGTAGTAAACAGTTGAACCGTAACAACCAAAGTTACGTTGTTCAGTCCTAGCCTCGGACCCCAGAACTAACTGAAATAATTTACCGGACCTCAGCACATCTCGTCCGTATGGGGGATTGGTATAATTTATAATTGTAAAACTTCCTTGCTTTGATCAAATTTCTGACCAAAACATAACACATAAAAACCTTTTAACTCTCGTAAAAAAAACTCTGACTCGTACTCGTACGTTTATATTATGCAAAAAAATACATTTTTATTATAATGCACTAAGGCCTAAGTGCATTAAACAACCGTTTGACTTGAAAAAGTGTGAACTTCAGCTTTCTATAGTTATTCTTAGTGCTGGGAACAATCAAAACTAAACAAGTGATTCGACCCATTTTGAAAGCAATCGAGCATTCGCTAGATTGTTGAATTCAGGAGATTATCCCATCACTAGTTATTGTTCCGTTACAGCAGGCAACACCGCGCCACAAACCAGGCTTGCATTGATATGTCTCGTATCATAATAAAATCAAAGATATAATAGAAAAAACGTTAAAGACTTATTAACTTTAAAGTAAATTATTAGCCAGCACTCTTGACATTACGGACTTTGTAATGCAAAAGGATTTTGAGTGATTACGCATACTGGTCTATACTTCTGTCCTGCATTGCAGTAATACTCGTGCCATGCCTATCCAAGATAGGACTTACTAGAGGATCCTTATGTTCAGATTGACTAAAATACTATAAATTTAATTTGGCTAACGTTGGATCCAACTCTATGCTGTTCTAAGGTATAGTATATTGGAATACTTTCAAAATACTTAGACACAATGTGAGTTTCCTAAATTCTAATTTGTCGTTAATAGGTCGTAAACTTACGTTACTTTAGGATTCTCTTTAATATTAGGTACTATGTTTTAGTGAAATAGTACAATTTATAATCGTATCCTAATAATTTTATAATTGTGCAAATTACTATTAAATTATATTTTCAACCTGTTAATACTATCAGATCAGTACTAAAATGTTTTTATCCCACGTTAAATGTAGATCTCCTTAGTTTTTCTGGTTACTTTTCTTGGGGCCTTCGAACTTAAAGGACTCCTATACTAATTCATCCCTCCGTAACGCGTTTTAGTTTGGCATAATATATTCAAATATATTAACCAAATATATGAGTTATATTGAGTAACTTATTTGCAACTATTTCATATAATGGGTGATTCAAAAAGAGCGCCAGTTTTGAAAAGACCGGTAAATTTTATTTGATCGGTTGGAAACAATGTTTGACCTTGATTCTATTTCTGTCTACATTCCGATTGTTGACGCAGCTGATATTTCTCTCATTAGTGCATTCTGTGTCTAACCATGGAGAAGTTTAATTGTGCGCAACGAGTGTTAATAGTGAAAACGTTTTATCATAGTGGAGAGAGTTATGAGGCTACTATTAGGCGACTTCACGGTACTCTAGGACGTAATGAAGCACCGAATGAATCAACAGTTCGCAGACTCATGAAAAAGTTTCAAGAAACGGGTTCAACAGTCGACCTCAAAAGTTCTGGACGTCGTCGTTGTGCCCGAACTGAACAGAATATTCAGGTGGTTCGTGACAGTGTGGCTGTTAGCCCAGCGAAATCAATACGTCGCCGTTCTCAACAATTGGGTTTAAGATGTTCTTCTGTACGGAGAATTCTTCGGTAAGATCTCAAATATCATCCCTATAAAATTCAGCTGACGCAACAATTGAAAGTGGCAGATCACCAGAAGAGACGACAGTTTGTTGATTGGGTATTGAGAAATTTTTGAGGAATTTGCAGGAGGAAGAAAACTTCGCAATGAATATCATCTTCAGTGATGAAGCGCACTTCCAATTGAATGGATTTGTTAATAAACAGAACTGCCGTATCTGGGGTTCAGAAAGCCCTCGCATGATTAACGAAAGGGAAATGTATCCACAACGAGTGACAGTTTGGTGCGGCTTTTGGTCGGGCGGCGTCATCGGCCCTTATTTTTTTTGAAGATCAGGAAGGGCAACCTGTGACAGTGAATGGAGACCGATACCGTACGATGATTAGGGAGTTTTGTGGCCTCATTTGGATAATATAGAAATTGATCAGTTGTGGTTTCAATTGCTCCGTGACCGCTTTCAGGATCGCGTCATTTCTCGTAATTCCGACCATCAATGGCCACTAAGGTCGTGAATTTCATCTCTGGGGTTACCTAAAGTCACTTTTTTATGCCAATAAACCCCGAACCATCAATGAGTTGAAGGAGGAAATTCGACGGGTTATCGGCCAAATTGAAGTGGAAACTTGTCGTGCAGTCATGACTAATTTCATAGACAGAGTTGTTGCGTGCCAGCGTAGCAGAGGAGGACACATGCATGACATTATTTGTCATACATGAAATCGGAAGGTTATATGAACATATTTATGTATTTGATTTCAGATTTTCATTAAAATAATTCTCTGAATTTGATATATCAAAACCGGCGCTCTTTTTGAATCACCCTTTACAATTGAATAATTGTATAATTACTGGAAAATTAATTAATTATAATAATATAATTTAATTTAAAATTTATTATACCTTTGTATCATTTTCTATTGTGATCAATGAAATCTTAGAAACTGTGTTTCAACAAATCCTTTTATGTAAAAGGAGAGCCATTCAAATATTACAGCATATACAATTTAGAGAACGGTTTACCATTATTGTATTGCGATACAAAACTCCAAACTTGCATTAGGCAAAAACTTAGTAGGAACTTTGATATGGAATTTTACTTATTCTCTGAGGCGTTTAAGTGAACGCCCGGGGACATCAAACAAGATGCAACCTGCCAGCCGTTTCTACCAGTTAGTGCCAACTTTCCAACTGGGGATATTCGAGTTTGCCAAGTTGGCAGCACTATACAAGTTCCCGCGTAACTCGTGTTAGGCCATTACCCCTTGTAAATTAGCAGCAGTTGCCGTTTTATGTTTAACCAATACTACACCACTCAAGTTTGCAACTTAGCGAAAGTTCTGGTAGCACTTATACACGCGTTGCCACCAACAAACCTGTGAAGACGGGAACGTTAAACGTTAAGAACAAAGGAAATTACGAGATATCAAGATGTCCTAAACAATGTTTGTTTTTTTTTAGTTCAATTTATGATATTAATACATTTTTACAAATTGTTCTACAAACATTGTACACAAATTAGATAGTTACTTATTACAAGAACTATTTTTCGTGCGTGACTTTAGGCTGTTTCTCATAAAAATTATTATCCCTTATTTTGCCCACTATATTAAAATAATGTGGGACTTTATCGAGTAATGCTAAAAATAATATCACTTCATAGCACGTTCTGGGGATAAATATAATGATTTTTTAATGAACCCATACAAACTGAGGTCATATCGAAATCTGTTATGAAAATTGTTATGGAAATGTTACGAAAATTTGTTATGAAACATTTTGTTAATGCACTAATAATAACAACATTGAATTAAATAATGTCATTTTAATATAATAATAATAATATGAAATGTAAGTAACGAAACTTATTGACTCGCTGGATCAAATGCAAATAAATTGTTCGCGCTTGCGATTGCGTTTTGTATGTTAAGCAAAAGGAAGAGACTCAGTAAGACCCTTAGCAGCTTGTACCCATGTCGCTGCAGGCACTCATCCCCCCCCCCCTTCTTCTGAAATATAACGACACTGCCACCCTCCGTCTCTAGAATATATATTGAAGCTTACGGTATAGATAATGATTCTGATAACATGAGCTAAATCCTACTTTTCAAAGTATTTTTGTAGTAAAACCACTCCTTAAAGATCACTCCTTATAAACCTTTACATTATATTTGTCGATTATCTTGCTCATTATATCCAATTTCTTTCATATAATTTTTAATTCATAATGTTTTTATCATATAGTCTTCATGTACTATAAATTTCTTCAAGTACAATAATTACCTTACGACTTAATCGCCATGTCTCACATCTAGAAATTGTTAAATCCCGTTAATTTACTCCGTTATTCCCGTCCTCTTATCACCGTCTATTTATCTCATGTTTTGGTTCCCCAATCTTTGACTTCCTGCATGTTCGTCAACGGAATCTAATCGGATATTTTATGGTTATTCTGGAAATCCTATAGCATAATTAGGACTAGGCTTATATTTATTAATATAATTTGAAAATCGTATGCTTGAATCAGGATTCCAACTTAATCTTCGGTTTGATAAAATAAATGTAGACTTAGATTTAGGATAAGTGTAATAAAATTAAGCTCATCCAAAATGAGCAAAATTTAAACATGGTACCTCCAGAAGCAGTCCAAACTTCTTAAGGCCGGTATCGACAGTGCGAGGCTGCTAGCTGCGAATGCCTCGTGCCATCTGCCTCAGGGTGAGCTCTTCAGCTAGCAGCTAGTTTGTAACAACGAATGCTCACTGCGAGCACGCGAACCACCCGCATTCGTAGTGAAGACAGTCGGGACAATGTTTTTTTTCCTAGAAATACGCAATTTGCTGCCGCTGCTTTTATTGTGATGGCGACGATTAGCAGGAAAAAACAACAGAAAAAGCGACGTAAACCCCGTGGGTGGGTCAAAAAATTTATCGAAATCGGTTATAATTGACTGCGATATTTAGCGCCACAAGTCTTCTCTCTTGTTTTTATTATAATATTCAGGCTGTTTCGAGTCCCACAGTAAACGTTTTGTTTCATAACACTTCACTAATTGCCTGATCATTTCATGATTATATATGATGACAGTTCCGTTGTAGAGGTTTGTTGGTTTGCAGTGCAGAATTGTGTCTTGTACGGTGTAAGGCAGACAGCGCAGGTATCCACTTGACGCACAAATCGGAGCGAGGCACCTTTGAGCACTGCTCTAAAACCGACAAGCACACGGCTCGCCTCACATTGTGTGACGCGAACGCCTCATAGCGAGTAACCCCGGTATCCACAGTCCGAGGCAAAGCCGAGCATTCGCCAAGAGGCATTTGCAGCGAACAGCCTCGCACTGTCGATACCGGCCTTTAGTCGTTAACGTTCGAAATGCTTCCAAACAAACTGACTTAAATAATGAGTTTGCAGGAGAGGTTGAAATGAAACTAAAACTTTGAGCAATGCCTCCGCAGTTTATACAATGTGTGGATAAAATATTATTATAAATAATGTAACAGTATCTTATACAAAAAGTGTATGAAATTTGTTAGTCTTCCTAAAACCTGAGATCGGCTGGAGCGATTTGGCTAATTTCAGTTTAGAAACATTTATATAAAAATAAATGAATAAATTATTTTATCCCTTCAAAAAACAACAAAAGTTAATATGAAAAAAATGAACATCTTGGAATTAACTGGCCACTTTTACAGTATTGTGGCCAGTATAAACATAGCTAAATAAAATACACTGTTTGTGTCAGAGTCCAGTTGCTTAACGTGCTTCAACAGCCGAGTCGCTCTCTGTGGCATCTGTGTCTTAACACTAGCACTCGGCTTATCCGGCACTTATTGAGGCACTTAAGTTCTCAGAATGTTTAATAATTGTGGAAATAATAATATTTACGACACGTAATCCAAAGTTAACTGACCCTAAGCAACTGATGACACTTTCAGCTGAATTTCACTAAAGTGGCAGGAGCATTTAGTTACATTGAAATTTTATAAAATATTGAATAATTATAAAGGATTTGATGAATATATCTGTGAATTTTCTGCACATAGGGTTATCGAAACCTATATAAACCCTTAACAATTTTACTGTAGTCAACGTAACAGCTAAGGCATGCCACACTGTTGCCCTTATATCAGAAGCAGAATACAAACGACGAAAATAGATGTATTTTAACTAAATTATTCTTTTTAAGCTTACGTACACACATATTTTCTTCGTCGCGGTAAAAATCAATATTACTTATAGCACTAAAAACATCGCAGACCACAAATAAACGCTTTTAAAACTAATTTGGAGTCCAAAACCCACATATTTGTTTATTTTCTTGGTCAGTGCAACAACATAAACTCAATTATGGAACCGTAAATAAATTAGAACCGAAGTTAATTTGTTTTATCTGACTCTTTTGGACCGCTGTAACTTTTCAGTCGTACGTAAGTTATATATTTTCTTTATCGGGACAAAAGAGAGAAAGTATCATTGTGGCACTTAATAAATCTTAGATAGAAAGTAAATTAAAAGAGCCGAAATAGACACTTTTAATCGACGTTGGCTTTGTTGGTATATATGTACTACTATCTTGATCGGCCACAAGTTAACTCAACTATGGTACTTGAAATAACTTAGATAGAAAATTAATCTAAACAGCACTAGCTTAGAGGAATCACGTTTGGTTCTCCAAGGTGACCTATTGATCGTCAGTACGCAAAGAAGGCTATTAGAACTATATGAGATGTGCAAAGTTGATGCCAGGAATACGTTTTTATGTTTATGGTTTCATTTTGCGTGGAGTTGATCATCACAGAGCGCACAGTTATTGTTGACTGCGGGCCTCACAATCAGTACTTGCTTAGAGGAATCACGTTTGGTTCTGCAATGTAACCGAATGATCGTCAGTATACAAACAAAGAGGTTATTGTAACTGTATGAGACGTACAAGGTTAATTCATTTATTCACTTGCCATATGAACGACGATTATTCGCCCTGTGGGAATGTACTGAAATGAAATGCTCTGCGTGCAAACGCCTATCCTATTATTTGTACTTTTGGTTCCATCTTTTGCATTTATTTATATTGTTGCAATATAACAACCTAGACCACAATCTAACCACCACTCATGTTTCCAGATCGGGTCGTTCTTCATGATCAATCTGTGCTTGGTCGTGATAGCCACCCAGTTCTCGGAGACGAAGAAGCGCGAGATGGAGCGGATGCGGCAGGAGAGAGCGCGGTACCAGAGCACCAGCACGCTCGCCTCATCCACCAACAATTCCGAGCCCACTTCGTGCTACGCCGAGATAGTCAAGTGAGTTAACTCTGTAATACCTGTCTTCCCTGAGGGCTTACATTTGTACAAGCACCTCGTAATAAAATCTATTTGTATGTATAATAAATTACTCTATCTGTATAAATCATGTTATATTCTTTTAATCTCGTCTTCAGAAACCTTATGTTTGTTTTTGTAATCACTATAAAATCAATTATTTCTTGTTGTTGAATAATTGTACAGTTACTAGTAGTAGTAGTAGTAATTGTATACTTTGCTAATACTTACAGTATTACAGCATAAACTGGTTCCACTGATCTCTCTAGTTTGTGTTAATAGTTTTCAGCACATAGTTTTACAAAGAAATGCCAATTCCAAAGGTTTTTACGGTTTTTTTTTAATTAATTTTCGCCAATAAGTTTTACTTATTTCTCTTACTCCTCAGTGAAGAAAGGTCTCAGACCTATATCCAAACACTGAAGTCTTTCCATATTCATCGTGATTTCTCATCATGATTTTTCATTTTTTTTTTTTTTTTTTTTGTTGCTGTCTCTTCCAATCTTCAATAACTAGAAGTTCGTACTAATAAAGATAATATAAATCTACAAAACTATATGTTTAAATTCTGTCAATATCATATTTTGAGACAGTAGGACATCCTGGATTGTAATTAGATGGGTTTGAGGAGCCGGAAAAAATCACAAGGTGTGAGCTTTATGGTAATATATTGTTGGTTGTGCTAGGCTTGCCAAACATTACCTGAGTCAGTAAGAAGTTCTAACAATGTAATCTAGCATCACTAACTAGATTTTTACTAATTGTTTCAACGTTTAGATCATCATAATGTCACGCTTATCATCTCTAAATGGAAACTGTGAAACTGCAACATTCGTAATGTTGGTCACTTTTGAGAAATCAATTCATACATGCCTCCTAACAAAAATCTCCCACATATTCTGAGTTCTCAATATAGCCAAAATCGCCATTGCTTTGCCAAAATTGGCACATCAGCCTTATGACATCTGAGACTCAATGACACTAATGATTGCAATAGGCAATAGGCTAGTAGCAATAGACAGTATGGCTAGTTGCAAAGGTACGAACACGTGGAGTAAACATAACAACTACCAAGCTTACTCGTTCGATACGGACAACTCAGGAAACTTAAATTATTCTTAAGGGAACGTTGACTATTACGACGCCGACCAACCCTTGCAGAATGTGTCGAGAAGAAAGAAGAGAGCTTCAGATATCTTCCAACCCTTCAGCTATTAAAATTAATTATCTTTTATCAGTAGATTGGATCAAAAACCTTTCCATTGGAGGGTTTGAAACTAGACAGGGAAAGCGTTTAAAGAAGTCGCAGTAGAACTTGTACCAAAACGTGTATTGTCCCGAGTTTAGACACTGTACTACATACCACATACTAACTAGTAGAGCTAAAATAAGTGGAGTGACATTAAAAGCCATTTTCCGTTTATACAATTATTTAAAAACAATATGAAAAAAGCACTGGTTTTTGGCACTTTAACCAAACTGTAACTTAGAAAATGCATAGCTCGGAAACTTACGATCCGATTAATAACAATTTTTTATTCAAGATAGGTACAAGTATAGTATTCTGAAGTGTGCAATTATGAAATGTTATAATTATAACATTTCATAATGTTATAATAACGTTTATTTTATAATAACGTTTTTTATAATTACAATGCACAAGGCTGTTAAAAAAATGTACATTGGTCGTTCAAAGGAATAGCTTGGATGAGCAATATTGATAACCACTACTTAAAATATTCATTTTCTAGCTCAGATTTAATTGAGCAGTTTTTTTTATCTACGGCCGTCTGCGCGATTCCTTCCAGTTTGAACGCGGAAACCGCCAGACTGCAAGGCAACGCAGTTTTATGTCTAAACGCAGAAATAAGTAGCAGAATTAGTTAAGTAACACCCGTTATTTTTGGCTCTACTGGTTAGTTTATGGTTAAAGTAAAAATCATGAACCTATACTTTCTTTATCCCAAAGTATAATATATAACCTTTTTGACATGAAGCGCAAAGCAGTCTTGCTAGGCAATAATGCCTGTTTCAGTGGATTTTGAGTAGTAAGTCCCACTCACCAGTTGGGACTGTGAATTCCTGACAACACATTGGTATGTTTATATCCTCAGATACTTGTTAAAGTTTGCTTCACAACAACATTGAATCTGGACACATTTTTCAGGTGCTCATAAATATGATTCCAGCAACTAATTAGTCGTTATTTTTGTACTCTTTTGTGTGCACATCATCCATTCAACCTGACACAGTATAATTTGAGCAATGCAAACTACCTAAGTAGTCTTTGTGAAAACGAAAAAATAAAGTGATTGACAGCTTACCGAACTTGATCATTAGACGCTCCTATTATATTATTTCTTCAATATTGTGTTCACACACAATCTCCCTTTGTCACGTAAATCATGTATACATACAACATGTATGACAGAATATCAAACTGAATTATTAGTTTTTATTTTTTAATGGATTTTATTGAACCATCATCGAACAGAATTATCTTTGTTACGTAAACAAACAGAAAACAACATAAGAAATTCAAAATAAACGAAGACGTAAATTCTATTATAACTGTTAATTGATAAACACTTGTCTATAATCAGATAGTTAATATTTGTAATGATACATTTTTTTGTTAAATACTGAAGCCCAAATTAACTTTGATTGTGTGGCCAAACTATGTTACACTACTTTCGGCGGTTAGCTTCCAAACAGCGTTTTTATAACACTATATGCGTACATTGTCTGTATAAAGTTTCTGAAACACACAACACAACATCCAGACTTGTAGTAGTAAAGGACGTTTCAAAATTATTTAATGTGTTAATCCTTAATATTTGTACCAAATAAAAATATTCATAACTTACATTACAATTTGATAACCAAATCTGAATAGTATGTGACAAGTCATCAATAAGGATGTATGTGTAATGTACATCTAGTTTTATCATTTACACTTCTTAACAACAGTTCAATCACTTCACTATTTAACAGCTGACACTGAGATGGCCACCAACTATCAAAAGTAGTCGGTACCTCGCAATTTACCAATTCATTGGACTCGATGTAAAATACGTCAACCCTTGTCTTTTGATAACAGCTTAAAAACATTGAACACCTTTGAATAGAACGTCCTTAATGCCTTTAAACACTTAAATTGTTCTCTTGTTTACTTGGTAAATATTACTATATGTGTATTGGTAAAAATTACTTGGTAATATATGTGTACAACTGCGAATACACATTAACATGTTTAAAGGATGAAAATACGTCAAACCACTTTAATGACTTTTTGTGAAAACAATTTGGTTTGTATTTCATATAACTCAGAAATTAAATAACTGATAACTTATTCCAACTTTTTCAATATTATTTTTTATATCTATAATTTGACAATTTGTTCGCTCCTTTTTTCCACATTATTGTGTCTTTCGACCTGACACAGTTTAAGTTGATAAGGATCCACTCTTCTTGATAACGTTTTCAACTTATACAGATAGAGACATTAACCTCTCTAATAGTTCTGCCATCGTAACGTGTTAAAAGTTAGAGGGCCCGTGAAGTCCTCCCTAAATAAAACTATTTATATTACAAACCATCTTTATCACTGTAAAATGAACGAATACGTGCCCTTTCTAAAGTGAAAACTAAATATTTTTTTCCAAAAGTTTCTAATGCCGTAGTTTAATTTCAGCTTAGTTAAAGTTAAAATATATAAATAGTTAAAATATTAGTTTATGTTTTGACTTCAGTCAAGCACATCTTTGAGCAAGTGTGAGTAGTAAAGGGCCTTATAGGAAAATTGTTAATACGACCTTAAACGTACTACCTTTATGCTTATAAGTCTTACTATCAACTAAACACTAATTCACTTTTCCTTAATTTTTCTCATTTGAACCTGTGACATGCACTTTAAAAAACTAGTGTTGATGTGACACAACTTCTATTAGTAACAATTTATGTATTAAAAAGTTCAGAAAGAGTTAGAAAACCATAATCCTTAAAAAAACTCAATTAAAAGTAAGTTTGGATTCTGCCTTATTTTAAACCGAACATTTTTATAGAAAATTTATGTATTTTTTATGGTGAACAATTCCAAATTAATCTGCTCTTGCAATGTCTGAGCATTTTACATTCTTATTGCAGAATGCTTAAACAGGACTAATTGTTTTAATGTGTTAAATTTAAAATATAAAATTATAAAAAAAAACTTTGGTTGAAGATCTACACGTGTAAATAAAATTTTTCAGGTTGTACAGCGAGTTATATTCGTAAATCTAAAAACGTTTTAAAGCTATCGTTACGGAAATATTCCACGAATAACGTGTAGAGGACATTGCGCTTCACTTGTTAATAAATAATAAATACACTATTAAGTAATTTCCATGTCAGTTCATTCATTAAAAAGAACTCCAGCAATACGCTACCTCTATCGACAGTAAATCAGTTGTCAATAAAAGTCCAGAAGCAATTTACTTCAAGGTGAAAGTTCTCTCTGACAGGATGCCACCGAACTTTCCCACTTATCCCATCAGTCCGCTCCTTGCTTATACTTCAAAATAAACTCCATTAACCCAACACAATTAATTTTAGTAAATGAGTTTACCCGGATAATCGGTTAGTCGGATAATCTGTAGCTTACCTTCGTTAAGAAACTTCTCGCATCGCTTGAATCCATCAAAGTGTAAGTTTAAAGTTACACTCCAAGTTGGAACTATTATTCTTCCACAATATTTGTTTTCTTGAGTGTTTACCAACTCGAAATTGATCTTTGACCTCTTCTTCTTCTCCTTCTTCTTATACTCTTCTAGTCTTGTCGTTCTTGGAAATGTGTTCTTATTTCTGATCGTATGTATTGAACTAAAGATTTTGGAAAGTCTTTTCCAAAATAAGTGCATGTTTACTTTTGCATACATTTTGGACATTAAACACCTCTTAGTAGTTTATCATTCTTGCATTTTTTTAAACCGTCCTTCTATTCTGAAATTACAGATCGGAATATGTTCCTGACATAATATTAATGTAGTGAATCAATATTACATATATTCATCGTTATTAGAACTGAAATTTATATTTTTAGACTTGGTAAAATAATAGTAGTTTTCAAGTTGTAATGAGAATAAATAAAAACAAATTTTCGATTTTGGTGTCCAACATGGATCCGAGAAACATGGCCAGTAATTTAAGAGATTGGTGTTTCAAAAGACCAAATTCGTCCATTGATAGATAAATTTCATGGTTGATTTGGAATCTGAGAGGTTTTCCATGGCATTATATGGCAGAATTTCCTAGAGCCAGAGTAATTGATCAGTAGTTGTCGGAGGCCAGGTACAGATGATCCTAGAGGCTCAAGTCTTGCCATTCTAACCGAACACTTGAAGAGGTTACGTGAATTCATAGTTAGAGTGGTACACGCAGATAAATCCATGTACTATAAAGTGCCAGATCATTTACCAACCAAGACGGAATTCTACATCAAAGTCTTGTTTATTGCAGCGACAATATTACGTTGTATGGTAAACGTCATCAGTTTTTAAAATTTCTGACATTCGTACAACAATACTCGCTTATACATATAGTTTGTAAAATCACGCCTCTTTCATTCTTCGCCAATGCAATCCAGTACAGTGGAGTCAGTATTCTAATTGGGTGGTCTCCCAGTCGAATGCCAAAACCTCACCTGCATTACAGAATGCTTGAGACACCAAAAAGCGTTTAAGGCTAGTCTTTAACTCCTTAGGCGTTGGAGCATCTTTATTTGAATTGGGCAGTCTGTGGAGGAAATGAACATCCGTTTGCGAGCAATAAACTCATTCCAAGTCAGCTCTCGATCAAGGTGCATTCCTGGGAATTTTGAAGAGCTGACTTCTTCTAATGTGGAGTCAGCTAACAAGATGGCAGGCCCATATTGGTTGCCTTCAGTGCGCAATAAAAAATACAAAACGTTTGTTTTTGATTATTTTCTTGTATGATTGAGGCTGTGGAGGTATTGGACACAGTTTTTGAGTTCAAAAAAAATAGGGTCATATCGTCGGCAAACTGCAATAATTTTCTATGCAGAAGTGATGATTTTATGTCATTGACGTAAAGCAGGAAAAGCCCAGGACCGAGGATGGATCCCTGAGTAAATCTATAGCTCAGTTCTATTTGTTTGGAAGACATTAGATATCTGGACAACTTGGGATCTATGTGTTAGAAACGAGCTAAAGCCATTACATACATTATTCTCATTTAATCTGTTGTGGGTAACACGAGAAACACGGTAAGCATTGCTTTTCTATGTTTTACAGGTGCAGTAATAAAATAGTTATGCTTGCAGTTTAAGCTGTAGATAATTGTCCCAGCCCAATAGTAAATGAGAAACACGTTGTTGTTGCCGTTGCAGACTAGTTGCTCACCTTTGGAGGAGGGGGAAGAGAAGACTGATCAAGAAGTATCGGCTGTGGAGATATCGAAGACAACAGAAGAGAGAACACAAGTTGGAGCCGAGCAACAACAATGGAGACCACAACCCAACTTCTCTTGGCAGCTCTCTGGCCCTTCACCCCTTCAAAACCACAGAGGGTCAGTAAACCTATAACACTTACTTTAGTCTGGTATATTAAAGGTAGCCGTGGTTTTTGTTCACGTAACTTGTGAGACTTTCACTTAAATGCTTATAAGAATGTTATAATTTCTTCACTGAAGCTATTTACAATTTCCAAAGTTAGCTGTTTTTTATTCTTTATATTATTAATCTTGAAATAAACGTCACTTTTTAATAAACTATCCTCGTGAAGCGCGTTTTGTTGCATTCTTCTTTGGTTGGCCCTTTAAAATTATATCAACCTATGGTTACATGTAAAACTATTCACTGAAATTGATTCCTCCTGGACCGCCCCTCCGTTGGCGGTAGAAAGTCAATAAGAAAGTTAAAAAATTTGTTTTAGTTCCTAATTGAAAAAGTTCAATCCTGCAGCACAATTAGTAATAAAAATATTGAACCGTCTCCACACTTTTTAGCGCCACTGCATATGTTGATACGTTTCCCCTGAGTGGTTAGTGTCTCAGCTTATCAATCTACAAAACCAGGTTAGATTTCCGGTGTGGAAATAGTTCTGGCAGCAATAGCAGCATGTTAAATCAGTTTTACATCAGTTTTAATCAGTTTTTACAAGTCGTATAATTCTCTTGTTAATTTTAAAAAAATTTCCCATAAATACATATAAAACCACATACGACTTTCATTATAGCTGATATTTATTTAAAACAAGATTTTTAATGGCATTTTAACTTGCAGTTCACTGCTCCAAGACGCATATGCTGGATAAAGCTGGATAATAAATCCCCGAAGTATTTAAATAGTTCGATTTTATTAATTTTGCGTAGTTAGTGTACAAACACAAAAGGTTATTCCATAATAATTATTTGAAGTTATGCGATCTAATAACAAAGAGCTACAATAATCCGATTGTTACTTTGAACTAGTCAAAACTTACTTAGTTATGTAAACAGTTCTTTGGTTTAATATTGTCAACGTAGTCGAAATATATCAAAATAAGCATAAGTATTATGAATAGATTAAATTCACATGTAAGAATGTTTTCATAACGTTCAAATATTATATTTATAATTAATTTTCTCTCCTGACAAAATCTATTTTTCAATGTATGCTTGGTTGGATTTTTTAAGCTTGAAAATTTGTAAAAATATGTTAAAGTAATGAAAAAATATCTGCAGGTGAGGAGATGAAGATGCACCAGACTAAGGAGGGGTGTCCGCTATCCCCCTCCCTCAAGCGCTTCTCTCCCCCACCTTGAGGAGAACACCGGAGATTACTCCTCTACCAGAAGAGCCAGCCGTCCCCATCATAGAGGTGATAGAGGAGACCCCTCCGACTCCCAAGCGACCTTCCCTTCTCAGAGTTCCTTCCTTCAATAATGGATCTCACTGGGAACCTGAGGTCTGTGTTTTTGTTGGTTTTTATTAGGCCCATACGGAATTTCAATCATAATTCTATCACTTGCAATACATTTGGATCATCACACGACTTTCGAAACATTCGTTCATATATCTGTGTTTCATTACTCCATGAATATGAAATCGACCCCGATACGTACTCGGTCGGTGAGATGACCGAGTAAAACATCAACTAGTTTGGGACCTCTGAGTGCTTTTCTTCATGCAAGCTTTTTATTATGGATGGTTATAATATCATCTTAAACTTTTATACGCATATTGTGTAAGTTTTTATCATAAACTGCGTACTAAATGTTTTAACTAGTAAGAATATTCTCCTTAATTGTAACCTTTTCCGTTTATTTCTTTTCAGAAAACAACGTACGTTTGAAAGTAAATATATGTAAATGATAAACCTTTTTATAGAATTTAGATATACCCATTATTTTTTTCTACCTAGTTTTTAACTATTTCTCACCAAAGACAATATTATTATTAATATTTAATAGTGTTACTAATTATTGTTACTGCGAAGGAAAACACAAAGTCTGTATGTAATTCAGATGAATTTTAAAACTTGATGTCACAATAAACTGCAAAAATTATATTTATAATGTCATGTTTTATATTCCAAGGGGAGTAAGTTGTATAACTGATAATAAATTAATTTCTTATTACTTGCCTAATAAATGAATTTTTATAGATAATTCTAATAATAATAATAAGTCATATTTCTTTAAATTCTAATGAAGATACTGTCTTAAACTTTCGTGAGCATTGCTGACTGCTATAGTTACCGTTTATCATACAGATCATTAATTAATAAATACGTAAGTTAAATATATTTACTATTATGATGTATTTTCTTATTTTCTTATTATAAAACCTCTACACAATAATTATTTTATAGTGACCATTTTCCTTAAAAGTTAAACATAACTTAGGCCAAAATTCAATACATGACTAGTATTGTCTTGTAGATAACGATAGGTGTTTTGGAGATATTCGTAACACGGCCTAGACTCTAGTCCCCATCTAATAGTGGCCTGGAACCCTTCACAAAGCTCAAGCTATCAAAGGGATTTACACTGATCTCGATTGATACAGAAATTAAGGTTCCACTATTTTCCAGCATCACATCTTTTGGTAGACGAATAAATTATGGAATGTAAAAATGAAATCTCCACCCGCACTCGATAATTCAGGAAATCCAATGACAAACGGTAAGGATCCGTTTTGAAAACTTCTCACCTGGAAATGTTGTACCGATGTTACAGAGCCACACGGGAGGCAACCTCCTCAGTCCACCCGGCACGACAAACCTGTCCCGGCGTCGTAGCAGCGTCATGTTCAACGATGTGGTGCTCCTGCACGGCGACCAGCAGAGCCAGGCTCAGAGTACTCGCAACGTGTGCTCCAGCGAGAAGATGACGCAGACCGGCGACGGGAACCTGTGGCCTGACGGCGAGGCCCACACGATCATCATCCCTTCCTCCCATCAGGTAAGTCATCCTAAACAAACTGTTCATACCTTATCAAAAGTTCGTGATTTCATAACATGAGGTTTATTAAATATAATATATATTAATGTTCATATATGATCAAAAATTGGTCCATTCTATAATTAATTTTATTTTAGTAAAGGAAAGAGATCAAATTGTAGAGAATAATTGGGTAAACCGGGACCCTATGCTATCTCCAATGCAAGTGCTCTCATCTGCATGAGAATATATGAACTAACTGATAGCTATCATACCGTAGTATATTATACTGTCAAAACCTAGTCATGTAAATATTATGTAAACGCAAATAATACTGATTTTATAATAAATTTCCAATAAATTTAATTTTGTTTTTATCATCTTACCTCACCAAATAGTTAGTATATTATTCGATTTAGAATTTTTACTGAGGCCGTAGTACATATATGGCTTTTGTATTCCATGTAATTAATAGCATATGATATATGTATACATTAATTAATCTAGCCACTCCGTGTTTAATTTAATTAGAACCAGATGTACAAAACTGGGTGCTACAATACAGTTCATAGCTGGGAATAGGCTATCTTAATTTTTATTTTTATTAATAAAACAGTATTATGTAGAAAACATTAGTAGAATAAGAATTAACGTAATTTCTAGAAAAAAAATTCGTATTGACTAAACTTTTTAGGTTTTTTGCGTAGATTTTTTTATCACGGGGGGCTTTTAATCCAATCGGTGGGACAAAATTGTGTTCTTTATAACTGTTCGTGCAGCTATTTTGTATCATAATAATTTTTGGTTTGCACCAGAAATTACAATAATATTACGTTGTTAAAAATTACGTTGTTAAAAATATGAGAAATCTGATAAATGCATTTTTCAATGTTCTTAGGAAAATCTGCACAATGTCAAATATTATGAACTTGATTTTGCCCTGTTTCCTTGAACACCCTTAATAAAATACAGGACTTTATGTTCTTCTACTTGGTCACTGTTGTGACGTTTACACTGTTGTGTGGCAGACAAGTAACGCAGAAGCCATGACGTGCCAGGAGTTGTTGGCGCTGAGCGGAGCGCTGAGTGCGGCTCTGCCCACCGGACAGCTGGCCCTAGACTCACTGTTCTCCTCGCTCAGCAAGGGGGTGCTGGAGTCACACCTGCAGCCTCAGATACAGTTCGCCAACCGGATCGGAACTGGTGATGTAAGTGATCTTTTAGTAACTTTAGTTGTGCTTCCGTGGATGACGAATGTTCTTCCTTCACTTCCCTTTCTCATCATCATTAACGGTGTTCAAAAAAGACAGCAAATGTTAACGAAATAAATGTTGAACCACAAACTCCCGTAACTGTCTGACTTACACTCTCTCCTCCTGCTAATATATTAGTTTGAGCTAAAGTTCGCGGTACAAGTTTGACACTACTTCACGTTCATGATTTATTAACACTATATCTAACTCAGCTTCAAAGTACCAATACTTTAAATTTAAAGATTTGATCATATTTTTAATGTTGTTCTTATACTTAAAACACCTTCGAGGTATCAACTTAAAACTGTAGAAGGCTAACGATATAAATTAGTTCTAAAATATTTAAACTTTATTTCCAGTTTTGTTGGGTTACAAATCTTTTTCTATTGACAATTCAATAGAAATTATGAAGTTCTTTTTGTATAAGCAATTATTTAATTTTAATATCAGATTTCTGATTAAACAGCTTAATGTGACTTTAAGGGATTGGCAGAAAAAAATTCAGAACAATGAATCATGATTTTCTGATGTTAATTAATTAAGCATTATCATGTTAGCATTCGGAGAGGTGAATATAAACACTAATCGTGCGTGCCACATGGTTTGATGGTGACAGTAGTAGTCCGCCTATCTGTGCCGTGCACACTTTGGGTCATTTCATAATACAATTGTCTTCATTTACATTAGTTATATACATCGTTATCAGTTCACATAGAAATATAGCGTGAAATTAATTTCCCCGTTAATCAAAACTGCTAACAAAAGTATCTATGAAAAGCCATCTATAGTCCAACTACATGGAGGTAAGAATTTGTTAATAGTCTGAAATTTGGATTAAATTAAATATATTTGTATTAATTAATAACTGTTCTAATCATTCGGAGGTACGAAACCTATTCAATGTGTCTGGATCAACCTTAACATGAAACCGGATAAAATTCGGGATAGCATATCCAACAAGACTCTACTTTAAAATATTTCATAGAATTTCCTAGCTTGTATTTATTTTTAGATTAGTTTAGATTATATGATAACAATATTGCTAAGGATCTGAGCTAAAAAAGGATGCAACCCATTCACTCATCACTCCCGTTTTTATTTGAATTTACATTGAAATAAATACTTCAGTATGTTTGCGTCTCCCCACGGTAATCGGTAACTGTCTATGGTATCACGACGGTATCAGAATAGGACATACGCATTGTATAAGTCACTTATTTCTAAGGCAGGGGATTCTTTCAATATTTAATCTGAGTTTTTGTTTATTTGTAATTTAATTACATTTGGGCATTTTGATTTTACCTACAATTTACAGAAATTATATAATTATACATATTTTCCCATAAACAATTTTATTATTAAAGACAAATCTTACGGTACGTTTGTGTATGGCATTATTTTTATCGATATTACTATTGGTATTAATCGATTAGTTTGATATTAATTTTAATTCTCTACTGTAACTAAAATTGGGCTATTTATTTAATTCAACGGATCAACCATTTTACAACTTAATGCATAACTAAACAAATTAAATTTGACAGTAAAACATGTCATAGTGGACCAGCAAGAATAGGACAACCCAAAATGTCGTAGGCGGCAAGATAGGGGGCGGGTGGGGGTAAATATCTTTCTGACGTAAAGCCTTGCGAGTCATGACAACTTAGCCTACTTGTTAAACATGTGAAAACTGAAAAATCTGAATGACCTACCTTACAGGAACTTGACGACATCAACCAACTTTCTTATCCTGCAGAATTGTATCAGCATCTTTGCAAATGTAGTGTGATTGAAATATGACAGCCAACGAAAAGTGTAGGCGTCACTACGCCTGATTGATCGCGAAAGATACTCTGAAGACTCTAAAAGAGGCCTAGATAGGGTACCTTAATCATGTGTCTACCTTATGTGCCACTATGAGGTTTAGGTGTATTTCATTCATCAGTTCTTAACACTTTTCGTAGAAAAATATAAAGTAAATATCGTGCCAACTAGAAGTGCGCATACATAGATGGCCATCTTTGTTCGTTATTTAATATGATGAAATTTATTTTGTTATCAATCTCTACGTTTAATCGTTAAAAATAATGCCAAAATATAAAAATTAATAAATTTAAAGCAAGACTACATAATAGTTATCTACTGTAAATATTAAGTATATTATCTGACTATTTAGCAAGGCTATTTATCTATGTATATTTCTCAGCGGCCCGGTGTGGACTGGGCTAGCTATGACAAGCCACAGTCGGGTTGCTGTAGTTGCGGCCACACCTGGAGCTGCTTGTGCCAGTGCTTCTGCAGCACCTGTAGCGCTGGCCGTCGGTGTATTCAAGTCCTAGTGGAGCACAAATATTTTCAGCAGGGCATCCTCCTAGCCATCCTCATCAACACGCTCAGCATGGGCATAGAGTACCACAATCAGGTTAGAGGCATCTTTAGTGTAGCGCATCTGTTTTGTTCTTCAATAACTGAGGAATACTTCAATATGTTCTTATACAACATTTAAAATGATAATCACAAAAGTCTAAAAATCTAAATCCTACACAGTCAAATATAATAGTTATTGTTTTGTAAATTTTACGTTGGGTTACAATAATGAGTACAAATTATAATAAAATACATCAGCATTCATCTTAGCAATCTTTAAAAGTAATGCTATCCGTTAAATTATTATCACTGTTTTCATCTATTTATGGTTGATGTTGTTAAACTGATTAAACAAAAAACATTAATACGTAGCATAATAGTCGTACACATGCCATATCTGCTTATTGACCATTAATGATATCTGACCATACCATATCTGCTCATTAATGATCAAAGTAGGCAAGTTTGTATACAATTTCTGACCTAGCCTATTTCTCTATTTCAGCCTGAAGAATTAACTGTGATAGTGGAGACAAGCAATATCATCTTTTCCGCAATATTCGCCTGTGAGATGCTGCTCAAGGTCATCGCTGAGGGACCCTTTGGCTACATCAGCAATGGATTCAACGTCTTCGACGGCGTTATCGTAGTCCTCAGGTACCGTAATGGCTCTAAAGTCTTTGATTAAAAATAAGCTGTTTTACTTGTTTTTGTTTTTTCATACATTTATCTATTGATGTCTTGCCACCTGGAATGTTGTATTTTATTTCTTACTTCTTTACTAAACAAGGTTGGACAATTTTGTTCATTCCATAAACTCATACAAACTTATGTTCTAGATGATTCGTCCAATAATCTAACACTGGATGTAATCATCATTTTATTTGTATTTGTATACGGATTCCTTACATACTGTCTATAACTTTGGATTAATGTTGTTTAGGTGAGATAGGCCATATTTTTTATGAATAGGACAATAAAAGATTATTTATAAAAGAGGATTTGAATTTTAAATCATTTTCATATAGTCTAACTTTCTGCAATTCCACTCCAAGTATGAAAATAAATTACCACATTTTTAATATTAAAGATATCCCTATAAAATATTGTTGCTTTGATTTTATATAGAAACTTGTAAACTCACAGTTAAAATATATTCTCGTTATTATGATTATCAAGAGAAATGTTTTCAGTACAGTAAAATAATCCACCATCTATTAAAAAGACCTTACATTTTAAAGCAGAAAATTATTAATATAATTTATATACAGATAACATTTTTTTTCCACGTGTCAATAACAGTGACTAACAATACTGAATGTTTCTACTATTTTAAGAAATAGATGATACTTTTTACTAGTAGAAATAAATATTGCCAAATAGATAATAGAACTATTTAATATACTGTAAATTGTAGTTTAATATTAAAGTTATTCAGAACTAAGTAGAATTATTACAAACTTTAAGTAAATAAAATGTATTGTAGGATATACAATAAGCAAATTGGTGTTTTAGTGAAAAATACTTGTAGAATAAGAACATTTGCTTTTGCATAACGAACCCACTTCAAATTCAGATAATTTTGTTGGGAGATATTATTCACAATCTTTGAGGTATTTTCCTCAGGATTAACATGTTCTATTTTGAATATCCTCTTGATTATCTTAAAGCCGATAAACTCATTTTTTTGTGCCTTTTGTTGGTATTTATACTATAAGTCTTGTATTGATTAAACCATTTCAAATGACGTATCCTCAGTGTTGTTGAGCTGGGGACAGACCTTCATGGGTGATCGAGAGGGCAGTTCCGGACTGAGTGTCCTACGGACTTTCCGCCTTCTACGGATCCTGAAGCTGGTCCGCTTCATGCCGAACCTGCGCAGACAGCTGGTCGTCATGCTGCGCACTATGGACAACGTCGCCGTGTTCTTCTCTCTTCTCATTCTCTTCATCTTCATCTTCAGGTAGACGTTCTTCCGCTCTTCTTTCCTCCAGCTGACACTGATTGGGGAAACACCAACTACTCGTGTTATAAAAGAAGTCGAATTAAAAACAAAACACTGACAAACGACTCGTAAAAACCCGCGACTCTGGACAATTTTGTAAACACTCATTTTATAGTCTATTTTACATACTCTTTAACAAATTTTAACACTGTTTAAGTATGGCCTAGCATAAAAAAGTATTTAAAAGTGATCATTTCTTGGACGAGCACCGACTTGCAGATATTTTGTTGTTAGTTCTACAATTAATTACTAAACAACAAAACTATATGGTATGAATCAAGCAGTATCCACGGACTGCATTTACTAACTTGAGAGTATGGGTATTTTTTATCAAAATTATAAAAAATTGTATTTACTATAAACCCTATCCATGTTTTAAGCTAAAGCATCGTGATTTTTTGCGGTAATTTCTTTTATGAAAATATGGTTAAATGCAATCTTCTAAGGATTTATTCAGTTTAATTCTGTTTAAGAAATTCATAACAAATTTAATATTATATTTATTTAAGATGTTTCTAAATTTGTTGACATTTTTTATCTTACGTCAGCTTCAAACTGAAATTTTAGCCCTTTACAAATAAATAGAGGGCACTTCGTTAACATAAACTGTAATCAGTACATAATATTTTATATACATAATATTATATAAGTATCGACAAGATTGTTTAGTCCAAATAACCATATTTAAGTAGTTAGCTTTTTGTTGTTAAAACATTTACTTTATTGGTTTTGTTGTGGAAAAGGTTACTGCCCCAAATAGTATACTAATTATATTACATTTTTCACTTTACGATTGGTAACAAACTACTAATAATACATATAGTAATAATCAATTAATTTAACTTCCGTCCTCATTGAAATGAAGCCGTGTAAAGAAAGAATATACGTTATGGTGTAGTAACTTGTTAATGGCTTAGTAAAAAAAGCCTATATTTTTTATATAACTAGCTCTGTATAATCAACGCAGCTATTTAATTTTTAAACAGAAATCATTTCTTTTATACTCGACGTTGTTTTGGTGTTTCCCACCACGAAACATGCTTTATGCCACACATCTTGCACTGATACTACATAAATGTCACATATATGACTTGTATGTTACATATATGACTAATACGTCATATGTATGGCTATCACGTCATATATGAGCCCCTCCCAACCTCACTCACTCCAATGTATCGTCTAACCCTACCTCAAATAATACACCTATTAAACCACTCAATATCATAAACTATTTATTAAATTACCTAAAATGTATATTTTATGCCTCAGACTATGGTAAAACCAGTACAGCAACTACATTACTGTTTTATTAACGGGCGACAAAAATACTTTATTATCTAGTTTAGTCAGTTCTTTAATAAAAATATTTTACGTGGTCAACATTACTTTTTGTTTATTACTTATGTACTTACAATACACTTTTAGTTATTTTATTTCTTCCTGAAGGGCTACTTCAATGTATTTAGATAGAAATAAATAACATTCTTTATTGCATTATAGCAAAAACCATAAAACTGATAAAACGTCTCCTTTAATATTTACTAAAACAAGTATAATTATTTCTTAATCATATACTTTTAGGTTATTACACTAAATTGAAATTGAATTGCTAAAATATTCTGTTAATTTGTAATCCTTCAAGTACATTTTTAAAATATTCATAATATAATAAACATTTAAGAGACTGATATATATAACTCAATTCTTGGTTGTAATAAGACATAATAGAATTATCAAGCTCCCAACATTTAATTAATTATACTTCTAAAATATTCAAGTATAAGAAAGCTTATATAACAAATGCATGAAACGTCTTTATGCATAAAATTAATTAATTATTTAAAAATGAGGAAGTGGTGATTTTTAATAATAAAAATACCATAAATACTAGGAGGGTTGTCATCAATATTCCGCATCCTTAAAGGTAGTAAATATAATTTAAAATGATTATTTAATTGCTTATTTAAGTGACAGTAGTGACACTAATATGCGTAACTTTATTTTCACTATTCTCAAAAAAGCAAAGATTTATTTTCTAATAATTCAATATTCAAGCATTTTAACTGTTTTATTAAATATCTTAATATAAGAGTAAACAGAAATAATCTTATTCACTTTTCGCAGGATATCTCTAACTTCTTCATTATACAATTAAAATTGTTATGACTAATATTGGGTTTTTTTCATTTTACTCAATCCTGTTTTTAATACACATTTTGGTTTCTTTTACTGTTTTCTCACTAAACTTCAACTTGAACATTCTAAGCATGCCAAATGCTATTTTTACAACAACTTTGTGGAAACGATGTTCAAAACATATAGAATTAGTAGCTATTTATTTGTTGGTGTTTTATTTTAATGTTTTGGTAATGTTCAATTTGAGTGTTTATCTTCGTTTGTGGTTTGACCAAGATCTAATCAACAAGTTTTATTTTCTAGAACTGACTCATAAAGGATGAAATTTTAACCATCTTTAGTTTTCGCAATAAATTATAAAGTTGTGCAAAACATTTTTGATTTTTTGAACGTTATATAGTGGCGTTAATTAAACGCATTTTGAAACGTCTGTAATTGAAAGTTGTTACGTTAAAAATCCAATTTTTTGCCATTCGTTGTAGGCCCTGTGTTTGCTTTGGTACTAGCATAGTTACGCTCTTTATTCAAAAGGCTAACAATTTTTCATTCCCGTTTTTAGTATCCTTGGGATGAACCTCTTCGGCTGCAAATTCTGCGAAAATATTAACGGTGACGAAAGTTGTGACCGGAAGAACTTTGATTCGTTACTGTGGGCCTTAGTTACCGTTTTCCAGGTACTTATTTTTTCATTTACCCTTACTTTTGGAAATTCAGCTATTTTTATCGACATACGTGCATGTGTATGTCTACTTATTGTTTTATTGGATTACATTCATTTACAGTTTAAATTAACATAATGGTGTTCTTCAAAATCATATTGTTTTCCTATTCATTTAGTCTTTCAATGTTTAATGTGTTTCTACTCTACTATTTTTTATTTTATCTACTTAAAATTTTTGTTGTTTTTAAATATAATGGAATCAAAATATTTTAGTTGAGTATTAAATAGTCTAGTATAAGTATTTTTCAGCATGATTTATTTTAATAGCTGAATTTTCTTAAGTAAGGATTTGTCCAATTTTGTATTTTATTACGACTACAATAAATCCTGGTTACACTTTTTTAACTTTTTGTTTTTATAATTTATAGATTTTTTTGTCGACCATTAAATTTCAAATGATAAATTTTAGTACTTGTCTCTTATCACTGGCAATAAAATATAATGATATAGCAAACATTTTAGTAGTGGATTTCTAATAGGCAAAATGGTTAACCCTTAAAATAAGCATAAGGTTTTTTTTATTTGAATCGATTTTTTTAATTATTAAATTTTAAATTTATAAATAATTGTTCTAATTCATATAATAATATATTTTGCTTTGCTTGTTTAAACCTGAGTTTAATTATTACATATTGGAATATGAAAAGCCTATATAGTGTTTTCTACCTGTTTTATATGCAATAAGCCCTTTTTAATTTTATACTGTAATATAAAATTATATTTAAATTATACTGTAATTTTTTTCGGCCTGAAATAGAAGCTTAAACAAGTAAGTTATTTCTGTAAAAAAGAGATAACAAGAATTTTTTAGCAATATCTAAAGCCTAGCAAATGTTATAAATGTTTTCATCATGTTTTCCTAAAGTATATTTATCAATTTCGTTCTAATTCGTATTCCGTCTAGCTACATAAATCATGCTTTTGTGGTTTTTTATTTTATTTATTTTTTCATTACAACATGTTTTTACTTTAACAGTCATTTATATTTTTTTCTTCGGTAAGAAATCGGTTTAATAAACTTTACTAGCCTTAATATATGCTATTATCATCTTGCTTTACATAAACCATCTTCTCACGCACTGACCTTATAAATACAATTCTTTCTAGATAATGTTTATACAAAATCGTTTCAAATTGTGTAGCTTATGTAATTTTAACTAAAAATATACAGTTACAAAAGTCACGTATTTTACTAATAATTAATAAATTTGTACTAATAATTTATTGTATAAAGTATAAAACATCACTTCGTAAATCAATAGTCAAACTTAGACACATTGGACGTGATAATCATAAAGCAAGACGAAATCCAAAAACAAGCTGGAAATATCTGTAAATAACAAATACTGGCTGTAATAGTTTTAAACAAATCCAAACACTATATTTGCTAATGATGCTTCTGGGAAATTTACCTATTATTATTATTACTATTATTTCCCAAGATTGTAAACCTGCTAGTTTTACAATATTTTTATATTAATAACAATCTGTTGGTTTTTGGGTAGTTTTACTTATTTTAAACCAGGATTTATTGTCAGATTTTTACCCCCCCCCCCCTAGTCTTCTCTAATTCAGGTACAGTATTAAATTCGCCCTTTAAATAGAACCGCTTTCGAAGTGAAATCAACTTCCTAATGGATCAGGTAAAGAACAGGCTTTATAAATAGGCAGTGTCAAAAACACATGATACAAACAATCCAAGCACTACGAACACAAGTCAGGGCTGTCTTAGTATTTGTATACATTGTTAAGTATTTGAGTTATTGATCCACCAAAATATTACAGGAACTTACAATAATTATAAATTATTATAAATCATTCACCTTTCAATATTTTTAGTTGTATATCTTGTTTTTTTTTAAATGCCACAAACCTAATTACCAAAGCCTTTATTTTTTCAATATATTATCTGTCAAACTGAATAAATCTTTAAATTTTGTTCAATTTTATAGCGCATGTTTAAATTCAGTATTATACAAAGTGAATAATTATTATAATTGGGTAGTGTCCCTAGGTCATTTATATTTTGTATACACTTTATTTGGAAGTACAGTAGATTTTGCGGAATAATAATAAGATAGCTAAATACTACATAATGGCACATTAACAAATTTTAATTTTATAAGCTTATCAATAATTATCAAGTTATAGTTATCAAACACCTAGTTCAACAATGTTTGAAATACAGTATAATACTGTAACGGTATGAGTTAAAAATTAGCAGCTTCCCTCCTCTTACCTTCTTTTATAATGGAAATAAAATGCAAATGTGAATGAAAATAATGATTACTTTTAGTTTTTTAGTGAATCAGTATTTTCTTTGTTTTCTAAATCTAAACCATCCAAAATTTTTATTCTCCTTTTTAGCGCAACTTTTTTTAATATGCAGTATTTTTATAGATCTATTGAGTAAAGTATTTTATTTCTAAAGGAGGGATAGACATCTAGTCTAGTAATTTGTAATTTATGTCTCCATATATATATATATATATATATATATATATATATATATATATATATATATATATATATATATGCTGAAAAATATCAAGAATTATAAAATTAGAACTGGAAACCTTCATACACTTCCAAATAGGTTTTTCTTTTGCCCAATAAAAAAACTGGAACATTATTGTTATATAATATACGATTATTTTATTTTTATGTTCCATAACGTTGCTCCCGTTTTAGGAGTGGAAGCAAATTAATATTTTTATTCGAAATATGATGTTTAAAGATTATATAAAATTTATTCATTCTCAATAATAATTCAACAAGGATATTCGGTTTGTACCCTAAATTTTTATTCTTAATTCAAAACGAAATCGATTTCTTATAAATAAACTGCATCTTTATATACAGTGGAAAAATTTGTTTATTTTTATTTAATATGTTATAAATCGACCATTTCAATATTTTGTCACAAACTTCTATTTTTTGAAACGTACAAAATAAAACATTCAAACTTAAATCGTTTAACAAACATCTCCATATATTGTGCTTTATTTTCATAACTAAAGAAGCAAGGAGAAGGGTAAGTTATTTTAATATTCTTTGTCTAGCGCGAACATAATTACTATCTAGTTGAATATTTTAAATCTACAATTACATTAACATTACACAATATTTGTTTCTTTAAAGTGTTTGCATTATAATATTTCATTGTTAGTTCTTTTTACTGGCAAAAACTTTAACATTCCTCATTGACAAATCATACACTTAATTTTAAATCGCCTGTCTGCATTCTTGCACACAATTATTTTGTTTCGCTTGTACTGTAGAGTGCCATTTGAACGTTTAAATAGCTAATCGTTTGAGGGCAAATGTAAACAACAAAATCTAATCGCTTGAAATAGTGTTTTATTTTAAAGAAATCTTATTTTTTCTGCCAACAGCCCTGGCTTTAGTAGATATGCAGACACAAACATGAACATGTGGCATGCTGCTTCGCTTAAAGTTCGCTTTTCTCTCGCTTTGACTGTTCAGTTCTAATGATCTTGTTTTACTTACTCTAGAATGTGTCAGTTCAAGTGAGTTGAAGCAACCAATCACAATCCACCGTGATATACTGGTCACCATCTGCTCACCACCGATGATAAACTGTGTATTGCTTTCCCCTTTGGTTCCAGAAAAGACATTGCATGAGCATGTTTTACATGAAAGCATTTATGAAGATATTTTATCAGATTCTCTTGCATGCTATTCTCTCTTAAATTAATCAATCTCACAATTAAGCTAAAACAGTTTTAATTTATGCTTTTGGTGATGCCATTAACGCTAAGTAGTTTTCAATTAATTTTAAAGCGGAGTTTGTATTTCTTCATCTGTATTGGCTTGAGGTCAATAATTCCGTGGAAATGCAATGAATGATTTTGCTATGATTCTTTTTTTTTTGTTGCTTTAATTTTTTAAACACTCTTTTATCTGTTTTTGTTTTTTTTTACATATGAACACGTCCAAAGTGATGGATCCATCTAGATCCATGAAACCATCTGCTTTCACGGTCATCATTCTCTTATTTATTTTCTATGATTCATTAAACGACATAAGAGGTTTAATGCCACTCTGTACAGATTTTTCCAGTAATCTCTACTCTGATATGGTCTACTAATAAAGATTATCAAAAAGGATTGATTTGAAAACAAATATATAAATATAAAACAGAATTTTTTGTTAAATTATCCTTTCCACTATCAATCCTTTTTATCCTTATTTTGTCCTTTTTCATTATAATACCTCTGTGAGAGGAAAGCATCAAAATTGAACGCGTTTAAGATCATTTACATGGGACTCTAGTTATTGTTAAGCAATATATTTTATTTCAAACTCGTTAGCACATTATCTCTATGTTCGCTATTATTTTATCTTGAAAAGGTGTAAACTGTAAACTTAATAATAGTATCGTTATTTTTTAAATTGTGATAAATAGTAATAGAGTAAATATTCTACCAAGAGTTACTTCACTACACTGTTTACTTTAGAATAAACATTCATTCTTTTATTTATTTGTGTGACTTTTTTATGGCTTACACACGTTGCTCAGTTCGTTAGCACATTATCTCTATGTTCGCTATTATTTTATCTTGAAAAGGTGTAAACTGTAAACTTAATAATAGTATCGTTATTTTTTAAATTGTGATAAATAGTAATAGAGTAAATATTCTACCAAGAGTTACTTCACTACACTGTTTACTTTAGAATAAACATTCATTCTTTTATTTATTTGTGTGACTTTTTATGGCTTACACACGTTGTTCAGTTAGTTAAAATGTTTAGTTGTTGTGGTAAGCGTTCGAAATTACATATTTTCTTTAATCTTTGTTTCAAAAAAGTAAAGAGTTTATTCTAACAAAATTGTGTTGTGCATGTTATAAAAGTTGTAACCCTCTGTCACTGCTGTCACTTTAACACATATATAAAGCATTAGAATTTATCCGTAGTTAGTGGTTGCATTAAATTTAGGTAGCTGTCTTGTTAGATTTATCAACTAAACTTTACTTGACTGTATTCTAAATCCTACTGTTTCCTACTAAATTAATAAATAATATTCGTAAAGATTTTATTTCCCAATTTAATTTTGTTTTACTTCTATACGCATTAGTCATCATATTCGATGATTTGGTTATACTAGAAAATAGGTTTTCTTTAAAAGTTGCTTTATTTGGTTGTATTAAAACTAACTTAAACAATAAACAATAAAATTAACAAACTTAACCTAAACTCTCAACAGAATGAGAACTCCTTCTCTAGTCCTCTCTCCACTCATTCATAGAGTCATGCTTAACTTAGAGCTAAATGCTTCAGTAGAATAGGCTAATCCTGTTAGATTTACGTATGTATATAATATAAACGTGTCTGGAAAGAACTTTTATGTTTGATATTACTATGTCTAATTATGATGTTCTGTAAACAGATTAAAATATTATGAACCATAGTATTTCTTTAATTTAAAAATTAATAATATCTGTTAATATTTTTAAAATTTATGGATTAGGGATATGGCTTTGGCAATTTTTTGTTGTCAAAAACCAAATATAGTGTTTATAAAATCTCCACGCACATAATTCGGACTCAGTTTTAAATAGCTATTTTTTCATCCTAGTAATGAATGAAATATTTATTACAGAACAGGATTATTTTGTAATGGTCCAAATTTACAGTGACATATAGTTAAGATTTTGATTCATTAAATTAAAAATTTAATACATTCCTATGAATATCAATCCTAACTTGTCAATATAAATTTGTAGGTGATTTGTTTTTGCATAATTGATTTTATTTGTAAAATTTTACAAAGATCTTACATTTTTTATTACAGGTTTGAAAATGACGACACCACGGTTAAAAATATTGATTTTAAAATATTACAATAGAAGTAAAACTATTATCATGTGTATTATACGTCCCCTAAAAAAATAATAATGCTTATACATTATTGTTTGCAATAAGATTAAAATAATTTAAGATATAAGCAAGATCTTTACAAACTGGCTGTCATTTTAGAGTATTTTTAGTTCTTGGCATGTTTATTGGGATGGTAATTTGATTTATGGAAAATTCTACATAAATGTTTGGACGTCCCCCATTGTGAAACAACTGTAAATGTTTTAATCTTTTTACCATTAAGTAAATTTTTATTAAAACTAACATGGATGCAAAGATACTCTGCAATTTGACCATTTATGAGCCATAATCATTAAAGTAACAATGTACACAAGCGGACGGAAGGCCAAGCTGAATTAACAACATTTTTCTTATTTTTGTGTGACGTAATCTTCAAAAAGTTCAAACACCATAAAATCGTTCTGTATTGATAAAATGTGGGTTTAAAACTTTACAAACATAAAACATTTTGCGTGCATTTCAGATTACGAAGTAAAGATTTTTATGTGATTTACATAGACATATAATTTTACGCACCATTGTAAAAACATCGCGAGGAACACTTGTATTTAGCATTTTAAACTACTATTACTTCATACATGATTCACAATTAATTAAATATAAAAGTGAACTGCTTAATAATGTATATTTTTACGATTCCTATTCCAAATTCAGTGCTATGGAATCAATCCTAACCATTTTGTAACAATGTGTTCTTAATTAACAGTATTATTCAGTCTAATCGTAGCTTTTAATGAATTAATTAGACATTTTTATTAGAGATTTAGAAACTGAAGTTCTATAAATTTCAAATAATTCTGTATATGACTTATTTTATGTATGCCAAAGTTCAAATTTACATAAACATTGTATACAAAATGTATAAAATGCCTCAAGTTTAATCGACTTAATTGATTATTAATCTGTTTAAAGTATCCATTACTTGAAAATAATGTAGGTCAGCTTTCTCAACGGACTAAAACCAATTCACAATGAGAAGCTTTAAATAAATAATTATTTTCTGTAATTTTCTCCAGGTAAGTTTCAGGGAAATGTAGGTCCAGCAGTTTGAGGAAGAGCAGCAGCTAGTGGTGCGTATTATTGGGTATGTCGCATGTTCACACGGGTTCACGTATATAGGTTATAGATATAGATAGCAGTAAACTTGCTTTAATTGCGTTACCCATATTTTGTGTACATATTAGCGTATTACTTATTATATTTCCTCAAGAGCTATTACTAATATTACTAATTTTTAATATTACTACAATTACTATTATTTTGTTAAGAGCCTCTTCGAATTACGCCCGTAACAAAACACAAGTTTTTATATGATGAAATCAAATTGCAATAGATACTGAGGAGATAACAACCCAACTGTTAAGCCATAACATGAAATTGAATCAGTGGAAGCATTGTAAATGTATATTTAAAAATATATACATGTATTTATTTAATGTTTTAGGAAACAATGTGATTATACTTTACAGACTATTGTATGTCATTAATGATACATTCAACGGTTTGAATTTAATCTGGAACCACCTGCAATCACAGGAAAGTCACCGATGTTGTTGTTTTACTTCAATGTTAAAAAATAAAAAAGGCTGAACATTGTGTTTGCCATCCTAAACGTGTATTTCTACTCATAAGGGATAGGGAAAAGGTTTTGGTCTCTTTCTGTAAATGATTTCTTTATAAAGAGCTTTTCAAACTGTCAAACACTGAATATGAGTGGGTGAAAGCATAAAAGCTAAAGCTCATAACTCTTCTTAAAGAAACATAAACAAAACAGCACAGGGCTGTAAATGATGAACAGAAATTAATTTGAGACTAAACATAAAATTTAGTAAACCCAGCGCGGAAAACATAAATGCTTTCAAAAGACATTGCAATTTGGATTTGGGACAATAAACTTACATCTTTGGTCCTACTTTTTTTTCCTACACGTATACCTTATTCATAATTATCGTCCAATATCGCTCCTAACAGTGGTCTCAAAATTCATTGAAAAAAAACATCTGTAACCAGCTGACTGACTACCTTGAGGCAAATAAGCTTTTGGTGGAGAGCCAGTATGGTTTCAAAAAATCAAAATCAACCAAATTGGCTCTTATTGATTTTGTGAATTGTGTCATTGGGGCAATGGAGGCTGGTGAGACTGTAATGGCTTGCTTTGCAGATCTCTCGAAGGCCTTTGATTGTGTCAATGCTGAAATTATAATTGGCAAACTTTTGGCCCTGGGCGTTCAAACTTATGCCAGAGATTGGCTTGCCTCATACCTGTCAAACAGGTATCAGGCAGTCGAAATTATGCACAAAACAAAATCCAAAATCAAGACCGTTCAGTCTAAGCCAGAATTGATCCTAAATGGAGTTCCGCAGGGGTAAATTCTAGGTCCCCTTCTTTTTTGATCTACATAAATGACATCACAAATCAAATTCCAAAAGATAACCTTTACATGTTTGCAGATGATACCACTCTTGTCACCAAAAATAGGGATTCTTAAATTCTGGAATTATAATTATTTCACAAAACAAATGACAATTTTGTTCAAAAAACAGTCTTAAATGAACCCCGAAAAAAACTAAATGCATTTGCATCCAAACCAAACAAATTAAAATTTTAAAACACTTTTGGACTCGATCCTTGTTCATTGGTGGAACTGAATTGGATATCTCAGAGTCAGAGTCATTTGAGATGCTAGGAGTGGTGTTGGACGATGGTATGGACTGGGGCAGGCAGTTGGAAAAAGTCGCTGGAAAATTATCAAAGGGCACCTTTGTTCTTAGGTGTCTCTCTGGACTCAATAACTTAGACCTAGTCAAAAGCGTATACCACTGCCTGCTTGGGTCACACATATCTTATTCAATCATCCTCTGGGGTGACAAAACAATAAAATTTTATATATATTTAATATACAACAGATTTTTACCTCGCAAAAAAGAGCAGTCAGAGCTATGCTGGGTTTACCGCCTCTGACTCACTGTAGAAATTCTTTTATTGATTTAAATATTCGAACAGTAACATGTTTGTATCTCTATGAGTGTGCAGTTTATATTAAAACACAAAACCTTGAATACCAAAATGATGTTCACTCGTATAACACTAGGCATAGAAACAATTTTGCTGTATATCATAGGCTTACTCTTTTTGAAAAAAAACCCTTATTATTCTGGAAACAGGATTTTTCAAGTTCTACCTTCTAGTATAAAAGATTTAAATTCTGTAAAAAAAATTCAAGAGTGAGTTAAAGAACTTTTTGGTCTTGAATTGTTTCTACAGTGTAGAAGATTTTTTTGAATTTTATGCGGGCACATTACCCAACCCACCCTGACCCTTTCCTAGGGCAGTTTGACCTACAGAAGCCCAGTTTGGGCCAACTCCTGCGGAATTATAAGTTTCAAGTTTCGATATGAATTTCAAAGTATGTTCGAGTTTTAAGGTTGTCTATTGCAGTATTGCACACTCCAATCACTAGATCGCTTGACCATCATCGTTTCTGTTTTCTGCCGTTCCTGCGATAACGCTGCCCGCAAACCCATTCCTCCTCCATTCCCACCGAGTAGCAAAAAATACTTTTATCTGTGTCCCACCTGTCTTCATCACTATTTCTCTCAATCGTCTTGAACCATACATCTGACAATTTCAATAATAGCAGGTCACTACTTTATTTTTTGTAAGCGTTCTTTTAGAAATTCATTACAAATATTTTTAGTACTCAATTCATCAAGTATTTTATTGTTGCTACCTAATAGAAATTTTGTAGGTTTATGTATTTACCAATAAATATACACACATCTTGTTATATATTAATTTCATAAGGCAGACGTACAGCTATAAAATTTGTAAATCAAAACTTTAAGTTTGGAAAAACAATGTGATAGCAAAATGCTGCTAAAATTAGTTTTTACAACTGTAAAATATGAAACACGAATAAACTCTGAGATATATCCGTTTCTTTTACAAAATGTTAACGGCCATTAACTTTAAAGCGTAAGAGATGGCGATAAAGTGTAAATGTACTAAAACTTGTCAAGTATTATGTAATATTTAAAGAACTGTAATATTGTGTTTGCATTGGTAAATATTTGAATTGAAACCGTGTGTAGTGAATAATATACAGTAAAATTACGGAAATAGTGGTGAAATATCATAATTTCTAGCCAATTCAAACTAAAATTGGTACTTACATTACTTGGATATGTTCTCCACCAATAAAAGTCTAGTTTCTCAACCAATAACAGTTTTCAAGATGGCGACAACCCACATTTGTGCAAAATCACGACATAGTGCAATTTTTATGAACTTTTTTTATATAATATTAAGTTTAAATTAGTGTCTAGACAAATAGGACTAGTTAGAATCATCAAAATCCTGTTATCTTTTCAAATCTTTCACCGATCATAATCAATACACATTTTAAAACAAATAATGTATATGCTTACTTAAATCTTAGTATGTTTTAAGATGATTAAGAAATAGCGATGAATTATTTTAACAGATAATTATTACGACAGCGATAATAGCATTTTTTTTAAGTAAGGTAAATATGAAATTGTTATATTGGCTTTCAAGATTCAATTTTCAGCTCTACATCTAAAACTTTTGATCAGCCTATACATTATGGCAAAATCATGTGTTCTCTATTATTCCCGCAATGGTACTGTATATTATGTTTCAAAGACTTGTACCGACCGTAGCTAAATAAAACACTTGGTAAAATACACGACATGGTAAAATACATAACAAACGTTGTGAATGACCTGGTAGTTCTAAAATACTAGTTCCAATAAAACATGAGATATAAGCATTTCTTTGAAAGTATACAGAGTATATATTTGATATATAACCTGCCTTATAGATATAATTATCCCAATAGACAGGATAACATTTTTTATTACTGTACAGTAAAAGTTTTAAACGTCCAGACGTGACGTTCAGAGATCAAATATATATAAATTGGAATTTTGTTCTTACTAATAAATAGTCCGTATTACTTCTTATTTTTTTGTTTTAATTACTATTTCATAAGAATAGATTTGTGGGTTTACTCTCTCATGTATATTTGTACGAATGGTAATTACAAAATAACCATGACATTTGAGGTGCCAGATTTGTTTTGCCTTCACTGAAAAAACTGTTATAAAAGACGAAAAGTTATAATATGAGGAATTTAATTAAAATATTTATTATGCTTCATTATTAACATTGTTTATCGGTGGCCAAGAGGTCAAAGACATTATAAATTACTTAACTTATGTTTCTTTTTGCAAAGTAAAGGTAAGTAAAATAAGACATATATCAATATCTTCGGTCATATTTCAGATACGTAGTGTAGACATTTGAAATTTCTATCATCAGCAGTTTTTCATTGGGCATAATTAAAAAATTGCCCAAAAAAGGACTACTTCAAATGTTTATATATAATTCTTCGTCAAGTGATCCAAAAAGATGTTTTGTTCATTCCCTGCCTTCAGGAGGGTACCTTAAAGGATTGTTACTATATCATTTAAATTTTTACTTAATTCAAAATCGATTGCACCACCTTAAGGATAGTTGATTTAATTATTTATATCATGAAATCCAGTAATAAGAATGTTTATTCAATCGGATTGGACCATTCATCACCTCCACCTGTAGATCATATATTAAACATATAACAAATTTCAAAAAGCGTATATTACATTTTTTATTTCAATATTACCGAGCGAAACATAATTTTACATAATTCTATCTAACCAGATTGAATAAAATGCCAAGTAATAAATGAACAGATAAATTCCCAAATGTAATCATTTTCGGATAAAGTAACGACGGAGGCCCTAGTCTATACAACTGAATAAAGATATTCTGACTAATTCATCAACACCAATCAAAAACCATTAAATGTAGAGACATGAAATTTTGTGTGTATACATATACACTAAACCTTCACTACAGAATACACCAGATATAAATTTAAACCATTTTAATGCAATGGAAATACTATATAAAAACTGTAATACAACCCACTTTGGTTGCTTATTGACATAAATTGGTTTCACAGATTTGCACGTGTTCATAGTTGATCGAGGCAACAAAAGCAAAATTAAGCTAACGCTCCAGAAATATCTTAGACCGGAGTAGATTATAATGGCCAGAAGTAGAGGCATTTTAGTCGAAGACATAAGACATAAGATATTTATTGCCCTTGATCATATATACAATGAAATAGGCATTGTCAATACACTTTTAGTATAAAACATACTAATATAGAAACAAACTATCATTGAAAACCACAAAACAGATTTAAGAGACTCAAAAACATTTACCTTACAGTTGTAAAATAAATATATAGTTTAAAATTAAAACCCAATGATTTAAAACTGAATATTGATATCCATATTTAAAAACTCGTCAATTAAATAAAATGGATTATCTAAAAGCCACAAATAAAATTTTTTTTTTTTAAATTACTTATGGGAGTAACATGAACAATTTCTGGAAGTTTGTTAAAAAATCTTACACAATTTACCATATGGGATGTTCCAAATTTGGTCAGTCGATGTTGAGGAATGTCAAGCTTATTTTTATTTCTGGTGTTGTTGTGTGTATGAAATTGATTTGTAATGAAAAAGTTTCTGAGGTTAGCTTTAGTGTATAATATAATATGGTAAATGTAAAGATTAATAATGGTAGGTATTTGTAATTGTATAAATAGGCATTTGCAATGATCTAATGGTGCAGCATGACAAATGGTTCTAATAACCTTTCTTGGATTATTAACAGATCTTACACTGCTACAGAATGGCCCCATAATATCAAGCCATAAGCAATATATGTGATTGGAATAATCCAAAATACGCTGTCCTAAGGTACTCAGTATATATTATAGATCTTAATTTCCAAAACAGAAAAGCAAGTCTCGAAAGTTGTTTGCTTAATCCGTTAACATGATCATTCCAACTCAATTTCGTGTCAATACAAATTCCCAGTAAATTAACAGATTGGTGATCGTTTTGAGAAAGGCTAAGCAATATGTTTTGCGTTTTACTTTCATTGCAGAGAAATTTATTTGTTGTGAACCATTTCTCAGCATTACTTTGAGCTGCAGTCATTGTAGCCTTTAAACTTTCCAGATTATTATGACAGGAGAACAGAGTTGAATCGTCAGCATAGATGACAGAATTCACACCAACATTTTTTGATAAATCGTTAATTATCACAAGGAAAAAGAAGGGTCCAAGGACAGAACCTTGAGGAACGCCTAAGGAAACATCTATTAGTGATGATTGTATCCCTCTTAAACTTACATACTGTCTACGATTTATTAGATACGACTCAATAATTTTCATAGACTTTGAAGATATTCCATAAAAGTCTAATTTAGTTAAAATACTATTTAATGGAACACAATCAAATGCTTTACTTAAATCTAATAGAGAAAGAGAAACTGACTGCTTATTTTCAAATGCCTGCAATGCCTCACGAACTACTTTGGTTACTGCAGCAACTGTTGAACGGCCTGTCCTGAATCCAAATTGAGATTCAGAAAGGAGGTTATTTTTTTTCAAAATAATTACTAAGTTGATTATACATTATGGATTCAATGAAGTAGGTTAAATATGACTACTTTGTCGCTGTTATTCAGTGGGAAATTGCGTGCAAAGCCGCGAATTCTCTGAATACCTCACGCGGATTCAGCAAAATATAAAATCATCATCTAAATCCATTCTGACATGTTTCAATGGAATGGCAAGGAAATATATTATTTAGTTGGGATAGGTCAATTATTTACAACTGCATTTAACTTAGTGTTTAAGAAATTGTTCTAATGCGTTCTTAAAGCCAGTGTTTATAAAAATTTGAAATATTGTAATTAAAACTAAATTTTATTACTCTGTTTTTATGGTAATTTAATAATTTTTCCTTCGTAATCAAATAGACCTAATGAATTGTTTTTTGTTTGTTTCTCCGAACGACTAATGCACAAATCATCTTTTAGGTCTTTTTAGCATTAAACTCTGACACAATAAACTCCAAAAAGGCAGTGTTGTGATCCTTCAAGGTAGAGTTTTTTGTTTAGTTATATCTATTGGAGGGTAGTTGCTCTGTGCCTATGCTTTGATATCAAGATTTAGTGGCTTTTCAGGATCACCAGACAAGTTTTGATAGATTGATTGATTCATTGACCTTTTTCTGTTCTCGGCCATAGCTGGTTGTGTTATTCTGCTTTGGCTAGGTTGTTTACCTCGTTGATAGTTCAGCTGTTTGTTTACTGGTGATTACCTGTTGCTTTTGGGTTGATTAGTAAGAGGTTAAATTTATGTACGTATCGGCCGGGCTTATGAACTGGGAAGCAAAAGTGACATCATATCAGTACTGCATTCAAAACTGTGCCACATACACTTGAGTCCTTAGATGAAGCGAAATAATATGAGCAGTATGGGTTCTTTATCCAATGTTGGCGGTTTCCCTGAATTAGAGTACTAAAAAGTTTACCAAATTGTTCGCGAATAACAACAAGCAAAGCGTAATGAATGTACCAAACAGCAATTGAAGAGACAGAAAAAGGATTTACTTGTTTTGATATTTTAGGGACTTTTCACGTGTATATAGGCTATGATATTGAGAACTAGTGGAAAATGTTTGTAATTAAGTCTTCTGATTATGGAGCTCCACGTAGCCAGTGGTACAGAGGGCTTGCCCGTAGTTTGGCTAGATAATTTTTTGTCTCTCCCATCGACTGGTAGAATTTACAGACAAATTATTTAAGCTCCCATATTCATTCATGAGTCAAAACAGTATAAGTTTTGTTTCTATACACCCATGTATACTACTACGAGACAGCTGGGCATACACTTTAACGTGATTGAGTAACACACACACACACACACACACGAAGACACAGACAGAAACCATTAGATTGTTCTATAATAGTAAAGAGTACTCATGCTACACGCACTTAAAATTAAATTGAAAGATGTAGCGCTACTTGTTTTAAAAGACTTAATGTTAAGGATTCTTTAGACACGGGTGAGGTGATAGTATCCTACTATATAATTATTTAATTTAGATGATAGGGTTTATTAGAATAATTGTTTTCATACTAAATTGATATTATAAGTTGATAAAAATTATTATTTTAATATTACAATAGGTAAAGACTTTTTTTAGATGTAAATATATCTGACAATGCACCTGTTCTTTTGCTTTCGATTATGTAATTATTTATGTGCGTTAATTTATGTTATGTGTCTTTGTTAATGGTAATCGTACATACATGTGTAATTTATATTTTGTCAGCCAACCTCATTATACGAGTTTTATATTGGTAGGTAAAAGTTTATTGTAATCTCATCTATTATAATCCAGGAACGGAGGGCCAGTTTTTATTGTATGAACACATAATCTGGTTATTTTTAATCAATAGAGGGATATCTCTCAAAAGATATAACCCGTTCGTCAGCCGCGCGGGTTATAGTAAAGTCAAAATGTGGAGGAGGGGTATAGAAAGGGCTAATATTTCAAACGATAATCGTTCTCGTGTATCATCTTTTCCTTAGCTTCACTCACTTTAGACTAATCGTCAGATACAAAATACAAGAAGATAAAGAGATTGACTTGCCACTTTCAGCCGACTAATCAAACTGTGTATAGGTTAACTGAAGCTGATTTCACATTTTCTTAAAGTGTCTGACAGTTTATTTTAAGTGTGTCAAGCTGAAAAACATTTTTTAGGTAAAATAAATTATATTTTGTTATTTTTAACCCTTCTGATAACCCCCCATTTGGCCTACATCAAAAATCTAGCGTGGCTGACGATCAACATGTTTCGGAAAATTCTTGTATTGTTGACAAAAATAATTAGGTTGTGTGCCAACATAATACAAAATGGGCTCGCTTTTTGGAATATTACCCATTATTGACCAATAGGGTTTTTAGAAACTAACTATTTTATAACAATCTATACTTTCACCATTTTATATCTCTTAAGGTTTCAAGATCGTGGTCGTCCAATGTTTTGGAAGAGTAGCTAGTTATATTTCAACCATTAAAATTGCGGTGTATCACTCATAAGAGGTTATGAATTTCATCATCTCAACCAAAATCGTCCTTTAATGTTATTTCGATATTTCTACTATTTCAGGGTGGAGGCCTTACAACGGTTGGAGAAGTACACGATACAATAAAGTAATACAAGTGAGCATGATCACTACCAGCGTTCTTATTGTGACCTAAATTGGCATGAATGTATTTAGGGTCTTCAAGAAAGCCCTAAATATATTTGTAAAACAACATTTAATTAATATAAATCTAAATGTATTGGTTTATTATTAATTGGAGAAATGTGTTACCTGCTATTTTAAAATATATATTTCACATTTAAATAATCTAAAGTTATTGGTTGTTATATATTTATCAGGGTTATGATCTTATAACAAAAATAGAGTATAAATGTCAAACGTCACGCATTGATGTGCTTACAAATATTTCAAAACGTTGCTATTTGTTTAGTTGTGTGGCTTCCAAATCTGTACGTATAATATATTTACAAAACTGTCATTGAAAAGTCTTCATAGTCACAACTTTGCATAGTATGGCCTTCATATGTGTTTAGGCATTTTCCATTATATATTTTTAAATGGCATTCACACATGCCATTTACATCTTTTCTTTATAAAGTTTCTTAATGAATTATTGTTAACTACATTGAATAGATTTACATAAGTATTATATAATAGTTCAATTTGTATTATAGTTTTAAAATGCAGGGTCCAAAGTAAATCCTCAGTCTACATATATATATATATATATATATATATATATATATATATATATATATATATATATATAAATATTTCCATCCAAGCCATTTTTTACCCTTGAAACAATAGAAAAGTTAAAATCAGTAATTATACCTATGTAACCGTTTACCTACCTTTGGATACCCTGTATAGATGTAATGTCACCAGCATGTATAACAGTTTTTTTATGATTAACCGCTATTAAATTTTTATTATGTAGCATTTAAGCAATATTGTCAATATTACTTAGTCTTGGGATGCTCCAAATTCATCTCAGTCTAATGAGATGATTTGCAAACCATATTTTCTATATACAAACATTCAACTTACTGAGTATGCCGCTGACGAATTTGATGCGTTAGAAACCCTTCGTTAGTTTTGGATGATTGGCCTAGTAGTAAATTTTTATCTAAGAGTAACATGAAGTGTATTGCCTTTTCAATCGCAATATTTACAACTTAATTTTAAGTTCTCTTCTATCGAAAAATTAAACCACCATAAGCATTTCATCTCTCGTCATCGCTGCTCTTAAAAGTGTTTAGAATGAGCAAAACTAATACTGTACACCAAGTCATTGAACCTTTATTCAACATTTATTTTCAAACCAATTAATTTTACTCTTATTTCCCATGGAATTAATAAACTATATATAAGTGTTCATATAATATATTCACTGGTAATGTTAATAATTCTTGTAATAATGTGATTTCCAGACATGTTTATTTTTTTTATTCTAAATATTCATATAAATTTAAGAAACCTGTGAAACTGATATTTCAGGACGCATCAAAATAAATACCATGACATGCGATTTGAATTTTAATGTGTAACTAACTTTTTAATTATAACTGTTTCAGAATTAATATATTGTCAAATATACACATATATATGTATTACAATACTAAACACGCCTACTTTTATAAAGAATTTCCATCATTCAGGTTTTTTAAATTTATTTTCTGGAATATACAAATTCCTATAAGTAGGTCTAATATTAGTAGTAGAATACAGTTAGACGTACTGCATAACTTAAAAACTTAAAACACGTAAAATTTTTGATAGTTAAAAGATTATATTTCAAGTATAGTAAGTTTTTACTTAGTAGTTTTCCAAACTACAATATTGCACTTTGAGTTTTGTATCTCTGATCATCTTTTGAAGTACATTTATTTGGCTTCATGTTCAAATATGCCTAATTAAAATAATGAAATATGGACATTTTTCACTATAACTCTATTACTTTGAATGTTTTCCTGACAGTAGTGGTGATATTTAGTCATAAACCTTTTCTATAGCTTATTCTTACAGCTATAGAAAAGTGGGATTTCAAAGTAGTAATTTTTAAATGTATTTATTAATACAATATTAATATTAAAATAATGAAATTTACGCTCGCAGCTTTGCAGTGGTTGGATGGCTTAAGCATTTTTTACATTTCTGCTTTTTGTCACGCTTTGCTGATTTGCAATAATTGCACTATTTAATATTATCTGTGTATTCTTACCTGTAAGTTTTACATACGATGTTCTGTTTAAACTATATGTACATAATATAAAATACACGAACATAAATTAAAGTACGTCAATAATACGAGTACTTTTAAATTAAAATCAATGTTAAGTTTAAATGTGACAAGACCCCCAATTACTATTTTAAATTATATGAAAATATAAATAAATTGAATATAAAGTAAATTTTACAGCTAACATTTTAAAGAAATATATAATAAATAATGTGGTCAGTTGCTAAAACTATGACAAAGTATACGACAGCTAAGACACACACTTTTAAAATGTTGGATAATTTTGTTTAGTTTATTAAAATTTGTCTCTATTTGTTTCAAATTGAGTGAACCTGTTTAGCGCAAATCTTAATATTACATATTCCTTGATGACACAGTTATTCGACATATGAAGATTTTGTACGTTAGACTCATTTAGAACCTTAACACAATATTCTGGGATACAGAATCCTGCCCTAAAAACATCCGTAAAACTATCTCATAATTGTAATGAATATGTAATATGTATTTGTTTCATATTATAGCCTATCGTATATACGTATATACTTTTATAAAGAATTTCCATCATTCAGATTCTTTTAAATTTATCTTCTGGAGTATAAAATTCCTATAAGTAGTAGTAGCATAAAGTTAGACGTACTGCATAACTTAAAATCTTTAAACACATTAAATGTGTTTTAATTCAGTAAATGTGCAGTCTATTAAAAACAAAAAATACATATACTTAACTATTAATTTTTGTTAAAACGACCAAATTCAAACGTATATTTGTACGCTGCGTCAAATTTTAAATTTGAGATTTGTAATGTTGTTTACTTTTACTTTTTTTAAGTGTAATACTGAAATATATTTCATCATTTCAAAGTAATTCATAATGGAATTTTGATTACTATTTTTTCTATATTAAACCTCCCGTTCCAAACTACTAAATTTATATCGTTTAAAAAATATTATGAATTTCCATTTATTGTTCAAGTTTAAACCTTAAGTTTAAACTGTTATTTTAAATTCTTCAAATTCTAAATGTATATTAGTGTTAAATTTTAAAATTGTGTAATTTAACAGGCCTAAGAAGCGTAATAGAATAATATCTTCATTCAATAATATTATAACTTTAATTACTTTTTCAATAAACTAAATAATAATATTTCATATGGTAATAAACTAATATTACCATAGACAACGTTTTATTACAACTTTAAACCAATACATTTATATCAGTTTATTGTGCGTACAATTTTCTACGATTGAATCATACGACTATGAACAAATTAGCGAGGACCAATATAATTTTTGTTAATTTGTAATTGGTCAAATTTAATTTTATATATTGTAAATCCAATCATTTAGGGGCACCCTAAACATTACAAATATTAAAGTCAGTCTTAAAATGGACATTATTTATTGTTATCTCAATCTGATAAGGATAGATTTTCTACAGTATAAATGTCGTTGCGCAAAAACGTAATAGAGAAAAAATACTTAACTACAAAGTTCTCGAGATAAAATATTTACACTTTCTCCTACTTACTGCATCAAATATCTAAAAAAAATGTCAGATTTCTTAATACTGCTAAACGTACATTGATTCTATTCAGGTTCAAAATATTTATCAGGTTACATATTCTTAAATTATCATGATAATCGCGTTTCATTCGTAACTCTTTATACTAGTATTTATATAAAAGTTATTCATAAAAGTTCACTCCTTCTAAACAGTTGCAAAGTGAAAAATATGGTCTTAGAATATTGTTTATTGACAAATTGGACCTTTTCTTCATATTTAAATCTTAGAAATGCCCTCTGAAGAAAGATTAAATTCAAAACGACCCTACCTCCAATCCAAATTTTCTTATAGTTAACAATTTTCCACTTCTTTTACATAATTGTAAAGTAATAAAACCCAAGAGCAGTGGCATGGATGAAGATTTTTTTAATGTTGCCAGTTTATAATATCTACAATATAAATATTAAAACAAAATAATATAAACATAAGCAAATTTATAAGTGAATTTTAAAGATGGCAAAATTACAAAAAGAGTTACCATTGGACGAAAGTATTTAGATCACAAATGTAGGGCATACCCCATTAAGATTTTTTTTACTCCTCACAAAATGAATATTTAATCTGAATTTGAGTTTGGAAAATGTAAAGTTACTAAGGTTTATCTTATAATTTTTATCTTAAAAGTGCTTGTAACGCTCATGTTTTACTATTTGCTTTCCTATTCTCCGAATCATCAAACGCAACTTTTTTATATAGAACATATGCAACAGAGTGTACTTTTGTAAACCAAAACTAATTCTTAAGATTAGGCACAGTATCATAAAAATTCAATATAATTATATAAAATGGCTAAAACAATAATAATTTAATAAACAGACTAACAGATTGATCAAGGGGCAAAATAAATAGTTCAATATTTTAATCCGCTGCATAAATCAAAAACATAAAATCAAACAAAAAACAAAAGGAAACAAAACACAGGGGGTTAGTTGAGATGGTTTTGTTGCAGTATATTAGGAATGTACCTGTTCGGGGGTAAGTTTTGCATGTTGGCAGACGGCTCAAGGGAGTGCGACTGCGACGAGATCGTCAATAAAGACCCAAAGTGCGTTTGTGATCGGAAACACTTTAACAATGTGTTGTGGGCAACAGTCACCGTATTCCAGGTAGGTGGCAACACGTACACACACGGTACCAGAGAAATGGCAACAATCCTGTGTCAGTTTGTTTGAATTTCATTTCTCAGCTTTACTGCTTTTTTGAGAGTGCATTTTCTGAATGCTATTAAATCAAACTGTGAGACTCCCGTTTATTATTGTAATAATATTTTTACTATAAAATATATCTATATACTTTATATGTGATTAATTTGTATTAAATAAAAAAACTGTCCACTTTTGTACTTGTTATACATTCTTTTACTTGGCAGTTTCTTGGGCTAGTTATGTCTTTATTTACTTAATTAGCTTATTCTCTACGCTTGGTGAAATTACGCTCCAGTACCTTCATTTCATTTTTTATACTTTCGTACAATGAATGACTTAGTACCTGAATGTTAGATGCACGATTGACTTCGGCCCAATGTGAAAAGTTGCTAATTCGCACCCTAGATTATCCGAATAAAAGTCGTCTTATAATACTGTAATATATTATATTATTGCATATACATATGCTCGCCCACTACTCCTTTTACAGTTATTGGTACTTCCAGAATATTCAAGTTCTCTAACTTGCTAGACGAGTGGAGAAGGGTCACAGTGCCCACCCACCGCTCCTGTAAGTAGGGGCAGCACGAGACAGCTAAAGAAACTGCCCCATCTCACGGGGCGCTCTCTCTCTCCTACAACGCTATTCATCTATTATCCCTTTTGTTATTGTCAGGGTTTTCGAGTATCTAGTCACATTCTCTTTGTATTGGGGTCTATCCGTTTATCTGGAACATTCTCCCACATTCTCGTTTTATACTATTTTTTTAAACTCTTTCATTTGAATTGTCGGAATATAAACTGACTCTCTCGGATATTGGTGTGTGTAACTCCAACGCCAAAAAATATATGCAACATTTTTATGTAATTTTGAAAACGATCATTTTCTTTTGGACGTTTTCCTCGCCACATTTGAAGTGGTAAGAAAATTTAAATTAAGTTTTACTGTTCTGCAATTAAATTTCTCCTCTGCAAACAAGTAAATCAGCTTTAGTATTTTCTTTGAAAACTTGTATGTCTACCAAAAACAAGTTTTATGTCATATATCACAATGCCCATATTGTATTTTGAAGTATATTTGAACATTTGTTTACTCTACTTAGTTTATCGTCAATTAAATTATGTATTTCATATTTTTCTAAACATATAAACAGTAATATTTTAGTAAAACCACAGACTTATATTCAATTACTTATAAAATAAATAGAAATAATCGTTTTAGTGTATTTTAAGAATATGTTTTTATTCTTCAATATTTAAAATTAAATATTCAAGAGTTTCGACCTACTTCTTTGCAGCTACAATTATAGAAAATTGATAATTAATTTCTCTTAATGAAGAAAAGAATTCTTTACTTTATACCAAATATATAGTTGGTGGTATCTATAACCAACCATTATTGTATTGACGGAGCAAACAAACACATTAACAGTAAATTGACTCATTTACTTACTCTGTACTTCGCGTACATCGATTTGTATGCAAAACCCATTCACTTATCTATTGAAGTCGAAGATTGCCCTTGCCGTTTTTAAAGTGACTGATTCCAAGTGCTCTCTTAGGGGAAAGTTGATAAAGCCCATAGATAAATCTAACTTGTGTATACGAGGTATAACAGGACTTTCGACTCTGTGAAAGTAATTTCTGAACATAGGAATTTGTAAATCGGTAATACTAATAATAAAAGTTTGAAACTGTTCTTATTTGATTTTTGAAATGTTTGTCATTTTTCCTCCACATATTAGGAATTCACTGAGCTCGTTTCTGACTTGTCAATATCATTTTGAAACGTGCACCAAAGTCTTCAACTCTGATTCTAGATGCAATTTTTTGGATGTTTCTTTTGTTCATACAATCATTTTTTTCGGTTGTTGCTAGGATATGTTTTTGCTATAATACCACTCCACCTGTAAATTTCTGAATCAGGTTATTTCTGGGTGGAAATATGCTATGATGCTGTAATTTGGAATCCGCCAGATTGACTCTAGTATTTTATTGCCTGATTTTCAAGAGTCTCTTGAACTCCATCACTGCGGTTGACAATTCGTATGTCTGCCTTTGTCTTCTTTATGACTGAGCTTTAAAGTCTTTGACGACAAGATCTCATGAACTGTCGACCCACCAGGGACATATAATAATTGGTGTCGTAATATTTTCATAAAAAAAATGAAATTCAGATTTATATTATGACTTCTTCTCTGATAATTTGCAATGTTTCTTTATGAACTGAACACATCAGGTAGTTTGTCATTGATTTTGGCTGTTTCAATCGGGTTTCCGTCTTTTTCAGATTATTTTTTACCTAATACCGCGTACCTTGCTCTGTTCACTGTAACACAGTAATCTGTAGTTAGCCACAATTACTTTTAAAATAATTTTGATATTATCTTAATATAATCGAGATTCTCTATAATCTACAATAACTTTTTAAGCAAACAATTAACACTATATTTCCTTTCTCTCTGGTACCGTTTATGTTTTATTGGACTTTATATTACATACACTTAAGTTTTAAATAAGTTTATATAACTGCCAACATATTTTTAATTGTTTGATAAAACAAGTACAAATAATCAGTATCGTTATCTACAGTTAATTACTTGAACTCCATACTGTACACGATAGCATTGTTCTACACACATCGATGAACGCACTAGTAATGCTATCACTGATTGTTCTGTCGCCAAATACCTGCTTCCTGTTGATACAGCTCCTAACATTGGTAGTGAATATCCACCAGAGCACAATAATACTTTGGAAGAGAGTACTTGATAAGCACTTGCTTGTATGTACAGCCTTGTGTAAATGCAAAGGGCGATCCGTTACCAGAGAAGTATGTATGTATAAGCATGCTATACAATGAAGGTAACTATTTTAGTGCATGCTAGTTTTAAGGTAGTTATGAAATTGTAATAATTGTATATAAAAAAAGTTTTAACAGAGAAAATTTGTTATTTTTTTTTTAACTTTAAACTAGTTGTTACAACATACTAACGCATAGTGTGAACCGATATTTCATTATATTACATCGTGTAAGAAATGCATTAAATTTATTTTAAAACTCCAAATTGGAAAAAAGTAGGCAATCGTTGCAAAACATAATCTTGCAATACTACTATATTAATAGTCTGAATTTAATTTATATAACTGTTTAAACTCTTTTTTATAAGTGGTTTTGTTTTAAAATACTTAACATATATCAGAAGACTATGAGCAGAGCAATAGTTAAAACAAACTTATAATCACGCTCATGTAGTGTTTATAAAATAGTCAAGGGCGTACCTAGGAAAGGGCTTTATTACAAAAATGTTAACTATAGCTAAAAATAATATGAAGTTATCAAAAACTTAGGATCACATAAATATATCTGTTTATATTGTTAAAGAATTAGGAGAGTAGAACAGTATTTAAAATGATAAGGCTACTTAGTGCCCAATACTGATCTTTAAAAGCCTAAATATGTTCAAGACTTTCAATTTTGTTTTGTTATTGTTCGGAAATCTACAATGAAGAAGTTATTCACTTCTTCACTTATATATTAGTTTACAATTTTGTGTATTTAAAATGGAAGGTCTATCAGAGAGAGTGAAAGGTTACCGATGGCATATGTATATATTATGTTGGTTTTACAAGCTACAAATATATTAAACCGATTAGGATTTTTGTGACTGTATATACTTGTATTTGCCTCATTAAAAGTAAATACTGGGTACGCCCCTGGAAAACTTCCTGGGTCCAAATACTAACCAAGTCTTTTGTTAGATACTAACCCAAGAAGATTGGAACGTCGTTCTTTTCAATGGGATGGAGAAGACCAGCCACTGGGCAGCACTGTACTTCGTAGCTCTCATGACCTTCGGGAACTATGTTCTGTTCAACCTTCTTGTGGCCATCTTGGTGGAGGGCTTCTCGTCTGAGGTAAATGTGATCAGTGATTTTCATTCACCTTATTTTCCATCTACCTTTTTACAATATGAATAGAATACTGTTAGCTAGAACATGTACTTTTTTAACTACAAGAACAATAAGGTATATACAGTATTCAAAATCAATACTATATATATACATATACATATATATATATATATATATATATATATATATATATACATATATATATATATATATATATATATATATATGTATGTATATATATTTCACTAACTTCCGTGAATAATAAGGAACTAGATTATTAATTTGGAAAATTATTAAAAAATGTAATTTGTGTAATTATTTTCCTTAGTTTTATAAGTGGAATGTGCCTATAATTATGATCATTGTTAAAACTAGTTTTCAAAGTGTAATAGTTTTACACTAGTTTCGTCGTTATGTAATTATAGTTTATACGTCTATTGCTAAAACACAAGAAAACAGTGGATTTTGGAATTAGGTTTAAGAATAATAAACTCTATAGTTATGTGGTTAAGCCTTGTTTACGAAATATATATATGGAATACCTTTTATGTATTTTTGGAGTTGAAACAGATTGATGTCAAGTTATCTTTCTAATAGAAGTGGGATTTTATAGTTTTAATATTAAAATTTTGTTTAATCAATTGTTACTTAATTACTCATTGTAGTTTTTTTTTAATTTTGGAAAGAGACAAGAAAAATGAGGTATTACTTTTTTATGACTGCCTTAGCTTTTTGGAACTGATCATAGATACCTACCAATGGTAACTAAAGCTTTCGATCAGCTCAGCAGAGAAGGACGGGGTCGATTACATCCAGAGAACTATGATGATTTGCTATTTTAAGTGCGCCACCTCCTTTTTCAGAATCTAGTAGGGTGAGAATGAGAAACTGTCGCTACTGCAGAAAGATGTAGGTGGGCTAGTCGAGAGCACACTATCGTTCACTTCATTTATTACCCAGATATTGAGACTTAACCAAATCGTCTGTTACAAACATACGTATAAAACTATGATAAGGCTACAAATTGTGATAACGAGTATCACGCAGAAATATAGCAAGTTAGGTTCGTATTAACTAATATATGAAATATATGGGATTCATGTGGCTAAATATGTAAATTTAAAGTATTATTTTATTGTATTTTAAAGAAACCTTGACACTGCAATAATCAATTACGAGTAATAAATTACTAGCTTTACTGTGCAGGAGTAATAATTTAAAAAAAAAAAAAAACTAAGTGAGAGTGAATCTTAATATTAATACATAAGCCAGGTTGGTAAATCACAAAATCTAATGAAAGAAAATACAAGGCTTCATTTAGATGAAAAAGTAAATAAATTACGTTTATAGAAAATAAAACCGTACCTTAGTAAGCTCCAACTATAAATATCGTTACCAGCTGGAAGAATAAACAATATTAAAAGCGCTTTCGTTGGTTTTAATAATAAAACCGGTTTAAAGTAGTATCACTTTAAATGCTATAACCATATCAAAGTAAGCAAGTTCACATCTATGAGTCCAAAGGTAGGACTGATAGAACAACTGACTGTTTAAAAGCTATGACTGACGGTTTCAGGACATGTTCCTGGACATTGGAGTCAGACTAATCAATAGACTCCCTGGCGTAGTCAAGTAATTGAACGATTCCAAACATTTCAAGACCCGTGTGAAGCCGCCATCTGGTGCTAAACCCTACTGTGCTGATCAGTTTGCAATTGGTCGTTGGGAAAGGAGACAATAGAAAACAAACTAAATTTCGGATCTATAAACTAGAAATAATTAATAGTTAAGAATTAATTATTTTGTTAAGTTAATAACGTTAGGTTTCTTGCTAATATTTTATCGTCGTAATGTCAGTGTTATATATTGTTCTATCGCAATATTGAAATTTTCCTTTTTATTATTACAACTATTAAACTACTACTTTGTGAAAAATTACAACAATTTTATTATACTTAAAACTTAATTTAAATGTATTGAAAACTACTAACAATAATTGGAAATCTTATTTTTTATTCGGTATTTATATTTTTAACCAATACCAATAATTTGCTCTTATAAATATTATCAAGGATATTGTTGTTTGAAGAGGTCGAGGAGAAATAGTGTCAACTATCATTTCTGGCTAAACTTTATCTGCCAACACACATTTATGAGAAAGTCATAGACTCCAAAGCATCAATGATCAATTTATTTAAAACATCCCCACTAGCTCTCCGTATTAGTTCTATTATTTTTCCTCGGCTGTTTCTGCAGAACCTATAGGAGGAAAATAGTGCTAAGACAATCACAGCATGGGGTAAAACAGGGGATGTGTCACGAATGTTGAACATTATTATATCTACGATTCTTATAATCTTTTGTACCCTATGGTGACTCGGATATTGGTCGAGATTTTATACCAAATGAAGGCTACATAGTTTATGCCAAAATGTTGCTTAGCATTATTTTCACCCTAACCTGTAAAGTTGGATATTTAGGGTTAGTATTAGAGCCAATAAATGCTAATGCAATAAAGGTAGTGTAATTTAAGACGAACTGTGTATAATAATCTTGTTTACACTTTTCTTCATTGAAAAATCATAAAAAAGTTATTTTAGACTTGGCACTGTATTTCTGCCAAATTAGCTTACGATGTTGGTTGGCTCTTATTTATTTTCCTGTAAACTGTATCAAAATTAAAGTGTCATTGTTTGGGAAAATAAGCAAACCATATTTTTTCATGTTTGTAATATAATTGTTAATATAAAAATGTTTATATTGCATTTTAAAGTATAATTTTAGTCGGATACGGCACAAATATACCTCACCTAAACACTTTAGAACTAAACTTAATTTCTTTGCAATATCAAGATTACGTTTGGATTTAACCTATCTTTAAATACTAAGTATCTCAAAACTTGAAAAATAATGGATGACACTAATTTCACCCGGCCCCTTCACTCATTCTTATTCTTTATCTCATTAATAATTAAGCTAATTCGTTAAGTGATTACCTAATCTAATATAAACGTATACTGCGTCGCAAAGCATTGTTGTTAATCTTTCAGCAAGCCTTCATAGAGAAGTAATAATCTATAACATGTTCACTTACTTTCTTTCGATATTCTTTAAGATGTATTTTTAATTTGTCACCTTTTTATTTTTATTTACTGCACACTATTCGTCTGCACTGCATGTTTGTATTAATTTTAATGTAACACATATTCTTAAAAATACCTTACTTCTAGTATTTACTTCAGTGAAATACACATGTACTAAACAATTCACTGCCATTTAGATTTTCACAGAACACATTATAAGCACACCTTGTGTAATAAAATGCACGATTCAATGGGTATGCCCTTTGTGCTTGAATTTCACTTTGTGTTGTATATTTTATTCATTCCGTACCTTTTTTGCCACCCTGCATTTTGCTGTTGTAATTTTGAAAAAGGGGAAGGAAATTGATATATTAAATCCTACAATCAAATAAAGCTTAAAAAAACTATTGATTTTGTTTATCCTATAATCAAACCTAGAGAGAGAGAAGTAAAATTTTAAGTAAAATTTATTCAGCTGAGAAAAAATTTCATAGAAATTAAAATTAGTCATATATAGAGTTTGCCGTAATTAATTCATCTAAATACGGACAATTTTTGTCAAAAGTATAAGTTTCCTTTGTCTGAAATATATAAATTCTTTAATTTCTACATTATATAAATAAATCGTCTTATACGAGTATTCTGTAATGTGATCTATCATGATGATCTGCATCTGATGATCTACCATTAGCACAGAAATCTTACAGCTCTTATACGAGATACGCTTAACCTACATTCAGTTGGCAATTTTATTTCATATGAAGTTGTTCTAGATATTCCGTTAGCAGCAAAACTGTAATGTTTCATATATTTTTGACATTATAAGAATAAACGCTATAGGTCAGTAATTTGAGACTTTTCTTATTTTACATTGTTTCTAGATAACATTGTTTACATTAGTAACGAAGAAAACTGAAAAATGTAGCCTAACTTAATAATTGAATTTCTGATATTGCAAGCTAAGAAGATGGCCAGAAAATTAGGCAGGCCTTTGTATTCCAATGGAATTGCTTAACGTTCTTGCCGCCTTCCAGCGTGTTTAAATTGTTCTGACTCTGCTAGCGTACATGTGACGGTACTAACGTAAGCCGCTTGTTGCAAGCGTAACGAGAGGAGAGAACGAGAACAACGGGAGCTAGCAAAGGCTCAAGCGGCCGCTACACGCAAGTATTCTGAATGCTACAGTGACGATGTCTACAGTTCCTGCTCAGCTTCGGAGAGCGACAGTTTTCCCCCGGTCAGTAAGCAGGTTAAATAGGTTACAATATATTCTATTTAGTTTAACGTTTCTACTTAATATCCAAATAAACCTAACTTTATATGACTTATGTATAGTTAAAAAGGTGTTAATCACCATTAGTTTCATCATATTAGTAATATTAAATCAAGTTTCCAAACTGTAGTTACAGTGTTATTATTGTAAATTTTCGCTGGTTGCATCAGTACCAAAAAAGCCAACCAGACATATCGATACAAATGATCTTGCAATACTGCATCTTTTAATTAAGTACTGTACTTTTTTGCTGAGATCACATTTTATTTGCAGTAATATTTAAATTTTTACATAATTAAACTTAATCTACTTGGTCAATTTCAACTCTTGGTGATACTTTATCCTGAGCTCTAGTGTCATCGAAACATTGGGATTAAATGTGCTACAATAAGGAGTAAAGTATAATTGTTTTATTCCTGTTGTATTAAAAGGAACATAAGGGTAAGACAGTCAAGTACAGTAAATTACTTAATTTGTAGAGTATTTTTTTAATTGAACTTTAAATTGTTCTTTTTCTAAAAATCAGAGACCAAAATCAACAATGTATTTAAGAGATTTGTAAAATTAGTGGTACTTGACCGCACATTTTAATAACATACCTTTTAGCCTTACAGATGATTGGAGGGTTACTTCAATAACTCCGAGACTGTTGTAAGCCACTGTTCTAGACGAGAGCTATTTTTGCAGGAACTGAAGAATGAGTGGGAGCAAGAACAGACGAGGAAAGCCAAGGACAACGGACACAGGGAGAAGGAGAACTGCTGGAAGATGAGGCAGAAGCAGATAAACAACGGACAATGCGAAGCCAAGTGTAACATACAGAAAGGTAATGTAAAAATAGGATTGGGACAGAGAATGTATTCCTTGTGCTTGTGATTTGCGAACTAAAATAGTGGTTAAAGATAGGTGTATTTATTTATATATTTCTTTCAAGCTTTATTGCAATGCATTTCCAAGAACCAAAGCCATATTTAACAATCATTAATTGCAATATCTCTAAATACAAAAATAAACTTAAAAATAATTATGTATGTCTGTAGTTTTTATGTAAACTATTAACGTAAACTTACAGTTACACATTAAAACATATTTAAAGCTTCAAGAACATTAAAAATGATAAACGTAAATGATGTAAACGTAACACTTTGCACTTTACATTACAACTCAACCACTCGCCCCAACAAAGTCCAATTACAGGGGAGGCTGTTGACTACATATAAAAGATTATTTACATATCAACGCGTGCAATTACAAAAAAAAACATTGGGATATATTATATAATGCCCAGCTTTCCTAAAAGATAAAAACGAAATATACTAATGTAATAATGGAGGAAATAAATATATATATATATATATATATATATATATATATATATATATATATAGAGAGAGAGAGAGAGAGAGAGAGAGAGAGAGAGAAATAATGCTATGAAATTTAATATTGCAATTTTGTAAGTAAAGTAATTTAATTTTCAAAATTATATTGTAGTGATATAAACGACGAGTATTAATGATAAACATTTACTCGCTTTCCAACTCAAGGGGAGGGGAGAAACACAGGATCGAAGTGACCTCAATTGACAGGTATCAAATTCGCATTAAGTATTACTATCATTAAAAGCAACGAAATACATGTTATGCATCCAGTCGCCTTAATCTGTATCGGAGGTAGAGGGCCAAAAACACATTTTCAACTTCCATAATCACTTAGGGTAATTTTTCATGGTCCCTTAGTAGGTCTACGTATGAAAGTATCGTCTCAGCTGCTCGGTGAAGCTCTGAGGCAACTATTTAAATTCTATTTATTGGCACAAGATATATTATTGCAAATAGAGCTGCGGTGTTGCGCCTAGTCAGTTAATCTGTCTAGCCCACTAATTAATACTTGGCAGTTGTGTGAATAAAAATATATTAATACAATGAGTTTGATTTACTCGAATATTCGAATACTCTAAACAAATCCTAAATTATATATTTCAAACACTACCATCTGAGGAAAAAACGAACGAACTATTTTAACGAATGGGTATTAGTGAATATTATTTAACGACTGTCCGCGGGATATTTGTTTTAACGAATATTCGATTCATATAATTATATCGTGATAAAATAAATAACTGTTGACTTATTACTATTTTCTGTTCATAAAATATTTATAATTAATCGATTTTTACGAACTGTTCTATATGAATATAAATAGAATATGAGTGTAAATAAAGCTAATTTACTCGTCGGTTGGTACAGTGAGCTATTCCGTCTATAATATGTAAATCATATGCTAATGTAAGAATAAACATCATACAGTATCATATATTTAATTGTTAGAAGTTGTTTTAATCAAATTATTAATTTAAAATCGAATAATTTAACACGTTTCTTCTTTACCTTTTGAGGATAGTTAATGAAAATTAGGATGAAGAGGATTGTAAATTGTAATAAGAGATAATATATTCTTTATCACATAAAGAAATGTGATATAACTTTTATTTGAGTAACATATCCACTACATTTATGAGAGTACCTGTAACTGAAAAACATAGCATAACGTTTTCTTCGCAACACATTGAAATAATTCAATAAATCGTAGAGAGAAATGGAATAGATCGTTTAACAGTTCGCAGTAAATAGTTCGCCAGTTATTAGTTAGGAGCGTACCGAGCAGCGGAAGTAATTATAATAATTGAAATTAATAATTATTCTAATAGTTTGTAAAGCATTCATAGAGAATTCATAGAGCATTCATTCGAATTTAAAATGTTCTACAGTACCCTAAATGAAATCTACAATTCTACAATATAGCCACAACAATACCCTTCCCATCGTACACAAAAACAAAACGCATTTGAAATCTACAAGACAAAACGCGTTTGAAATCTTTAGTTGGTTTTTATTATAAAATAACATTCTTGAAACGTGTGATTATTTACCACTTTTAAAAGCGTAAATGCTCACTTGCTCATTGATGAGGTATGATTTCGCCGTAATCATTCCCGATAGCATCTTCTAGTATTTGAGCCGAAAGTCATTTTGTGCATAGTACATCCACACAACATAGTTGTTCATAAACCGACAGAGGACTTTTCTCAAAATATTAAGATTAAGATGTCCGATAGTTGGTTTTAATGTGTACCGTTTTACTGGCACATGAGGGGTTAGCTTTGAAATTTAAGTTTTGTGAAGGTTCAAAAAGGAAACGAAAATCTTCTGAAATTAATAAAGTTCAAACTAAAATAATACTTCTTCTTGAAAATAATCACTGGATTTAAAATTAAAATAAAAACTTCTTGATGACTTTTAAGTTCAAACTTGTAATATATTCGTCACTCAAAAAATGTACAAAGTTCTCACAGCTTGTCTTTTATTCAATTTTCAAAATTCAAAACTTTCACACTCTAATCTGATCTGGCAATTCTTCACTATAATTTATCTTCAAAATTCAATTTTATTCTGTTACTAATTTCTTTACTTTACTTTAAATATCAACAATATTTGTATTATAAAAATTCTTCTGTGTTAGAGAATTAAAATTACTTCTTTTCAGTGTTAGAGAATTAAAATTGCTGAAAGCATCTGTAACAACCACAAAACTCTTTTAGTATTTTTGTACATAAAATTTTATATACACGTGCTCACTGCACCAACAAGTTTTATATTGCACAGATCAAAAGGACAAGTTCCTAAATTCCCATTAAATTTAATTTTCACAATATTTCTTTCCCCAAGATTATCCAAAATAACTAAGAATGAATATTGACTGGACTCCAGTTAAAAAGTTCATTACCCGCAGGTTCGATGACAATTAGCAAGAAACAACTCTAAACACTTTCAAAGGCTTTAATCGTTACCACTACTACAGATCAACTGAGACGGGAGGTACGACACGTCTACCTCACCCCACCTCTCAATTTCGTTATCAAACTCTGCCATCTGCGATGCGCGCCTCGCTGATAGAAGGCTTTTTGTACTGTCCAGTCCTTATCATTCTTCTGGGCCTACTCCTTCCACCGGTAATCCAGTTACCCCAAAATTACTATTTAATACAATCGGTACAAATGCATCTAAATGAAATAATTCTGTTAAATATTTTTAAACCCTATAATACACTCGCATTTCAAAACTAACCTAACTGAAGATTGATTTGTTTCTTAAGTAAGATTTATCTAACATTTTCACGAAAACTATGTTTCTTCTCATGCAGTATAAATTAGCTCTTGGCTCACGTATATTGAATTTCAACATTTTAATGTTTCAATCATCTGATTAGACAGGGTTAAAAGTAAAAGCTTTGTATTTCCATTAATACCACAAAATTGGCAATATAGAAGAGTTAAAAATATGTATCTTTATTTCTAAAAATGTATACTGAGGTTGTTATGAGAAATAAATAATTGAATAACTTTTTTAGTTTGTTGTTACAGAAATGGGCAATATTTAAGATGGAGCTTGTATTGGGTTTTCTTAATTCAATCCCACATTGAAAAACCAAAACAGCTAATATTGATAACTTCTTTATTTTGCAAAACCTTTCGATAGTAATCTTCTTCAAACACATCACAAAAGTAATGTATGTTTTATTATTTTTTAAATGAATTTTGTAATGAATGTATGTTTTATTATTGTTAAATTACTTTGTAACGGATCTGAATAAGATAACCTCGCTATAAAGTAGAAATGGGCCATTTTAAAATATCATAATTTTGTATTAAGAATAAAGTTCTGACAGTATTGTGGTAAACCCTCAACGTTGAAAAAATATACTAGAGCTGTTCGTAAGTGTTCTGATGACCTTTGCTTGATGTATGGTCGACGGACTTATGCAATTCCAATCGATTTTTGACGAGTATGAAATTTCACTTTGTTCTATTGTGTTTAAAGTTTGTTTCTGACGATGGAAGGATTTTTAAGGAAACAGGATTTTTTTCCGGACATTTTCCATCATTCGGTGACACAAAAATTTAATACAATCTAGGTTAAACTAAACAAATCATACCAGAGCGTTGCGACATGCATAAGTCAGGAATAACACAAATCATGTTGTGTGTCAACTCCATACACACTATCTCTAAAAACAAACCACATCTCATCAAAACATCTTCATTGAGAATTCTTAAAGCAGAATCAGCGTGTGATGCACTTGCATATATAGAATTTGTGTGAATATAGGAATTCAGAATATTGATTTGCAGTTTACCTCAATATAATGTGTTCTAGAGGACTGTTTTCCACGCTTTTTAAGGTTCTCCTGAAGTAAATGGTGTTTTCTTTGTCCACACTGAAGACTGTTGTATGTTCCAGAGAGCCAGATGCTGAGCGGCGCTGCAATGCCGATAATCACACACACAGCCGCTACCCCTCAGGACTCTCCCAACACCACGTTGGACCCCACTTCCCGAGAGTTTAACAACCGCCTACACTCCGCCATGGCGTTGTACTCCAGCACTCTCTCCATAGACTCCATAGACTGTTCCATGGTCAGTAGACGAGACTTTAGTTAGGCAAGATCTGTACCTGCAAATGCGGTTAATATGTTATAAGACAACAAGAGAAATCACTTATTCACAAATCAGAAGCAGTTCTAGTAAATGACTTTATTTGTCATTTACTAGAACTGAAACTCTATACATGAAAATGTTGAATTTCAAATTCCTTAGTCTTATTTTGGTGATAGAACTATTTAACAAGTTCCATTTAAAAGTTACAATTAATTCACATCTAAATGTTTTAGAGTTTTTTGTTAAGTACATATTTTTAAATGTTTAAATGATAATAAGCTGTTTGTAATATGAATCATCTTCCATATTTTCACGACTAAAAATAAAATAATATAAATGTATGAGGCTTAGTGTAACCTGTTTAAAGGGCCGACGCTTGAGTAGTTCCATAGCAAATTTAAGCTAAAAATACGTTAAGGGTTTACATGGATACAATAATTACGTATTGAATAGTTTTATTCAATAAAAATACTATCTCCCGAAATCGTATTTGCCTTAGTTCGCCAATTTGTTTGGATGATCAACAAATTCATGAAATTAAAACGAAAAATACGAATGCAAAATTTGAAACGTGCTTTACACGCTGGGAAAACACACCACCTTTCTGGAATTAGGTGTTAATATGGAGACAATCGTAATACGTCTACAAGAATTCACTGATAATACAAAAACTACAGATTTAATGCATATAAAAACAATCTCACTGAGTCCTAGTTTGGTGTAATCTTGAGTATCGAATTGAACTTGTACTCACAATAACTAAGGAATAATATTTTAGAAACGGGATATTCTCTTTGGTATACTAAAAATCTTAAAGAATCTGTCTTGAAGAGAAACTTCCAAATCAACATTTTTAATTGGCTACGTTATGACACACTTTTGGTTATTGGACGAAACCCAACAGCTTTGGTTCAAATTGAAGTTTTGATCTTTTTCATATATTTCGTATTTGCTGTAAAAAAACTGAATATGGAAAGGTCTTCCCTGAAGAGAAAATTCAAAGTACATTAGTTTAATTTTAAAATTATTTTATTTTATTTTAATTTTAAAATATATGTATCGTTGCCAACGGTAACATAAGATGATAGATAATAGAAGAAGAAGAAACCTCACATAAACCTTAAAATAAAAATGTTTCAATTTGTTTTTTTTTAATATTTTATTATAATTCAATAGTTAAAAACGCTATTCTTATTGTAAGATTGCCTGTTATTACCGCTACTTTATTCATCAAGAAACATTTTAAATAGTTTTGGTAATTTGCTCCATGTTTTTAATTATAATATTAACTGTTATATCTAAGAAGTGAATAAAGACAAATATCTCTAGTTGGGAGCTGAAATTCTTAGTTTTTTCTTTTACAAAACTAATATGTAATGCATAATAAAGGGAGGGGGTTTCATTTTTAAACGTCAAATTGGAGAATACCCATATTACTGAATAATAGTTTAGTCTTTCATAAGACACCATTGGTTCATAGATATTTTGAATACCAACGAGTGTGGATTTGTTCATCACCTAATGTATATAAGCTCTAAAGTATAGTATGATACCTATAACCATCTTAATCTGGGAAAACATTTATTTAGTTTGTAACATGTTTTCAGTCATCCCAAGGAAGTGGTTTGCTGAAACCCCCCAACTTGACTGTGAACAACCTCAACCCCCAGATGTCACGCAGGGTCAGCCTCGTCACTTCTCCTAATACATCACTTCCCAAGAAGGAGCCCCCGTCCATGTTAGTATTTTATCTTTTAATTAGTTCCAAGGAATACGAATTGAATATAAGACTTGTCCTGAAAGTTAATTTCCGTTAAAAAGAAAACAATCATTGTATCAAATACATTGTATTCTTAAATGAAATAGCGTATCTCAAACTAATGTTCAATAAAGATACCCCAGTTTCAAGCTCTTAACTTTGCGTGCGACTAACTAAACCAAACCTTTCTCTAAGAGTCTCCCCGCCAATTTTGTGGCTGGCGGCTTTACAGCGTTTCTTGCATTGTGATTACTTTCATGGTAGAAATAAGCTGTAGACGATTCCAAGGTCTGAGCTGTAGACTGAGGTGTCCTCCTGCTACCCCCTGACCTGTTAAATTAGCTTGTAAGTGTCACTTCCATTATGGATCTACAATTTTTTATTTAAGCATTCATTTTACTCTTCTTTTGTTTCGGATTGCCTGCTGAAGTTTCATTTAACTAATTGCAATGTCTTGCATCTGACTATAAATGTTGGCTGGCTTAACATTCTTTCCAAATATTGGCCAGTCATTAAAACTCACAAGATTATAATTATGCTAAACTTTGTAAACGATCAAAAGAGACATAAAACGGAAGGCAAATTATAATGGCTGGAGGAAAGAGGCAATGGGCAATAATTTTACTGTAGTGGCGTTCTCAGAGCAAAACTGAGTAGCAAATTTACTCTCCGGATATGGCTTACATTTAAATATTCTTAAACTGATCCGAGTTTATATTTGTACATCTTTTTCCTGTTTCAATTTTCTTTGACCTACTTAGGGCTCCCAGGTTCCAGAGAGGATACTCATGGAAGCTGTCAAGACCTTCTTTGAAGAGAAAATCAAAAAGTCCTTCAGATCCTGAGGAAGAACAAGACATCGTATTAAATAACAACAACCATTTGTTGACTAGTCCGCTGTGAGTATCAGCGATTTAAAATATGCATGTGCCTTAATTAAAATATTTGTTAATTTAAGATAGAGTAGTAACTTTTTAGAAAATGTATGTTAACACAGGAAACCCTATTGTAAGCAAAGCTGGCAAAGCTTCATTTACGACGGACGCTATTGAAAGGCTAGTAAATGTATATTCATAATAAATTATTTATACATCTTAAAAACATATAGCACTAAAATCTACAATTTTTTGAGTGGCATATACTTCCTTATGTTTGAATGTTCAGTGAAAATCACAAATATCTTACAAAGGATGACACTAAGACCTGGCAAATGTATGATTAAAGGCCAATAAGATATTTTTTGAATCAGATAAAAACTGACGCTCAAATTAAAGAAAGCAGTGTAAGGAGGATATTGCTTAAGAGACATAAAATACAAATATGATAATAACTACTAACCATTGGAGTTACGTCATAGTTAATAAAGTTTAACTTAAAGCCTGATTTCCGTTTGCTTCCTTAGATAGAACTTTCTTCTGAACCAGCATCCGAAATCTCGTTTTCTAAACGATGATTACCAAGATAAATAATTGCTATGTTCCATTGCTTCATGTTTAATTATCAATAGTTCAAAATTTATATAATATTACGATACAAATGTATATTTTATTTTTAGATAGATAGTTTTTATTGTGAACGCACTTGCCGTGTCATACTCTACCGTCTATGTTGAAGATTTCAGCGAGTTATAAAATAGTTTAAAAGTTGATACCTAACCAACTTTTAAATAACAATTGAGATGGAAAAGTGCACATCCTTCCTTAATAATCACACTGGTAGATTCATGTTTTTATGGAATATATAATTTTTCCGGCTAGCAGTAGTTCGAATCAGTGCAGTCCTTAATATACATTTGAAAATGTACTTAAGTAATAACAAAAGTAAAAAGGCATGATCAAGTGGTTTTGGAACAACTTATGAATCAAAGTATGTACTGGGGTAAGTTTTATAGTTATTTTTATATTTTATAGTAAGTTTTATATTTTCATAAACGTTTCATTTATTTTCAAAGAAGTTAAGTAAACAATTCAGTGTCCAAAATGGTATCGCTTGTTACATCTATCAAAATTTTCTTATTTAAAAAATAAATTATAAGTGCTTAAAAAGAATATACGTGCTGTTTCAGCCATCTATCCGACCATTCCCATTGCAATGGCGGTTTGCTGGGAAATACCATACGAAACAATACGCAATGCCGCCGGCCTAGTTGTGCAGCAACCAGTAACAATCTCCTGAGTCCTCAAGGATCATTGCGGAACAGAGCAAATTCAGGCTGCTGTCACGTGCCTCAGGTAAACTTTAATTCTTTTATATTGGTAGTATTTTTTTTAATCCCCCGGCAGGCAAAAAAGAGATTGCGTCAGCGTGAAATGATGGCTTCAATGGCGCACAGCCAAATTCCATAAGCAGACATGTATTATGATAGAACTCAGTGTTGCCTATATAGAAATGAAGCTTCATGCAAAATTTGAATTTTGCGGGTGTTTTCAGGACATTGTGCGGAAATAACAGACAGAGAGACAGAAAGAATTTTTGTCTAGCCCCACGAATTATAGACTTTGCTAACGCTTAGCCAATTACCATGCAGGTTCTTGGAGTAAGATTATTTGGTTAAAAGAATCTACTTACCCAGAAGATTAACTTAAAAGAATCAATTCCGTCTGTATTCTATGTTGGTTATTATAACCAAAATAGTCCGTTGACTCTGAACCTTCTTATCGCTCTGCAACATGATATTGAAACAATAATCCTCATAATTACAGAATAATCAATTCGGACTCCTATCGATAAATTATTAAACGACATTTTCTGTGTGGTTAGCATCATAAACAACCGATTCTTGATCAATTATGACTTATGTAAACCTAGAAGTGCAGCTTGTCGTCTTCTGCGATTATACTGATAGTGGAGTATTTCGTCTTCTGCGTCTATACTGGTAATGCAGTTTGTCGTCTTCTGCGATTATACCACCGTAGGTCACTAAGCATTTCTTGGAAGAATAAGTAAGGCATATAGAATTTATTCTAATGTAAACGTAGCCGAATGTAAGAGAGAAATCAATCGTTGTTTGTCAAATGGAAGGATAAAGGAAGAAGAATAAACCTTACTTTCAAAGCTGAACCTTTTTAGTATTCATATTGGATATACCTTTTATTAAGGTTGTAATTAATTAATTATGTAAATGTTGATGAATATTAAGATTATACTTTTCTATACTAGTTCATGATTTACAGCCTTGTTTACAAAGCAGAACATAGCAGATATTTCTGGTGCTCAGTAAGTAAATAATTATTAATTAAGATAATAGAACCCTAATATGTTAGATTCAAATGCAATTTTAAACAATTAAAATTAAACGTTCCATTTGATTAGTCTATAGGCAAATTTTAAAATTCATCGTATTGAAGATTAGTAAATGTACTCTTGAATGACTCAACAGTGGTGCAGACCCTAAAGTAACATTGGAAATAGCATATTGCATTATTTTCAGAAAAAGAGGTAGTCCCAAATCAGAAGTAGCATTTCTATATATTCTAAAGTGATAACTTTTCTATAGATAACTTGATTTGGTAACTTTAAATTTCAGGTTGCATGGGTCGGAGGAAGTACGTTGGCCAGGCAGAACTCTCTTAGTGGTGGCAGTTCTTGTAGCAATCAGAACAGTCAGCTGATGCCGCCATCTCTTCCTGCTGTACAGATAACCAAGGTACAGGGGTGTAGCAATATTGAGTGCAGTAAGAGAAGACACATTCATAGATTTAAAGCAGTTCAGAGGAACCATTGTACCTCAATTATTTCTCAAGATGACAATGGAATATCTTAATAAAATGCAACAATCTTCACAAATTGCAGGTTGGGTCACCCCACAACTCCCACATGAGTGTCAACTCCGGGCGGGACCTCTCGGCTCACAACCTTTCCGAGGGCTACAGCAAGACACTAAACAAACTAGCAGAGTGCCCTCCCTCCCCTGCACCCCTGCCAAAGGTGAACAAGGTGAGGGAACCGCTGGTTGAGAAGCCACCCGCGCCGTTGCCTGAGGAGGCTACCCAGACTGATGAAGACCTCCCTCCCGCCATCAAGAAAGTCTTCTTCTTCTTTGAACAAAAAGGATGTCTTAAAGAAAGGGTGGACTTTTCACTGTACATCTTCCATCCAGATCACCCGTAAGTATGATAATTAGGTAAATAAAAGATTATAGTCGTCTGAGGACCGGAAGTACTGTGCTATCATAATTTTAATATCTTATCCGACTCATAAAATTTATCATAGACAATGTTTCTCAATGAGATTTGATTGTTTTCAACGGAAATTTTAAATGTAAAAAGTCTTTGAGATTTACAAATCCTATGTAACTTTAATTTCAAGGGCACTATTTCAGGATAGACTTGTAAGAGGTATTCATATTTCGTCACTCACTTAAAACCCTTAACAAATTGATTAATGAAGTGTATTTGAAGCTATTAATGTAGGTAACAAATCCTAATATATAATAATATTTGAGCAAATAACCTCCACTTCGGGTTAAAAATTTCTAATAAATATTAAACCAATCAAACTAACAAATAAACACTTATATGTAGGTAATATTATTTAAAGCCGCTTCAAACTATGAGTTTATGAACTAAAAACAAAACACTAGAGAAAAAAATTATAGAAATATAAATATGTAGAAGCAGCGAAAGAATATGATGTAGATTGATAAAAATAATGGAAAAAAGAAACCCCAAATGTAAACATACAATTTAAGTAAGCTTAATCTTTTTCAACCTAACAATCAAATTAATAGTTTTTTAATTCATTTTATGCACAGTTTTGAATGTATTTTTGTACATCAAAAATTAAAATTAAATAAAAATTAAACTAAAACAAATTATTTTAATACTAACACTCAAATGATATAAATTGTATTATCTTATAGATCATCAATTAATAAAATAAAATATGAAAATCCAAGATTGATTATCAACAAAATCACAGTTTTCCATCAGCCCTCTTACCCTCTTTCAACCCTTAAGCATGACTGATTACGGTGGTGTAATCGGTTTTAGTTTGGGTTAATTATTCGACTTCTTTATTTTGGTGTTCTTATTTTCTAATTCACAACCTTATTATTTATATAATATAGATATTTTTTCAGATATTTTTATGAAAATAGGAAAATTGGAAATAAGGATTTTGATATTTCCACGAGAAATAATAAAATATAAGAACGTGAGTTTAGCTTTTACATAAAACATTAAATTTTTGTACATATATAATTCATGAAAAATATTAATGTTATTTCATTTATAAAATGTATTTTTCTTACTTCATTTGTAATAAACTTGGAACTAATAAAATAGCATTGTTAATAAAAATGTTATTTCTTGAGCCTTGCGTGTTCATGTTAATAACTTTTATAATGTGGACAATCCAATCATAAAAAACGTATTTTACTCCGTTTCGTCTATTTGCTGTTTTTTAAAAATTCTATAAACTGATATTCAGAATCATACCAATGTTTCAAATATTCAATTTTTAATTCGTCCTTTGGCTCTAAAGGGTTACCTGTAATTAAAAGGACTGTGAGTATAATATTATGAAAAAGCTACACAAAATTAACCGCACTAACTTAAGGGGTTTTGAGAAAATTAATGGTTAGACATTTTTTGGTGAAGTACATGGGATTTGCTAGAAAATCCGCAAATAATTATTTTAATGTTTCATTAAAACATTTTCTACTAAGTATTTTACACAATTAATAAGAATTTTAATTTTTGAATTGCGTTTATTATCCCTCTCCCTTTCGTATAATTTTTTAATTTTAGAAAATATATTTTCACAGGTTCCGACTGTCGTGTGCGAGGTTCGTAGGCCGCAAGTGGTTTGACAATGCAGTGCTGCTGTTCATAGCCCTCAACTGTATTACTCTAGCCATGGAACGGCCTAACATTCCTCCTGACAGCCCTGAGCGACTTTTCCTGTCTTCAGCCAACTACGTCTTCACCGTTGTCTTCGCCATAGAAATGTTCGTTAAGGTGCGCCTGCTTTGGACTAATTTTGTGAATCAGTTGGTTGGAACTTACCAATTAATACTAATTCATTGTGTTAGTGATATTGGTAAAACTTCATTATTACTTAAATGTATTATTGATATAGAAGTTTTTAAATTATAGAAAGGGAAGTATTGACAAAACGCCATCATGAAAACTTGGCCCGATAAAAAACCAATCTAAAATTACAAATAGATATACTAAAGATACTAACACTAAAGGAAGAGTTGTCACAAAATCTAGTCAGATTTATAGTCTTGCTTGCATTTAACTCTATAATTTCAGAGACTCGAGTTGTTATTATTAAGGATGTCTATAGATTTATGGGTATCCGATCTTCAGTATAAGAATATTCAAGGATGGCATCTTAGCACTTGTGTAGGTAGAGGAGTACTGAGAGGTGTGTACACGAAGATAAATTAGTTTCATTAAATATTAACCATAACGATTCTAGGTGGTGGCCACAGGAATGTTCTATGGGGAAGATGCTTACTTCATGTCTGGTTGGAACGTCATGGACGGTTTACTTGTCATCATATCCATCATCGACCTACTCCTCTCCCTACTTACGGCCAGTAGTCCCCGGATTTTTGGCATTCTTAGGGTAAGTTCGCAAAAATTCAATGATGTTTGCTGTTTTTCTTCAGGCTGTGATTATTCTGACCGATGATTCTCAATGGTGCAGGTGTTCCGGTTGTTGAGGTCACTGAGGCCTCTACGGGTGATAAACAGAGCTCCCGGTCTCAAACTGGTGGTCCAGACCCTCTTGTCATCGCTGAGACCCATCGGCAACATCGTCCTCATCTGCTGCACCTTCTTCATCATCTTCGGCATTCTCGGCGTACAGGTGTGTCAACATTAGAGTTTTTAATTAATTGTATCTCTGTTTTAGTAAGGCCTTGAGAAACTAATTTTGAACAATGAGACATTGCTTTAAACTTCTTAAAGGGTTTGTGATGAGGCTGAATTCTTTTTGGAGAGATTTTTATCTCCAATGAGCGTTGTTATTGTGATGAATTACAAATTCGCATTGGTTATACTGAGATAGTCTGCATCAATACTGAAAAACCTACATTATAATGAGATAAAAATTACATTACACATTAATTTACCAATGTAATATATTTTTCTACAATGACTATAATCACTTTAAACAGAAAACATTTTAGTGTAATACTGATACATTGATTACATTGATCGTATTCATGGCTTCATTAACAGCTATTCGTCAAGGATTGATAACACAACACAACAACGAAGAATTGGTTACGGACCTGAGTTGTGATCCAAGTAAATTAGATTACTGCGGCTTTTTTATATACATTTCTTGTCTATTTTTCAATAATTTAACTTTCAAAATGTGGACTTATATGTTAACGTTTATGCATTGCACACAATTCACCACCAAATGTCTGATACCTTAAAACCTAGATTTTTAATTTCTGCAATATATGCGAAGACATCAGTATACATTAGTAAAGTGCCAAATTACAGATTTAAATACAACCCTGATTGCACAATGACAGTAATTGCTAATACTTTTTAAATTTCTATTGTATATACTCGTAAAATGTTGTAAAGTTGAGGCCTTCTTTATATCCAAGAGACTCGGAATCAATGTTGATCTATCTAATTTTGTCATTTATTTCTAAGAAACCTGAATCATCATCTCAACAGAAATATTTGTTCTGACAGCTATTCAAGGGTATGTTCTACTACTGTGTTGGACCCGACATCAAGAACGTCAAGAACAAGACGGATTGTCTCGCGGACAGTCGCAATATGTGGGTGAACCGCAAGTACAACTTCGATGATCTCGGCAAGGCGCTGATGTCACTATTCGTCCTCTCCAGTAGAGACGGTTGGGTCAACATCATGTACACGGGGCTAGATGCGGTCGGAGTTGACCAACAGGTTGGTAGGCATTACGTCAATTAGAGTAGTAATTCTAATGTCTGCTGTGTTTTTCCATCTTTTCCACTGCTGCTACAAAAATATGTTTGAATTTTAAACTGAGCAATAAAGTATTTTAAAGTAATGTCGGAGGGTAATTTAGGTAAGGTGGATGAAAGATTTCAAAGTACTTTTTCATGAGCAAGACTCAAATATACTGCACCAACTATGGCACAACCGTTTATACCTGACAAGACAGCAGACGGGGAGATGAAAACAAAATTCATCAAACAAACTTATCGGACAGAATAATTTAATTGCTGATGCAAACTCTTTTTTTTACTTTCTGCAATGAAAAAATGAAATTAAATGTACATAGTGGAATAAAAATTAATGTGTCACCGATATAGACATTTTCACATTTACAATCTTTCGATTTCTTAATAAAAATATAATACATGGTATACTTTTTAAAATAGCACGCATTGTTATTCTGTCGTTTCGGCAAAAAGGCAAACTCAACATTGCCGACAGAAATATAATTCACTCGAACCAGAAGTGCTCATACACGTGCAAAGCCTACGAATTTGCGGACGAAGTCGCGGGTAACTGCAAGCTTTACACAGTACATCCAAGATAATGTATTACTTTATTATGTATTGTACAATTTAATAAAAACACATAATAAACCATAATTTTCACGTAATATTAATCTATAGTAACCAAGCCACAGCAAAGCGTGGCCGGGTCAGCTAGTAAAAATATAAAAATTAATAGGATTCGGATTATAGCACTGCAGCTACACTTCGTTAGGAGTAATTAATATTATAGGTTGTACTGTTTTATTTTATAGTTGATGTTGGTATACGTTCCCCCTTCTTTCATTCACATCTGCTGTTATGTTTCATTAGGAGCCATATTTAAGCCTACAGATTTTATTCAGTTCTAACAAATTACTTTAAATATTAATTGTTCGGATATTCAAAAACATATTTTCAATTAAATCCAAATTTTATATTTTTAACCATCGCTATAATTGCTGTATTGCGAGTAAGGGATTGTTTTTCAAATTCAATACAATCGGATCATCGGATTCGGATTCAAACAAATCAGGGTCGAGTTTTGGGTTAAAAGAATATTAACAATTTTGATGTTTAAAATACCGTATGAACCAAGTGAAGTTACCAGTAACAATTGATATTTATGCCTCAGCCATTTCAAGACTTTTGTTTTAATGGATTTCGGCTAAGCGAGTTCCCCTTGTACACTGAGGAGTTCAGAATCATTGATTTTTCAGCCAATAGAGAACTACTCCGAGTGGCGGCTTCTTTACTTCATCTCGTTCATCCTCCTGGTCGGGTTCTTCGTGCTGAACATGTTTGTGGGAGTTGTGGTTGAGAACTTCCACCGGTGTCGGGAGGAGCAGGAGAAGGAAGAGCGTGTCCGTCGGATGGCCAAGCGAGCCAAACAGATGGAGAAGAAACGGAGAAGTAAGTATCCTGCCCCCCCCCCCCATACAATAAATGTTTCTCTAAAAGATTGTGTGGCGTTAGATTAGTTGTTCTAATTCCATCAAATTGAATTTTTTGTCTAAAAAGGAGAGTTTAAACAAAACACATGGAAATTATTTATTTGTGTAGTAGAAAACACAAAAGTCCAGTCTGGAAGGTTTTTAACAAAATTCTAATTTGTGCCAATATTTTGTCCTTCTTATATAATACTCATTTAATGCAATCTTTTGCTCTTACTGTGTGTTTTCATCTGATTTTTGTTTTACATTTATGTCTCGTTTAGTTGTTTGTGAAATATGTGGTTCACAAATTTAATTTTTTTATCTGTATGGTCGGGAAGGTATTTCGTGAACAGTTGTTTGAATGCTTACCTCAAGTTGTGGTTAGCCTAATAAAACAATAAATAATGGAACCATGTAGTAGTCTTCTATTAATAATTTCTTGGACTCGAAACTTCAGTATACTTTACTACTAAATGAGTTGTGCTTGCAATCTTAGTATCTTGGCATCTTAGTTTACAAACTTGTGTTTATACATTTTACCACAGACTATAGATATTTATATAACAGAAATCTATAGTCTGTGCTCTTACTGTGATCCTGGTCTCTATCTCACCAAGATTGTGTTACTAGAGATGCACGAGCCGCCGTACTACACTACCTACTCACGCTCCAGGCTGTTTGTGCACAACGTGGTCACCTCCAAGTACTTCGACCTGGCGATAGCTGCCGTCATCGGCCTCAACGTCATCACCATGGCCATGGAGTTTTATATGATGCCTAAGGTTTGTCATATATGTTCATTATTGCAATAACTTTTCCTCGAATATGATAAATTTAAACTGTAAATAATTGGTATATGTATGATTTTAGTAATGTAAAACCTATCTCTGAAGTCTTGGTTCAGAGATACAACACTAATACGCTGGTTAACTGACACGTCGCAACGCAGACCTGTCTGCATGTTAAAATAGTGTACAAAATATAAATACTGACATTTGTTAGAGTTAACAGTCTCAAATATGACAATTTTAATTAATGAATTATTATTTATATTTTTTTAATTTATGCCGGTAAACTAGACTAGTCTACTAATGGCAGTAAACTGAACATTCCATCTAGTTTTTGCACTGTAATGTACATAATTAGTTACTTAATTAACGTTTCCAGAACGATTAACATAAATGTTTACCGTTATACTATTTCTAACTATCCTCATGTTTAAAAAATAGATAACTATTTGTATTTAAATTATTTATTAATTGTTGAACTTCCAATGGTCCGTAACCAACTTTCCAACGTAGTTTTTTATTATTTAGCATATTGTAAATTTAATTTTAACTATACAGAATATCATTAGTAATATTTAAAAGCAGTATCCTGATGTAACATCCTTCAAGAAGAATGTAACATGGATATCTTAAATATAATGTTGCCATATGTAACTGTTTACTGTTTGTTTTACCTTAAACTGTATAACTGAATGGAAGAGACTTGTGTAATAGGACAGAGATGAAGGCTATATTGTCTTGCGATATGAGAACAATTTGAAATAGAAGGCGTTTAAGAATGAGGACTAGACATTCCAGAGTTAGAATGGGATATAGCGATTAAAGTGGTTTGATAATATGAATAAATAGCTTGCCATGAACATAGAAGACAACAGAAAGTTAAATCCAAAGAAGAAGATAAAGAGGAAGGCCTAGTAACAGTAGATTTAAGGTATTTCAGTACGTTTTTGAGATAGAAGAAAGAAAAGCGGCTGAGGGTGCTAGAAGATATCAAATGGAAAAAGCAGATATTGCAAGGAACCTGGTACAACGCAAATCAGAGATGATGATAATGATGTTAAGCTGATGATACTACTAATTTTTAATTCATGGAAACAGTAAATGCATTTTGCTTTCCGTATAAAATACATTCTTACATACTAAAGTTGTTAGATAATTTAAAGTTTAATTGTTACGAAATTATATGGAAATAACATTAACAAGTTATTATTCTACTTTAATGAAGTTTTTATTGAGACCCTAATGTGTAGCTCCATATCACATTGTTTACTAGTTGATTCATTTGTTGTGTAAGAAAACTCCATATACTGAAACTAGGATTCAAATTCGTATCCTCAGCTCATAAGATTCAAGACGATGAAAATTGAAGAGCCGACCGAATATAGCATCGTAATAATTCTCAGAAAAGACATTACAGTCCCAAAGACAGTATTTTACATAAAAAATTTACTTTCTTTTTATTTGGAAGTTGAGAGTAGTAATATTACTGTAATCCTAAACCATATTGGTTGAAATAAACTCGAGTTACTATTAAATAGTCTATTTACTAAAAAAGAGATATAATATGTTATTAAAAATCAATGTGTTTTTTTATTTCAGGCCTTATCGTATGCATTGAAGATCTTCAATTATTTCTTCACCGCTGTTTTCATCCTGGAGTCCATTATGAAATTGGTGGCACTGGGTCTGAGATTGTATTTAAAGGACAAGTAAGCCTACTTCAATGAAATTATACATCTCTTATTTGCAAAGAGAAAGACAAAATTTAGTACTGTAGCAACAGATTCAAACATAAATTCAAACGTTCATATAGTAAATAAATTCAAAACATTCAATATAAACCAAACATAGGAACCATTTCAATTCAGCTCAAAAGAATTATATCTTTCAAACAAGTATATTTCTCTTTTTGTTCTTGTATTTCAATATACTGTATGTATACTGAAGCATCTGTGTGTAGATTGAAAGATTTATGTTAAACGCATGTTTTAATGTCTCATTTTCGTTGTCAACAAAAATTAATTCGGAACTGGTTTGTTCTTTAGATGGAATCAACTTGACATAGGAATCGTAATCTTGTCAATTGTCGGCATAGCTTTAGAGGAGGTGGAGTCCAAAATCATCCCCATCAACCCCACCATAATTCGAGTCATGAGGGTTTTACGGATTGCTAGGGGTAAGTACTTTTCCTGATGGGTAGGATTCAAAGGTGAACGTAATCTCAAAGTTTGGGACAAAAATCAAAGAAAACATCGGTTAAATCTCATCACATTTTTTAACTTTTACAAACCTTTTGTCATAATTTGAAAATCAGAATTATATTTATGTCAGAATGATACTACGTTTTGAGTGAAATTTTATTCAAAATGTGTTATTACTCTAATTGTATTAACCATAATTTTATAGCTTGGAATGGTTTTAATATTTCTTTATACCAAAACCAAATGATTTTTTTACTATACAAAAAAGTGTAGTAATTTTAGTAGTTACTGTTGACTTAAAAAAATACAAAAGTTGCAAACATGAGATTTTTTTGTGTGAATGTTTTTTAAATGCGACTGAAAACTTTATTATATAATTAATATATCAGTACGGTCAAAATTGTAATTTAAATATTTTGACGTCAGAGTTAGTAAATTTCAATTAAGATTTGACAAAAATATTAATCTTTATAATTAGTAAAAAAATAACTTGTGGACAATCAAATTCGTAGGAGAGGAAAAAGTTCCTTGTAGAAGGTCCACCGAACACCACACTGGTTAACTGCACACTATCTGGCCTCCCAACTCCACACTACCACCACGGGTTTTGACTTGCACTCTCAAATTTGATCCATATCTTTAACATACTCAAATCATAATCTTTACAATCCTATAGATAGGAAAATAACGGAACATTACTATGTTAAGATTGCCTGTGAGATAGGAAGGAATAAATTGTTAAACAAAACAGGAACATGGAATTTTGCATGTATTTAATAATCCTCCCTTATCTCTGTTACAGTGTTGAAGCTCCTAAAAATGGCCAAGGGTATTCGAGCTCTTCTGGATACTGTGATGCAAGCCCTTCCTCAAGTCGGAAATCTTGGATTGTTATTTTTTCTTCTATTCTTCATTTTTGCCGCTCTAGGAGTGGAACTTTTTGGAAGACTTGGTTAGTAATTCCATCTTTTAAATAGTCAAATTGGTCTGTTGAGTGAAGAATCTAAGATTTTACCTATGTTTAACTCATTTTACATTGTAAATCCGAGTTATAATTTAGTCAATATAAACTACCTAGTTAATAACTCTTAGTTAACTGTACTCTTTAATAATGCATTACTGTATCTTGAGAGTTTGTATAGACATTCAATTGTTTTACAAAGAAAATATTCAAATCTCTTTTAAACTATCTAGTTGACTCTAAGTTTAAAGTTATTAATATGCATATAACTATAAATTACATATCTGCAAATTTTGATAACCTCATATATTGAAGATGACCGCGACATAGAGTTAACTGGTATATTAATTTGGTTGTTCTAAATGCGTGTCTTATATATAGCATCACCGCAGTAAACACAGGTATTCCTATTATAATATAGTATAGATTGAAAGAGCCTGTTTTAATCAACCGTGTAACTTTTTTTAGGACAGGACAACCATATGTTAATTAATTGAACCACTATTTTCAATTTGTTTATATTTATAGCATATATAAATAAATATATAGAGCATAGAGTAAGCTTGAAAGAAACAACACCTCTTATTTCAACCAATTTTGAGCACAGAGTAAGAAAACGTGCAGTAAAGAGTAATAACATTTTTAGTAATACTTTTAACTGTTTATTTTATAAAATGTTAAGTATTGGTCAGTACCGTAATACAGATACCATAAAACGGAGTTACTGTGTAACTTTTAGTACAAGTTTAAAGACTATTGTAAAATCCATCTTAGTTCTCGTTTTACAGAAGTAGGCTTCTCAGATCTGAGTAAAATATATGTTTATTTCCTTAGTCGGGGAAACAAGGCAAAATCAACTATGGTATATAAAATACTAAGACCAGAATAAATCACAATGGCCATAATTACAATGCCTTGATTCATTGTTTGAGCAGCCATGGGTGTTCACATATTCACTACTTTCAACTATCTAAAAACTTGCAATTGTATTTCTTTTTTATAATTATGTTCAGGATTTCATTTAATAAACGTACTGCATCAGTAATGCAATATTCATATTTAAATTTATGTTGAATTTATAAAACACCTGAGTAAACTATATTCCAATGTAAATTCCGAAATAGATTTAGTCATCTTTTGAGCATGTAATTCAAATCAGATCGTAGGCACCTTACTTTTATATGTGTGGCAAGAGCATACTTGTATAAATGACATTACATTGTAACAAACGCTTGATTTGTGCTTAGAATGTAGCGAGGAACACCAGTGCCAGGGGCTCGGGGAACACGCACATTTCAGCAACTTTGGGATGGCCTTCCTCACCTTGTTCAGAGTGGCTACGGGTGACAACTGGAACGGCATTATGAAAGTAAGGATATTCTGAAATTACAATTTAAGGTGCCAACACAATATTTAAAATAGCACAGTTCGTAAAGTACCCTTAAGGCTTGAAGTAATAAGAAGTGAAACACTATGTTTAGTCGGTCCTTCAATTAAGGACATATTCAGGCGCCTTTATTTTTCAGTGAGCCAAAGCTCGACATCAACTTGAAATTATTGCAGGAAATTTTTTAATGATCAGCTCTTTAAGGTGGGTTGGCCCCATGGGATCTGTATTTTTATAGTTAATCAACAAGATTAGAAGAACACAATTGCAAGAGTTTTTTTTTGTGTGGTTATTATTCTAATAGAAAACCAACTTAATCATAGGCTAGAACAAAAAAGCAGTATTGATGTTCCGTGTATGCACATCCACTTCTAGGGGTAGTGGTCAAACTATGAACAAGATTTACCAACAGCGGAAAAGGCTGATCAAGAAAAGGCTGTGCTCACCAAAACTAGCTCCTTTACTGATTGCCTGTGCCTCCTTCCTTCGTATTACTGTGCAGGTACTGGAGTAGACCTTTCAAAACATAATTGAGGACCTATAATTAATATTTTATACTACATACTATGAGCAAAATTTTAGATCTGCAGTCCGATAATTAATCGGCTTTCTCTAATCCCATCTTCACTGAACGTTCTTTCTAACCACAATCAAATCAAATCAAATCAAATTATTTGTATTGTTGAAGACATTTACATGCATAACAATCGTCAGTGTACATTAAAAATGAACTAGCCTAGTTTCTAAAATAACTAAAGGTCCTTATCAATTAGAAAACAATTAGTACTATAATATTCCTTTTCAGATAACAAGCACTTTATCTTCCTCCTAAATGATATTGAAGTGTTGGCCTCCTTGAACCCAGATGGCAAGTTATTGAAAAATTTTATGCAAGAGTAAAGGGTTTGTTTTTCAAAGAATGTTGTTGAATGTTTTGGGAGAGTTAAGGAATTTGTACCGCGGAGATTATAATTTGACTGTTGTACTGGAAAAAGGTGTTTGTTTTTAAAGACAAATGTCAAACATTCCAGTATATATAGACTAGGATATGTCAACAATTTATTTTGTCTAAAAAAACCTCTACATGACTGAGAACGATTGAGTCCACATATCACTCTTATGGCTTTCTTCTGGAGGGTAAACAAGGCTTTAGTCTTAGTGGATTCATGACCCCATATGATCAAGCCATAACTCATGTAAGTGTAGAAGCACCCATAGTAAGCTGTCAGCAAAACATCTTTACTAGAAAAAGTAGCCAATCTTCGTAAGATGAACAGACTGCTGCTTAATTTTTTAATTACTTTGTCGATGTGATTGTGAAAGGACAAATTACAATCAATTACCAGACCCAGAAAATCAGCGCTGGGACTAGGACTAAGACGAAAGTCGCCAATGACTATATCAGAAGAGTTTGCATCTGTTCGAGACGATCTTAAATAGAATTCAACAAGTTTTGTCTTCTTTACATTTACATGAAGTTGGTTTTTTTCCAGCCATTGCAACAAAGAACTACTCTGAATAAATATATCAGTTTCTAGTCGCCCTCTGTTTCCATTGGAAATGCTGAAGGATGTGTCATCAGCAAAAAGACATAAGTTACCCATATTTACAGCTGTAGGGATATCATTCACAAATAAGAGAAAAAGTATAGGTCCGAGAACGGAACCCTGTGGCACACCTGTCAAAGTAGACAACTCCTTCGACTCGTATGTGCCCAGGCAATCCGAACTGTCAATATATGGAACAGCCACCACTTGTTTTCGGTTGAGCACAAAAGATGAAACCCAATCATAAGCCTTGCCTCTAATACCGACCTGTCGGACTTTTTCAAGTAACAAATTGTGAGGTACTACATCGAACGCCTTACTTTGGTCCAAAAACAGAGCAAAGGTGTACCTGTGATCATCAAGCGAAGAAACAATCTCTGATACAAAATTAAATATTGCATCTGTAGTAGAAACACCCTTTCTAAACCCAAATTGTTGGTGACAGACCACCTTGTTCAATTCAAGGAAAGATTCAAGACGGATAAGAAAGAGCCTTTCCAAGACCTTAGAAAATGTGGAGAGTATAGATATTGGCCTGTAGTTTTCTGGGTCCTGATGATTTCCATTTTTAAACAAAGGCTTCACAATTGCTGTTTTGAGAGGTTGAGGAAAAACTCCAGTTTGGAAGGATGCATTTGTTAAATGAGCTAGAGGCACAGCCAAAAATTCGGCACAGGACTTTAGAATTTTTGATGATATCCCATCTTTTCCTGAGGAGTTACTCGTGCGTAGTGATTTGATTACTTTCAAAACTTCAAATTCATCTGTTGGCGTCAAGTACAAAGAAGGACCTACATGCTCAGATGACCTATAGCACTCTACTGATGAAGAGGGTCGTAACGAGTTCAGTCGTCGTTCAATCCAAACCCACTAATCACCAACAGTCATGTAGTTTGTTTCTCTAAATCAATATTCGTGCGTCTAAATAATTATGAACTAGAACTAAGAAATGTTGCAAAGTAATATCGTAGCCTAAGAATTAAGTGTTAAAATATACCAGTATTTAATCTAACATTTTACCGGCCATCGCCAAAAAATGATGATAATATTTTTGTTACATATATTGTGTTATTCTCTTATGTCGCTATAGTATTTTCTTTAATCTACATACTATCTAATAGGTATTTATCAAGCAAAGCCAATTCCTTCCTTTACCCGCTCTTGGGATGCAAAGAAAGCTATATGCTTATCAACTCCATCCAACATTGCATTTCAGTGCGCGATTCATGACTGTAAGCTTACCACCCATTGCCAATATATCCAAGCGTTTTTTTTAAATCGGAAATGAATAAAAGACGAGTCTAATTTTGAAATAAATTTAGTGTTTTTACTATGATTGATCGCTTTTTATGACCTAATGACTATCCCACAGATAAGAATCGTATTGTTTTATGTGAAGTTAGAACTATGTAGATTTATTTTTGCTTTTATTGGTAACCCAGGTTACATCACTATTCAATACCAAATGCCGTGTCTTTAGCAAAAGAAGATCTGGTTACTTCTATAGACTCATGTCATCCAAGTGTCGGATTGCAAACGTTGAATAACAAGAAGATCTGGTTTCTTATACAGACTCATGTCAATCAAGTGTCGGATTACGAGCGTTGAATAACAAGGATATCTTGTTTCTTATACAGACTCATGTCATCCAAGTGTCAGATTGCAAACGTTGAATAACAAGGAGATCTGGTTTCTTATACAGACTCATGTCATCCAAGTGTCGTATTGCAAACGTTGAACAACAAGGAGATTTGGTTTCTTACACAGACTCATGTCATCCAAGTGTCGGATTGCAAACGTTGAATAACAAGGAGATTTGGTTTCTTACACAGACTCATGTCATCCAAGTGTCGGATTGCAAACCGTTGAATAACCAAGGAGATTTGGTTTCTTACACAGACTCATGTCATCCAACTGTCAGATTGCAAACGTTGAATAACAAGGAGATCTGGTTTCTTATACAGACTCATGTCATCCAAGTGTCAGTATTGCAAACGTTGAATAACAAGGAAATTTGGTTTCTTACACAGACTCATGTCATCCAAGTGTCGGATTGCAATCGTTGAATAACCAGGAGATTTGGTTTCTTACACAGAGTCATGTCATCCAAGTGTCAGATTGCAAACGTTGAATAACAAGGAGATTTGGTTTCTTACACAGACTCATGTCATCCAAGTGTCGGATTGCAATCGTTGAATAACCAGGAGATTTGGTTTCTTACACAGACTCATGTCATCCAAGTGTCAGATTGCAAACGTTGAATAACATCTGGTTTCTTATACAGACTCATGTCATCCAAGTGTCGGATTGCAAACGTTGAATAATAAGGAGATCTGGTTTCTTACACAGACTCATGTCATCCAAGTGTCGGATTGCAATCGTTGAATAACCAGGAGATTTGGTTTCTTACACAGAGTCATGTCATCCAAGTGTCAGATTGCAAACGTTGAATAACAAGGAGATTTGGGACTCATGTCATCCAAGTGTCGGATTGCAATCGTTGAATAACCAGGAGATTTGGTTTCTTACACAGACTCATGTCATCCAAGTGTCAGATTGCAAACGTTGAATAACAAGGAGATCTGGTTTCTTACACAGACATAACTCAACATGTCAAGGAGATTTGGTTTCTTACACAGACTCATGTGTCATCAAGATTGTCATCCAACGATTGCAAACGTTGAATAACAAGGAGATTTGGTTTCTTACACAGACTCATGTCATCCAAGTGTCGGAATGCAACCGTTTGAATAACCAGGAGATTTGGTTTCTTACACAGACTCATGTCATCCAAGTGTCAGATTGCAAACGTTGAATAACAAGGAGATTTGGTTTCTTACACAGACTCATGTCATCCAAGTGTCGGATTGCAATCGTTGAATAACCAGGAGATTTGGTTTCTTACACAGACTCATGTCATCCAAGTGTCAGATTGCAAACGTTGAATAACAAGGAGATCTGGTTTCTTATACAGACTCATGTCATCCAAGTGTCGGATTGCAAACGTTGAATAACAAGGAGATTTGGTTTCTTACACAGACTCATGTCATCCAAGTGTCGGATTGCAAACGTTGAATAACAAGGAGATTTGGTTTCTTACACAGACTCATGTCATCCAAGTGTCGGATTGCAATCGTTGAATAACCAGGAGATTTGGTTTCTTACACAGAGTCATGTCATCCAAGTGTCAGATTGCAAACGTTGAATAACAAGGAGATCTGGTTTCTTATACAGACTCATGTCATCCAAGTGTCGGATTGCAAACGTTGAATAACAAGGAGATTTGGTTTCTTACACAGACTCATGTCATCCAAGTGTCGGATTGCAAACGTTGAATAACAAGGAGATTTGGTTTCTTACACAGACTCATGTCATCCAAGTGTCAGATTGCAAACGTCGAATGACAAGTAATATCGATTCCAACACACCCAATCCTCAAAGTTCATATTCTGAGTAGTTGCGTTTAAGGACCATATCATCAGTAGCATTATATCATCAGGAATTACAGTATATAAGTTCTCGATGTGGAAGGTCAACCACATTTGACCGAGTGTAGAGGTTAAACCATGTGATGACCAGGCTGAATGTGTGCGCAACTGCTTCGTACACGCCGGCATCACTCCTATATTCTTCCTTATTTTCATTCTGATGGCGCAGTTAATACTGTCAACAATGTACGTGAATTTCTTTGCAGGATACGTTACATGATGAGTGTGATGACCAGGCTGATTGTGTATGCAACTGCTGCTTGTACGCCGATATTACTCATATATTCTTCCTCATTTTCATTCTGATGGCGCAGTTAATACTGTCAACAATGTACGTAACTGTCTGTGCAGGATACGTTACATGATGAAGTATGATGGCCAGGCTGATTGTGTGTGCAACTGCTGCTTGTACGCCGATATTACTCCTATATTCTACCGCATTTTTATTCTGATGGCGCAGTTATAACATTCAACAATGTACGTAACTGTCTGTGCAGGATACGTTACATGATGAGTATGATGACCAGGCTGATTGTGTGTGCAACTGCTGCTTGTACGCCGATATTACTCCTATATTCTACCGCATTTTTATTCTGATGGCGCAGTTATTACTGTCAACAATGTACTTCTGTGCAGGATACGTTACGTAATAAGTGTGATGACCAGGCTGATTGTGTATGCAACTGCTGCTTGTACGCCGATATTACTCATATATTCTTCTACATTTTCATTCTGATGGCGCAGTTAATACTGTCAACAATGTACGTAACTGTCTGTGCAGGATACGTTACATGATGAGTATGATGACCAGGCTGATTGTGTGTGCAACTGCTGCTTGTACGCCGATATTACTCCTATATTCTACCGCATTTTTATTCTGATGGCGCAGTTATTACTGTCAACAATGTACTTCTGTGCAGGATACGTTACGTAATAAGTGTGATGACCAGGCTGATTGTGTATGCAACTGCTGCTTGTACGCCGATATTACTCATATATTCTTCCACATTTTCATTCTGATGGCGCAGTTAATACTGTCAACAATGTACGTAATTGTCTGTGCAGGATACGTTACGAGATGAATGTGATGACCAGGCTAATTGGGTATGCAACTGCTGCTTGTACGCCGATATTACTCATATATTCTTCCTCATTTTCATTGTGATGGCGCAGTTAATACTGTCAACAATGTACGTAATTGTCTGTGCAGGATACGATACGAGATGAATGTGATGACCAGGCTGATTGTGTACGCAACTGCTGCTTGTACGCCGATATCACTCCTATATCTTTCCTCATTTTCATTGTGATGGCGCAGTTAATACTGTCAACAATGTACGTAATTTTCTGTGCAGGATACGTTACGAGATGAATGTGATGACCAGGCTGATTGCGTACGCAACTGCTGCGTACACGCCGGCATCGCACCTATATTCTTTGTCATCTTTGTCCTGATGGCGCAATTCGTTCTTGTCAACGTTGTCGTAGCGGTGCTAATGAAACATTTGGAAGAGTCACACAAACAGGTACGGTTAATGGCAAACACCGATCAAGTTTTACTAACACGGCTCTCATTATTTCAGGCATTTGCCGTCAAAGTAATTTTTATTGGAAAGACTTAAGTTACATGTGTAGCAAATATAATTTATTTGAATGTTTTCCAATTATCACAACATCAAAACGAACAGGTATACAAACATTCCAGCATACATAAGCCTTAATTATTTTTACCAATTTTCTCACTTCAAGCCCTGGAGTAAATCTCCTTAATGGCCAGTCTCCCAGCTGTAAGCCTTAGATTCGTTTACATTACAAAATACTTGCGATGTTAAAAAGTGTTTTTATGCTCTCTGAAATATGTAAAATTTTTGAATTTGTGTAAATTGCTTGTTTTTGTAGTTTGAACACACTTCATTTGGTTATTTGCACAAGTAGCCCACAATAAAACTCCGCAGGAAAGGTGGAGATAAATCAGTACAAAAATGCATTCATCGGAATCTGAGTAAGGCAGCATTTTTCTAATGATCTCTAAACATAAATGTCTGAGAATAATTTTACGTAAACATGGTCAATGTGATCATTCTATGTACGTCCTCTATTAAGGACTATTCATGTTGAGTTGTGATTTCTTCCAATACAGAATCTGTCAACGTAACGGCAGACCACACTCCTGGCCTACTGACCGTAAGCTAAAGTTCAAGACTTTTAAATTAGGTGCCTTTACTTTGAGATTGAGGCCGTTAAAATATTGAATGTATTTGATTATAAAAGTGTGTTCTCCCATATCCAATTTTGACATTCCTTGAGACAGACATTAGTATCCCCAGGTGTTAGCACTATTCTTCGTGCAGTAGTAATGACCCATTGTCATAAACGTATAATATTGGAATAGAAATTGGACTAACAATTGCCCATGATGGACACCTGGATTAGGTCAACTGAATGGGTTTGGAAAGAAGATCTGAGATTTGGAAAACATCATGAAACGTTTTATACTAATACAAAAGTATGAAATTGAAAATGTTTATAATTATTTTGTATAAGGTTTAACGCCTTGGGTGTTTTGTAAATTTCTTGGACTTTACTCACCTGAAGTCTTTTCAAATTAGAATACCTACATTTGAATAGCCACATCTTAAAAAAAATCTTATGAACATTAAACTGTTATTTTCTTACAGTAGCTCTGAATGCACTCCTTTGAGGGACAAGTTCGTAAATTTTGGCATTTGACTTTCTGTGTGGTGATTAAATTGTGAAGGTTGAACATATAACATGACCAAATTTGTATCGTATTGTCTTACCAGATGATAAAAGTGGTGGATAACTTCAGCTTATTAATTATTCCAGCCAGTAACTCCGATTAGTTTCAATAGAAGACTCCATTAATGTTTATGTTACAGATGGAGGATGAGCTGGATATGGAAGTAGAACTAGAAAGAGAGCTAGCCCAGGAGCAGCTGGAGGAGGAGGAAGAAGAGTTGTGTATGCAGCTGGCATTAGAGCAGGATGCTATACACCGGCCCTTGGCCAAGGTGCTGTCCCTTCCAGCGAACTTCACCTTCAGCTCCAGCTATTGCGAATCTGAGAGTCCTAGCAGAGGTAAGTTCCTTGTAAAAATGGATGGTATTAACAATATATGTTGTGAAATGAGGAGCGTTTAAAAAGCAGAAGGGTTCGTGGAGAAATCAAATATAAAATAATTAAAATGTTTTTGTAGATTTGTTTTGTGTAAATCTGTTTTACTTAACTAAATTATATTCTAGTTTCGAGCAGGGGTTTCAATCCAATATTTAGTGCTTCTCTTTCTTAGTAAAAAATCCATTGTGGGTGTACAGGTTCAAGACGCAGGAGCTCAATAAACTCTTGGGGCAAAAACAAGGAGGAAAATTTACTGAAGAACAACCGCAGACGGCAAACACTGCAAGGACCTGCACTCCTGATACCGCCGGCATACCCGGCCATGGGCTATACCACGGTATACACAACGGCGCAGGACAAGGACAACATTGAGACGGGGAAGAGGGTAAGTGGAATCTACTGTGCCCTCTTTTTAATTTCTTCGCGGTTTTTCACGTAAAATTACGTTCGTAGCGAAAATGTGCTACTGACGTAATGCTACATCGTATTGTTCGTGTTTTATTCTATTCTCTGCTGTAATACTGCATAAGAAGGACTTTTATGACAACCACGCGTCGCGCAAGTAGTTTTGGTGTTTTCTACTAGATGTCAGCACTTCCTTGGTCTTCTGTAATAAGTGTTGCGCCGTATTGAGTTCACTGTACAGTAGTCGCACACTGCAGATAACTACCACGTGTTGTTACATATCACTCGTACTGTATTTTATGGTATTATTTCTAATGTTTATTGTAGGAGATATATAAAGAAATAAATTTTAAAAAGATACTTTTTTTAATAAAATCGTCCATATTCAAACTCTACAAACCTGTATTTATAAAAAAATAGCGAAGAATCCTGTGTTTAGATACAAAAACGTTAAAGGGGCAACAGTGAAATTTTGAAGTAACTTGAATTTTACTTAAAGTAACGCCAATTTATATTTTGAAACCAGATGTTAGGTCCACCTAATTAGTAGTACGTATTAATTATCTTAACAAAATTAAGAAGTGTCCGGCCAAAAGTCTCATATAAGTGTTTGTTTCTTCAAGAGTAGAACTCTGTGTGAATAGCGTTTGCAGAGAATAAATAGGCTGTGAACGAATTTAAATATGTTATGTACTTTAGTTCAGGAACCAACAGTAACACAGATGTTCTTTGGATATCGCTTTTATTGTTAACAAACACTATATAAACATAATTTTCCTACTTGTTATTTGCAATTACAGTGATTTAAATACGAGTAAAATATGTTTGCAAATATGCTAGTTCAATCAGTACTTCGAAGAAAATACATAGACTAATTATTCTAATTCAAGATAACAATTGGTGATTCATCATGTTGCAGTATTATTCAGCAACTATTATTTAAATAAATTTGAATTTGTACACAAACGATATAGATCGAAGATTCCTGTATGGTTATTTTTTGCAAAGAGGGTAGTGAACTTCTTCCTTGCTTTTTAATGCATCATATGCTATTTATAAATACTGTCTTATTTTCCTTTTCGTCTTCACAGTTTTTTTCATCACTTGTTTTCTACTTCTTCATTCTCCATCAAATCTTCTTATACACTGCATTTCCAAAATATTTGTATAGCCTTTTCATTTTCTTGTGCGTTTTCATACTTTGCGATTCCACTCACCTCATATTCCACGTCAATTTCTGTTTGTTCTTGTTCTTTTCTACAATCCTCACATTGCTCATATACCTAATTTATCTTCAATCTAACTTCATCACTCTGTGATTTATAATAATTCAGCTTCTAATAACGCTCCTTTCTGTTTCAGTTGTTCGCCGAAGGCATGCGCAAGCCGACTGTCCGGAGAGTATCCAGCGACTCAAGTACACGACGTCGCTCTGTGGTGGATGAGCTGCCCTCCCCCTCCCCGTCCCTACTATCCGTCCCCAAGCTGGGAAGCTCTCTGCTGAGTGCCCCGGGGGGTAGTTGTCGTAGGTTGATGAGCTTAACGGAGCTAGAGGTGACCACGCCTCACGATCCTCCTTCAGAAGACATTTCTCCGGAGTGTGTCTCCCCTGCTGTCCTACTAGTGCCTCCACCCTATCCTCATCCCCTGCACCCCGAGGCGTCCTCCCCTTCCCCCTCTCCGGACTCTTCGGAGCCGCCCGAGACGAAAGATCACGCCAGCGATGAAGTCAGCTATAACTCGAAGAGTGAGATGGACATTCAGATATTGGTCGTTGAGGACAATGTGACGGTTCTACCCACAGACACGCAAGAGTTGACCGCGTGTGAACGAGGAAAACCGTCGGAGGTTCGACCGGTGACACCGGGTCAGCGGGTGAGAATACGTTTGTGCGATACGAGACTGGACTCCGGGATAGGAGACGACAAGCATAGCCAGGAATCCCAACCGTCATCTAGTGGACCGTACGACCCTGTCGCGGATCCGGGACTCGATCGAGTTACAAGCGAACTTTCCTAGTCGCTAGCTCGAATATTTGTGTACATTTCATTCTCGTTCAGTTGTTTTTTGTAAGAGTCGCATCTCTACCTGCAACTAGGTTACTGTATTTTCCACTATTTTATACGTTGGTTAAGTCGTCGAACTCTTGTATATAGTTTGTAGCCGCAGTCAGGAATTGTTCCAGAATTGTCCGCTGACCAAGATCTTACTATTGAAATAAATGGCCTAAGGTCTTGGATTGTAAACAGATCCCGAGTCTGTAACCTTCAATATTCTTCAATTAATGTATTTTTATTTTGTTTAATTTTTGTTGTTTCTGATAAAAAGTTGTTATCTGAACATTTGTGAAGTTTCTAACTTAACGCGTGAAGATAACATAATAAAGATATTTCTTAATGAGTTGAACACTTGTGTTCTCAGAAAAATAACATGATGGTGGAGTACGCCCAAACTTAAGTTATGATCCATAGTGTAAATTTCAATATATGTCCATGTACGTAGTTTCTATGCAATATCAAAGAAGAGTTCTTTTGTAAACTGATCGTAATCTGTTGAGATAAACACTTGTTAAGTTTTGTAGTTGATGAAAATTGCCGCACAAAAGTTGGCAGTGACTTTGTATAGAGTAGATTAAGTGATATTGTAACAATTCTGAAACTACTGCGGTATGATTGTACCTCACGGCTAGAGTGGAGAGCACTGGCCTAATTCTTGTGTCTCTTTCTGTACATGATGCACCCTTTAGCAGCCACAAGTTTCAAATTTTTTTTCAGATGCTTGAAGAAACACTTTATTTTATTCTCCCTTATTACGTTTGTTCGATACAATCAATACAATGATATGTCGTTGGTGAATATTAGAATATTCTACAGTAAATTGAAGGAAATTCTTTGTCTATCCGGTTTTAGTAATTAATTATTTTTTATTTCACATTTTATAGTTTAACCGTGAGGTTAAATCTATAAGGCATGACTGTAATCTCCCATATATTTTCCGATTTGGGTTTCATTTTTTGCAATCATACTTAAAGCAAATCTACGTGTTGTTTCATACTCTGATCCTTATACACTACGAAAAAAGGCAATGTGTCTATAGACAGAAGAAAATTTATTCTTAAAGCAAGTACAGTATTGCTTAAAACAGATAACCCGTTAGTCATGACTCTGAAAGAATCTAAGTGTTATGTTATCCCTCGGTTATGCGGTACGACCTTAATTATATTACGCTTATCCTATGAATTATCTCCGTTCCTTACTGCAGTCTAAAGTAGCCATTGAATCATTTTTAGTTTGTTCTACTAACTATATATATGTAACGATTTTCGATATAATCTCAGCTCCTTAATCATTTTACTCTTATTCTTTAAATTATCTCTCAGTTAATGCTGAGTCTTAATCTCATATTCTGAATCATTGAATTATTTTTAGCTTGTTCTATACCAATTACCCTTCGGTAACATGTTGCAACATAACCCCAGCTCCTTAATCATACTACGCTTACCATATGAATTATTTCTCCCCGTTAATTGCTGCAGCTTAATCTCAGATTCTGAATCATTGAATTATTTTTAGCTTGTTCTATACCAATTACCCCTCGGTAACATGTTGCAACATAACCCCAGCTCCTTAATCATATTACGCTTACCCTATGAATTATCTCTCCCCGTTAATTGCTGCAGCTTAATCTCAGATTCTGAATCATTGAATTATTTTTAGCTTGTTCTATACCAATTACCCTCGGTAACATGTTGCAACATAACCCCAGCTCCTTAATCATACTACGCTTACCCTATGAATTATCTCTCCCCGTTAATTGCTGCAGCTTAATCTCAGATTCTGAATCATTGAATTATTTTTAGCTTGTTCTATACCAATTACCCTTCGGTAACATGTTGCAACATAACCCCAGCTCCTTAATCATACTACGCTTACCATATGAATTATCTCTCCCCGTTAATTGCTGCAGCTTAATCTCAGATTCTGAATCATTGAATTATTTTTAGCTTGTTCTATACCAATTACCCTTCGGTAACATGTTGCAACATAACCCCAGCTCCTTAATCATATTACGCTTACCCTATGAATTATCTCTCCCCGTTAATTGCTGCAGCTTAATCTCAGATTCTGAATCATTGAATTATTTTTAGCTTGTTCTATACCAATTACCCTTCGGTAACATGTTGCAACATAACCCCAGCTCCTTAATCATATTACGCTTACCCTATGAATTATCTCTCCCCGTTAATTGCTGCAGCTTAATCTCAGATTCTGAATCATTGAATTATTTTTAGCTTGTTCTATACCAATTACCCCTCGGTAACATGTTGCAACATAACCCCAGCTCCTTAATCATATTACGCTTACCCTATGAATTATCTCTCCCCGTTAATTGCTGCAGCTTAATCTCAGATTCTGAATCATTGAATTATTTTTAGCTTGTTCTATACCAATTACCCTTCGGTAACATGTTGCAACATAACCCCAGCTCCTTAATCATATTACGCTTACCCTATGAATTATCTCTCCGTTAATTGCTGCAGCTTAATCTCAGATTCTGAATCATTGAATTATTTTTAGCTTGTTCTATACCAATTACCCCTCGGTAACATGTTGCAACATAACCCCAGCTCCTTAATCATATTACGCTTACCCTATGAATTATCTCTCCGTTAATTGCTGCAGCTTAATCTCAGATTCTAAATCATTTTTAGCTTGTTCTATACCAATTGTTCGTCTGTAACACGTTGCAACATAACCTCAGCTCCTTAATCATATTACGCTTACCCTATGAATTATCTCTCCCCGTTAATTGCTGCAGCTTAATCTCAGATTCTAAATCATTTTTAGCTTGTTCTATACCAATTATCCCTCTGTAACACGTTGCAACATAACCTCAGCTCCTTAATCATATTACGCTTACCCTATGAATTATCTCTCCGTTAATTGCTGCAGCTTAATCTCAGATTCTAAATCATTTTTAGCTTGTTCTATACCAATTGTTCGTCTGTAACACGTTGCAACATAACCTCAGCTCCTTAATCATATTACGCTTACCCTATGAATTATCTCTCCTCGTTAATTGCTGCAGCTTAATCTCAGATTCTAAATCATTTTTAGCTTGTTCTAAACCAATTATCCCTCTGTAACACGTTGCGACATAACCTCAGTTCCTTAATTATTTTAGGCTTACTCTACGAATTATCCTCGTTACGTAATATGTTGATTACGCTGCCCCTAGAAATGGAAATATAGGGGAAATTTTCATGAAAGTAATAACCATTGGAGGCCATCTTTGCGGATATGTTGTTTATTCTTGCCCATTTGGGAGTCTTTCAAATCCAAGAAAATTGTCATTTCCTTTGTTGAGAGTTCGACTGCTCAGATCTAGTCGTGTTTCTACTTGGCTTTTCCTCTTGACCTTTAAGCAAATTACACTTTCACTAGGAGAGCGAAACTAGATTTCTTCTCCCAGCTGAATAGTTTCCTTGATCTTCCTTAGAGGATGCCACTCCCACAAGCGTACCTGTCTCTTCGACCCGCTTCGTGTCATATCCCAGTGTGGAGTCTCAAGAAATCCGTCAGATTTGAATATTGAAAGTGTTCAAAATAAAACATTCTTCGATTCAGCTTTCTTTTCAATATTTCTAACACCAAAAACATAATATTAATACTAAAGATTTGTGTACCATCGAATTAAACAATTTGGTAGTGATGGATGGGTATTGACAAATAAGGTATCAATTTGGCAAAAAACTAACTGGTACTTATAAAATATACCACTTAACTGCAGTTAGTTGTAATTATTGTTAGCCTTCTCTCTTTTATAAATAAATAATTGTTAAGTCATATCCCGAAAATACTAAGTACTAGTCGCAACTTTGATTGATTGCACCAAATGAAATCCAAACTGGGTGCAGTCAGACTTCCGCAGTAGACGTAACGTTTTAACTCAATGTATAGCCTGTTGTTAGCGAGTGTAAGTAAATTGTGTGTGTTCTAGCCTATCACAGGGTTCTGGGAACTCGTGGAAGAGCTGGTCTCTCTACGTTAATGTTCTGTTACGTTACGTTTGCTATGCTGTTATTCTGTGGTGTCGCGCTCCTTGTTACTCGGTTACGGAGCTTCTTCTACGTTTTGTTATTTGTGCGCTTCAAACGTCTCCTTTCTCGAAACGCTCTGTTAAATTTCTTGTTGAAAATCGGAGGTGGTATTTGGCGTTTAGGTCTCGTTGCGGTTTTATTAGCTGAGTAGATCACTCATGGCCTTTGACTGTGTTGCGATAGTGCTAATGGAGTTTTTAACTTTTTGGTACAAACTAATCTTAATTTTGAGTAGAGGTTTTTATATTTTTCAAAAAATGTGTATTGTGATATAATTTAATCTCGATTATAATTAATCAAACAGAACTGAAGCTATTGGTTTATATTTACTTATAAAAATTAATATTTACAAATTACGTGTTTAGTAACGTATAATAAAGTAAAACTTTATTTCGTAGGTTAAATAGGCTTAGTAAATGGTCATGAACGAATACGAATGTAATGAGTATACAAAAAGAAAACTTTGAGATTGTAATATTATAGAATTTATGTTTATGTAATATTTTCTTCTGAACCCGTTAAACGATTTCAGTTTTAAAACTTGTTTGGCTATTTAATTATGGGTAGGTTTATGTAGAAATCATGTTTATGGCTGTTGCTGTTAATGAAATTTCTTCGCACTTATTCTTTTTGATTGAAATTATAATTAAAAGAATTTTTCAAATCAACTGAAGATCTACAAGAAGAGAGTTGTTAGTGATTAAAGTACTATAAGAGATCTCTGCCTGGAAATGTAAAATATAATTCATTCATTAATGAATTTAGAAGTTGTGAAACCGTTAGTTAATTGCTATTCATTTACATATTGTTGATATTTAATGAGTTATTTCGTAGTCCTTTTCTACCACCCCTCGTTCCATTTACTTGTACTATTGGTTTAGGCATAACTTCCAAAATGCATTTAGTAAAAACCTTTTTTTGAATGCATTGCAAAAGAAAACCTAAGAAAATAAAAAAGAATACAGAAAGGCGTAATATTACTTTATGTATTTCTATTCGTGATTCTCACTTTGAATTTTGAGAGCGGGAGGGTATTAAAGTAATTAAATAATATAGTTATAAAATGTGTACCTTTAAACAGTGGTTATTTCAATAAGCTTTACTTTCTTTGCAATGAGCTTTTAATAACAAGTAAAATAAATTGCAATCTTCAATACTCACCTAACCTTAAATTAATGCATTTTAAAAATAATAATGAATTTAATATTTGTTCACATTATTGTTCATAAAATATATACATACGAATATTATTTAACATGAATAGTTGCTGTTTTTATCAACGTAATCTTTTTAAAAAGCTAAAGACAATCTTCTCCCTCAGCCTTATCTTATGCCGAAAATAGAAGTAGGTATGGATTGAATGCAAATATTAATTGAATTGAAACTTATCTTTAATCTATACTCTAATTATGTCAAAGCAAGTGCTTCTTGAATAGCTATACAAATTTTTGAGATCATTTAAGAGTCATAAAAACTAAAAAAAAGAACACAATTTTTACATTTTATAACCGTTATTCATAAACTAAGCAAATCTATTGGTGTTTTGTAGAAAACATATATTAGTTATAAATTTTTAATAAATTTTGAGTTAAGTTTAAAATACTCTTTTCGCAAAACTATGTATTTTCGAAATAGTTATATAATGTAATTGAAATAATTATATTTGTATTAAACTTCTATACATATTAATTTATCCAATCTAAATTATGATGTTTGCCTTTAATGTTCTTGTTTAACTAATAAGTTTTCTCTTTTATTGCTTGGTTCTCTGAATTGAACAAATGTTTTTTTATAAAATATACTTAAAGTATTTCTTTACACATGCTTAAAAAACTATTACTAATACAATTTATAAAGTACATTTTTGAACAATTATATCTTTTTTAATTACTAAAGCAATTGATTAATTAAGTCATCTTTGGCTACATTTAGTTGTATATTAATCATTGAAAAACTTAGTGATTGAACTAGCATATTAAAAAATAATTAATAATTTAATTTATTTTAAGAAGCACTTGTTTAAATGTTTAAATTCGTTTAAATGTTAAATAATAACTCTGTAAGGGCCACAACTGGGATAACATTTATTATAATGTTTTTAAACTGTTTCTAATTAATGAAAATTATTTGGTCGACAAAATGTAAGCCAAATGAAAAGAAAGCCATAACTTGTTTTAGGAGATTCACTGTGTTTCAATAATATAGCCTTTTATTTTTAAACATTGGCAACATTGTGAAACTGAACCCACCTACTACAGTTGTGATTCATGATATCCGTAACATTAATTCTAATCAAAATTAATAGTAAGTAAACACACTACAATAACTACCTATACGAATTAATTAATACGTCTTAGTCAATTCAATAATAAATAATGGTCCATTAATCGTAGAGCTTGATATAGTTTCGAAATACTGTAGATTGCAAGAGTACTGTACTTTTGTGCTACAATAAAGCTTAACAAATTTTAAAATGTATTTTACTGTAAAACATGTACATGTTATTTATATTTAGTTTAATTTTTGTTTATTTTATTATGCATAGTATTTTGTTTCAACTTAATGAATGACTTCTTCATCACAAAATGTAATCTTTAGGAACTTTATAAGATAAGTTAATAACATTTTTAATCAAATGTATGAATTTAAAATTGTTATATGGTACAATGTGCGTCATTTTTATTTATACAAGATTGTCAGTAATGTACCCTGTTTACTAGGTCTTCACCAATTGCAGACGTACTAAGACAATAGGGCTAACTGATTAATACATTACTAATTTCGTTTCCCGAAGTGAAAAATATTCGTTTGAAATATTTTGAGAACGTCTCTACCATAAGAAATTTTCAAATGGCAACTTTAAGTGACACATTATTAGAGAGGGAACGAAACCCCCACCTCTAGACTTTTGAAGATAACTCTGATATCATTATACCTTAGGAGGTATTATTGTTGAGGAGAAAATAAAAATTTCAATTGAATAAATAATTGCAAGAATACATAAGTTCAGCGCATTTGTATTGTTGTACATGTTTTCCCGTAGTTCATTTTTGTGATATTTGAATCAAATTTATAACTGTTTAATATATTCAATTCTAATTTCAATCTCAATTTTCTAGAAAAATTAGGTTTTGTTTTGTGCCAATTAATTTTGCTTTACATTTACATATTACACTAAGAAAAGTTGCCATTTGAAGTTTTTAACTAAGAGCCGTCTCATTTTTGAGAGGGCACACTCTTAAGCCATTGAATACCTCTAAAAGTATATACCATTGGGCTAAAAATATTCATAAAGGTTCCTTTCAAAATGTATCACGTGTGGACTTGATCACTCCCATGTATATTTTTGTGTTAATTTAAATCATAATTTCCTTAAAATGTTTATACTGTAATTTTCAAGTTGAGGATTACTATTAAAAATTACAAAACACAATAAGATTGTACTTGCTACTAACAAGTTCAACTCTTTCCGGAGTTGAATATTACATCATTCTAATATTAATTTTGTAATTTATTTAGACATAATTTATCTTTAAGTCTTAATTTACATATTTTATTGAAAAAAAGTTACTTTTCAAGAACTTGAAGAAGATGGAAACAGGGATTGTATCTTTAATGGAAACACTTAAATTCGTTTATCACTGAGTTTTCAGTTTGCAGAATTTTCTCTCGTCGGCAATGACCTATCTGTAACTAGAATCTAGTCTCATGTTGTGTACGAGAGGTAGAGATTGCGTCAACTTGGGTGGCGGGTGGGAAAAGCACCAATGCTTCGGCCTGTAATGATCAGTTAGACAAATAATTATACAGTTTACTAATATTCTTAGTTGCACTTACAAAATAAATGGTTTAGGTTTCGTCGTAAATCTACTTTAAACCATCCTATCCGATCGCTACATACAATTAAACCTATTGTAATATTGAATAACGTCTGCTCTTCATCACACTTTTACTCATGAAAGGTGGGTGGAGATACGGTTCAGGCGAGAGTCGTTTTATGTTAGATGCATGATTAAATATCTTTGACGGATTGTTTTACAATTTCCATTTTTTATTTATCAATAAATACCAGTCATTGGTCAATCTCTCATGATAAAAATTTCAGCCCATTAGACAATATTTTATATTGGAACTATTTTTACAGTTTGAGGTTGTTACAATCAGGAGCCATTTGATGAAAGTCACAAGTTTACAGTTCCTAATTTGTTACTACTAATACAAATGTAAAAGAAAATGTTATTCAAGACTATTGTCATGTAAACATTTTACAACAAAGGAAATGACAGGTAACTTATAAATACTGTCTTAACTATAAATACAGTAAAAGTGTATTCAATATTTACTGACACGTAATATTAAATATACAAAATATTATATAAAAAGAAAGAACAGATACGTTTTTAAAGAAATACTAGATGTAAACATTAATAAATATCATTTATGGCCTTTGCTGGCAAATTAAAAAAGTATATTAAAATGCATAACACTTAGTGGCGCTCTCGACAGAATTTTCTACTTTGCAATTTTTCATATCAACCTAAAGACAATTCATTTTAATGTAAAAAGTGTTTATCTTTATTAAATTCCAAAATATTGTAATAAACTTTAAAATAAGGACAACTTAAAAATCTCTAAAGTCACAAGTATGAGTGGTGTGAGATTCCAGATGAACAGAAAAGCAAATTTTGTAGTGACAAAGAAAAATTAAACTGAGCTAAATAATTGTTAATGAACTAATAATACAGAACAACACAGAGTAATCTACAGGTTGACAGTGATAAAACGGCTGAGGGTTTTTTCTCGCATAGACTTGTAACTTACGAAAGTTGTACAATAGTGGCTCGTTTACAAGATTGCAACGTTTACTTTTTAAATAGATGACACTATGTTTTGTTAGAATTCAGTTAAATTGCAATTTTTGATTTCAGTTATTGAAATTTTGTGTGTGAAATAGTATATCCTCTATATTTGTTGTTTAAATAAAGACATTTCTGAAGTTATTATATCGGCATTTAAAGTTAAATCCTAGCTTTTAAACTTTCATTCATTCAGTTATTTAAATTTACCTAAAATAGATCTAACTAAGCGAGGTTTTTAATTAGTACATTTTTAAACTCCTGGAATAAAACATTGAAATTTCTTTATTTTTATCCCAGTGTTTGATATCTTAGAAAATAATCTGCTTGAGGCTCATAGTTCCAATAAAAGATATTGCGTGATTGGGGGAACATTTTATTAGAAAGTCACTCAAGAAAGTTCGCTTTCAGTCAATAAAAAATGTCAGTCAAAATTAACGTTTAAGAGCGAGTCACCTTAATGTGTTTACAGAATGTTAAGTTTATACAGTTAGAGGGCTGGTTTAAGGGTGAGGGTGCGGTGAGTATATGGTAGTAAAGGGGGCTGTTGACTGAACGAGGAGAGGAAAAAATACGTGGAGCATTTTCTCCTTTACGGATCTTCATTTACCTTAACATGGTAAGAGATTGCTTGCACATACAGTACAGCAACTATCGCATAGGATTTTACCTATTGTTTTAAACAACCATGATATTGGTACGTTGTTTCTATCTCAATAACTTTTCAATAAGAATGTTGCCGTATTGGTGAGAGTTATTTTGTTTTAGCAAGTTTGCTTAATGTGTCCACTTCATTGCCTCATTTTAGTGACTTCCACAAGTCGTAAGAAAACTCCCTTCGGGGTCTGATCAGCAAATTCGAGTTCATCCTAATTCCCATATCTTTCGGAAAAAAATCATTGATACATTTTATAACTTATCTACTGTACGTTTACATTTTTGTCAAATTGTAACAGATCTTACAACATGACTTACAACAGAATTTAACTAAATAACCAAATTCTCGTAAGGTAGCTATTTAACGCGGTCACTCTAATAGTGATACTAAATCTTAGGAGGGTGAATATTGATAAATCTCTCGTTTTGAATACACATTTAAACATATGTTTACTAAACTTCAGACCGACTCCTATTATTTAATTTCTTTTTAATTATCACAAAATGACTTCCAAATTTGGTTTAGTTCGTCAACTGGTGAAACCCAAACATAACAAGAAGATATTTACCGTACTAAGATTTCAGTTTGTATTTATTTGCACAATTTTGTTTTGGGCCCTTAAAGGATGTTGTTAAGCTTATCAAAGTCTACACTAAATAATTCCTAAGTATTTTTAATTGGATTTCAAATTTATAAAACTATGATATTGTGGGTTCTAAACTATGGGAATTGGCCCATTTTATTTAAAACCAAACAGCAGTTGCATTTAAGGGAAATATTCATACGCCAGCACTAGTGGCATTTTTATTACTTAAACGTTTTTAAGTAAACTATACTATACTAAACTTAAACTATTCAATTCCTTGACCTCTCGGTTAGAGAATTACAGCTTTGCCCCTTCGCTACGGTGACGGTCGAGTATGTTGTATAAGTAAAAATGAAGATTTTGTACAGCTGTCTCTATTTCTCAGTCCCTCAAAGTGGGTGTCAATGTGATCAATAATCAGTAGTTTTCAAGGAAATTTGTTTGAGCGATTCAGCACTTGTGAGTTGTAATACAACTTATTTTGAGTTTCAACTTTATAATAGGCTTGACTCACAAACCACCTAACTTGGCGCCATTTGTAATCTTAGCAAATCTGTGATATATACTCCGACTGTTTAGCGAGTTTTAGTCTACCTTCGTCTCTACTCTCATTTGCCGTTCTTGTCGTCTGTCGTGTGGAAAACTACCTTTGATAACACCCCATTTCACCCAGAGACTAATAATTTCGATTAATCATTCAATTATTCTCTTTAGTAAACTGATGTCAAATTTAAAAGAGGAAATGGCTAAAATTTTCGTAGCTAAAAGGTATCTTTCCACAAAAAGTACATAAATACTGAGCATTTCCTCATGGCTGACTAGTGTTGTAAAAGTTAATTTCATACTCTGTTTTTGTCTCTATTTAAAGGTGTAATGTGTAGAAAAATCCTCACTCCAAAAGCGCAAATGTACTGAAACAGCCGCGAAGTGTGATATGTTGTAATTCCTGATAGACCATTCGAAATGTTGAACTTTATAGAGGGAGGCATTTCTTCTTCTAAACTAATTGCAACAGTACATGTTGAAGTTGTGAAATGGCGAAGTTAAAGTTTAGCAGAATTTCATCTTTTTATTTCATTTTAGCTAATGTTCCAAAATAAAAGCAAACTGCTTTTACTTATTAAAATGTATTAATATTTAAAACATACTTGGAACAAGGTATTTTTCCACAAGTGAATTCTAAGGTGATGACTGGCTAGGTCGATCTAGTTTTGTCAAACATTCATGTTCTACGTTCACGTTCTAGGCATGTTCTAGGCATGTTGAACGTTCATGTTGTTGGTTCTCTATTGTTTTTTATATTTCTCACTTGTGTAAACTGTTGTATCAAGATTATTGAAAATAAATTAGTTATTCTTACAGAAAATTTGTAGTTGTATTGTGAGCCCCTTTCCAACAAATCAAGATTTTGTAAACATCATATTTTCTTTTTCTCGGAAGTACGAAATAAAATTTCCTACGGCAATATGGCAGGTGGGCAAAAACTAAAGTTTCAACACCACTGGCTCTGAAAATATCCGTGGCTGCCGTATTCAACAGCATTAGATTAGATTGTTGTAAGTACTGTACAGCTTTCTGTGCTGAAAGCGTAGGGAAAGAAAGTCACGAAAGTATATGCTCATTAATTAACTCGCCATTTAGAAAATGGCAAAGTGGAATCGAAAAATTTAACATTCCCTCCGATATCCACCATCACAAAACATGCATTGCTTCTGTTGAACACTTTTTGAATATTTCAGGTATGAAAACAGTCAGTGTTGCCTGACAGACTAACACGCAGAGAACGAAACAAGTTGCAGAAAACAGAGAGGCCCTGAAACCTATAATTGAAATGGTGATTTGTTGTGGGGAATATGAGCTTGCTTTACGAGGCCAGGAACACGATCCTGAAAAATACGCTTGTTTCCTTGGAAAACCGCATCATAAATATGGGATTTGTAGGGCTCTATTGAGATTTATAGCGAGTAGTGGGGGCGAAAATTGCAAAGTTTCTTAACTATAACCTATGTGAGTGCTCCCATACAAAATAAGATGTTAGATATTTGCTCAAAAATTATTCAAAACAAAAATTGTACAGAATGCAAACACGTCTGGTGCCTTTAAAATTATACCATACGAAACTTTAGATGTTTCTGGCACAGAATAGATCTCTTTGTCTGTACGTTTTATTGATGAACAAGACATAGTTCATGAAGATTTCATTAGTTTTGCACCTATAACTGACATGACTTCTGAAGGTGTTACAACCATTATCTTAAACCAATGTACAAAACTAGTTCTTGAAATGGAATAATTGATTGGTCAAGGATATGACAGCGTTAGTACATGTGGACAGTTCAACAAGCCACTAACGTACAAGCCAAAATCAAACAATTGTACCCAAAATCAAAGTACGTTCATTGCGTTCTCACAGGTTGAATCTTGTAATGTAGCAGCTTTAAGTGAAAAGAACATAAGAATCTGTCTTGGTAGCATGATAAAAAATTGTAACTTATTCAAAAATAACGTGTATGCAAAGGACTTACTCAAATCAAATAGCAAAAAAGTATCTTCCAGAAAGCAAGAAAAATAGGTTGCTCTGTGTTTTTGAAACTAGATTTATGGAAAGACATGACGCAGTTAATGTGTTTGTTGAACTTTATGAGGCCATTTTCCCCAGTTTGTAACCGTTCCATATCACCATGTGCAGGTGGACTAGGCGCTGATATCGAGAGAAGTCACTTTTTGGTGTCCCTGTTGACTTGTGAAAAATTATTCACTTATACTTAGCTTCTTTCAAAGTATTTACAGAGTCCAGATGTTGATATAGCTTCAGTATATAGGTATGCTACTTCTGTCATTGAGATATTGCAGGTATTGAGAGATGAAATTAAGTTTCTCACATTGTCTCAGTCAGCTTCTAAGACTCTACTCTGAAGTGCCAAGAGTAGCAGGAAGGCAGACTAATATATAAAACTATCCTCATGGTAGTTTTGAGGAATATTTCAGAAGAACTATTTTTTTCCCATCTATTAGTACAACTCAACAGCAAATTCACCAATGGCCAGAATGATGTGTTAAACGCACTAAACGTTATACTTCTAAGATATGCATCTAGGCATGATGTTGGTGAAATTTAAAAACATCCCTTTATTTCGAAGAAGGGACTGCTTTTGCATCAGAAATAAAAGCAGAGTACCTCATAAAGTGTAACAAGTGGGAAAAAGAAGAGCTGATGACAAAGAAGTAATATCCAACTATTTCTGATTGTCTGGATAATTGAGACAAGGGATTTTTTCCCACATATTCACCATTTGCTTAAAATCTTGTCGACACTTCCAGGTAAGTTCAGTTAATAACTATTTTAATACCAACCTACCAGATACTTATATTACTAGTAACATTTATTACGTGATCCATTTATACATTTTTCATTTTTTCATTGTTATGCTTTTTAACTTCAGCTAACTTTATTGCTCATCTTTATTTATAAATTTGTATAAGGAAGAATCAAACTCTTATTAGTTATAAAAAAACCATTAACTTTATCCATCCTCTTATTAGATCAAAAATATTACTATTATGAACTCTTCATAAGGCAATCTTTCGGTTTGTTTTCAGTTCTAACGAGCACAGCTGGAAGATAATTTTTGACAATGAAAAGAATTTAAAACTATCTAAGAAACAGAATGAATAATGAAAGATTAGCTGATCTTGCACTCTTGTCTGTTCACTACAGGAATGTCAATATTAATTTTACCAAAAGAAGTACTGGATGTAATGGGGAGCGTGCCTAGGAAGCTGGTTCTCTTGTAGTTTTGTAGCAATCTAAACTTTAACTACATCATTGATCAATTGTATAGTAATAAACTTTCTGTTCCACTTCCAAGCAAAAATTAAAGTAATTTTTTTGTATTTTGTCTTTTGCTCTTTTAATATGTTTCTGTCTTTTGCCCTCCCCTCCCTCCAGAGCCAAGTCCTGAGTGTGTCACTGCTCAGCACCCCCCTCCCCCTCCAAAATAAAATCTTGGCTACATCCTTGCAAAACGAGAAATGTTTTTCTGTTATGTGTCGTACCTCTAAGAACAATACTTCGTCCACCACCTTTTTAATTTCTGAAGTATTTACTGAAGTATTTTTAATTTCCTGATTAATTTTTATTACATTAACGGTACAAAATATTCGAAAACCGGTTATCCTTTCTAACAGTGGTATTAAACACTTTGTGTTTTCTATTGGAACAGTAATGCATCATTAGTCTTAAATTTATGTTGCTAGAGTCTGTAATAAGATGTTATGAGCAATATTATATTATCCTAACAGGTGGAATAATAAAAACCTAATTGGTAAGACATGTTTAGTTACAGCATTACAATATTTGTTGAATTTTAAAATGGAAACACCTAAAAAACTTAATGAGAAAGCAGCAGAAAACAATTATTAAAAGTGAAGAAAATCTTAAAAATAAAATATCATCGAAAAAAGAACTAGTAGTTGAACAAAGTGAGACTAATGCCTCTGGCCATCAGTACAGGGTAGCACTGCACTGATGGCGATGAACTAATGACATTTCTCGAGATGGTATTATCAGTAACATATCAAAATTCTAGAGGGTCTGATCTTGAAAACACTGCCCAAGCTGGTAAACATCCAAACAGGTTACGCGACAACGCTGTTCTTTGATTGAAAATAGTCCCCACAGGTGAATAACTCATTTCTGTCTTCAGAGTATTCAGGCAATCCGATGGCCGAGCATGAGGGATGGTCTACTGAACATACATACTTTGAGAGAGCACATTAATTCGTTAAAAGTAAAGTTTTCTCAGCAATATTAGCTGTACCTTATAATATGAATAGTGCTGCAACACTAGAGTTTTTAGTGCAAGCCACTGTGAGAATGCTTATAGTATCCAATTTGAGTTAAACCAAACATTTTTTTTAATCCAGCCATATTGTACATTTACATCACGTGAGGAATCATTGTGTCAAATTTCAGCTTCTTCAGCATTTCTTTCAAGAAATATAGTGGTCAACCAGTTATTGAATATTATTTAGTATATACACTGAATTGTGTATTACTTGAAAAGTGTATTTTAAATATGCTATGTCTGTTAAATGTATATTTAATATAATGTTTCAGCTAAGGAGGAAGACAATGTGGGTCCTGCAGACTATATATTTAATCATGCTGAACACAATGATAGCATCTTCCTAGTGGGGAGCAATGGTAATGAAGTTGTAAGTATTTTTTACAGTCAACTTTAAATATATTAACTTCTTGAATATAGGAGGCCTTGACCTCTGAAGCTTCTGAGCTATATGAGCTTCTGATCTCTTGAAACTTCCTATGTGTAGATATGTTTGAGAATGATGATCCCACATTCAAAAGTGCACTGCCTCTGGAAATTTTAAATTTCTATTTATGTAAGTGGTGCAAGATATTTTTCTAATTTAAATTTGACAAAAGGGTTCAAATTTATTAAGTGTAGTATACTACAATAAAATTGATTAGACCATATAGTATTTAACATTAAACACTTAAAAAATCAGTGAAGATTTGAGGATTAAGTACAATTTCTTTAAATTCATCTCATGCCCATATTCTGTGTTTAAATTGATTGTGAGTGGGTATATCACATTCACTCTCCATACTAAAAGATAGGTGTCCATTTTATTAGGATAACAAATTGAGCACACAAAAATATGTATCTAAGGTGTATGTAACAGTTAATTTTTGTTACTTTTACTGTTTTGCAGGAGAAAATAAGTGGTTGGAAATGTTGCCTTCAATCTCAGAGTGGTGTCTTCAGGAAAATTGATAACAGATGACATAAAGGAGGTTCACATCTCAGATGTTAATCCTAAGGTCTTCACGCTGATTCTAACGTGAGCATTTACGTATTAATTATTATGCTAAATTTAGCTTTTTAATAACATTTTAATTTTGTTGTAACATGCAATAATCTATTACAATATTTGAGAAACAAAAATTTGTATTACAACGTAAAACAAGATTTAGCTCTCCAGCCACAAGATAAAGGTAAATTTTCGTTGTAGCTTTTTTGAACTTCCATGCAATGAACTAACTGGCTCCTGAAAGCCACAAGAATATAGTGTTGGAAGTCCATGGCCTTTACTATGCACCGGATAGTAGGATCAATCTTGTTTTGATACACAGCTAAAATCATGAAACTTTAAATATTTATTGTGCTTATATATTGGCTAACCCAATCTATTCTTGATCTAATCTGCTTCTGTTAAAGGACTTTATTAGAAGAGAAGTTAACACTATAAAGTCCTCTTTATAACTCAAATTTAATTAATTACAACTTAAACACATTTACTTATGTTAAATAATTAAGAGTAGATAAATATATGGCTAGATAAATAAGTTAGAAATAATTAATTAATTATATTTCTTACAACACCACAAAGATAGTAAATAATTTGAAGGTTTTAAATTCAAAATCATGGATAATTCGAACTTTTTCTTGGCTCCTTGACCTCAGTATATGTACAATGTTATAATAGGCAGTTTAATTAAAATTTTGTTTTCAATAATTAGAAAGTTAATTGTCTATTTACATGTTTTTTATTTAGTAATGTCTGCCATTGTACCTTCAGCCGTTTACCACCCGCACACCCCCTATTTTTATACCCCTTTTACATCATCCACCAGACAGCCCCGTACAGTGATATCATTACTTTACACCTCAATTATAGAGTGCCAAACTATGACTTTAACGTGTGAAGTGACAGAACTAGTGATAATACTCATTACAGCTAGATTTGTGTTAATAATAATTGACTGTGTCATTGTTAAATAGACTCGTGTGTAATTAGATAGTTAATTTAGTTAGTTAGTGGATTGTGACAGAATAAATTAGTGAGATAGTTAGTGAGTTTTGTAAACAAGTAATTTATTAAATCCAGCCTAGTCTTAGTAAATATTATATTTAGATTTATTTGTAAGATTAATAAATATTTAGTGGATTCAATATTCGCTGAGTGTTTCAAGCAAACTCGTAACAGTACTAGATTGCATATTCGTTTTAATATTTTTTATTATGTGCTGTAGTTCCTCTGGCAGATGCTGTCCACTTAAGTACCTTTTGAACCATTCTTTGCCTTTCCAGATATGTCTAGAACCTCAAGCTTTTTCATGATGGAATTGTGACTCAGGCAGTTAAAAGAGAGAAATCCAGGAAAGGTTCAGTTGAAAGTTTTTTTGTCTTCAAGGTCATCTATTAGAGTTTCTATGAGTTTAATCATTGCAGTTATTGATTTGTACTTCGTAACACCATGTTGTGTGATTGTGAATAGACTGTGTTCATTGCAATACATCATTAATCTCTTAAGATCTCTTTTTTCACAGAGCTTAGAGAAGGTTGAAATGAGGTAAATTAGTCGGTAGCTGCTATCTATGGCTGTGTATCCATTTTTGTATTTTGGATATACCTTCAATATTTTCATATTTTCATGCCTGATGGGAATTGGCCTTGTTTAAATGATTTATTGAATATTGTCCCAAATGGAATGCTGAATTCATCAACACAGTGATTTAGAAGTTAGGATGATATTTCATCGTTAATGGATGAGTTCTTTGATTTAAGGTTTCTTACTATTTCTACTACTTCTGCTTCATTTGTATGAGATAGAGTGGAAAGTGTATAATTTGTAAGTTTTGGTGTAAATTTTGTTGTTACCTCTATTTTTTTGTTTTTAATATTTTTTAAAAGTTTTGTCAGCAATATTAGTGAAGAACTTGTTTAGTTGTGCTGCAATTTGTACTGCATCATGGACTATTTTACCATGTACCTTAAGGCTTATTACTGGATTTGTGTTTTTTTATATCTTGCATTGTTTATTATGTCCCATTTGGCCATTGACTTGTCTGAATTGCTTATGTAATTTTTGGATGCTTTTGGATGTCTTAAAAAATTAAGCTTTAAATCATAAGTTTTTATCTCAGCTAAAATCATCCTAAAATCATCATTTCCTGTTGTATTATAATCTGTAATGTACTACCTGATGTATGATTTTAAGGTAGTTGTTTTTCAGATGTAATGCTTCTGCATCTGCAAAACGTTTTAGTTGAGTCTGGATTTTCTCTTCTTTATCTTGGGACATGCTGTGTTGAAAGCTAGTGACAGTTTAGTGTTGTAAGATACTGTAAGCTTCTTCTGTTGATTGAGCATAGTTTACTGATTCTCAGTCCTCTTATTGAAGTAGGGCCTTTAGTTCATTTAGGGTTCTATGATTTAAGCACCTGTGCAGTACCTGAGATCTTTGGGATTGTTATACAGATAGTACTTTACAAGTTTGAGCAATGTGGTCCGATAGCCTGATATTTATCACATTTGTAACAATATCTATTGGGACTAGATTTGTACATATGCAATCAGTGGAGGTATTTGAGTGAGGAGATATTCTGGTGGGAGGTAGGTCTATCCTTATGTTATGAAGAGCTAGTATTTCATTCAGTTTTTTTTTTATTTCTGTCAGGTCTCATGGTATATTTATGATACCCATTGATATAATTGGTGAGCTCTCAGCTTTGGTTACCATGATTGTGACATTAATTATCCACCTTGTACTATATTAACTCTCCATTATAAAGTTACTCGCATAGGCCAGTAGCTCATGAGGATGTTCAAAATAGGGCCAACAATGGGAACCAACCTCTCCTTCTTTTTTTACTATGTTTCTAATATTAAAGTTTTGGTTAAACTAAATAGCATGGAGATTAGACTATTTTTCAGCCATTTTAAGACACAATTTTTAATTTTTTAGTGGTTTAATTTATTTACCAGTTTCTTGATATTCATATTTTATATGTTCCATTGTATTACCATTCCTAAGTGGACTACTTTTTAAAGTTATTTGTATTCAATATGAATCAGTTATTTATCATGGGGTTTTAAGGTTGTATTACATCATGAAATTAAAGGTCCCTTTATTAAGAATACAACAAAAATTAAGATAACATTGATGACATCGAGAAAATGGGGAAGTCCAGTTCCGAACCAGCCTCTCCAGTCAAAGCAGGCAAGGGGTGGCACATCCTTAGGCTAGCAAGAACCTCTGATACTTAGGGAATGAACCCCGCCAACTCCACAGTCATCACCCGCAGTAGACTTGATCTATTGAATTACCCTTGCACCCCAGAATCTCGACATTTGTGGTTAGTGATGTGCCACTCCTGGACATTCATAAGGTTGCCCAGATTTTAAGTGACACATCGGTTTATGCTGTGCCCAGTGGTAGGTTCAACTGGAAGGTATAAACTAATCAGAAGTGATACCTGCTGGATATATATTGGAATTTGGTTTTAAGAGGAGTAAATCTTTATAAAAAAGAACATTTTATAACAATGAAAATAAGAATTTATTCAACAGGAAAACATATTTGATTTTTCACGTAATAATTGCAATTGCCAAATTTGATAAAAACCGGTCAGTCTGTTTTGTCATGGCCATTGTTTATGCAGATGTATAGATGGACAGTTAAAAAAAATATTTTTCATTTAGGAGGTCCCAAAAACAGGTATTTATTTTCACAGTTCAGCATAATTTACTTTTTAGGATCATCTTAATACTTGTCCTATACTAAAAATGGTGGAGAAAGTAGAGATGAAGATAAATGAAGAACCTAATTTAGATTTATTTTCCAGATAAACCAGGAGGAGACAGAAGCAGTGCTCAACTCTGATCACTTTCTCAATCTTGAAGTGAAATGTTTGAAATATATTAGGAAACAAAAGAGATTTTCAGTCTCAGAGCCAGTGTTGTGGAGAGCTGTTGTTCGTTGGGCTGAGAATAAAGATGAGGTTTACGTTTTCATTTGTTGGAATATTCCCAGAAGTTTGAGGCTATTAACACATGCCTCTTTTTGGGAATAAGCAATTAATGTTGGTCCAGTTATCAATTCAAGTGAAATGTTTTGGGTTTATATGAGTTGAGTGGGTAGACAAGGTAACTCCATCTTTACATACTGCCTCATGCACTAATGTATTTTATCTTTTGATCATGACTGGCAAAACGTTTCTCAGAAAGCTTATCCATTATAATCTGACCATTAAACTGTTCACATTTCACAACCATACAAGATTATTGGCCCAGTACTCCTTTGTAAAGTCTTATCAGTTAGTGTACTTTATTCAGTTTGCTTTTGCCAGTTGTTTTATGCACAATAATTGTCATGTGCAACTTTAACTCTTTTTCTTAGCCTCAGTGACCAATGACCAAGAGGTGCACATAATCTCTAAAATCTCTCAATTCACCATCTTCATATGATAACTTAAAAAATCCATCAAATGGAATTATTCATAACACATAGTGCAGTCATTGAAGCGAAAAATACGGTCTTACCTCCGAATTTTTTTACTGTGAACCGATTTGCATGAAATTTTGGAATTAGGCTCATCTTACCCTTAACTTCAAAAGTGAAAATGATCTGAACTCCGCCTATTATTTTTAAGGGGTGTAAACCCTTAAAGGGTTTAAACCCCTTAATGGAAAAATTTACATTGAGCCATTTTATCGCTAGAAAACATGTCTAATAGTAAGTGGTGAAATTGTAAAGTGTTTTCTAACACAATTACCTCATATTAAAATCATTTTCAACTCCTTGAAAATCTTACAACCCTTGCAAACAACCCCTAAATTGAAAAAATCACAAAAAATACTTTGGTACGACATAAAAAAATGTAAGTATAGAGTAAGAAATATGTTTTGTATTCTCTATGATAATTATCAAATGATTAACCCCTTTTAACCCTTGAAAACTACCCCTTGATAAAAAATTGTTAAAATGTTTCTTTTATAAAATGAAATGGATTTAAATATTATTCCACACTCTCGAAAATGATTATCATATTCTTAAGTTTTCTACCCTTAAAACTACCCCTAAATTAAAACCGTAAATATATATGATTACATATTTAAAAATAATTTAATTTAGAGTAAAAAATTTGCCATTTATTGAATAAAATATTTACAAATTATAAAAAATTTACTCACATGTGTTATATATACATATAAGAACGTTGGTGTGTATTCATGCCTACGTTTCCAAAATATATTAGCCATATTATGTATATATATATATATACACATTACAATAGTTTTGGGTCTCTATTATACTGCGTACTTTCACATTGCTCCAAATATTCGCACTCCGAAATTTTCAGTTACTAAGTATAAAGAAAATATGATAAGTTTTTGGACCATAACTCCTTCAATTTTCATGCTATCGCAATTGATAAAAAAACATTGTAAAGGTACTTTAGAGAGCTACAACATAATTTATTGCAATATATAGTAAAAAACCTTTTTCTCAAACGGAGAAGGGTTAAAGGGCTTGAGAGAGGCTGTGATTGCGCTGCCACGCGCTCTTTAAACAATCATATCTCCGTCAAATTTTGTTTGACAGAAAAAACAAAAAAAACCAAATTGTTTATTTTTCATTCCTACACTTTTATACGTATCTGTCCTCATTTTTGAGATATTATGAAAAAAGGTGGTTTTTTAAAATTTGAATTTGTTTTTAATCGTGACTTTTTTAAAACATATGTGTCCTGAAGCAGCCAAACTGATAAAATCTATCAAACTCTTCATAATAAAGTTAATTCTAGGCGGAATACGATTAATTTTAATTTTGGTGAAAATGGCACTTATGAAACCCATTGATTTAAAAGAAAAAAACTTTAGATGCTCCTCTTATTTGCAATACAGCTCACTTATTTTACGTGCAAAAGACTTTTAATAGTGCTCATTTTAAAGCTTATTTCAAGCACTACAAAACCCTTTTTTATTAGAACTCCTAAAATGCATCTGCTCGCCGCTAGATGGCATTGACCACATCGATTAAATTTCAGACAAAATAAAAAACGGCTTTTATCTTTAATATATAGTTTAATATTGCACTTAGAATACTTTATAAAAAACCAAATTGTTCATTTTTTTACCTGCTACAATTTTGTTTTTTTATACAATTTTCGATAAAACGTATATTTTTGGAGATATTTGCAAAAAACCGATGAAAAACGTGAAAAAATTGTGAATTTTTCAATTGCCAATAATTTTGAAAAGTATTGGATTTTTCGAAAAACTTTATAGATGTTTTTTTGCTTAAAGTTAGGCCTTCTATCGATATCCAAGGTTATTTTGAAAAACAAAAAATCACCCCCGAGAAGGGGGTGGCAACCACCCCCAGGGTGGTTGCGGAGTACAAATCATTTTCACTTTTGAAGTTAAGGGTAAGATGAACCTAATTCCAAAATTGTATGCGATTCGGTTCACAGTAAAAAAATTCAGAGCAATAATGCTTCAATGACTGCACTAACAGGACCAACAAGCAATCCTAGAGGAACCCTTTTGTTATTATCTTCCTGCAAAATTACATTCCTTCTTACAAAATGCTCCCTAATTACACAAATTTTCCTATGACAAATATATATGACTAAATAGTCATTTAACACTTCCAGCTGCTAAGCAGATCAGCTATTCCTGGAATATTAAACATGCACTTCTCCTCACTCTTGCCAACTGTCTTTTATGTCAATCAATCAATCAGTGCTTTGTTTGTTGTTGCTTCTTCTGTAAACACAAATTGCTTAATTTTTCATTATACTCGTTATCATTTGGTAGTAGCTAATTTGTTATAACATTAGAGTTTCTCCAATTATTTATGGATAACTTCATCATATTTACATATAGTTTCCTTCTAGCATTATTTAGGCATTATCCCACAATCTTATGCACTTTTTTGACACTTTGGCAGTCAATTGATGCAATGGTAAGGATTTTACTCATAATATTCATTTAATATAAGCTGTTTAGTGGACAATTTAAGGACTGCCACCTTCCTCATCTACTATCTTCTCCCATAATTCCCTCTTCTACTTATCTACAGGGTGTGACAAAATGTCTTTAATTTAGATTTTAACAGTAAATTCTGCTTAAGCCCCTCTTAAGACCTAGACGCACCAATTTGTTTGAATGATGTTTATTACGTATCCAGTCAAGAAATATTGATTGGTATAACTTTTTACTTCTTTTTCTAATTTAAAAAAATCATAAAACATCAATGAATTAAAAAAACATGACAATTCCAACATTTTAAATTGCAACCAGTGTTACAAAGTACACCATTTTAAAATCCTCTTATACAAAAATTTTTGTCTAGTACTGTAACAATGACCATGTTGGCATTACTGTAACAGATACTTTGTACCGGTTACTTGTCTGTCCCAAGAGTACAAGTTACTGCAAACCGAAAGTACCCTGTACAGGTTACTGTTACGGGTACTTTACGATACAGATACTTTACATGTTTACCACCGTTCCTTAAACAAAGTACTCAGACTCGTTTAGCAGTAACAGTAACTGAAAACATGTATCTGTACCATTTTTGTAGTATTCTGTAACGTAGGATTCTCAGTAACATTTTGTAATCTGTACCTAAAGTATCGGGTATGGATAAAAGCCACAAGATATAGTAAGAACTAATCTCACTTTGGTAGTTGCTATGTAACGAAAAAATTAAAATACTTAGCGTTTTGAACAAAATTTAATTATTGTATGTGCAGTGCTATCTATTTTGTAGATTAAAATAGCTATAAAGTTTGAATTCATATATTGGATTATGATTGATTTAAAAGCTCCAAAATAAAAGTTATTTTAATTCGAAAGTACACTAGTAGGTGATTAATTATTTTGAAATAAAATGCTCTTGGGGTAGAGAGGTCCCATTCATCACCGCTGTTTCAAGTACACAGTGAGTTTGAAATTACCACCCGGTCTATCTTAAAACAAGTCATTTAAGGAAGGATTTTGTTTGGCTGAAGTATTCTTGAGAGGTAACAAGAAAGAAGTGCTTTCTATGCCTATAATTGTAACAATTACTAACCCAAAAACGATTGCCAAAGCTTCTCTATCTAACTGAATTAGTTCATTTCAGAGATGTTATCAGAATTTTGTTTCAATTTGTTTGAGTTTTTATCTAAACCATTGATCCATTGTCTATCAAGAAGAGGATCATGATCGTTAGATACAATATAAAATTCACCAATATTTATCTTACCATTGCATTCAAACGTGATGTTACATTTTCCTTTCGATTTATTAATATTACCATAGTAAGACCAAAGGGCAGTATTTGAGGTCTGAATTGACAAATCTAAGTTTTTGAGATTTTTAATCATTTAAGATATTAGGGAAATTGTAGCCCAGAATCTATCTTAAAATCTGAGATCATTTGAACAAAGTCTAGATACATGCCTTTGAACCATGAGTTACAAAAAACATTATTTCTGATGGCTGTTTTCACCTACGAGGTGATACTTCAATCTAGTCGATGGTGTGATAAAGTTCCTGGAAATGACACTGACAGCATGTCTGTATTTCTTACTAGAGGCATACATTGAACTTGTGAAAGACTTCTCATAGGATAAGATCGATTTCTTTGTGTAACTTCACATTACAATCATCATGTCTTAAGTTTGTATTAATGTGGACTGCAGGACTGCTGTGGTCCAGTTAAAATTGATGTGATCCGATTCCAGCTCTTTATTTACACTTCAGAATTATCACATAAATTTAATTGAGAGGATGTAGTTTTTAAATAAGTTAAATTAATTAGTGTTGTCACTTGAATTCTATTACTCAGGAGAAATAAACTTCACTACAGTATTTTCATATTTTCACTCACAAATTTATTCTAAATAGTTTTTTATATACTGTATATTTAAACAATTTAAAAGAAATCCTGATATTACTTTCAAAATGTATCTCACAACCCTGTAAACGTCCTGGCAGCACCTTCATGTGGCCGAGCCTTTACATAATAGCACTGAGTGGCTGCACAGACATTTGACAACTCATCTTGATCATGACTTGGAGAGAACTGACTGCCCGGACTCGATAAGTAACATGTCTCCTCCCACTTGCTTAAAACCAATCATATTTGAGATTACCTTATATGGGAGTCTACTACTCAACTCCAGCTATGTCTCACCCACCTAACTACACAGTATGTTGTATTTTTTAGATACCCTTTATTTTTATACTTTTTGCCTATTTTGAAGCATTGAGTTTATTTAAAATTACTCTATTTGATTATTAATTAATTATTGATTGATAATATATTTGCTTTAAAAATCAATATTAGTATATCTGTTAGTTTTCTATCTGTTACAGGACTTGCTCCCTGAGCCACGAATAATCTAAGCTCTGACGAAAACATCACAAATAGATAGTCTTATCACATTTACAGCTGAAGAATAGTAGGGCTCATGTACAACACCCATCTCGTCTTAGAATGATCTATCTAATTACCTAAGTACCTGGCAATTCCTGGGGAACAGAACTAGTTCAAGCACTGAAAAACTATCAGAATAATTTATATTCGTAGTAATTTTTAACTGTGTGTCTATTTCCAGCCATGTATGACCAGAGTAAAACTGCAGGTCAGCATGTGCAGAGAGTTCTGCCATTCTTGTGTTCGCTACCTTGAGCCCAAAACAAGTTGTTTCCAAGGTGATGTCAGCTGTCACTACAGCTCGGTCTCTGAAGTTGCCGGGATTATACAATGGCAATTATGTTAGGTTACACATGAGAGAGAGAACCATCTTTAATCTATACATATACAATACATTAAATGTGTATGAATAGCGTTAATACTAATACTAAAATATGAGTTTATAAATATAAACCTAACCTAAAACTAATATTTACATTTTCAATACTTTGATTGCATTTAAACTATTACCTCAATTATTTTCTGGCCTCATCTACCAATTCAATAGAGTAAAGTGCTTTGTTTTTAAGATACTCCTTAAATTTTATTTCAAACTTCTTTTTTTATTTCCTAAGGTAAATAGTTTTAAAATCTTTTCCCCATATAATCAATTTTCATTTCATAAAATGTCAAATTGTGTTTGTCAGTTATGATTTTGTTATGTGTATTATAGTCATACCAAGCTGTTGGCGATTGAGCAGAATTTCTTTTTACAAATTTTATTACTTCTGTTACTACATATAAGTTATACATGGTAGGGATTTTAAGCTCACAGAATAAATGTTTTACTAAATCATGTCTCTTTATATTCAATATAACTCTAATTGCTTTCTTTTGCTTTTTTAGTATTTTATCTAAATTTTGTTTTGATGTTGCACCATATATACTGATCCCATATGCTAGATATTAATAGATAATTGCATAATAAAATTTTCTCAAAGCATTTAAGTTACACAGCTTTGACATACAATGCAGGGCATAAATTCCAGATGAGATTTGTTAAAAACATTCTGAACATGTTTATTCCAAGATAAGTTTTCAATATGGTTAGACCTAGAAATTTTGTTTTCTTGTGCTATAATATCATTGCCTACTATGATAATGGTTCAATTTTATGCCTATTTTGTTTTGTGCAAAATGTTATAAAGTTTGATTTACTTGAATTCAATAATAAATTATGATTATTTAAGAATGTTAAATCCACTAATCACTTTCCCCTCCTTATTCCTCCTTATCATGTTACAATACTGACAAAGGTGAAGATGAAATGAATGACTTAGGTTGATAAAACATCAGAACCAGTTTTCAATCGAAGAATCATATTCGACTGTGTCAGTTTGATTTACAACCTAGAACTGAGCTATGATGAAGAAGAAGAATACAAAACTAAATCCAGTTTAAAAATATGGGCAAAACACCAAGATGTTCACCTTGATTACTTTACAGTAAGGAGTATTTCATTACTGGAATTGAGAAACAGTTAACAATTCAAGTACAGTATATTGTAACAGTGGGAGGTGAAATTCCCTTCTTAAAAGATCTTACCTTGTTGCCTATTGAACTTGTTTTTCATGGTAAAGAGATTGCTATACCTCTGAAGTTGAATAATAGAAAGCCTTTGGTACTAAATGCTGATACAATGTACAATATTACACTGGATTTTGATTGTTCCCATCCTGCTTACAGATTGATTAGTCGTGAGACTTTTGAAGATGTTACACATAGTACTTATTTGTATTGTTGCAGTGACCGAACAATTGAAGTACAACATACTACAGCATTCCATGTTCAGAAAATTGTGTTATGTGAAATAAACTATGCAAATTAATTTGTCTTGTCAGTATGTATATATTTTTTACTGTAATGGTAAATTTCACATGTAGGTAACAGATACAACAAACCTGGTTTTTCGTGATCATAGAGAAATGTGATTCTCTTTATTTAACAATAAATACACCAGATTTTAGTATATTTTTACAAAATATGTGATAATGTGTATTAATCAGATACAATTTTATTTTCAAAGATAATAAGTTCCAATTCTGAAAACGTATTTCTTATTACATTTTTAAGTATTTGTAATATGTATATTAAATTGCTCTTGTTTAGGCTATATCTTCCACGAATAAAATTGTAAATAAATCAGATAAACAATGGAATTCTGGATGGTATGTGAGATGGAGGCTGAAAAACTTTATTTTGTCCTAGTGGGGTGCTGCTGACAACAAAAGATTCCAATTTTTCAGACATTTTTATCAATTTATGGGGGTTAGTTTTAGAGTAGTTTATTGCCATCCTCTTAATTTTATTTTATTTTTTTTTTTTTAATTTCTTCTTTTTAAACAGACAATATCTTATTATTGAATTGTTGTTTACTTTTAATATCCTTAATTTTGTACACCTTTTATATTATAGAAATAATAGTTCAAGTAATTTTTATATTCTGTCATTTTAACCCTTGTACCACCAGGTATATTTTAGTTGAACATGTCAAAACGCTAAGGTGTTTTTGTATAAAATGCAAGCTTTTACTTAAAATATTCTGATTTTTTTATTTTTAACCCTAAACAACCGTGGAGGGGTCTTATATGATTCCAATACCTTTAAATTGCAAAATTGTTCAATAATGTTGCAAGCATATTCTCATTCCGGGTATTATCAGAGTTCATGAACTAGATCAAAAGTCAGGTGTGGTTTGGAAGTGTGTGGTATAGGCTATGTGTTTTTTGGTGTCACATCTGACCACACCATGGTAATGGCATAGGCATTCTTCAGTGTGTGAGTTTATCACTTCTAAGTTCAAGTGGGTTTAGTGTGTTTAGGAATCTATGTTTAATCCTACCATGGCTAAAATGATAAAATTTGACAGTTATTAAACTAATTATAATCTGCTACTTGCACATTTATCTGACAATAATTATTCAAATGTACCTGCAGAGTAAAGTAATTACATACAATACAACCTATGGAACTGAAACTGATTGTATATGAACAAACAGTAGTTAATAACTATTGACACATTTCAGCCTAGCCTAGACCATTAATAACTTGGTTACTGTAGACCATCTCATTGAATATTCTGAACTAGAACATGGTAGCACTACATGTAAACAATTTCGTTTTTAATTGAGAGTAAAATGTTTCTTCTTCAACTTCTCAGTGCTCTTCAGGGAAGAAGAACAAAAGCCAAGTTACAGATATTGGAACTACAATTTATATAGTCGAACTTGTAAACTGTAATGATCCATCAGTAACTTTTTGTTTACATTTTGAAAATAATAACTTCACCCTTTATTTGACAATCAAATGGGTAATGACCCACATTTTTCACCTCTTTTATATTTAATGTAAAAATAGAACACCCTCAAAGTCTAATAATTATTCAGTTTGAGCTAGTACCCAGTTTGCAGAAATATCTGAACGACATATTAAAGCTTCTGTGAGACATGTCCACTTTCTAACTCATTTAGACAGAACTAATAATTATCATATTTCAGCTACAGTTCAATATACTTCAACTTCCCTTCGCAGAAAAAGATTATTCTACTGTACCATCAATTGATCATGTAAGTAACCGACTGCCAGTGAAATGTATTCTTGGCTGCGGTACAAGGGCAATAATAACAAAAACTATATCTCCTTATAAATGGAAATTAGATCTTTCCCTGACGAGTAGTACAATATTAATCTTGGAATAATCAAAAGTCCTTATTCAAATAAGCCTCAAAACGGTACAGAAGCTTATTGCTTGGATAATGAAATGTTGGAAAAATATTTACATCATACAAACGACAAAATTACTAAACTAGCTGGTAGGTACAGAGAAAACTGTGTAAAATGTCAGTATAGAAATGATTTAGCCAGAACTGAATTAGAAGCATTTTTTTGGTCTACATCATTTAGGAGGAGTGTTCAAATACAGTCATGAAGATGTGTGTGTTTTGTTTCCCACTGACGGTGCTGGGAGGGACATTAATTGTAGAGCAACAATGTCAAAAAAATATATTTATATTTCTACTTAATACATTCAAATTTTATGACTGACCAGAGTTAAAAGGAAAATTACTGATTCTGTGGAAGCTATATCTGGCAACAGTTTTATATTCAGTCTAAGTCTAACTAGAGTTGTGGCAAATACACAACAGTTCATAATATAGCACATGAGCTAGTCCCATTTAGGGAAAATTGTACTTACAGAGATTATATGAAAATTAAACCAGGTAAGTTTGGTCGATGTTTATCGTGGTTGATGCTAGTACAAGCTACTTTGTAAATGAGTCTATTTATTGTGGGGTAAAGAGCCAAACCCAGAATAATTATTGTCAAAACCAACACAAACTGTGTTATATCTAGTTCAATTCTGAATATAAACAGAAATGTTATTGGAAATCATTGATATTTCTTGTTGAACTTGTTGATGAGCTACAGAAAATATAACAAGGTAAAACTCGTGCTAGACTTTTGGGTCAGCTTGGGAAGCTTCGCATTTGCCCCCTGGAAACTCACCTTGAAGAGCTCCATAGCATTACTAACGGTTGACTATAGCCTCGTACTGCTCTATTACTGTTGCCAACGGAAATACTGTTTTTAACGATATTGTTTCAGCTTATACATGTTTCTTTCGTTACAATTTGCAAGTAGACAGGCTGAAAAGGAATGAGGGTTGTTTTTCAAAACAAGTAAATTCTGTCTATAAACATCTTTGGACAAGTCTCCTATACTACTTTGCTATGGATGTATTCTATTCAAGTTTCTAAGCATCTAAGGTACATGAATTTTGCGTGATGCTCTAAAGACATATACCTAGATTTATATCTACCTAGATATAAATATGCCCTTCAATTTTATAACAAAAAGAAGTAGTACTTTTTTCTTCATTTTCAACATGGCAACAGTCATTTCTGAAAACTGATGAATCCATAACATTTGGGACCAATTATGATTAATTGAATACAAATTAAACGATCTAATCAATGTTGCGATAATGAACTCCCATACAAAGACAGCGCTGTTGCACAGCAAGAATTAAATGTTACGTTTTTTCTTTAAATTATTCACATAGCCAGCTGCATATAAACATGTGATTGACTGATTGTTGCTAAGTTCCTATTTTAACCAAATCGTCATGTGTGGCACTTGAGACTGTTCGGGCAGAAAAAATATGTTAGAATGCCGGGAATTGGAGGTGATGATACTTAACAATAGGTTAATATTTTTAACAACCAGTTACTTTTGTAATAAAGCAGGTAATTCTGAGTAAACTTCCCATGAAATAAGTGAACTATAGTCTCTCTTGTGTAAGTGCACTTTTAGAAAAATTAATACAAAATTCAATAATATTCAACATAGTTCATTGAAACAATACTGTACCATTAATGTTTAGTGGATAATTCTAGTCAGCTCCATCAGTTATCTCAGATTATATAAACATGAACTGTGCTGTTACCATCATTGTGTATAACCATTGTATAGCTTTCCATCTTTTTTCAGAGATGCTCCATTCCCTCTTCTTTCACATATTTCTTCCCTCTCTAAAGGCCACTTCAATGAGAAGTTTTTGGCTTGCCGTAAAGTGGTGCGATTATAGCAGTTCAATCGCCAACCCATGTTATCTTTAGTTGTTAGGATAAAGAACATTAGAAGAAAATAAACCAGATTTGCCTAAAGCTAATTTAGTTCTCAGTAACAACCTAGTGGGAATTGGGACATCCAAGCGTTCAAAGAAGGGGCTATAACCGCTGTTAATCATTCCAGCCTCATTGAGTATGTCTCCAGATATTTCGAGACCATCTAAATTTCCTCAGTGGTATCCAGGTGGGTTGTGACACTTTGAATTGTTAGAGAGGACATGAATTGACACCTTTACTAAGCGAGGAGGCCAGATAATGCCATGCACTATCAAATATTGCTCCTAAGATACTTGGTAGTTTCCTACCCCCAGGACCTCTGCATTCTTGATGCTAAGTCACCCCCTTGACATCATCCTGGGTTGGAGAATGACTACCAATAGAGCGATGTAACCATTTTCAATGCCGATATTGGGATAGTATACAGTAGGTAGAGTTGCTTACCAAATTTCAACCCTCCAGATCAACTAGTTCTAAACATATCATGCGTAGAGAACAAATTGAATTCCATCACCAACTAGAAGCTTCGATAAATGCTTAATGAACAATGTTGAAATCAAGTTCATTTGGATCTGCAAAACATTGCATGTGAAAAGAAAATGCAGTACTCAGTGTCCAATCTATTGGTTGCCTAGTGACAGAAGGTATTCCTTCTATGTAGGATCAAATTCAAAACATCTTTATTCATACTGCACATTTCATATGATGAATAGTGACATAATACATTTATATCACACAGTTTTTAGAGATATAAGTCAAAACTATTAATAATTTAATTTTATAAATGAATATTAATGAGCTTAATTTATATTTCACTAAATTTGCCATTATCATATAACTGTCTTGTCATTTTGGTGGGGTGCGCCCATACATTATGAGACTTGAAGCAGAGTTCGCCATCTTGGATCGGTATAGGAAGCCAGAACACCCCAAAAGTTACACTGAAATCTCATTACGCGTTTTTCAATTACACTTTTGTTTAAAATACATAACACTTATCGATCACTTTGATTTTTCACTTAATGAACAGGGATTAGTTTAGGGTAATAATACATTCTTTATTGCCACAAGTAAATTGAACCATGTACATTGCATAGCAAACATCAAAAACAAAATAAATTACTGTATACATGAATTTGTACCGTCAAACTTTAATAAGACAATGGCATTTGTAAAAAACATAACTAGTTCTATTGTAAAAGTCAACAAATTAAAATAATGAGCCAAGGGCAAGGCTTACACAGCTAACTGCGTGACTGGTAATTCATGAACTCGTCCACGGAGTAAAAACATTCCCGGATCATGAAGTTCCTAAGGTGAACCTAAATATTTTTCATTTTTAATACTTTCAGGGAATTTGTTTAGAAATTGACACCCATTTTCGAGGGCAAGTTTTCTGCTACCCTGGTCCTACTACGTTTGCCCTGTACAAATTACTTCTCCTTGTGTTGTAGCCATGCACATCTCTGGCTTGTGTGGGTGAACACTTAAATTTACAAAAAAGATTATTTCTGTAATGTACAAACAGGCCAGAGAGTCAGCAGGTTTAACTTCCTGAAAGCGTTTCTACAATACTCAAAATTTCAGTCTGCCCATGATCCTAAACCGCTTTTTTGTCTTAACATTCTCATGAAATATTTTTTCATGCAGGAGCCCCACAGGATGATTCCATAAGTTAAATGAGGATAAGTTAAGCCAAAGTATGACATTCTTCGGGCAACATTTTGACAATACTCTCAACGTGTATGTTCCGGTAGACACCTTACTGTAAATGTGATCAATGAGGGGGCTCCATGTAAGACCTTGGAAGAGATAGACACCTAAAAGCTTGGTGTATTCTACATCTTCCAGAGTTGTATGGTAAACCATGCCAATTGGCCTATTTTCTGAAGGCATCAATCTTCTTGAAAAGTTGTTAAAACAGGACTTTTGAGCATTACTTCTGAGGCGCTTTGCTCAAAGTACTGAATACTTGAATTCAGATTAATGAAAGTGTTGATTTAGAGATCATGAGGTAATTTAGCACTGCAGCAAAGAGTGGTATTCGCCGCATACTGTAACACTTTGCCAGAAGTTACTACAAATTTCAAGTTGTTGACATAGACAAGACAAGGCAGGGCTCAATATCGATACCTGTGGGACACCATACCTTAGCTGTGTTTGTTTTTACAAGTAGTTAGACACCTGTACTTGCTACTTTCTGTTGTTCAAATAGGACTTATAAATAACCACAAACGGGGTACCTATACAAAGATCACCGTAGTTGAATAGCTTACCCAGCAGGAATTCGTGGTCCACAAAATTGAAGGCCTTAAATAAATCTAGGAAGATGCTAACAGTTAAGTTCGGCATCTCCAAGGTCTGAACTATCCAGCTGACTAGACGGTTTACTGCATCAGCCTTGCCTTGTATGAACCCTTACTGGTCACTAAAGTTATGTTTTCTAAAGAACGAAGCCTGAACAGGAAAGGCTTTTCAAATATTATACTGAAAGCAGGCTATACAGATATAGGAAGGTATTTTTTAGCGTCAAGGGGGTCTCCTTTTTTGAAAACTTGGGTTACCTTTGCTTTCTTTGAAGAATTCGTAAAAGTACCCTCTTTGAACGAGGCATTTATAAGAATGGTTAATGGATTTATTAAATGTTGATAGCACTGTTTAAGCCATGCAGACACGCCATTGACATCAGTGGATCTCTTACAGGCCACCTGACGTAGAGTCAAAGTTACCTCCTCCTCAGTCACCGACAGTAGCACCAACGATGCTAAAGAACCACTAATAAACTGAAGAACAGTTCCGCTTCGGGCAGAAACATACGATTCAGCAACCGTAGATAAAACTTTGTTTTCCAGCCACATCCGGAGACTAGTTATATTCAATCCCATCAACATTGAGACGTATCAGTTTTTGAAACCTTTCGTTTTTCAGGCTGTAAATAACATTCCAAGCGGTTTTTTTTGTATATTCTTGCTCTCTCTTTTGTTACATTGTGGTACTTTGCAGCTCTAATAACTCTCCGGTATATTCTTTTATAGTGTAAAAATAATCTTTCTGTTCCTCGTCTTCCGATAATTTACTTTCTTTGTAAAATTATTTTCATTTTTTCTGGAAATCAATTCTCCTTCAGTTGCTCAATAATTCTTTTTCCGTTCATGTTTTTTTTTATTGTTTAAGGGGCAACATGAGTTAATGTAACACATGAAAGTGTGTTCAAAACGGTCAAATTTGTCTTCAGTACTATTTGAAGAGTTTAGAAAAGTCCAATCAACATGTTTTAGGCATCTTATTCAGCGTCTCAACTGCTGACGGGTAAGCATACCTTCCCCCTGAGGTAGATGGACACGTTGGATTAGGTTGACGCCCGCTGACAGTGATCACTTGAGCATCGGTAGAACCACCGAGACAGCCACGACAGGGAGGTCAGAAATCACACGTTATCAATGGCAATAATTATTGATGAAGTTGCTGTCACTTGAATAGGCGAGTTCACGGGCCACTTAAGATTGAAAGTCCCAAACAAATCAAGGAGTGATTGTCTGGGGACTAGCTGCATCGAGAACATTGATATTAAAGTCAACACTTATTATAAATGCGATACTATCATTTTGTAGTATAATAATAAGGTCTTCAAATTTGGAAAATAACAGATTGGTTCAGACAAAATGTAGTTAATTTCTGTATTCTTTAGTACATTTGTTTTACAAACTGTAGCAAAATTTATTATCAGTTTATATTTTATTTTATAAAAGTAGAATAATGAAGAAGAAAGTATGACATTTAAATAATGTAAATATAAACAACTATACAATTGTAAATAAGACCTATTTTTAATCATTTATTAACAGATTGTGTTTCCAATTATATATTAGGTACCATGGCTAGCGCTCCTTTCGGGGTAGTACTCAACTAGTACACATGCTGAAGAAGAAGATATATGAATCATGGCTCCGGCCACCATATGAGTTAACCTGGCCTGTACAACCTTGCAACTCTGCTGAGTCTGAGTGCCGACAGTCTCAGGCAGAAGTCCACCTCTTCATTCGTGGAGTTGTTGGGCGGTCTTTTAGACAGTCGTCAATTGGTCTGCCAAAATAGTTGGTGCTTCTGCCTTTTTCCTATTTGTATTGTACCAAATAACTGGAGTCCGATTAGCGTAGTTGTTCCTGCTGTTAGTTTTAGTGATACGGAGTGTTATGGTAGTTGTATGCGGAAATTAGATTCGCGGTCAGTGAATAAGTGAGGTGAATTGTATTGTGGAATAATTTTATTCTTGTAATATTTATGGTTAGTTCTGTGATTCAAATATGTTTCGCCCTAAATATTGTATTTTAATTTTATTTACCAAATAAATGGTAACATTAGGGCTGTTTTTTATTAAATAGGTAAGAATATTATTAAACTGCAATATTATTATCATCAGTGCAATTTATAATAGTGCCAAAACCACCTGTTATTCATCCATTGTTTTTGTGCTGTAATCTGTAAAATATTTAACCTCTAAAGTGAGCAAAGTGTACATCAATATTGTGTTGAATAGTGTTGTGATAGCCAATCGGGTGCAGTATGAATTTATATGCTTCGCTTTGCAGTTTAAAACTATAGGTAAGTAATAGAAGTACTGTATAGAAAGTAATAATAAGAATATAGTACCTATTGGCCCAACCTCTAGGTTATATTGACAGAAAGACTGGTAAATATTTCTAAGCTTCAACAGATTTCATATGTTTGTGATTCTTTTAGTGGAAAGTAGGCTACTTAAAAATTTTTAAGTATATATTAAATAAAAAAGTGAGAAAAGACCTACCTAGATTAATTGAACAGCTCAGAGTAAATCTCTCAATGTTGGAATTCAGTTAATCTTCCTACTTTAGACTTAAAATCTACTAATATTTTAATTTAAAACCTATTGAAAAAAATATGATAATAACATTAAAGAAATGTTATATTGGTATCAATTTACAAAATCGTGACCATGGAAAGGTATGTTCATTTTTTTTTCCTGAAAACTACAATTTTTCCTGAAAACAATAGTGAAGAAAAAATTCGTCGGCAACGAAAATCAAAGGAGTTACGATTTTTTTAAATCCTCTGAAAACTCTGTTTTTGACAGTACCTCTGGCAATTTTACTGAAATGATGACGTTAATCCTGTCAACGATGCCTGCCCGCTGCGCAGTGCTGCGCACTGCTTGCTCTTTTAGAAAAAAAATTAACTCGAGCTTGCAAAAGTCGAATCCCAGATCACGTGATGCCCCTGATCCTTGACCCTCCAAGTGTTGTTCGACAAAATTTTGTCGGTTATTTTCCATCTTTAATGCAATAATGCCCGAAAGGCATCAATATAATACAATGATATACTTTCCCCCCAGTTTATATGCACCTGTGATAATAACACTTGGCTATAAATGCCCAACCCATGAAAAAAGTCCATTTTTCATGGTCACGGTATTGTAAATAAATACCGTTATATTGTTCTTGAAATTAAAAACTTATATAATCTAACCATTTGACTGTCTACCCAAGGGCCTATTTCTCTACTTGAGGGCTAAACAACTTACCTAGTCGAGGGTTACCGCTCTATCCAAGTGGTAAACGCTGTATTGAAGAACTTCCGATAATTATTTACTTTAGCCACTTCACACTATTTGTCAAAATATTAACTTAAAATAAGAAAATAAATGTATAGGATATTAGTAAAATAGATATGAAAGGTAGGAAAACCTAAATAACAACAGAAATTACAACAGAGCCAATGCCAGATGAGAATGAAGTTTGGGTTTGGCTGGGAAGTACAGTGTGAAGTGGCTAAAGTAAGTGCAACTATTTTTACTTCTTTATTATTTTTATTTATATAAGTTAAGTTTTTACTTTTCGTTATATTTGTTATTTTTAGTTTCATTCTATTTGATTTTAATTAGGCTATGTTATTGTTAACATATACTGGTGGCACTGATGGTCAGGGGCATTTCGGTTTAACCTTTTAGCGGAAAGGGCCATTCACATGATCTGAGCTGGAATTTAGGTACTACTCGAGGATGTATTTCTTTATTTCTACTCTTCGGCGCCCCCCCCCCCCCGCACTGCTGGCCAGGGGCATTTCAGTATAGCCTTTCTCACGTGATCTGAGATGCAATCAGCGTGTTATTCTCCTCCACCCATTAACCCCGATTCCACCGGTCCTCTAGATTGTTGGACTATTCGAGATAAAACCTAAAATTTCTAAGCTGAAAGTTCAATCATCAGGAGTGTTTCTGTTGTTATTTATGGTATTATTTCAGCTTTTCTACCTTTTTTGTACTAGTATCTATTGTATTAGTATCCTATTGTACTAGTATCCTATACATTTATTTTCTTATTTTAAGTTGAAATTATGGCAAAAAGTGTGAAGTGGCTAATAATTACTGAACTTCCTGCCCTACCAGAGGGCTAAACCTCTTACCCATTAGGTATCGTCGTCCTTTACAGGGAACATATTGGGCAGATTACGATTAGGGGACCCAGTTTTTACATCGCTTATTACAATTATCAATACTTTATATATTGAATAACAGAACATCAATCGATGTCAACATATAAAAAAACTAATTTAAATTCACAACTTTCTAATTATTGTACTGTAATAGAAATAGTTTAAACGATTACATAATGTCATACTACATAATAAAAAAACTATAACCATTAGCCTAATCAAACAAAACATTAAAACAGGTGGCATGAAAAATGGCATCTAGGTAAATAATAAAGAAAACATAAACATCTTGAAACTGAGAAAGAAACAGTAAATTATCTTTTAGTGTTATTTTCCATTGTTTTCTACATGTAACTATCTTTTTTCATTTAAAATAAGTTACTTATTGAAAAAGTTGTGTTTAGAATATATGAAAGTGCACAGTTGGTGCAGATAATTTTAGTTATTGTTCAAATTGATTAATATTGGTTGAATATATCTATGGGTATAATAAATATTGTTTGATCATTTTGATTAAAAACACTGGGTCCACTTATCGTACTCTACCCAATATAGACTCTTTTATTTAAGCTTTTTGGGCCTTTCCTCACTTTAATGTAATTAGTACTGCTATCCTGGCTCGTTAAGCGCTACCATTTTGATAAATAATAAATAATCTGAAGTGGGTCTTGTAAGTTAGTAGCCTACTGCAATAATTAATAACGTTATAAAATAAATAAATAAACTAAATAAAGAAGCCTAAAAAATAGAGAAAAACCATTTCCCTCTAAAGGGAGAAAATCCCTCTTGGGAAGAGTGTTCGACTTTAGGGTAGGCCTAGGGCTGTATTCCTCATGTAAACAGTTAGGAAGCGCTAACAAACCATAGACTATATTAACTTATATAGAAATTATTAACAATAGAGGAAGGAATAACAGTCAGCAATCACACGAACAAAGAGCATGGAATTATTTGAGAGGGTAAAATATGTCGTACCAACTGCATTTGAGGGTGATTTAGAAGTTTTTCCACACTTTTTCCTGTGTTTCTGCATTTTGGCCGCATGCAGTTTCTACACTGATGGTAAAATTTATTCATTGTTTTTCCTTTGTTATTTCAGTCTTGTGTTCTGTTGTGCAACATCTCTGAGCATTTCGGTGTTGTATCTCCTGATTGGCTAGATTTAGGTGTGTACTTAAACGTTCATTCTCTTTTTTCTTACTATTAAATTAAATTTTTATGCATATTATTTCATATAAAAGTTAGTGTTCAGTGTACTTAAATTAAACTACTGTCAAAATTGAAACTTAGATTTTATTTTGCTTTGTAGAATAATATAATTGAGTTTGTAATATTTTTAATTCTCAAACATTAGTGATCAGTCTTTCGGAAATTTCATATTTCTCTGATCGGTGTTATATGGATTGATGTTTTTTTTTTCGTCACTTTCAGTGCAAGGCAGTGTAACCGAAGACAGCACTCATGGCCGGAGGCTTTACCGTTTTACCGTCAAACCATTCAGCTACTGATTCCTTTTACGATGCTCTTTAAAAAAATGTTCGGAGTTACCCTCCTCATGTGTTGATGGCGGACCTTCTGTTTGCTAGATATACAGTGCTAAGATATTCAAAAGCTGAGTTTAAAAATAAAGCATAATTTATGTAAATACAGTTTGACAGTTTAGTCTGGAAAATTAATATTATAAATAGGATCTAGACTAGCCTAATTAAAAACTTGTAGGCCTAATAAAATTGTCTGGTGACATGGAATGAAAATAATACATTTTACCCTATATTAAAATAAGGAAACTTTGGTATTATCTGGAGGCCACTATTTTAGGAAGTTTTTTTACTGGGACCAAAATTATTACATTATTAGAAAGAACAGACTTTATTAGACTTACTGTAAAAATTACATACCATTTTGACTATTGGTTCTTGTTTTCTGCCTCTCAAAAGATAGTGAATCGGCGAGAAAGACTACTCTGTCCGTATCTCCTTTTTCTTATTAGGCTATACAAGTAGGTAAATACATAAGTACATATTACGAGCGCTCACATGTTCTGAGCTTGAAATTAGGTACTACTTTGGGGATTTTTCTATTTTCACCAGTAGCCCACCCTAATGGCGAGGGGCGTTGCCGGTTGGTACTTTCCTGGCCTTAGATCAAGCGCCAGATCGTCCAAAAGAACATCCCTCGAAGTAGTACCCAAATTCAAGCTCAGATCATGGTGAGCGCTTGTAAAGGTTATCTTTAACTTTAGTACTACTAGTAACATATTTATGATAACCTAATCCTAATATATATAGCCTAATAGTAAATATTAGATAGGGAGAGTGGCCTCCTTATCGCCAAAATCGCTTTTGTTTTGTGAGGCAGAAAACAAAAACTGATCGTTATAATGTTATGTAATTTTTTGGTCTCCAGTAAGGAATTTTCACAAAATAGTGGCCTCTGGATAATACCAAAGTACAAAATGTAGTTTTAGGTTACTGTTAAAAGGTTAAATAAATAAAATCAATACAACCTATCTCATACCAATACCATTACTATTATCGTCTGTTGCCAGATAGACTTTGCCAAATGTAATGAATTACAAAACATTAAAAAAGAACATATAACCAGAACTCTGTTACTATTAAAGAGAAAACACCAATGATCACAACAAACGGTCTTCCAAGTCGATAACAGCCATCTGAAGTGTACTCATGTTTTGTAGTTACAGAATCTATTTAAAGATAATTAATTATATGTTTGAAACTTGGTGTTTGAATTGGTGAATATTTGGGTAAATTGTTCAATATCATTATGGTTGTTACTGAAAATTTCTTCTTTGTGAACAAAAACGTACACAGAAAGAATATCAATATTACTAGTGGTTGTTATTGCAGTGTTCTATGTAACCATGGATATGATTATCCTGACTGTTCTTTGTTCCCAGCACCCTATCGACACCAACAAAATGGCTCCACAGTATATGGAATGAGACTATGGAAGCTCGAATGCATATTTAGTCACTAGATAGCTTATCCATTAAGCCTGTCAGATCTCTTGACAATTAACCTGACCTATAGATTTGAAATTTTGCATAAAGCTTCATTTCTATTTAAGCAACGATCATGGCGCATGTCATTCCACGGGATTTGATTGAGCATTTAGTGAACATATGTAGCCTACATTACTTTGATAGACGTAATATATTTAAATTTGCAACTGCCCTGCAAAAGATACACGCCCTTGTTAATAAACAGGAATGTAAAACATTGATATTTAATACAGTCCAATAAGTTAATTACGAAGAGATGTTCGATGATGAGGAATAGACGTTCCGATGATTGCAGCTAGTTCGTTGGTGGGTGGAGGGTGGGGGTTCGGTTATCTGGCTGATAGATAAGTGAGGTCAGATACAGACAGACATAGGAGAGTAAATAACCGGCGCCGTCGTTCCCGCAACGACTGCACAGAGACAGACACCGGCAAGGATAACAAGGATCGAGTCAGGATAATCACTCGGTGGATACACAACACACTCAGTTTTCTGTGTGTTGATGTCTCGCGACTTCGAGAATCCTCTGTGAAATCGTGTTCGGCTTTACCCGTATTTTTCATCTAGTGCTGACACTAGCCGACAGTACTGATACGATCTTGAGTTTTGCCCCATCAGAACAACGTTAAATCTTGAACCGTTATTGCCCCTGCTTCTTTAAGATTTGTGCAGTTTTATTTATAATAGGAGTTATAATTTGGCACGTTGAGATATTTTGTTGAATAATGTCTTGAAAAGTAAGAAGAGATTTTGATACGTACAAACATATCTTCAAAATAAAATCTTATACAAGTACTGAAAAAATAAATGAAGAATATGTTCTAATATCCATCGTAGTTGTTAACGAGAACATTTCAAAATGGCCGCCAGCCAGTTGTGTTTCTTGGAAGGACTTCTTTTATTCCTAACGTGAAAAGAAAATAAATATTTGAAAATTAAAACCACTGTCTGACTTTCTAAAACACATTTTTTTATTGGTCCAACAAACAAAAATCAAACTACTTTCAACCGTCTATTAAAACAAGTAACGTATATTACATGTCTATGTTGCGTTTATTTGATTACTTTTTACATTTTATAATATTTGTGATATCCAAATCTTGATGTACTGATTTAAAAGTTTTATTTAATTTATATTTCCCACTTACTTTCTGGTTTTTACGCTTCTATGTATATGTAAGGTATAGGCTCAAAATACTTGACTGACTAAACAGCGATATCTAGAATGTTTTCACTGTTGGTCGAGAGGGACCGTTCAGTTGTCAGTTCATGAACATATTCCTTAGAATGCATTTAATGTACGTAACGCACAATAACCCACTTCTGATATTTCCTACATTCAAACATGACAAAAATATTCGTATAGAAATTCTTCATGAATATTTGAGGTAGTATGGACATCCATCCTCCTTACTTAGTAAGGACTCGTCCTCGTAACTAGCGGTCAGGGATAGATTGCATGATGAACCCTATGTACAGACTACTGGGAGGTCCTAATTAAGATCACCCATCACCATTTGAGGTTACATACGTCTTTGTTCGATGTCTTTGAAATTGCATAAATGTACTCAAAAAATAATTCATTGTCAATGATTTGCGTATGGCTTCACTACGTTTGGACAACCTCACGTAGGTCCGTGAAGTTAGCATCGCCCAGAAAGCACTAATGGTCTAGCGCTATGGGAAAAAACTGGGGGCGGGGCTAACTTCACTACTATTTTCTTATTGGTACCAACGATTAGTGCTTCGTCAGTGCTAATTAGTTATTTAATCCCCACCGTTAGTGCTTATTGGATCAGTAAAGTTAACACTGTTTAGAAAGTAATTCAAACTAAGACATTTAGATACCGAATTATTTAAATGATGTACTTAAATCAATGACAACTAATGTTTAATTTCCATTCTTAATCACAATAGTTATTATACTATACAGTTTAAAAATATATATATAGTGCTTCGTCAGTGCTAATTAGTTATTTAATCCCACCGTTAGTGCTTATTGGATCAGTAAAGTTAACACTGTTTAGAAAGTAATTCAAACTAAGACATTTAGATACCGAATTATTTAAATGATGTACTTAAATCAATGACAACTAATGTTAATTACATTTGATTTTGAGTTTCTTTTAACGATTTTGACATTTGATCATGCAGATAACTATCTTAATACAATAGTTATTATACTATACAGTTTAAAAATATATTATACATATAGATAGTTATCTGCAAAAACGTATTTGATCAAATGTCAAAATCGTTAAAAGAAACTCAAAATCAAATGTTTTGTACAAGCATTGAAGCAATTTCGTGAAGTTAATCACGCCCACAGTTTTTTTTCCCGATAGCCCTTGGACAGATGAGCACTACCCATGGGGATTGAAGAACTAATGAGCACTAACGAGGCACTAACCGCTGGTACTGGTACCATTATGGAAGTAGTGCCTCATCGGTAAGTAGTGGACGAGGCTTACTTCCGTGAAGTTTCTTGCCTGAAGCTCAGTTGTGAGCCCCCAAAGTTCGTTGTCATGCAGCCCTGTTTCGCCGATCTTGATTCGTGCGAATTGTTTCGTGTTCGATACAAATGAGGGCAAACCCTCAAACCATTCTAATAGCCAATAATCAATGTACCGTTTCGTGTCAAGAACATCGCATGGCGCTAAATTGCAACATATAAATGTATCTGTGGGTCTACATTTCTCTTATACTGGCTCCGGGGAAACATAATGTTTCACTTACTCATTTGGACAATCTGTTTGAGTGTGACGTTGCTGGTTATTGTCCCTATGATATTCACAAGCCGTTATAAAATTTCAATGTTACCGTAATTCTCAAATTCTAAACAATTGTGTGAAGACATACAAAGCCCATTTTAGTGGTCTTTACTAATGTTTTATTCAATTAGAAGCAGAACCTAATGAGTTTAGAGGAAAAGGCAGTAATATAACAAAACGCCCAACCATATATCCGGAGAAGAGTAATGTTGCCTTCCTGCACCAAATACAATTCTATTTGTCAGGACCCGCACTGTTGTACACAGAGGTCACTGAAATCGAAGCATCGAAACGTGTATTGATGGCTTTTATCAAGCTTTTGGAAGTGTAGTGTCACGTTACATTCCGCTGCTTCGAATCATGGGTTCCACATGGCGAATGATATTTTAATGCTGTATCCCCGTACGGGATTTTCATGGAGATGACCTCTAAGAAAAGAAGTCATGAAGCTTGTGTAGTCTCTTAGGATTGGAGTATCAGTACCAGTAACAAAGTTCCTAATAATGTTTTAAATTTTGTTTTAAATAATGAAGATAGTCTATGTGTTTTAATAATTATTTCTGCTCAAGTCAATAGCCACAACTATTGCACCTGTACAGTGTATAGAAATCTGACCTTACTTTGTGTAGTTCAAGATTTCTTCAATTTATCTTAGTATATTTGAGGAATAGTTCATTTTTATTTTACTACGATACCTGCCTTATTTTATGTACTGTTTTATAAAGTTACTAGTTGTTTAACGTTGACGCTAAAAACTTGTAGGAGTATATTTTTATTAATGGATTTTAAATTACATTTTGTTTTCTTATTTAACGAAAGTTTTAATGTTTTGTTATTTTTAGACATAACCTTGCTCTATATTTTGTTTCAAAGTTAGAATTTTCTTACTAAGAATCTATATTTACGTGTTGTGTGTCTCGAAGATTGAGTCCTTAATTTTTTTTGTACCTACGTGACTAAATATTGAAGGCCGAAGGGACATGAACTACAAAACCAGCCATATACAAGTTGTGTCAGGTTATTTGTCGAGTTGTGCGCGTTTTCCTGTATGTAGAAGACACCTGCACGATGACTTGGCGTGGGAATTGGTTATCTGAAAGAGTTTGATGTCCCAGGCAGACAAATTTCCTCTCACCCCTGTCCACCCGTATTTACAACTTTCTCCATGGCGTTACATTCGTGTTTACGATACCAAATACCAGCACGTTCTCCTGTATGTAGACGATTCGTTGTGCACGATCACTTGGCGTGGGACAATCGTTTGTAGGAAGAAAGAACACTCGTAATTTTTATATTAATCGTCTATCATTAACTGACGATTTTTAGTCTGACACGGCACTACCACTTTTTTAGTTGGTATTCTCCTCCACCGAGAGAACAACAACCACGAGCTTAACTTGGGTCGCGAAACTATCGAGTACCGAGTACGGCCGGAGGTTGACAGATGTTTGGGTGGAAACTGGCCGGACCAGCCAGGGCTGTGTGTTGACTGAGGTAAATAAATCACCCTGCGGGGTGCTGTCTGGTGTCTGTATGGAGGGTCAGGAGGGGGCCTACCCTCGACAGTTACCTAAAACCTTCCGGCCGCCAGTTATATTTTTATTTATCGTCATGTCTGCCTCCCTTTGAAACTTCCCGCAACAACAAGTTTGGAAATGAAAATATTGATAACTTTTTATACATCGAACTAAGCTAATACCATTCTAAAAATCCATACTGAGCCTTGTAGCTAACGCATCTCTCATGAGTATCTCTATCTATCTATGAATTACAAGTTTTTTCTTGATTTTTGTACGGCATTTTATGGTACCCGTATCTAAAAATATTATTTTATATACTTATGTGTTATGAATACAATATCTTTAAACACTCTAGATGTACTTTTAGTGGATTTGAAATACACCCAAAAATAGGGCTCTGTTCTATGGGCTTTCAAAATTCGAATGTTAATCGTGTTGACAGCATGTTCGTTCACTTTAAAACTAATGACACTTGTATTCTCAGGCAGTGTTGTAGTTACAATAATTACTTGAGTTCATTGTTTGTTAAACAATTAAGATTCATTTATATTATTACAATATTTTAAAATCATGCTTATAAGAAGTATTTTTGAATACTGCGCTATCATTCAGTTTCATAAAATATTCAGTGTATTCTTTTCAATCCTAGCATAATCCATCTCCATAAATAATCTGATATTAGTTTATTAATGGACCAAACCCTACTAAGTAAATTGCTTCTTAGTAAATTTTTAGTGAAAAATTTGTTTACATATATTGCAGTTTTCTAGATATTTTTATAATAACTAATGATTTAAAACATAATATAAGTGTTTTCAGCTGAAACGTCTCTACAAAATGGACTGTTATGGTTTCATCATTGAAAGATAGCTTTTGTTATGGTTTACCAGCTTGCACGTTAATGCAATTTGTTTTGTATTTTAGTAAAATGTATCCATGATTTTACTCAAAAACTTGCTAGGATTGCAATTGTGGCACTTCTGTGAGTAGTTTTTAAATGTACAATTAGTTGAACTAACTATGCATGCGAACTTCTTATAATTATTGCAACACGTTATGTGTAACATATCAAGAGAGACAAGGAGAAAAATTCGAACTATCAAAAAATTTGAACTAATAATGTTCGAATTATCAAAGTTCAACTGTAATTGGTACCATCTTTGAATTAACTGCACAAACATGTGCTCAAAAGTATCTCGTAGGTACTTGTAGAATATTTGTGTTATGTTTTATGGTAATTTTGATTGATGAGTGAACAAAATTAAGGAATTTTATCAAATAGATAATGTATTTAGCGACACAATGTATTTTAGGAAGCTTCTTACTTTCAATAACTATTTATGTTTAATAATACATGTACGTAACAGATTGTGAGTACAGTATAAAAACTGTCAAGCAATTCGTTACAGTACTGTACAATTACTATATAGACATGTTGTAATAAATTATTGTTCAGGAAGTTCTTAAAACCAGTAATACGAATTTCTTGCGGAATTCTACATTTGATGCTTTATATTTAATAATAGTGACTCGACTAAGTCTTGTCACATCTTGCGTAAATTCTTCTCTAAAATGGATGAAATGTAACACCTTATAATCAGTGTTCTCGATAATTACAGACATACTACAAACTTTTAGTGGCGACATCACGAGAATGTGGGGGAACAGGAATCTCGACAACACTACGGTGTACAAGAACGACAAGTTGTCGCGTCAGAGGTATAAAAAGCCAACACTTTTCTTTCGTCCAATAATAACATTATTAAGTGTTTTTGGACGGAAGACGTAACTATAAGTCCGTCAAGGAGGAATTACCGAGATGATTTATCAGTCTCGCGCACGCACGCGAGCGCACCGTCACACACGTTCTACAACAGTCAGTGCTTTGCGCATAAACTATGGTTGCCACGGAAATGAGTGACGTTTCCTTAACACATGAGTATCTGTTTGAATGAGGAAATAATGGTCTACTTCAAAAATTGTATTAGCTTCTTTTACTTGTAGTTTCTTTCACTCGGTGAAACATAAGGTGTACTTTTGCTATAAAGAAATGTTAGCAAAAATGCATATGATTATTTCCAGCATTTACTATTCAACTTAAATATTAGCATTTTGTGTCTATTCAGAATCTACTGTATAGTACAAGATCGTAATTTTAAAACGGAATTAGACAGGTGCTCAGTTAATGAACGGAGAATGAGTGCAATAATTGTTGTCTTTCGGCATCATAGTTGAGAAAGGTGAAATGCTATTTTTTTTTCATTTTTGATTTAATTTGGTTACACCAATCAAATTATATTAGTAGACCTACTGTTTAAAAAGTTAAATGTTATTTATTTTGCACAATATACAAATTGTTTATTTCTACCCGCACAGTCCCTCAAAACACGAATCCGTAAAGCTTATTTACCTATTTAAAAGTTTTAACCTGCGATATTTCTTTAAATGGTATAAAATAGAATTTCTAGGTTCTTTATAGTGTATAATTCATGTTTCGCTTTAATTATCATTCGAAAAGTTGAAAGACTTTTAAGAAGAGTTTTACTATATTTTATTCTAGCTACTTACATTTATGCTAATTATGACATTTGAATAACATTCAGGTTGTGTATGAATAAGGGAAGATATTTTATCGTGGTTATGATGTTCCATTTTTGAGAATATTTGGTTTTAAAGTAGAAGTCTCTGCGTTTGGGACCATTTTTGAAATGATGGTAAGAACTCCCCAGGAAGGAACATGGATTGTCAAGGATGGCTCTGCAGTTACGACTACCGTGTAGTTGACATTTCATATACTAGTAAGGAAATACGTAAAGCCCTCCGAGTAGGCCAATTGGATAGCGTATCTAAATTGTTTTAACTAATGTTTTAAACTTAAAAGGGTTTCAGTTATGAAAGCGACATTTTAATAAACATCTGTTTTTTTGACGTCTTGTGTACATCCTACAAGTGATTCAGATAATACTTCTTGCGCATCTGTGTTACAGAATTAAACTAAATGTAAACCAACCGTATAATCAGCTATCGATATTGTAATGCTTTCTATTTATAAGACAATGGTCCAAAATGTTCATATAAACTGTTCAAATAAGACAGAGTACACAGGAATCGCAGTGTTGAAATCGGAACATACGTATCAACACCAAGACTTGTCTGATACTCATCCTACTCGTGTATCATAGATATGAGAGACACGAAGGTTGTGGGCAATCGTTATAGAATGGGTGGCACAATCGATCCAATGCTAACGGCTAGTCACTGTTTACTTATTCACAGAACAATCCGAACTTGCGTTGTCTGCGCGCTGCGTATTTTATACTCAATTGGAATCTTTGAACATGTCGATGGTATATCGACAGACCTGACGGTTATGGACACGGTTGCGGTAATCGATATAGAATGGGTGGCACAATCGATCCAATGCTAACGGCTAGTCACTGTTTACTTATTCACAGAACAATCCGAACTTGCGTTGTCTGCGCGCTGCGTATTTTATACTCAATTGGAATCTTTGAATATCGATGGTATATCGACAGACCTGACGGTTATGAACGCGGTTGCGGACAACACTAACCGCTTTATATAGACCGAATAACCGCAAAGAACCACAGACCTGATGGTTCGGGATATTCAGTTTGGACACACGATGTACGGTAAGTTTACGGTTGCGGCAATAGTTGTGACGTTAATCGCTAGTCACCGTTTATTTATTTACCGACCACTCCCGATGTCGCCGGCGTGCTGCCTGTTTTATACCCAGTTGGGATCGGCCGAATTCTTGGCGAGCTTCCAGTACGTTGCACGGTTACTGTGTAGCGCCGGAATTCCCTATAAATCAGGACGGCCAACTAGACTAGTTCTAATTCATTCCCAGAGGTTCCCGTTTTGTTTAAACGAAATATGCTTAAAACAATAGTAAGTAGTAGCAAGTTGTGAAAAAGAACCCGTTTCTGCCACATTCTGAAAATGTGTGCGTATTTGGTCAGTTACACTGGAAATATATAACGTATGTATTTTAAATCAAAGGGATCTATTTTGGGGTTTAAAACTCAAAATTAATTTTAGTTATGTGATTTTAAAACGAGGATTTAAAATTGAAACGAACACAACAATTCTGAGCTCTTTAGATGCAACATTTAAAAATACACTAAAAGATTACCAAAACAGCCCTTTTAGGATTTTTAAGTTTCTCACTTGAAATCCGAAAGTTATAAAAATATACATTTCAAATTTTTACTAGTGGGTAAAATATTCATACATACATACAATCACATAAATATAAAAAAATCCATACAAAAATCTTATAAATATGAGTCGTTAAGGTTGAGACGAATGGTTTATTTGATATGAAATGACCCATTTCCGATACGTGAAAAATTCATACAAATTTTTTTGACAATTTACAAGAAGCCTTATAAAAGACTAACAACATTCAGTTCGACCAGAACATTACAAATTTATTTTGTGATTATAAACCCTTAAACAGATTTGATAACTTGCACTAATTGAAAGAAATTCTCAATCGTAACCAACGTGACGTATTGGATTGAACCTAAACTATTGTCATTAATTTTATATTACGTTTTATGCGTTATGAAAACACATATGCAAACAGTGATACTAAATTCATATGTTTTTTAGCATTATATCCAGTGGCGTATATGTAGAATGAGACGAATGAGCGAATGATTCAGTAGCTCGTCATAGAGTTTTCCCTCGGCCACCTCCCCTTCCACCCTCTCATGTTTGATTTACCGCACGGTCGCTCTCGTGTGATGGGTGTCAGCAGTCGTGTTTCCTCCACGACCCTAACATATCCGGTTCCGCTACCCCCGTCGCGTTATTGCCTCCAGCTCCAGCACAGAACTGGAGTTGGCAGACCTCCAGACGACATACTCGAGTAGGACGCTTTGGATGGCTGGAATTCTCGCTTCTCGGGTCATTGGTTTTAAAAAGGCGTGACACAGCTAGCCCTGCTTTGTTCTCTCCATGGAGACTTGCGCCCAATGATATTGATAGTGCAGTGTCAACTCTGGCACCGGTATATTTTTTCCGCCTCTCCATCTATTCCGCTTGTCTTGGTTCTAGTACGATAAGAAGTTGCGAAATCGATTTCCAGAGAGGGAAAGTTAAAAGATAGTTAGTTCTTCAAATTTTAAACAATATCCTGTCTATTTAAAATGAACACCGCAGTTATAATTAAGTTAATGTTATTTTAGGTTTAAAAAACAATTGTTTTGTATTGTAGAAGAATTTTTCGGTATTACAATATAATAATTTCATTTTTGCTCATGTTTTATTATGGTTTAACCCCACCATCCAGCTCGTCTATCCTTTTCTCACAATTTGGCTCGCGTGTAGATGGAGTATACCATTTGACATTTTAAATTTTTTGTACATAGTATCGGCTTTTTATCTACATTTTACTTTTATCTGTCCCTCTTCCATTATAACTGAATGTCTACGTATTAACATATAATATGCAGTAATACAAATATAATAATGCTAAAAGTGTATTAGATACTTTATCTCTACCTTGATTCTTACGGTTTAATATTTGAAATGTATAAACATATAGGGAAACTAATTTAATATACAAATATTGATATAAATTTAGTTTGTGAAAATGTGGCAAATATAAATTAAAATATCGCATTGCAACTGACTGCTTCCGTGATCATATATAGCCCCATTGGTCCGTACAAACAGATCTTTGTCAATTTTAATTCTTTGTGTCCTAAATCACTTTCTCACGGGAATTATACATAAAAAATAAAGTTTTTAAAATTGAGTTTGCTAGAATAGCTTACATAATTTTTGCAGTGAAATATATGTTAAATACGCTTTATGTTATGCATCAAATTATTTTTACAATACTACTCTCATAACATTGTTATATGTATACTCATGTTATTTAACTAACAAGAATTAATTGACTTACGCAGCTAACATCTTGGGTAACGCGGTCAGGCTTGTGCTTAGTGACATCTAACAATAGTAACCAAGCACTCTTAATCTATCCACTAACTGTTCTTGCCAATGCATGAGACGATTGTAATGCGTAAACATGCCACTGGTAAGTCTTTTAGGAACTAAAAGTACTCTGGCAGGTGTACCCTATACAACGTTTTCTTCACTGAAGTGAGGCTTTAATGTTAATGCAATTATTCTGAATGCTAATATTTGTGAGTTACAGTTTTCCTGTCCATTGGATTAAATTAAATTTCACTAAGTGGGCACAGTTAATTTTCATTTCGTAGCAATGCATTAGACGCCACCTGTTATCAACATTTGATTAAAAACTCTTGAGTAAATTGAGACATGCTACTGGAAAACCAGTACAATTTCACGATTTTAATATCTTTTGATGGGGTCGAGTTAAACCGCTTGATGTACATTCAAGGCGTGAAGATATTTCGTTTCCATTTGTTTGCGTCATAACGACATACCCGAAATATTGTCGTGTCCATTTTAACGCGTGAAGCACAATATGTTAATGTTGTATTTCCTCCATAATTATTTTTTGACTAATAATATTACAATAATTCTAGTATATAATATTAGTTTATATGAAGGGGCTTACCGTCTTCCTGAACTGCTGAATGAAACAATGGAATATAAAATATTATTTTTGCGTACTGATCTTTCTGCATAGATTTTCAAAAAATATATTGGCATTCAAAGACGAAGGTTTAGGGGGTTACAAAATGTATCGAGAATGTTTTTTATAATTGCTGCTAATCAGAGATATGTGTAAGAATTGTGTAGACATAATAAATGTAATTTGATATACTTCACATTCTCTCTTTTGAATTTTTACCCACACAGTGCCATTTTGTATGTCTTCACGTCCTCTGGCATTAAGCAGATGTACAACTCTGCATGGATGTTGCGTATATATTTTACGGAATTTTTAATTCAATAATAAATGGTCTCTTTTAAATATATTTCTTGCATATAACACGAAATATTCTAAGTTGTTAACATAGCTGCATTTGTAAATTCTACTTAATGTACTTTAGGTAGTGATAATAATAATACTAAAAAGAGATTTCAATTGACGAAGCCCAATTTTACATGCTAAAATGGCTTATTGAATACTAATGCATCTTATTTATGCTAATATTAGTATTATGTGAGCATGTTTTGAGAATGGTCTGTTCAATGGAGTGTTGACTGGTAAAAGAGGTAAATTAATAATAAGAGTTGCTATTTAATAGTCGGAGTTCAGTAGGCTACACCGTTTCAATAATTCCAGTTTATTGAACAAAAATATTACTCTTATCATAAATATTAGAAAACATCCTTAATACTGTGTATACATATTCATATCAAATAGAATTTATTTAATGGGGCAACATTTCACGTGATATCCAAAAATGCGCTATTGTACGTACAACAAAACATAGGCACTACGACAAATATTTATTGTGCAAACAAGGTACATTAAACAATGAGTGGACACTAATATAATTTTCGTTTGTTTTATACCATAACGTGTAATAATCAAATAATATCCGTTACAAATAATAATTACGTGTCTATATGGGATACAGTTATGGGATACGTTGTACAAGTAGCCTAGAGTACAAGAAGTAATGCCTATTGCCAAAAATTTTATTTTAATTCGGCTAAGCATAGGAAAATAACAATGTGGTAAATGATAAAAAATGTTTCCTGTGAGTAAAAAGTAAAACTGGCTTACGAGGGCATGTCGGATCTAGTGCAGATTTGTTGGAAACCTGCCTCCGTAGTGTCCAAGCGGGAGAAAGTAGAAAAGATTGACACAACTTTAATTGTTTCATACTTCTAAACATAACCATGAGATAGATTACCGGGGTGTTAATCTAAATACGTTTTCTGAATTAAAAAGATACGCAAGATTAAAATTTAAAATTTTGAGTCACAGATATGTTATTAAAACCACGGGTAATACGTATTCCCATCAATATTGTACTATCGCTTGTGAAAGGCAGTGTATTGGGTTGGTGTAGTACGTCTTGTAACGAGTTTGATTTTTATTTGTTTAATCACTGCCACGTAATACTTAATCCATATCCAGTAGCGCTCAAATATAACACAATCTCAAAATATCTTGGTGGTCGCGCAAAACGACCCGTATGATAAAATATTGAAAACCTGGATCGAAATATTCTGTAAGCTGAGCGAAAGGTCCTCATGAACCAATATGAAAGCCTGGTTCCATTCGGTTAAACCGTCTTGCTTGTAAGCGAAAGGTAAGGTCCGCATGATACAATATTGAAAGCCTGTTTCAATTCGGTTAAACAGTCCTGCCTGTAAGCGAAAGGCAAGATTCGTATGATACAATATTGAAATCCTGTTTCAATTCGGTTAAACCGTCTAGCCTGTAAGCGAAAGGTAAGGTCCGCATGATACAATATTGAAATCCTGTTTCGATTCGGTTAAACCGTCTTGCCTGTAAGCGAAAGGCAAGATCCGCATTGTAATAGAGCGCCCACAAACCTGGGCTGTAGCTCTGTATTGTAAACTGCTGGCAGTTATTTATTTATTTTTTGCTATATTTAGTTCTTTTAAAGACAACAATTTGTATTTTCCAAAATATGAGAACAGGTCAAATATTGTTGCACGCAATGCGCTGATTGGTACAAGTGTTCCGAGTCAATGCACATCACGTCTGTGGTTTGTCAGTGTGACGCAATCATTGACCTCGTGATACACTCTTGTCTATTGACTAGCGTGTTGACCTCGCACGGTCGACAGTTGGCAACAGTGGCCGGAGCCCTGGACCGGTTCACCGTGGGTTGGCCACACTGTTTATCTCGTTATCCCATCAACTCCTGCCCGTGTACAGCCGTGCCCTGTCCCGTTCCCGCTCTGTGAACTGTAGATGCGGTGTGTTGTACTCTTCTCGATAACGTTTCCTTCGACAGGAAAAACGGAACTGACCCCGGACGATTAGTTAAGATGTCCGAGTTGAGAGTCAGTTTGACAATTCATGTCATGTGTCCCTAACTAAGGGTGTTTTACACCTGTTGATCATTATTGAATGTTATTATGAAATAACTTTGATTCTTGTTAAGTAACATTATGAAATAATAAATAATATGAAATTAATGTCAACTGAACATAAAATGTAACGGAGTTCAATATGACGTTATGAGTGAATTCTTCTTATATTGGCCGTTTATTTTAGTTCGCCCCTAGTGTATCCATGTAAACACAGTTGCACACGCTGTACTTACAAAGAGCATGGCCATGAACTATATTAATCTCGGCTATGACGGGTTGAATTTGCTAGTATAGCAATCGTTAAACATTTAACAGACTATTTTAACCAAATGAACATAGTTGTACGCGCAGTACTTACAAAGAGCATGACCATGAACTATATTAATCTCGGCTGTGACGCGTTAAACTTGCTAGTATACCAATCGTTTAACATTTAACAGACTATTTGAGCCAAATGAACTCAGTTGTACGCGCAGTACTTACAAAGAGCATGGCCATGAACTATATTAATCTCGGTTGTGACGCGTTAAACTTGCTAGTATACCAATCGTTTAACATTTAACAGACTATTTGAGCCAAATGAACATAGTTGTACGCGCAGTACTTACAAAGAGCATGACCATGAACTATATTAATCTCGGCTGTGACGCGTTGAACTTGCTAGTATACCAATCGTTTAACATTTAACAGACTATTTGAGCCAAATGAACTCAGTTGTACGCGCAGTACTTACAAAGAGCATGACCATGAACTATATTAATCTCGGCTGTGACGCGTTAAACTTGCTAGTATACCAATCGTTTAACATTTAACAGACTATTTGAGCCAAATGAACATAGTTGTACGCGCAGTACTTACAAAGAGCATGACCATGAACTATATTAATCTCGGCTGTGACACGTTAAACTTGCTAGTATACCAATCGTTTAACATTTAACAGACTATTTGAGCCAAATGAACATAGTTGTACGCGCAGTACTTACAAAGAGCATGGCCATGAACTATATTAATCTCGGCTGTGACACGTTAAACTTGCTAGTATACCAATCGTTTAACATTTAACAGACTATTTGAGCCAAATGAACATAGTTGTACGCGCAGTACTTACAAAGAGCATGACCATGAACTATATTAATCTCGGCTGTGACGCGTTAAACTTGCTAGTATACCAATCGTTTAACATTTAACAGACTATTTGAGCCAAATGAACATAGTTGTACGCGCAGTACTTACAAAGAGCATGACCATGAACTATATTAATCTCGGCTGTGACGCGTTGAACTTGCTAGTATACCAATCATTTAACAGACTATTTGAGCCAAATGAACATAGTTGTACGCGCAGTACTTACAAAGAGCATGACCATGAACTATATTAATCTCGGCTGTGACGCGTTGAACTTGCTAGTATACCAATCATTTAACAGACTATTTGAGCCAAATGAACTCAGTTGTACGCGCAGTACTTACAAAGAGCATGACCATGAACTATATTAATCTCGGCTGTGACGCGTTGAACTTGCTAGTATACCAATCATTTAACAGACTATTTGAGAGAAATGAACATAGTTGTACGCGCAGTACTTACAAAGAGCATGACCATGAACTATATTAATCTCGGCTGTGACGCGTTGAACTTGCTAGTATACCAATCATTTAACAGACTATTTGAGCCAAATGAACTCAGTTGTACGCGCAGTACTTACAAAGAGCATGACCATGAACTATATTAATCTCGGCTGTGACGCGTTGAACTTGCTAGTATACCAATCATTTAACAGACTATTTGAGCCAAATGAACTCAGTTGTACGCGCAGTACTTACAAAGAGCATGACCATGAACTATATTAATCTCGGCTGTGACGCGTTGAACTTGCTAGTATACCAATCATTTAACAGACTATTTGAGAGAAATGAACATAGTTGTACGCGCAGTACTTACAAAGAGCATGACCATGAACTATATTAATCTCGGCTGTGACGCGTTGAACTTGCTAGTATACCAATCATTTAACAGACTATTTGAGCCAAATGAACTCAGTTGTACGCGCAGTACTTACAAAGAGCATGACCATGAACTATATTAATCTCGGCTGTGACGCGTTGAACTTGCTAGTATACCAATCATTTAACAGACTATTTGAGAGAAATGAACATAGTTGTACGCGCAGTACTTACAAAGAGCATGACCATGAACTATATTAATCTCGGCTGTGACGCGTTGAACTTGCTAGTATACCAATCCATTTAACAGACTATTTGAGCCAAATGAACTCAGTTGTACGCGCAGTACTTACAAAGAGCATGACCATGAACTATATTAATCTCGGCTGTGACGCGTTGAACTTGCTAGTATACCAATCATTTAACAGACTATTTGAGAGAAATGAACATAGTTGTACGCGCAGTACTTACAAAGAGCATGACCATGAACTATATTAATCTCGGCTGTGACGCGTTGAACTTGCTAGTATACCAATCATTTAACAGACTATTTGAGCCAAATGAACTCAGTTGCACACGCTGTACTTACAAAGAGCATGACCATGAACTATATTAATCTCGGCTGTGACGCGTTGAACTTGCTAGTATACCAATCATTTAACAGACTATTTGAGCCAAATGAACTCAGTTGTACGCGCAGTACTTACAAAGAGCATGACCATGAACTATATTAATCTCGGCTGTGACGCGTTGAACTTGCTAGTATACCAATCATTTAACAGACTATTTGAGAGAAATGAACATAGTTGTACGCGCAGTACTTACAAAGAGCATGACCATGAACTATATTAATCTCGGCTGTGGCGCGTTGAATTTGCTAGTATACCAATCGTTTAACATTTAACAGACTATTTGAGCCAAATGAACTCAGTTGTACGCGCAGTACTTACAAAGAGCATGACCATGAACTATATTAATCTCGGCTGTGGCGCGTTGAATTTGCTAGTACACCAATCGTTTAACATTTAACAGACTATTTGAGCCAAATGAACTCAGTTGTACGCGCAGTACTTACAAAGAGCATGGCCATGAACTATATTAATCTCGGCTGTGACGGGTTGAACCTGCTAGTGTATCATTTTTTTAACTTGAAACACAGCACATTGTAACTAAAAGGATGCAGTAAGTGCATTCTTTAAAGAGCATGACCATATACCTAAAGGGTTAAATAGAGATACAATTCACGTGTTTATAGACCTGTATACGTTAAATTTTAAATGTATCCCTGATTTAACTACGTTAGTTTCTTATTCCTGTATGCTAGTCTTCTCAATCCGAAAACGTTAAATTTTTGAAAATGTTCAACTCAAATATTGATTACAGGATCTTTTTAACTGTTAGGAGAATGTGGGCGTTGATTTGTCATGGAACAGTCCGAAGTAGTCCAAATCGCTGGTGCTGAGAACTCGCTGTCCCCACACAAGAGCCCAAGGGCAGTAGCTCAAATCCTGGTCACATGGTCAAACACAAAACACTATACCAGCATAACCTGGAGCAGTATGGTAAACTCTGGGCTTGAGCTTCAGATAAAAAAGTAAAGCAAACTACAAAAATAAAACTATGGAATTAATGCAAAAATGACATATCATTTATTTGGAGCATTTTAAGAAAATCTGTTATTTGCTCTCGAAACTTAAACGTTATTCTTTTCTACTTTAACTTCTGAAATATAAATGCAAACGAATCAAAGCTGTCTTTGTGATTGTTTAAACAATATTAGAAAGAATTTCTGGTTTGAACAAACGCGCCTACAATAATGAGGACCATAAGTCCGGGCTGCAGCAACACCCTTAGCCCGTCTCTCATTGATGATGGTGACTAACGAAAAACATCCCTCGAGATAATGATCATGAAGACCCGAGAGAGGTAAAAGGTTATTAACTCACCTAACCATACATCGGAGGAATAATGGTCTTCTTTGGACAGACAACGGCATGTTAGGTAAATTGGTTGTCAATATTACATTTTTTATTTAATTTACTGCAAATGATAATAACATGAAAAGCCAAATAAATATTTAAGTAGAAATGTGTTTAAGTCGGTCTGAATCCGTACATAAACGGAATACTCCTTACTTTAAATTCTCCGGCTACCGGCATGGATAATAAACATATTTTATTGTTATAATGTATAATACGAAAGTTACTCAATAGGATTAATTGTAGAAACGCCTGGGTTTGTTTTTTTGTGGGAAACTTTACATAACCGAGTTTCGGGAGAGGTTTGATATACAAATCTAAAATTTTGTATTTTTTTAGTCTTAACACTCACTATTAGTATACCAAATATTTGTGAAAATCGGATAGGTTGTTTGTCCGACCAAGGGAAACAATCGGCATTTTTAAGACATGGGTATGTGAGCATAATTACCCTGATTGCGAGATGTATATAATCATCTTCGTGGTTACATCTTGTTAGAAGTTTCTAGTAAATGTTACAAAAATTCTCGTTGGTGGAATATGTAAATTAGGATCGATCTCCTTGTTTCATCTGACTGTTCACTGGATTCTAATAGCCTACCAATATACCATGACCGGAATTCTCGTGGTTGGAACCTCAATCGACCGATGGAACCAAGACTAAAATTTCCATGCATCAAACTCCATATAAAATTGTCGGAGTATAAATAATTCAAGCTTGTTTCGTTATGCTTACATGCACTCTAACTCACTTAGATTTTCCATTTGTTTTATATTTTTAGTTGGCATGGCCAATACTTCTCGGATAAACCCCAGAAAAAATAAGTGTTGATAAAAGTTTGCTATTAGTATACTATTTGAGAACATGAAATAATTAATATATATGTACTCAGTGAAAACATTATCTATAGTAGCCTGAGCCTAGCTTGTAAATCGTAATGAAAAGCAATAGTCAAAATTAATAAAGGATTTATTTCAATAGCAAACATAAAAAATATAAAGATAAAAGATTGCATTATTTATTTAATAAAAACAAATGTGTGTTTGACATTGACACTCTCCTACGCGAATGTAATGTCGGTGTAGTTGACGACCGACTCCTCACACGTAGGGATATTTTCTCTTTGTAATCTGGTAACGTTGGTAACACTGCACCTTGTCGCATTATTTGTTTTCCTTTAATGAGGGGGAGGCGTTAATCACGTCAGAAGCCGTTAAAGACTCGATTATAGACTCCTCCCCTCCTCCCATCCACCCTTGGAACCTGATGCGTGACGGAACTATGGGGGTCTCATCTTTTCATAAGGGCCCATCATCATTATACCCTCATCCCTATAAGGAGTCTTTTTGTGCATTTTTCGTTGAATAGATCTGTCTGTAATACATTCTTTTAGTGACAGCTAGCTGGAGATTATAACACTAACCAAACGTTATGAGCCGGATTGTTTTTTCGGTACTTTTTGGGTGCTTTCGGGGCAAAATGTGTTCTCTAAGTTGAATATAATTACCATTCTAACATACCATTTTTAAGAGAGAGTCTTTTGAACACATACTTTGAAGAAGTCTTTTTGAACTGATGCTATGGTTCTGAAATCCAGCTTCTTTTTAAAGTGGGACTTTTGAATATTTCGGAGTTAAAGTGTATACGAATTAGGCTCCTTTACCTATCCTAGGAGTTTGACTTACCATTCGATTATATATTAAGCTGGTACTGGTGTCCTCGTCACTCGTATAAGGTGAAGGGATGGAACCAATGCTTCAGCAACATTTCAATATATGGAGGACGGAATCTCCATGGTTCATTCTTAGGCTTTCTGTTGGTTGCAATGTGTTTTGATATGTTACTTGCTCATCTCATCTGCTAACAGCGCTACACCTGACATCCCCATTTCACACAACTATTGCTCGAATACTGTGTATTTTGCCTTTATCTCAAGTTGGTAAAAGAATTGGACCCACAAACAATATATTCATTGGATAATTGAATGTATGATATGTTAAGTGGATTATGTTTTTACTTCAAGCCTTACCTATATCCTGCTGTTATGGTAACGGTATTATATTAACGGAATTGGAACTGTTTATTCCTGAGGTGTTCTTGCGCCTAGTTTTGTATATTTCAACAGTATTCAACACAATCGTGGTGTGATGAAGGCCGTATTTGCAGGTCGCTTACTTTGCAAGCTATAATATCGAAAACAAAAGACAATAGAGATAAACATAAGAAGGAAAATAAGAACGGCTGCTAGTTGTGGCACACCCAGAAATCTTCTCTGGGGGACTCCGTAACACCGGGTAGTCGGGAGCATGGGACCCCCCCCCCACAATAGCAATAGGGAAAATGTTCAAAGTGTTATTTTATAGTACTTCTGAACTAATAAAAGGAGTGCAAAGATCAGGCCAGAGTATGTAGTTTACAGTAACACCACTCTATCACTAATTCACCAGGAAATTTATACAGGGATAATAAAAATATTCTGAAACAAATACATTTTATATGGAGTATATTTAACTAAAACGAAATTTACTAATTATAACACTAACAACATATTTTTTTTAATAATTAATTTTTAATTACAAATCAAGACCAAAGCTAAATGTTGATGTCTATTCTCAGATCAAAATGTATAGCTAGTGTAGATTGAAAGTTGACCACAAACTTAACTACCTCATAGGCTACAATAACGGGAGTTTAGTTCGTTTATTTCTGCGTTTCTACATATAAAACTGTTCACAAAAAATAACTTTCCAGTTCTTATATTGATAACAAGGAAAATATACCGGTTTTGGTGCTTTTCAAAGTACAACTTTCAAAATTCATAATTCGGAAGCTTCTAATTTGATTAAGACCAAATGTTAATACAAGTGTACTCTAATTGAATATGTAAGTTTATAATTTATAATAGTAAGAAAATAAAGTTGTTATTAAATTGCCATCTAATTTTTTTATTCATGACCTGGTGAGTCACAAAATTCGGCACTGGTCACTTTATAGAGTCATTAATCTTGAACATGTAATTTTTTTGTAAACTTCTATTTCAAACGTTTAATTTTTAACACATATCACATTGAGCAGGTTTAGTTTGCCATGACTGCTCGATTTAATGCGCAAATCGCCAGCCTGCCCCCAGGGTAGTATTGCCTCGTGGTGACAACAAACTACCATAATACAGTACTGCTCATAGCTCGGGAAACTCAGTCACTAATGTGACAACTGATCACGTTGAGTTCGGTGGCAGTTTCCAGCACATCTCAATCGTCCAATAATAAGAGAGTGTGTGAGAGCAGGTGGAGATTCATTGCGACCTATATCTTACACAAGATAATGTTTGATATGAGTTGTTTTCAAAAAATTTGTATTAATTTACAGTCATTGATTATTAGTGGTGAGAAGTTACTAGTATTAAATACTAGTATGGGCTAAAATTTTTAGCCCATACAAACCTGTTGCCATTTGAAGCGTTGTGGTTGGCATGTTGCAAACGGAAAAACAGTGATTGCAGACAATTCATTATTGAACATGTTATATTGAATAGACTATGATAATGAATGTTAAATTTTTAAAATTTCGTTAATGTAAATGAGAAAATTTAAACTCTAAACAAAAGTTTCATAACACGCCCTTAGATCAAACTTAGACACACAGAGCTTTTGGCACACAATTCTCGAATAGAAGCAAGGTGTATTCTCTTTTAAAGTGATAGTTTTAGTTTTGTTTTGCCAGTGGTCATCACTTCCTTAGCCTGCTTTCCCTCGTCTAATACATCCGACTATATAGACCATTCAATGTGGTTTACACAATGCGAGTCACAGCTTGTAGACATGTGTCTTATACTGGCAATTTATGAAATGTATTTTTTTCAGAGGCAGCGCCCCTAGCGAGATGATAGTGAATTATGACAACGCGTGGTCCGACTGTACATGCGCACCACACTACTCGGTGAGTGTTCACAAATAATATCATATTTCGATAGACTATTCACAATAATGTATGTGTTCTAATTCTCGTACAGTATAAGGAATATACAAAAGTCGGTACGCTAAATGTTTAATGATATTGAAACCTACAATGTTGACGTTTCCAGAATTTACAATGGAATTTCCAGAATCCTACAACCTAAACCTTTTTATTTGGTAATTCGTGATATATTGCAGAGAAAGAACATACCGGTACACGATTTTGGAGTAAATTTTAGCTGGTCATTTTTATACAGCGTGTTTCAAATTTTATGCATACTGAATGGATCTTTTTGTAACTATTAGGAGTAGGCTACAGGAAAGATTAAATGGACAAAGGTGTGCATAGTAACAAGACCAACAAATCTATGTTGGTAAGTAATTATTAGTTGTGTTGTTCACTCGCTGCATTCAAAAACATGTTTTTGGTCAAACTGTCACAGCTCTCTTATTAGTAACTTGACGTGTTAGCTCTCGTGCTATTAATGGAACGTTTTTACATGACATCTGCATGAAATACCTTCCATATTTGTAATTGTGTAATGAAAATTTATTCTCGATCAGCAAGCAAGAGGAAATCGTAGGATGTGTGTGATGCGGAGGAGCCATGTTGAAAACCTTTTGTGAATTAAAGTTACTTAAAACTTTCGAGTCTTTACATTTACACTTCTATAACATAAAACAATAAAATTATTATTATTATCTTTTTTTAATAAATTTTAGTTACTTGTATATGATAATGTTTATTTAATATATTTTTATAATATTACTAGCAATTACCCGCCGCTTCGCCTGCAATGTCGTAAGCTTTGCACGTGCAAGAGAGCACTTCTGGGTCGAGAGAATTATGTTTCTTTCGCTAATGTGGGGCAGGCGTTGTTGCCACGAAAATCTGTAAAAATTGTTAGTTATGAACATTGTAATTTACTCTGGTATTTGCATTTTTTATGTTCATTTTTCCTGATTACCCGACCAAGAAAAAAACAATATACAGGGTGTTCACAAAAGGACGTTACAAACTTCTGTGAAAGATAGTATTTATAATTTTAAACAATACATGTTCTATAAACATAGGTCGATAATAATGTCTCGTTTTACAGCTAGCCGCCATTTTGTATGTTTTTTAAAAGTATTATCTCTAAAACTAGTAAAGCTAAAGAAACCAAATTTAGCACATAGGTTTGAATAAATAAAAGAAAGATTTAAAAATAACTGTGTTATATTCTGTAATATTAACAAAATGGCGTCTATTGAACATTTTGAATGCCAAATAGAAAATCCAGTAGAGATAATACAAATTGAATAGCCATAACTATTTGTAAAAATGTCATTACAATTCCAACAGTACTTTTATCAATGAAATCCGTGAATGCATAAGCGAGCAAGACTTTAAAGGTATGCTTGCACAAGACGGGAGCAGCCCACATTTTGTCTTTTAATAGTCATTAGCTGTATTACATAAGTTATAAAAAAACTTACAAGGAACCAACTAGTTTTGAAATTTTTATAACAATTCCAACGGTACTCTTATCAATAAAATCCGTGAATGCATAAGCGAGCAAGATTTAAAGGTATGCTTGCACAAGACGGGAGCAGCCCACATTTTGTCTTTTAATAGTCATTAGCTGTATTACATAAGTTATAAAAAAACTTACAAGGAACCAACTAGTTTTGAAACTTTTTATAACAATTCCAACGGTACTCTTATCAATAAAATCCGTGAATGCATAAGCGAGCAAGATTTAAAGGTATGCTTGCACAAGACGGGAGCAGCCCACATTATGTCTTTTAATAGTCATTATCTGTATTACATAAGTTATAAAAAAACTTACAAGGAACCAACTAGTTTGAAATTTTTATAACAATTCCAACGGTACTCTTATCAATGAAATCCGTGAATGCATAAGCGAGCAAGATTTAAAGGTATGCTTGCACAAGACGGGAGCAGCCCACATTTTGTCTTTTAATAGTCATTAGCTGTATTACATAAGTTATAAAAAAACTTACAAGGAACCAACTAGTTTGAAATGTTTATAACAATTCCAACGGTACTCTTATCAATGAAATCCGTGAATGCATAAGCGAGCAAGATTTAAAGGTATGCTTGCACAAGACGGGAGCAGCCCACATTTTGTCTTTTAATAGTCATTAGCTGTATTACATAAGTTATAAAAAAACTTACAAGGAACCAACTAGTTTGAAATGTTTATAACAATTCCAACGGTACTCTTATCAATGAAATCCGTGAATGCATAAGCGAGCAAGATTTAAAGGTATGCTTGCACAAGACGGGAGCAGCCCACATTTTGTCTTTTAATAGTCATTAGCTGTATTACATAAGTTATAAAAAAACTTACAAGGAACCAACTAGTTTGAAATTTTTATAACAATTCCAACGGTACTTTTTCCAACGTAGTCCGTCAAGTCATAAACGAGAACGGCCACTTTACAGTTACGCTTGCACAAACAAGCCAGGAACAACATACAACTGATACCTCTCATGACATGTGACATGTGTGGCGTCTACTACATAAACATAGATAGTAACTTAGTCTTTTATATCAACATTATAGTACTAACCAAGCACTGCATACTTAAAGTTGGCTAAAATTTACAATAATAAGTGTATGTTTATTTAGATTTGACATTTTTTACCTGGATATTTTCTTACTATATGGTAAATGGCGGTTGCAGAAAAGTAGACAAAACAATACATATTTACAAAATGTCATCGGAATAGTTTCAGTGATAACGGTTACAAAATATTGTCACTTCATTCATCTAAATATACTAGTAACAGTTCTAGTTTTCACGCAATTTAACGTCTTTTAAGATTTTAACTGCGAACATTTTTAAAGGGTGGCATAACAAAAACGTGTTTTATATACACGTCATACACCACTTATGTTCATCCCACTTTGTAACAGAGATAAAAACGAATTAAAGCCGATTTCTAGACGATTACGATAGATTCCCATGCAATTATAACGTATATTAAAATTATGTTTCTGTTGAAGCTACTTATTTCAAAGCGTTTAGGGAAAATTTTAAACTTTCAAAAAGTGGTAGAAGTCTAAATGATTACCAATTTGTTGTATCTCCGTCGATTAGCTTTCAATTTTTTATGAGTACCTCATTCTGCTAACTAAACAATCTAGAGTTAGATAATGTTTTAGAACTATTAATTGTAAACTAATATCGGAGTGACGGCATTGGAAGCTTAGTCCAGTCGTGGCAGCTAATTTGCAAGGAGCAATTATCTTCGGAGGCAAATTAATATAAATAATTACAAGGCTCGTTGGACCGACCGCTTGACCCCCTCCCTCTCTCCCCCCTCAAGAGTGACTGGGTTAAACATCAGACTAGGCCCGGGGAGCTTTTTGTCCAGGCCTTGTATGTAATTTCCTTGCATTTCATCAAGCCATTATAGCAACTAATTTATGTTTATTGGCGAAATTATAGTGTTTTAGAAAAATGCAGAGGTTGTACATTCGGTCCCCAGGGCGAACTCAAATCCTCTGCAGATTTTTAGTGGGTCATAAAATCATCACATCAGCCACAAGAAGTGGTCTCAGATATATTAAACTAGCCTAGGGACCCACCTGTGCTTTTTAATATTTCTAGTGTTCCGTCTAGTGGTCCACTTTGTAGCATTTGTATTTTCTGTCGTCAAGAAATATCAAAATCAACTATGAATAGAAGAAAAGGATCTTATATAAGACGTAACAGTTGCACACTTTATCACATGGTCATTGATCCTAAAAGTGTCCAGGCCAACGACAATTTTATTACTACTAGATGGGAGTGAGTAGAGTGGGGTCAACCCGTGTAACTATTACATCCAGTTATTTAAACTTATGGATATATTACATGTTGTGTCATTATTGGCTAGGTATGTTTAGTTGAATGCTGTTGGTACATAACGAGCACTACAAGATTATGCTGATGTTACAAGATGTTGCAGAGTATTATTGGAGCTTTAGTTCTGTTTGCTAGGTGTTAAGATGTGCGCTGTTGCTTACTTAATGAGCAATACAAGATTAAACTAAATGAGACTGTTGCGTTCGTTGTTATGGACGAAGCATACCTAGTGATAATAGACAGGGTCTCATTTTTCATTATATAAAATATTTTTCGTGAATTCGATCTAGCGCTATTTTTGGTAGCGAAGAAATTGTTTTAATGCCACATGAAAAAGTGCCTTAGCTTGACACTCATACTTAACCGTACGAAATGTAAGCAATAGTAACGTGAGCGTCGGCCAACGAGATAAATAGCCTAAAAGTGGCGACTTGCAGTTCTTCAAAAGTATAAATGATCTGTGAACAAATGTGTGTCACTTCACATGTTTAATATTTTCGCCGTCAATACTCAATATGCAAATATTTTACAAATATTGGATGGACTGTAAAACTCGTATTGGAAACAAACATAAACAAAGTTGTATTATTTTGTCGAATTCTAGTGGAAACAAAATTGTATTTTGAACACGACAAATATGCAAAGGTCTTTCAGTGTTATTTGCAACAAAGTTGAAACTTGTTATTCACAAAATTTTAAACGTTCTTGTTTAAGAACATTAATATGCTTCGTAGATAGTTAATAGATCTCAATTCGTTTAGGACGTGGTCGTGTTATTATATGTTATTCCTCATTGAGTGAATAAACTTGGATTTTTAATATAGTACTATCGATTAGGGAGTGCGGTAGAAGTGCCAGGTCGTCACCTCGCAGCACTTACCGTCATCTGCACCCAGCTGCACTCCCTATTAGACAATGGGATAAACAGATTTTGTGGCAGGTTTGTGATTCAATGATAACAAACACACACACACACACACACACACACACACACACACACACACACACACACACACACACACACACACACACACACGAGACCTGTTTTAGTAATAAATCTATACAGTATGTAAAATAATAACATCACATATATAACGTCACAGTTTTCTATAAAAGTCTAATGTTTTGATAGTTCAAGCTTGGTTCTTTGCGTGTTTTCAATACACGTAACATTATGCTGGTTATCATCAAGACGAGGGATGGTAATGGTATAATTATGTTTGTGTTTTTAACAAAGCCTACGTGCTTATTACTTGGGTGAATAACTTGATATGATTAAAGAGCCATCGTTTGATTCTTTGTAATTTTGGTCTCATAGTAAATAGATGTCGGCTTCAGGGACGAGCCAAGCGACAACCGTCCATAGCCAATCAGACAGGACAAATGGGCCCCAATTATAGCCGGTGTGAGCGATGTTCTGTTGTCTCAAGTCGTGGTGGCGGACGTCATAGTGAGGTTAGGTTAGACACGCCCCATTTATCGAGGTGGAGCAGCCACAACAGCTGTTTAATAGCGCGTGTAATACCGATGGGGTGGGTGACAGCTGATTGTAGCGGACATAACCTCAATCGATGTGAAATGTCGTCACCTGTCCTGTCTCCACGAATTCAAGTTACTATTTCGTTTGTGATGTGAAATACGATAAGACATTCTTCGTAATTCGTTTTATGGCTACTGCAGAGATCTCCGGCACTGAAGGTTTCCAATTTAGGGTTCAAGCTTTTTGTTATAAAAACAAGAAAACTTTTAAGAAATGGCTTACGCCTGGAGTTATTAAATCTAGCCAAATATTGAAGCGTTTACAATGTAAATTTAAAATACAACTCAACTGAAAATAAAAGTTCAAAATAATATATAGGAAAGTTATAAGGAAACCACTTCGCCTAATAATTTCGACCCTATGGCGGCAACAAGCAACATGTCGGTTAAGTTGGGAAATATTTTTGTTAACAACGAGTTAGAAGTGTACAACATTGTAAATAAACAGTTTACAACCACAGGGATGCGCTTGGGCGATAACCAGGTAGCGCCCAACTTGTTTGCAGATGTGCCGGCACAGTTCCCTTATCCACCTCTTACACTGACTGCGGCACAGCCTGCTGAAATAATTGAAGCTATCAAACTGCTTGAAAATAAAAACTCTTCCGGGCTGGATACAATTTCAAATAAGTTGTCGAAGGCACGTTCACAACACATTTCTCGTCCTATATCGTATATTTTAACTTCTTCTTTTGAACAAGGCATTTCCCCCTGAATATTAAAAAATGTTTTAGCCATCCCACTCTTCAAAGGAGGACAGAAGGACTGATCTAGATCTTCGAAAGATTCTAAACTATGACACTCGGCGGCCCGATTTAAGGACGCTTGTGTTTGAGGAATATTGATTTTTGTACGTTATTATCTATGTTGCCAGACCACGATCCGCAGATTTATTTGTAATATTCTTTCTTCTCATATGGATTATTACTTTTATCATATTTTACAATATGGAGCGAGTTGCGTGTGGCTCCGATAACTACACATAAGCTAGAGTAACGAATTAATACACTGTGCTTGTAATCAATATTGTTGGTGTTGATACAGAAAATGATTTTGAAATGTTTTTCAGATAAAGTTGGTTAGACAACATAGCTAATTATTATAATTTGTGTTTCTATGGACAATTAGGAAATGTCCAAGTTGGCGAAGTCTCTCGAAACCTATTGTGCATGTGAATTATAAATGTCTGACTAAAGGATACTAAGAAGAAAAATGTAGGTTTAAAATTGTTACATGTTCGTCGTACAATGCGTTTGTGACACTTGACGTAAAAAAGGTTAACAACCATCCACTGATGCTGTTTACTTCGGCATAACAACAAAGAGAGCTAATGCCACTTCCCGGACACGACTTGTTGGCGAGTGTCATTACTTTTGGCGGGAACCGCCCGGCCTTGAAGGGAATCTCTCACTTGATCTGCTAACGACCTACGCCGAGTGGTTTTTTTATTGCAGACGCCTTCGTGCGGCAGATTACTTCATATTGATATACGCCACCTCGTTAGTACGATTTACATTGATTGATATTCAAATTTTAACATTTTTTATGTAAGCCCTAACACTGCGGTCTATTCAGGTTTTGTTACCAACTAATTCCTTCCCAGTCCTACAACTGACTCATATGTTTATGTTTCACGCCTACACCTCTCTGATTTACTGTAAGTGTTAACGTTTGATTTTTAAGTGAGTGTCTTAAGATGGCACTTCTTCCCATCCACAAATATAAAATTGACACAAATATACCCTCTTACCGTTAATTCTGTAAATTTTGAATTTTAAAAAGTTTCATAGTGGTTATCTTGTTAATCCTTTTGTATTGTTTTTCTTTTTACTGTCAAATCCTCGAAGGTATAGAATCTACTAAAAAATATGTGTGATAATCTCTTTTGTTCTTGTATGTGTTTGATGTTAAAAGTTCATATCTGGTTGTAATAATGAATTTACACAGCCATTATTGTATAGTATTATCTTTTTATACTTTCATTTATTATAATTTAGCAAATCGTGTGTAATACATTCTTTGTATCTTTCCCATGTTAATCCGATTCGCACATGCGTTGACAACAAAATATATTGACGTGATTGTTCATGATCCTATTTGTTGCCTAAATGTTTTGCCAAAGAAATAGTCTGAGTTTTGTTGCAAGCTGTTATAACAGACTTTCTCTTGATATTTGTGTCTGTTCAATACTTTGTTTTCCATTTTACAGGACACTGCTTTTAGATTTGAGTGGTTCCTTCTGTCCTGTCACTACTGATGCCCTTCCTGTCGTTTCAGGAATCCGTGGGGTCCCGCCTCCTCTTCTTCCGGCAGCAGCCGCACCTACCACTGCCCGTCCGACTGTTACCAGGAGCCGGCGGACTGGCAGGCGCGTGTCTACAGCCAGCCTGCCCGCACCCCCAGCCCGCATTACGATGTCATAGAGGGTCCCCGGCTCAACAGGGCCGCCTTGCCGCCTCTGGGCGCCCCCGGCTCGGAGCGTGCCGTCACCCCTGCCAGCACCGTGCACACGGAGGGCGCCGTCGACCCTTGCGGTGGCCACTGCACCGCCTTCGAGAACTTCTGCCACTACTGTCTGCAGGTGAACTTTCTCAACGAGTATTAAAACTACGGTAGTCAGTTTGTGAATGATGATTTTTTTATTCGCTTTACCGACTCCAGGAATTATCTGTTTCCGGTTTAATGCAAATTTGAGGTAATAACTGCAGTTGGTTTTGGATTAGCTTCTGTAGCGAGGTAGCCTACATCTAATTATGAATCTTATATGTCATAACGGAAGATGATAAAAAGGAATGGTTTACAATATTTTAAAATGTTACCTTTTCTGTCCACTTTGTGTTTCCACTTTATTAATTTCTTAAATTGTCCAAAAATCTACGAACTAAAATCTGAATTGGTAGTTTTTGCACGGAACCTGCCATCCGACCCTTGTTCATACATCGGGTGGTTTTTATATCGGGCATGCATTTAATAATCGAGGCCGGCGCAGCGTCACGTCAGGACCCAGGAATGACGCAAGACTAAGAAAAACAATCAAATTGGCGCTAGAAATAGACGTTGGCCAGAGCCAATGTGAGATAGTTTGAGGTGGCGTGATGTAAGAGCTGGTCCGTTGATAACTCTGGCATGCTTTTTTCTAGAAAATAACATCCCGCAACTAAGTAGTTATTTTCCAGAAAGCTGTTTGGCCGTAGGTGACATCTAATTAATTCCCGTTCATCCAAACTGCATTGTTTTATGTCATTAATGATTAAACTACCTGTTAATAGTTTGTTTTAAAAACAACGACCTTTGAATATTACCATAGATTGTTCGAATTCGATGCATGTAAAAGAATGTTTTGAAAGCCCGGGCCTTCACTACTGGAATCTTGCATGCAGTAGGTGATAGTGCGAGGCGCGTGACTACGTGCCATTATTGTGGCTGGCGATCACCGGTCGTAAATCAGTTGTAGACGTATCACATAGTGCCAACTTACCGGCGTGGACAAACTGGCAATCGTGTTACTCGGTATGAGGTGACACGTGCCACAGACGATTGGCACATTGCACCGTCCTGCGTGCCAACCACTAGGTGGCAGTGGCAACTACAATAATGAAACTTCCATCTCAAAACTTCTTTAACGTCTTAAATGATTTACAAGCGTATATTCAAGACATCATTTCCTCTTTCCCTGTTAAACTGTAAACTGTTGCAGACAATATAACTGTTTTCTGGGTACAGTGTGGTGGTGAGCGCGCGCGCGCACGCACTTCTCACATTCCTAGCTGCGCCGAGTTCGGTAGCTCACAATACTGCTGGTCTTTTCGAGTTTTACATTTCCGTTAACAGCACTTTGGACCGAAAACTTAGTTTGATACAATTGAGGATTATATTCACTATTAACAGTCTTAAAATAAAAAAGTTAATTAGATAATGTCTTTTTTATCTTTTCTAAAAAAAGATGAAATAAAAATTAGGGACATTTCGTTGTACACAGGTACTGACTATAATGAACGGCATTACCGAGCCTGGTGCATTTATTTGAGTTGTCAACGTGAGCTACAACAAAAGGGTTTCAACATTTTACTGAGTTCTTCTGTTGCAGTGAGGGTAGAACTAATTAATTATTAAAAAATTGCCAATTTTTACGCTTTTCTATGCACAACAAATATATTTTATCTTAAATACTGTATATTTGCCTTCCCTCCTGTGCTTCATAATTTTTAAGAGATAATCAACTATCGAACAGCCACTATATTCACAATATAACACATCATATGATGATTTAAACATAAAAATTATAACTTTTTATAAATTAAAACAACTTTGAGCTTATATTATTACTAGATAATCAAATATATATCTAGCGTGTTGTAAACAAAGAACCTGTTCCCCTCATATATGAGGAAACGTTTTGTTAAATTCAGATACAGACGTTGTACGGACCCCTTTCTAAAGCCACTTGTGCCATGATCAGTGACTGGTGCCTTTCCTCTTGTACCTTAGTAATGGTACAAACCATACAAGTATGTTATAAACTATTCTGCATGTTATTCTTAAATACATGGCACATATACTGCAAAGCTTGCCATTGTCAAGGTTTTATATTCTGAAAAATAAAACTTATGAGAAAATGTACGTTTTATTGTAGTATTTGCGATAAAAGAAAGAGCTTTTTTAGTTCTCTAATATTTTCTACCACAATCCGTTGTTGAGGGAATTAAGTTTATAGTAAAGTATGTGTTATGTAGTTTTACGGGCATATTTCTGATTATAGGTATCAATGCTGAAAGCATTCTGTAAAACGTTTGGATGCAGGGTAGCAAAGAGAACATTTTTGTTTGTAGGCAACAACTTTTCCAGGAAAACAAGTCTTATGTTGATAAATATAATACACTCCGAAAGATTTCATGTGGACTGTGTTGCCTTGTTGTAGGTGCTGTTCATCGCCGGCATCCTGACGGGAGTGTCGCTGACGGTCGCCGGTAGCGTGCTCCGCGGCCAGAAGCGTGGCGGCGACCTCATGGTGCTCGTGTACATCGGCTGTCTTACGGCCATGGTCTGCACCCTGCTCCTGTCCGTACAGTGCTGTGTGCGCCGCAACGTGCAGAGGCGTAAGCGGGCGCGGGGGGCCAGGGGAGGCGCCATACCGCTCCAGGAGCTTGGTGGCCCTGGCCCTCTCGCACCCCCCGTACTCCCCCAGCCTGGCCAGTACGAGCCGCTACTGAGGCGGCTTGTCCAGCAGCAAATCCACGACGAGAACCAAAGATACATTCCCGAGCCTGTCAACACCGTGGTCAGGTCAGTCAGACTCTGGGATCATTACTACCTTACTTGGTTAGGTGCAATCGCCTGATCAATCAGTTCATGCGAAATATACAGAAAATCTCATAAGTTTTTAAATATTGAAAATACATAAATTTAAAAGCAGCGGCAGGGATAACTCACAATTTTATACCTTTTAAGGTCTAATTCGGTTATATGCCCACAAAACTTACTTTTTTCTAGGGGCTGTAAAAAAAATTATTTTTTCAAGGGGAATTGAGTTTTTTGTTTTTTTAGATACATTGCAAAAAAGGAAAACCATGTTAATGACAATTGGTGTTATTCAACAAATGAATAATCAAATAGTGTTGGAGGTCAGTATGATGATGTAATAACTTGCAAAATTCTTGAAAATGGATTGGCCCCTGGTTCTAACCGCTTTCACCTCATCAATTCACACATGTAACTGTCCAGTAACTTTGAATGATTGCCATAGCTTGACTTGGCAACTTCCCACACTCTCTCTACTTTGCTGGTATGGGCGCCTGTAGCAGGATCAATGAAGTTGCAGCTATTGTTATCAGAGTGATTAGTATATTGTTGGTTACAGTTTTTATACCATTATTTGCAGCCCACTTGTCAGAAATTATAAGAGTGAAGCTTCAGATCTGTTTTCAATGGCAAACAAGAAACATTCCTTTCTTTCTCGGCATATGCCGCCAAATACCTATTGTTGATTTATTACATGACAAAAAAAATTTTACTTTCTTTTGGCGAAAACAGTCATCAAGTTGTACGGTTAGTCCAGGACCCCCAATAACTTGAGGATTAGCAAGCAGCTTTGCCGCGCTTGCACTCGTGCATATAATTATTCCTGTCTACTGCGGTAGAATGGTTTGTTCCCATTTCTTTTTCAGAAAACTCAACAGAAGTCAATTTGAAACTCTAGACAAGACAAAGAAAAGTACCTTAGCATAACCTAATTTCTAATGAACTAGCCGTGTACTTGATTGCACGTGAATGTCTGTGCAGCGATCAGTTTTTGAACATCGCCACCTTTCTCCGGTCTGTGTTACACTTAGCACCTTGTCATTACTGTTCTGCACTGTTTTTGTAGAGGAATAATGATAACGCTGGGCAGCAACCAATACACTTACTTTTGGATGTAGTTAGTTCATCCAGCTCAAATATATGAATCTCCAAGATGAAATAATCACTGCCACTGGATACTGGATTGAGTTGGAAGGCTAGCACTGGATTGAACTCATCGGGCGACCTTGTTCTGTTATCTCAATTACATGAGACACTTGACCAGTTAAATCGTCCGTTATCATTTTTACACATCGTAAAATTTGTTCTTATTAATCGTTAACAATGTAGAATAATGTAGTAGAATGTTTAAAGGACAAAAACCTATTGAGAAAAAAGTTAGTTTGGTGGGAAAATTTACCAAATTTGACCCATTTTAAAACTAAATCTGTTAAGAAAATGGTTGTATTCTGTTTCAATTAGAAATTATATGTGATAATATTTTTATATTTTGTACATTGTATTAAAACAATCAGTTTAAATTCAAAGAAAGGAAAAGTTATTAGCATTCTCATTTGGTAATATACTAATAACTGTACATGCTTTTAATTACAATTTTATAGTATTAATTATTAATATGAGTTATAAATTTAGAACAAAATATGAACTATTCATGTTTTATTAAATATAGTCATTTAAATATTTAAATTACTATATTTAAGCCCTACACAAATAGGATATAATTTGTTGTTTTATTTAGTTTTCTACTTTCATTTCTTGTTCCATAATATGGGAATTTATACCATGTCACAAAATTTATAGTTTGCTTCCAGACCAACCTCTAACTTTTGCAAAATTAACAAAATAATGTTTATAGGTTATTATTCAAAATAGAGTTTACTTTTATGCAGGATTGATTATGTTCTTTATAGCCTAAGCCTATTTCATATTGACTGATTTGATGAAGAGCGGTGCCACTTAAGATGTTGGACTTTGGATCTGAGCTATAGCTTTGTTTAGATGATTTTATATAATTAATGCAGATACATTAGATGAAGATATGTAATGCAGATTCAAATCCAGCTTGTGAATCTAGCACTTTTTATCAGTACTACCTTGTACTGTATCAACCCTTCCTGTTGTACTGTTATATAAGTTCTTTCCACAGGCTAGTGTCCCATGAGGAAGGGCAGAGTAAGGCTTATTAAAAGGGGATCAGTGGCTCCTCTTATACATGTTTTGTACATTTACTCAATAAAAACATTTTGCTTCATTGATATGTACGATTTTATTGAAAACTAGCAGTTATCCGCAGTTTCACAGACATTTAAAAAAAAATCGAAGAGTGTATCCTTCTTAGCGTAGTATTTATGATGTAATATGATAGAATTCTGTGATATTTTTCAAATGTTAGTAGGCATTCATTAGGTATATATTATTTCATGGTTAAGAGGATCAGAGGTTACGGGAAATAGCGACTGACTTACATATCAAGTTTTATGTGTGCATTTATTGTCCCGGTCAATTAAATATGTACATAGGTCTCGGAAATCTACTTCGGTCAAAAAAGTTTATTTCTAGCCTTTTGGATGTACTTCCTGTATAAGGTATTTCACTTGCTATGTCAGTTTGCCTTCTTTGTCCCGATAAAGAAAATACATAGCTAATAGACATCTATAAACATGATTTTGAAACTTTTTTGTGTGGTTTTTGTGCTATTAAATTTGTATGTTTGTGTGTAATAGCCTAATTTAATTCCAGTAAACATTGAAACACAGAAAGTACTTGCTCTACTGCGACATAAGACTGAAAAGACTACTTTGATCATAAATCATCTGCTTCCAACTGTTGAAATTCACTTCCATTCTAACATATTTATGGTGCCTAAGTTCAGTTTGCCTTGTTACCTCAATTGAAAAAAATATATAGGTATTGGAAACATACAGTGAAAAAGTGTCAACATCCGGTCTAAGATATTTCCAGTGGTGTAGTAGAGTTTGCCTTGATGTACTGATAGAGAAAACTATGTAAGCTTAGGACTGAGAAGCTTTTTCTTCAGTCAAAAAACATCTACGTCCGGCAGTCTGGAAAAGAATAGATTGTAAAGACATGTTAGTGTTCATTCGGCTGTTTTAGTTTAAGCCATTGCAAAATACCAAATCACAATGTCAAGGAAGTCAGCCAATTTCGAGTGCCTTATGTGCAATTATTCACAGCTTTATTCATTAATGTGGGTTTTATAATAGTGTTTCAATTACATTTCTTTTACATTTTATATGTTGTGAATTCATCACTGGTGAACCATAAAATGTAAAAATATGCATATGCTGAAACATAATCTATAAGTGTTAAGTAAGTCTTATAGCTTTCTTTAGGACTTTTATTGTTAGGTTTCTATTTGCTATTGTACCTGTTCCATTCTCATTAGTCCAGTCTCAAAGATGATGGAGAAGTGGCAGTAATAAATAGCTTTACTAATTGAATTGTGGTATTCTTCTAGAAGCATAAAACAAATTGCCTAACATAAATCAAACATGTGCACACAATGTGTGTAACGTGTTCACCCTAAGAAAGATATGCTTGCCCTTAACCCAAGGAAAGTATTACTATTAACCAACTTAATTGATTTTTTTTCTAAATAGAGAAGTATATAAAGTTTATATATTTTCCAGGATGAAGCAGATGCCTTAAAATTTAAGTCAGGGGCATAAATATAAATTATTACTTGAATTTGTATTTTGTAATTTTATATGTTGTATTTGAAATTAGTCCAATGATTTTGTAATGTGTAAATAGAAGTAATTTAAGAAGAAACCCCTGTGTTACTGAAAGTCTAGTTTTTCCTAGTTATCAGTGGCGTTGTTAGCCATTATCATAGAGAAACATTGTTATCATAAATTAGACCTCATTAGTGCAAACCTCTATAAATCAGCATCATCGTCATAAGTCTGGCAGTTTCATCCCATTAATATAAATTTATTGCTGATAAGCTTGCCCTCAATGCTATTGTTAGCATATTTTTTGTAGTAGTTTTTTCTTCCTTCCAGGACTGTAAGAATTATAACAATTCTTAAGATTATTAATTCATTAGTATGTATTCATTTAATGAACCATGTTTGAAAATAAATCTAGATCTCTAAAGAGGTCAGTAATTCAGGTTCAAAATTACCTAATTCAATTTAATTGAGCCCTTCTTTGGTTTAGGTTAACTTACTTTGTACAGATTTTAATGTATTTTAAATTTTAATGTGTCAACATTTCATAAGATATTCACTTTATATTGTAATGTTAATCTTATTTCAAAAAGGAATTAGGGAAGATTTTGCTTTTTTTAAGGAAGTGTTCTGTATTATTAAACTTTTTGTATTTTATTTTTGTTTATTACAAATATATACTAAATTAATTATATAATACTCTTTGGTTTTCTGGAATAAGTAAGAAACATTATGTTGTAGAAATAGCTGTGTAATTTCAGTGCAGTATTAATAGATATGTCACATATTAAGGGGTGATTAAAAAGGGATTTAGTTGTTGTCACATATAAATAGGAAACTTTGTTAATAATTGCAACTTAAAGGGAGATTGCTTAGGTTTGGAAACAACTCTTTTTAAAAATTGTATTAAGCTGTAGGAAAATATTTAACAAGATCTCATGTTTGACTCTCTGATGGTGGGTGAGGGGGTGAAATTAAAGTTTTATGCCATGCTTTTATATGTGCTTTCAACATTAAACATTTACATCTATTTACTTTTTATGCAGAATTTATACATTTAGTTTTTTACCTTCAATATTTTTAGATATAAATTGTACTAAAATGGTGTCTTATTTTATTTTCTTTCTAATAACATCACAAAGGGGGTTTTAGATGATTTTGAGATGGGCAGTGTGTGCGCTCCTTTGGAGGGTACATGGATTTCGTAATTCAAATATTCAAATACACATTTTATAAGAAAACCTATAAATTTTTTGGATGTGTTTTAATCATATTTTTAAAATTAAAAATATCCCTAAACTGTTATGAAACAAAAAATAAGGATGCTAAAATGTTTTAAATTTAACATTTTTTAGGTTGTTTCCCTTCAGCTTGTTCCTATACCTTTCAACTTTCAGTTATTTGTGTACAAAATTCCCTACCACATTAAGGCACTTTTGTACATTTGGCAGCATGTGGCCAATTTATATTGTGTGTAAAAACAAAGATTTAATCGACCTTCCCCAAATAAATACATTTTTACTATCATTCTAATACTTCCTCCGTTATACTGTGCAATATCCTTAATCTTTAGCAAGTGAGCCAAAGATGGCAGATTTGTATATTTACATGTGTGCAAATGGCAAATTGTGGCATTTATAAAACTTTGGCAAGCTGTATCTGCTAAACAAGCAAGTTAATAAGAAAACTGTGTAGAAAAATATAGTTTTAAAATCCTATGTTCTATTCAAGAGTGTTAGAAAATCATAATTTTCATCAGCTGTTGTTTACAGCGAAGTGTGTTTTCATTGTTTTTTTTGCTTAGATACGAAGTACGAATTTTGGTGTTTACAGCCTATTTTGTCCTTGTTTTCTTTTCAATTCGTTATTATGTAGTTAGCCTACTAATTGTTAGAAATGATATCTATTGCATGTAAATATTGTTTATATTTTTCATAAAAGATAATCACTGTTTTGACTTTCATATATATATATATATATATATATATATATATATATATGAAAATTTCCTACAATTTGGCTATTCTGAATTTCGAATATGTGTAATATTTCAAATACACGTGCATTCTTTATTGCAAATTTTGTTTTTATTTTTACTTTTTGTTTAACTGTTTTTTGTGTCTAAAATAAGAGATTTGTCTTTTTAACTTCATAGTTACACAGTCTAAAAGCACAGTTCTTTACAAAAAAGTGGTATATAACACTTTATAATTGAGTCACTATTTAGATTCATTATAAATTTTACAAAGAGAACAATCAAAAGTACACAAAACAGGTATGCATTTCACAAAATAAGATGGACGCTGAGAGGGCTAGATTAATATTAGTAATAGTTACTAAAACGTTGTGTAGTTCTCTGATTTAACATATACTGTACATTATAAGTATGGTATTTTTTTTTTTTACAGTGGCTAAGATGTCACTCTGTACGAATATAGGATGTTAAATATGCAACTTGACTGTAACTTAAATTTTCCACGAACTCGTCCTCGTTGACCGATCTGTGGTGAGAACACTTCAAATCGACTGGTCATAGATTTGAATGTTGAGCTCAAGAGGTTCTCAAGACAGTCAACTAAGTTAGAAGCTTCGTTGACCCTCAGCCAATAGTGGTTCGAGAACAGATGTTGCTAAAAGCGCGGATAACGAAGGTGAGAGTGGACGGTGTGGGGTCGTCGTCCTGGCACAGATCAAAGGCAACGGGCCGCCCTGTGTCCGCGCTAGCAATTGGCTCCTTGTCCGGGCCTGATTCATCGGCGCCGATTTATTTATTAACAAGTTTAATAACAGATGATCGGCCGGGCCCGAGGGCCGTAGTTCTGCATACGGGCGGCTCGCGGTTCTTTGATGTTTCATCGCTACTGTTTTTCGGTACGTTTGATAGGCAGGTCGATATAGTGGCCCGCTGTAGTTAGGAATGATACTTTGAGGGGGGGGGGGTCTGACAACCGCCCCCTGACATATAAAATGTATGTTAAAGAGGGTTTTGTCACTAAATTAATTATTTTAAAATCCTTAATAGACTGTAAAAAAATGGTGTATATCTTACACAATTTTACGTAACTTCTTAAATACTGTTTCGTTTTTAAAATAAAGCCTACTTTTTGTGCAATAAATGTAGCCATATGTACTGTACGTAGTTGAGAAACATAAACGTTGAGCTTCGAGTTCTGAAACTGTTACAATGGAACCATTTCATTAAAAAACAAAGGATGTAGTTTAGTAGAATGTTTTTTTTTTTTTAGAAAATGAAAAACATAAAAACTAAAGAAGTGAACCGTTGTGGACGTGAATTGTGTATTTGTGTAGTGTATGATAATTCTCGACGTGAGCTGCCAGTTTATGGATGGGATGTCCGTTCACGCTTGCTAATAAAATATGGGCTGTTGCTGTTCACAAGATTTCATCATACGTGGTCCAGTGAACATTTCATAATTTTCATCAACTAATAGAACATTTTTGGGACTAACTACACTCATAAAATTTAGTACACATTTTTTTCAGCAACTAATAAAATATTTTGAATTTAGTTGGTTTAGGGTGATAGGAAGTAAAATACATAGGCTACTATTGTGTAAGTGTACGTTTTTATTAGACCTAAATAATATTATTAAATCGTATGATAACCGATTTTGTGTCTTTAAAATTGTTGTGTCTGATGATGTAATTAAAATCGAAATCGCTTCTTCAAAGTAAAGAAGGTCTCCCTTCAAAGATATTAAAAGTAATGTTTATCTTTCTTGTTTTGTAATAAAACGCAATAAAAAGATATTTAATTTGAAGGATTAATTTAATAGTATAAATAGGCTATGAAATAGGTTATGGACAGTGTTAATTTCGCTGAAGAAGTACCACTGGTCTATATTAGCAGGTTTTAATATACGTGGACGGTGGACAGCCAATTAAAAGTACTGGTTCGAAATTTTTCTTATATTCCATCTTCTTCCATTAATGATTACAAAATGTTTCGAAATTATTTCATTGGTTATCTTTGAATATCCAAAATATGTCAGATATGATACTTATTTTGACTTTTCGTTTGGAATTCACTCCTCGAACTGATTTAACAAAACCGAATTGAGCTTCGTTCGTGATTTCAACTTTCGTCATGTCCACATGAGGAATTCCACTTCAAAATTTCTTATTTCATAGATCAGATTTTAATTTAGGCTACACCGCCTTGAATGTCGATAGGACGATAGAGCGCGGACAGTCCGGACCCCTGCAGTCTTGTGCCACCTTGAACATTACTCTCCCGCGGAGCTCGCTACAACAGAGCGGTGCTCAGATACAACATGACATCACTTTGTGTGAATGTTAACGATGCCCACAGACTTGTGCCACCTTGAACATTACTCTCCCGCGGAGCTCGCTACAACAGAGCGGTGCTCAGATACAACATGACATCACTTTGTGTGAATGTTAACGATGCCCACAGACTTGTGCCACCTTGAACATTACTCTCCCGCGGAGCTCGCTACAACAGAGCGGTGCTCAGATACAACATGACATCACTTTGTGTGAATGTTAACAATGCCCACAGACTTGTCTGTCCATCGATGATGCCTTCTCGATATTTTGTCCACGATAAAGAATCTTTACAGTAGATAGTAAATCAAGATAGCTAATAGGTAACGGTGATAAAGACGCCGTGTAGATAAAAAATTATGAGAATAACACACATTACAGTGCTATAGATTTGGAATTCATGAAAATTCGACCCGAAATCTTTTAAATATAAAATATTTGTCCGACCTCGGTATCAAGCATTGATGATATTAAGATCAACAGCCTCGGAAGGAAATCATTTAGTTTTATATAAATAATTTGTAATTAAAATGTTATCATTTTGTACACATTGAAAAGTGGTGAAATTTTCAGATTTCATCAGTGACAAAATATTTTGTTGATACAAAATATAGCCTATGGATTTTTAAATTTTGTCTACCAAATTTCGTCCACACACAAGGGTTCCATTTATAATTGTATGTTTAACGATGTAATTATTACAATTTTTAATAATTATTTATTTTCTCCAAAAGTTTGGATATTTTAAATGTAATGAAGTTATGTAAAAGATTAGTAGTACATTGTATACCCATAACAAGATTTGGTGGAACGGGTGTACTTATACGCAAATAATCGTGTTTACAAGATTGTGTCATATATTGATACAGTGCAAACAAATTTAAGTTGTAGTTAACGTTATATGTTTCATTAGTAGCAAATTTCACCGACGACGTAATTGATTTTCTTAAATTGAACAAAAGAAAATCCACAACACAATCGCTTTTACAGCTGAATCCCCCCCCCATGAAAATAACGCATAGCGTATGCCAATAAACCCGTACTACTTACTCCTATTCATGGAGACCCATTCTAGCGGAAATAGATTGAATGGCCAAAACTACTGATGGCCTTTATAGTAGTGGAGAGAGGGAGGTGCGGCGAAGGGCAAATGCAGATAATCCCGTCTGGTGGAGGGCGGCTGCTTCTTTTTTACATTCGCGCGCCAGCTGCCTCGCGGTTCGTGAACAGCTGAATCCAAGGTGGCGGCTTATTAGGTTAGGAACAGAGGGGAGATCAGAACTAGAGAAGCGGTATGACCTTGAACTTATACGACCCGTGAAATTGTTCTAGGCCTCGATAAATCACTATCAATCTGTAGAGTTGTTAGAGCTTGTTTGTTTTAATGTTTCCCATCCTAGTTGCCAGTATCTACTCTGGGTGTAAAGTTCACTATATTTTATGTGATGAAATGCATTAAAAGAGGAAAAATCTGTTGTACTACAAATGATATAAAATATAATTTAAAAAAAAACAATATAATTTTTTTGTTTTATAATGTAAATCATCATGGTTTACTGTTGTACAACACTGAACTGTTATAAATCTAATAACTAGATGTTAAATATGTTATGTATTTGAGAATTATTAATATAAAATAATTAATGTAGGTTACTAAGTCCATAAATCCATATCACAAATTTCAGTTCCATGTACAAGTTCTCAATAAAAGCGCCCCTTTATCATTCTCAGTCAGACAAAATGACTGTAGTTGCCATTTTTATACACTATTAGAACCTGTGGCCTCTCTGCGAAGCCTTTACATGTGTTAGTGAAGAATTGTGGTGCAGGTAAAAGATCACAGTACATATTTTTCTCTAAGTTTATCTCTAAAGGTGATCTGGGAGTTTCATGAGACAATCACAATTATGATGTAATTAATAAACAATTGTCATAATTTTTGTCACTATGTAACAATTGTTACATAGAATTTTTAGATATCAATAACACTTTTTCCTCAGATCCTGATCGTTTTCCATTTGTTTTCTGTTTCTATTGTTCACAAATTCTTTGAGTATGTACATGTAAGAGGAACTTGGAAATATTTGCCATAATTATATATATATATATATATATATATATATATATATATATATATATATTAATTGTTTGTCACAAATTAAATTAGTTATATTATATTCAAATGTGTTAATTATTTTTTGATGGATAAAATTTGTAACTATTCTGAATTGTGTGACTAGGGGAGACCGTAGCGGAACACCCTGGTGGAGGAGACAGCCGCCCCATGCTCATCCCCATCCTTACAAGTTGTCCCATGCTCAGGCCCAGATGCCTCTGTGACACAGCAACAGTGGTGCCGTGCCAACTTTATACATCACCACCGCCCTCTCACCATTCATACCTTATACCCTCTATCTTTGTTTTAATCTACTTGTAAATGTTAGTTACTGTTTAAGATAAGACTGATATGCTTTTATTGACTAACCACGATACTGGCTTACCCAGAAAGTTTTGTTTTGGAAGAGGGGTAATAAAAGTATCTCCTTAGTTACTGTAGTATACTGTTTGTTTTTGTTATTACCAACAAAAACCATCTGATGGAAAACTGTTTTGACAGTGTAATGTACATTTGTATCCTAGGATTGAAACTCAATATTTTAAAGTACAGGGTGGCGCAAAAATCGCTGGACAGTTGGTTAAAACAAGACTAGATTTATTTGAAATTATTTTTTATTACAAACAATACTTACAATTATTTTTTATATTCAAATTGTTTTCCGTCTTCATTAATACATCTTTGAAGTCTTTCTGGAATACTGTTAGATACTCTACGGCGTAGTGTGGGATCATTGTCCAAATCATAAAATGCGTCATTTATGTTGTTTTTCAGTTCGTCAATAATATAAGGCTTTCGAGAATAAACAGAGTTCTTGACTACTCCCCGTAGGAAAAATCCATTGGTGTGATATCTGGTGAACGTGGGGGCATGTCAATATCTGCCTTTTGACCAATAACTTTTCTTTGGTAACGTTCGTTTAAATAATCGCAAGCGGCAGTGGCGTAATGTGGTGGAGCACCATCATGTTAAAAGTAAAGTTCTTGAAAGTTTTCTGCAAACGTCATGAGTCCTGGTACCGCGTAATTCTGAAGGCATAATTACCAACATTTAGTAATACCAACATCACGGACAAAAACTATTGTACTATGTCTTGCTGTTATTTTTTTCTTCTTTTAACCAACTGTCCAGTGTCTTTTGCGCCACCCTGTATAGTTCAATTTCTACATTTTTGGAAGAACTTTGTCTTTTTCATTTTTATCTTCCCCCCTCTCCATTCACGGATATGCCGCTGACCATCCTATAATCAGAATCACAAGATAATAGTTCACTGTGTTTGAAGTGATAATAAATGAACAAAATCAAAATAAGATTACCTTTTGCTTTTAACCCCCGAACTGGCAGATAACATTCCCTGAAATGACGATCATTTTTTATATTCCCTTTGTTTGTACAAAATGCAGTCTTAAAAACGAATGAATTTTAGTAACCAATATAGATATAAAAAAATGCAGTGTAAAGAAATTCAAGGCTTGTTGCTTTAGGAATTTGTGTAGCTTCAATAAAAACCTACAAGCAACAATTTAAAATGTAAATCAATTTATGATTTGTAAATCAAACTGTGCATGATGGTATTTACATTAACAGAAATTATTCATTTTAATGTTCTCTGGAAAATTGGAAAAATAATTTTAAATGCAACTTAAAAAATATGAAATTGTAGTGACTTCCTTAGGAAACAAAGATTTGTATTTCAGTTACTTGTAGTTATAGTGCTTAAATAGCTTTTATAAAGCCCTTCAAATTGACTACCTGGATTGTTTTAATTCTTCAATTGTATACAAGTTCCGAAACAACATCACACAGTGATCACTAACAAACACCTAATTAGCTTAAGTTTTGTTTTATTTGCTTTCTGTGTAAAAAATAGTTCTTTCTTACAACATACAATAAGAAAACCAGTTTTTAGAAAAAGATCATGACAAATTTTAGGTGTAGTAAGACATGTAAAAGAATTTTTATCATCTGAAATATATTGTCAGTTTAAGGGTCGTTATGTGTAAATCTCGTAATAAACACAAGGTTTTTTTTATCCTTTCCGCTCGGATGGGCAGCAGTGCTGACCAAATATGGCTTCTCGTAGGCTCGTATTATTTTAGCGCGTACTGTCCACTCAGATTGGATGGGCAGCGGTGCTGTCCACTATGGTGCCTGCGTGCACACAGCAGCCATGTCATTGTTGCGTCCCCACCAGCTCGGATTTATTTTCAGCGTGTCATTGATACTGTGCCTTTTAAAAAGTTAAATGGATTTAAAGGTCCAAAGGTAAATAATAATGTAGTCGAAAAGTATTACAATGGAAATGTTATACTTCTATAAACTAACATGAGTTACAATGAGTATTAATAATGTGACAGTAAATAATTATAACATGATAAAAAATAAAATTGAACTGCTTATTATTGTTCCAAATACAATTTTAACTGCAGGCTAGTTGTCGTCTTGTTGTTGAAATATCTGAGATGAATGGTACTTTTCAAAACAAACACTAATGTGAAGAACGGGCTCATTTTCACAAGTTTTGCAATAAAACTTCACTCTTTTCCTGGTGCCGCCTTGTGCTCTACTGCTACACACGACGCAATCCTTCACTTTTCTACCTTCAAGAGGATATGGTAGATGAAGTTTCCCATTTATTCGGGAAATGTCTTGCAATAGGATGGGATGGTCTTCCTTTTTTATTTGTGTTCCTTACATCGCCAACAACCTCTAATACCAGTAATTTTCTCTACTGACGTTGAGACATTTTACCCTGGGCTTCAGACATGTTGTACAGTATATAGGCGTTCACTAGTGCAGCTTCTTGGAGCCAGAAATACACTTTCCTCCACCATTTAAGGGACTTTCTTGTGAACCCATAAGAAGCTATAAAGTGGTCCGCCAAGTCCACTCCACCCATGTACTTATTATACTGACATACTGCTGTAGGTTTTTTCACTTCTTCAACTACGCCTTGTTTCTTTGTCCTATGTACTATCTGTGTACATTGCCGTAAAGAGTACTCAACATCGTTACCTCATTTTTGTCTTTCCAGTGAACAAGTGAGAAACGATCATCTTTTCTAGAGATGTTAGATTTTGACTTCCGTTTTCGAATCTGCAATGGCAATCCTATCCTATTTCTAAGGATAGTCCCTGTTAAGTGAACTTTAATATCACTTAATTCCTGGGCTAGATCCATATTTTTATAATACCTATCGGTAAATGTATGGAGCCCTTCAACAGCTCCATAAGACTCCTTAAGTTCATTCACTAAATGGAGAACTATTCGGCTTGTTGCACCTAAGTCCGGTTTTTCCAACCGGTCTGTTGTTGATTTACCAAAGTATGGCTCTAAACAGCAAATGTAGCCAGTCTGAGAATCTGAAAGTACGAATACCTTAATACCCCATTTGATAGGTTTTGCTTTGTTATATACCTTAAACAGAATGCGGCCCTTGAACCCAACGGTACTTTCATCGACACTTAACTGTACTGTTAGGTATGTAGACATTTCTAAACTGTTTATCTAGGTAAAGTACGACATTTCTTACTTTACCCGATCTGGATAAAGTTCCTCCTATGGAACCAACAGGACGAGGAGCAGCATGCAGGTTCCAAAAAATCTGAAGAAACCTCTCCTTCAAAAAAATGTCCTTTAAAAAAGGGCTGATAATCTACCCAATCCTTTGAAAAGTAATCTTCAACTTCAGGCTTTTGGTTCATTGCCATGTTCATTAAGCAACCAATAAAAGCTTTAAACTCAGTAACGGTTACCTCTTTCCAAGTCTTCCACATAGATTTTTTCCTTAAAAGAGTTACTTTCATTATCTTTTCTTGGGCGTAACGATTAGTTTCTTTTACAATCTCAGTTAATAACTCATCTGTAAAGAAAAGTTGGAAGAATTGCAAAGGGGTTGTTGGTTTTACACCTGTTGGAGGTTTAAAACCACTATTGAGTGTCCAATTGAATTTTACAAACATTTCCTCACCTTCATTCCATTCTCTCCAACCATTACAATCTTCATTTTCAGCTTCCTCATCTAGTCCATGTTGACTTTCAGTACTATTATCTTCATTGTTCATTTCGTCTGCCACATCTTCGTCTACATCACTTGGGTGTACAGTAGAACCCCTCATATCCGGCCACCACGGGACCGAGCCCCTGGCCGGATAACGATTCGGCCGGATAAACCAACCTACAGTACACAGCACTTGACGAAACAAAACAATTGTACTGTACTGTACTAACCGCACTGGAAATAATCAACGAACTGTTTACAGGTTAAACCTATTAGCTCAACTGAGGACAAAACAGGAAAATGTAAACAAATAGATACACAAAAATAACGCAAGAGTCGTGTGAGACTAGTGCGTGCAACTGCGCGTCTGCAAGCCGTGGTAAATAAATTTCGATATTGGCTTCCGGGAAGTGGCCGGATAAACCGAGGTGCGGTAAAAACCGAGGCCGGATATGAGGGGTTCTACTGTACTGAACTATCACTATCTCCACCATTTAGAATGTCCCTAACATTGCCTGGACTACAGTCAACAAACCTATATTCATTCATTGTTATCATTTTAAAACACAAAATACAGGTATTAATACTGATATATTTACACTTTTATTTACAGTTATATTTACACTGATATCTGCAATACTTCATTTACACTGATATTTAATAAAATTGCACAATACTAAGAATAATAAACAATCCGTTCTAATAATGCGTGTAGGTTAACTCACTAGTGACAATGTGGTTAAAAGTGTGCTAAAACGAAAGCCTAGAATGCAATATTGACCAGATGATCAATTTCCAAGCTTTGTAATGAAACAGCTGATTGATCTTAATGCGTTGTATTATAAAAAAATACGTCAGAATAAAAAAAAAGAGTCTATAACTTGTGGTCAACGCTGCTCTTCATCCGAGCGCTAGTAGGATTATTCAATGGACAGCACAGCTGACAATCCGATCTCTGAGGACGGCAACTCTAAATAAATGCGCGAGCTAGAGGAAATGGCGGTGGCCAACACTGCTGCCCATCCGATCTCTGTGGACATTCTAACATTACCGCTCCGAGTGAAAAGGGTTAATAAAACTTTGACTTGAATATTGTGCATTGTTAAGTTATTTTATACTTAGCATGATTTTGGCTATGAAAATATATGTAAAAATAATGCAAAGCACCTGAAAAAATCTGACTTGATTTATTTTATTAGCCTAAGATGCAATGTAGAAAATCTTCTAAAATTATTTTAGTACTGTTTTAGTTTACATTCCAGTAGGTGGTGCTTGAGTCATCTTAATTTTTTTTAAATCTTCTTTTATGTATTCTCTACAAGTATATTTTATTCTAAGATTATTTATATTTAAAGCTTCAAAACTTTGACTATTTTTTAAGTTCTGATAGTATGTTTTCTTCTGTTCCTATAGTCTATTTAAAATGCCTTTATTTACAAAGAATCACTCTTTACTATTGTGAGGAGCTTTCTTCAGTATTTTTCTGCTTTCAATATACAGAGATTTTACTTTAGCATTGTTTCTTATCCACATATTGATATTCATCAGTAAGTTTTTATATATTTTAAGTTCTTGGAATTTAACTTTTTTTGCTCTCAGGGCAACAAAATGTGGAAATCCAATATCTAATTTTTGTGTTTTATTTTTATCACGTGTTGTACAAACTTGTGACATTTTGGCTTTGCATGAAAGCGTTAATAATCACAGAACTCGTAGTGATTTAGAAGACATTTGTTTTGGTAATTCTTAATTTTTTTGTTTTGTACTATATTACAATATAGTTTTATATATTACAATATGGTTGTTTTTGTAATACACAACCATCATGCACGGATATATATTAATACTTTTGTAGTACTCCCAATTTTACCATTGTTGCAACTAAATCTTTACTGCTTCCTAAATTGTGATTGATAAAATTATATTTTCAAGTATTCAACATTATCTAAATATGGTTTTTAATTATGTGGTGGTTTTGCTTAAGTATAATAGTAAAGTTAAAATAATATTTAAATTTTGTGTATTGGCAGTTAAATTAATTGGACCTAGTTACGTCTGGAGCTGAGAATGGCTACATGATCTGTCCAAGGCTCCATGTTGTCAAAAATCTTAAAACTACAGACATCCAGTTTATGTTTGTTCAAAGATCACTCTTAAAAGTTTTGAGATAGGCTATATGAAATTTTTGAGCTAGACTTACTTTAATATCTCCTCCTGCAACAATGTATTTTGAATCAATGTATGTCAGATTTTCCACTTGTTGAAAGCACTTTGCTATTCAATTTTTGAAGTGGAGGGAATATTTTTATGAATCAAAATCAGTTTTGGGGCTTCTGAAGAATAACTAGAAGTCACAAATGGCAAGATAAGGTATCCACCTTATCTTGCCCATTGTTTTGATGCCACTTCTTTTGGCCAAAAACTGTAAAACTTTTGCACCACTGTGAGAATTGGCATTGTCTTTGTACAAAATTAAACCCTTTATGTTCAATTCCTGAAGAACTTCCTGCCAGACATTGTTCAGTATGCGAACTTACAGTGACAGTCCTTTGTTCCTCCAGCTTAATCATTATAGCCTTCACCAGTCTTGTTCTCCTGAAGAAAACATTATTCATTACTTTCTTCACCCATTTGCTAATCTCTTCTCAAGTTGGAACTTCCATAAAAAGGCATGTACATCTCCTCCCCAGTAACAATTTTGAAAGCAATCTGATAAACGCTGTTATTAATCAGTTAGAAGGTCTGCTGGCTGATTCTCACACATACCCATTGAGAAGCAATTTTCATTACTTAAAACTTACTTTTATATTTTCTTATTTTCATGCAAGATTATTCGCACTGCGGATTCAATCCTTCAGGAAGATTCAACCATTAAATTAGTACAGTGTCTACTCTTACATCACAGTGCACACCCAATGAACGTTTTCGTGAGTGATGGCAGAATGTGGCCTGCCTGAGCGTTTGTTGTCTTGAAGTAAATTGTGACCTATTTGAAATTCTGAGTATCATTTGAAAACAGTACCATGGTATAGTGAATACATAAGATTATTGTAGTATGTCAGTATCTCAAAACTTTTAAAATTACCCTAATAGTGTTGTTTGCCAGTTATTTTCAGATTACTCTGTGCTTGATTTTTATTTACATAATTCTTTTTTAAACAAATAAATTATATAAGTACCTATTGCCATAAAAATTATAAAACTGCTATTTTACCATAGTACTGTACTGTATTGACGAATTGAATCAAGATTAACTTGTCCTACAAATCGGCATAAGCAACTTTTGTTGTATGAAAGCACAAATTAAATGCTTATATGAAATAATGTAGCTTAATGATTTTCTAACATAGAGTACAGCAGTTCTAACTTCATCTCTGACTCCTACTGGCTGGAAGATAGAAACGTTTCAGAAATTGTAATGCGCCCACAATTTGACTATTGAGCGATCAGCATTTTGAAGGAAAGTTAAAGTAAGGAGATTTATATAGATTTTGGAGAGTCAAAGGAAAGAGTTTGACTGACAACACTGCAGCGTTGCCAAGCAGTGCACTCTTCAGGGGTAAACTTAGAATTGCTCTAGTGTATTTGAACCCAGCTTTCAAAAATACTGAAAACATTCAAATGTTCAGTGCTTTTATGCTAGTAAAAATTATGGCACATAATTGTCGTATATTGGCCTTTATCTCAGCGTTAGGTGGTACTATATTATTCTTAAATATATTTAATTTCTCCTCAACAAATTTACAAAGCAAGTCTAAAATTTAGTATTTCAAGATTTTATAAGGCCTAGTTTATAAAATTTAGGAGAGATTTTCTAGTCGTTACATGCTTATGTGTATATTGTTGATATAATTTTATTTATTGTGTAAAATATTGTTTTGATATAAAAATGTACTAATTTTATAACTTCTATGATAATTATATAATAAAGAGATACATTTTATTTTATTGTAATTTTATTACCCAGTGTTCATATAAAAGAAAAAAATACAATTTTTGTACTATCATATTAATATATTATATCAAATATCACTTTTAAACACAAGTTTTGTGATGCCCCATTAGGGCCACAGCATCTGCCACATACATCAGCATCTTGTTACACTCAGAGTGCTATCCTATTTTCCCACCAGGTATTGGTTTAGGTTAAATTAACATAAAATATTTGAGAAGCTAGTTTTATAGTTTAAGAATGTTTTGTTCCTTATAAAGGAGTAAATAGACACATATAACATTTTTTTGTCAAGATAAATAAAGTCCAATGTCGGCCTGGACATCAGAGAATAATGGACGAGTGTAAGAGAAGCTGTTAAAGTCAGTCCCCGGCGGCCGGCCCATAAACAAGCTACAGTTTAGCACTTCTCTGAGATTGTAGGATTGTAGGTTTCGCGCCTATTTTTGACGAGGGTGGTGGACATCACTTGTCTGCAGGGTAGGACAGTTAGTCCACGGGTCTCGGCGTGCTCAAAACTAACCTGGCCATGCATTGGTTTTTCTATCTGCGCTCTTCTTCATTATCATCAGTGATGCTTCACTACAGTGTACTGCTAAGGTAATAAAAATTAACACCAGTTTACTCCAATGAAAACTCAAGCTATCACATTTGAAGTAGATTACTAATTGGAATTATATTTAAACTAATTCCATACAACACTACATTACTATCTCACTAATTCAGTGTTATCCTAATGAATCATAAACATCTATTCTAAGGTTGTATTAATTATTCCTTCTCTTGGTCCATCGTTAGTATAATACTGTATATGGGAGTAGACACTTACTCTAGTACACGTCAATTGAAATGGATAGTTTATTGTTCTAACACTGTTAATAATTAAAACAATAATTTAGTTCATATCTAATATATCACATTTATAGTTGTATCAAATTACGTTAAATAGAAAACTATACGAAGAAAAATATATTTTACTACCTTAAATAGTGGCTCTTGGCCTATAAACCAAAAAGTAAACGAATCTTATCTGCCTACAGAGACATACTGACTTACGATCATATCCTGCTAACGATAGGTTGTAAATATCACAGAAACAGCAATTCAATGAAGACTGGAAATATATATATATATATACATAACAAAGGTCTGAGAAGTCTATTTTTGCCAAAAGCCAACTAAGATGCGTTTTATAACAGTCCTTAAATTTATAGTAAGAGTTATATACTATTTAATCTTTGATATGTGTATTACAGTACTCGCCAAACAATTCACATTTAATATTTGCTCAAATGAACAGTTAAAAGTAAACTTTTGCTAAAACTTTTAATTTTCTTATCTGAATATTTTTCTTAGTCTGTGCTCAACAGTGGTTGCAGAAAAGGTTCAAATAAGAAATGTTGTTACTATCAAGCTTGCTCTATGCTTTCAAGACCAAATGTAAACAAATTTAAAATAGTAGTTAAATTAATTAACATATGATTGTGCTGTCATAAAACCATGTTTGCAAAGAACAGTTGACTAAAGTAAACAGACTCTTTCAATCTATACTATCATATAACAAATTTTGTTCTATTTGCTTGATTTTTTTGTGCACTTTTACAATACCTTAATCGTTATTCTGCTAGTAAGGGCAAAAAGAGATCCAATAAAGCAAAGACCATTATAATCGTTAGAGCCATTTGTAAGTTGTAAACGGTGTAATAAACCCAACTGTTTTATGTATATAGATTTTATTTAATTCTTTCTGTAGTGGTCTTTTTCTGTAGTCTACTGAACAATATTTAGCAAATATAGAGTATAGATTTGGAACATCCGCTCAAGTGCTGCAGAGTGAGTACGACGATCCCTCGTCAAAAAAACCCGTAGGTCGGACAGTGGGTCCCAGGCCGGGACCGTGAACCTATTCTCCACGCCTTAAGAAATGGTCCAGACAGTTTTACAACATGGATCTACAGTCCGTTAACCCTTATCTGACCACTCGTACGAAAGTAATCACAATTTGGACACATATTTTTATTTACCAACATGAGTTATTTACCAGCACTTCCACGATCATGATAGTTAACCTCAAATAACTACTCACACACACATACATATATAATATTTTTCGCTTTTTGTCTCAATAATCTTTTTATGTTATCTTTCATTCTTGTATAATTATGACTAGGTTAGTTTGTGAACTCTGGGTGTCATGTTTGGTTAAGTTAAACGGAAATGTTAAGTAAGTGCTTCCATGAGAAAAATTGTTTTACAGTACTCCCAAGCACTGCATACTTAATATTTTGTAAAACGTGAAGTTAAAGGATATTTTTACTGAAACTTTTAATTTTGTTATCTGGATATTTTCTAATTCTGTGCTCAACAGCGGTTGCAGAAAAGATTGAAGTAAGAATTGTTATTACTATTAAGTCAAAGTCAAATACTTTATTGCCATTGATCATTACAATTGAAATAGGCACAGTCACATTTATACATTAAAAACAGGCTATTAAATAAGATACATAAATAAGACATTTCATGAATGAACAATTAGACAGATAAATAGGCTACTTATGCTTAAAAGATAAGGCAAACATCAGTTTGTAAAAACTCCTCTACAGAATATAAAATGGATTATTCTGTAACCAGGTGGTCAATTTGTGCTTAAAATTAGATAATGGAGTGTCATGAGCCGAAACGTGTAATTTTGTTAAAAAATTTGAACACAATTTACCTGATGTGAGGAGCCCAGTTTTTGATAGGCGATGCTGCGGCAAGTCAAGCTTATGGCTGAATCTAGTCAAATGGCAATGAAAATGCTGCCTAGTGAAAAATAAATGTAAGTTAGTTTTAGATGTAGATAAGGATATGGTAGATGTACAAATTGATCACTGTAAGAATTTTAGCTTGGATGAACAAAGGTCGGCAGTGTTCAAGATACCTGGCTCCACACAGTGTTCTGACGACTTTCTTTTGTATGATGAGAATATCCGATACACCAGAAGAATGACCCCAAAGAATTAGACCATAAGATAAGTGTGATTGAAACAGTGCAAAATAGGAAGACCTCAGATGTTCTATTGATATTAAAGCTCTTAATTTTCCATAGTAAATAGCTGACTCTCGAGATTTTTATACACACATTATTTACATGCTGAGCCCAGGTCAATTTCGAATCAATAACAAAGCCTAACAACTTTACAGGATGGAGGCTTTTCTTTAGATGTTAAACTCAGCAACAGATTTTGAGTTTTTTCTGGATTGCAATGTAATTTGTTGGAGGTGAACCAATTTAATGCTCCGGTTTGAGCATTTTCAATCTCTGTTTGAAGAACGTCCAGATATCGGTTACTCGAGAAAAGAGACGTGTCATCCGCATAGATAACTGAGTTACATTTAAGTTCACTGACAGGTCATTAATTATTACAGTAAAAAAGAAAGGTCCCAATACAGACCCCCTGTGGGACTCCAATTGTTACCGTTCTTTCATTGAAGAATTACACCCCTTAATAGATACAAACTGCTTTCTATCCGATAGATAAGAGGTAATAATCTGACAAGCACTCCTCAGAAATACCATAATATTTGAGTTTTTTGAATGATTGAATCAAAGGGGACACAATCAAAAGCTTTGCTTAAATCTAAGAGAGATAGAGCCGTTGATTCCCTCCTCTCGAAGGCCACAAGGGTATGACTAACAACCTCCAACACCGCTGAAGTTGTGGACCTGCCTGGCCGAAAACCAAATTGTTGATTCAGACAGGAGATTGAAATATTCAAAATACAAAAAAAAGCTGTTGGTGCATGATGGATTCCAAAATTTTAGAGAAAATGGGGACAATAGAAACTGGACGATAACTTTGCGGCTTGTCCCTTGTCACCTTTTTTGTAAATCGGAATAACTTTTGACACTTTTAAAGAGTCAGGGAAAAAACCCGCCTCCAGACATTTATTGAAGACAATAGCCAATGGCCTTTTGATTTCATGGATGGTTTTCTTGATTATATTGTTAGATAACCATAATAGTCCATACTTTTGGAATTTGAGAGTTTAGAAACCATTCTAACTAAATCATCTGGTTTAATTTCTTTCCACTGAATGAGTTAGGAGGAACAGGAATATTACCCAATAAATCCATGAAAGAGAATTATTCTGTGGCAGATTGTTTGAGAGCTCAGTGACTGAATCAAGGAAAAACTGGTTAGTAAGTTCAGGATCTAAGTAAATATCTTTGGAAGAAGCAGGAGATTTTTCCAAATTGATTATTTCCCAAGCAGCCTTAACAACTGTTAGCTGATGTCTCTATATACTGCTCATAAGCTTGCCTTTTTGCGGTTGGTCAGATTTGACCTGTAAGTTCTTTTAGAAGCTAAATACACGTTGTAGGCTACAGGTGTCTGCTCTGACCCCCTATCTCTAAGGCATTTATAAACATTAAAAAAATTTAACATAACATTTCTATCTTCTGCCAATTTATCATTATACCAGTTGATTTTCCTATTACTATTAATATTCTTCTTTTTACTTTTACTGATTAGTGGAGAGCTAAAGTGCCACAAGTCTACATATTTCTTAAAAAAAATATTAAAAAGTTGTTCTACCCCTAAGTTCAATAACATATTTTCATCCAATTCATTTTATTTGTTTTATTTATTTATTTAATAAACCCATATATTCTCTTTTGAATTCTTATTCTCCAATTGTCTTACATAATTATTAATCATGCTAGATTTATGATCGGCAAATTGATACTCCATATTGCAATTTTTATACAAGTCCTCTGAGAAATTGACCAGAATATTATCTATACATGCCCTTGCATGGGTTGGAGACTTGACAGTACAGTTTTAAATTTAGAGATCTGAGTAAATTAGAGAAACTGATAGAAATAATTTTGATCAATCAACGCCATTTCGATGTTGAAGTCACCACAGACTGTCACCAGGCTGTTTTTTTTAAAGATTGATTTCATTGCCAATTCAAAATTGTCAAAAAAAAACTTTGAGATTGCCCTGAGGAGACCTATAAAGACTTACAAGGATGATATTCTGTTCAATCAGCCTGACACCACACAACTCAATATCTAACTCCGCATTATACTGACTAAAATCTAAAAACTTCAAACTTTATACTACTTTTTAAGAAAATCCCCGACCCCCCCATTCTTTTTTTTTCTCTTCTACAATAGAAGCTTGCAGGCAAATATCCACTGGGCACAAACAAGTCAATTTCATTTTCTGTCATCCCAGTGCTCCCGAAACACAAATTGCATCTATCTTATAGACTTTCGCCCACATGTTCAAGCTCAAGTAGCTTGTTACGTATGCATTGTACATTAGCCTGCAATATTCTTATAAATTTCCTACAGTTAGCTTTACTTTTGAAAGGCTTTATGCTTTCAAGATTAAAAATGGAAACAAATTGAAAATAATAGTTAAATTAATTAAAGATATGGTCATGCTATAATAAAACTGTTTACACAGAAAAGTTGATTACATTTAACAGGCTCTTTCAACTAATAATATTTATTTACTATATGCAAGACACCATTGTGGTGTATATCGAAGAGATTTTTGAAATTAGAATAGGCCTGTATGTTAGCTAGGGGTACTAAAAATGTCCATGTAAAATCTGAGTACAATCAGTCCAGTATATTTTACTTTATTGAGTAGAACACACACAGATATTTATTAGATTTTTATATAATAGTATAGAAAAGTATTCTGTGAATAGTAAAGTAATTTAGCCAAATTTGTATTATTTAACTTTTTTGTTTAAAAATTATTATAAAACTTAAAAAATAAAGCTAAAATAAATAAATTAGATCAAATTAACATGCAATTAAATTTTTCTCAACATTATTACAAATCTGTGTCCTGTATATATATAAACAGTGGCGCACCCAGAAATCTTCTCTGGGGGATGTCCGGAACACGGAGAAGACGGGAGCATGGAAACCCCCGATATCAATAGGTCCTCCCCTGAGAAAATTTTGAAATACTAGGTTCTAGAAACGTTCTTTTATAGTACTTCTGAATTAATAAAAAGAGGGCAAATATCAGGTCAGATTGTATAGTTTACAGTAAAACCACTCTATTGCCAATCACCTGGAAATCTATACAGGTATAATTAAAATATTTCTAAACCAATACAGTTAAATGGAGTATATTTAACTAAAATGAAATTTAATTGTAAAATTAACAAAATATTGTACAAAATAATTAATCTAAAATAACAATTTAAGACCAAAGCTAAATCTTAATATACACTCTTGAATCAAAAAGTACAGATATCAGAGTTTATAAGTTGACCACAAACTACCTGATAGGCTACAATTACTGGGGTTATATTAAATTTTAGTTAGTTTATTTCTGTGTTTCTACATATAAAACTGTTCATTAAAAATAACTTCCAGTTTTTGTATCAATAACAACTAGAATATACGAGTTTGGTGCTTTTTACGACAAACTGCAACTTTAAAAATCCACAATTTGGAAGCTTCTGCTCCAATTAAGATAAAACGTTTATACACAATATATACAAGTGTACTGTAAATGAATATGTAATTTTATAATATATAACAGTATGAAAATAAAGTTGTTATTAAATTACCATCTTATATTTTATTTTTGAACAGGTGGTTCACAAAATTTGGTATTGGTCACGTTATGGAGCTAAGAGTCATTATCTTGAATGTGTAATTTTGTTAACCACTATTTAAAACATTTATTTTTTAACACATATTACATTGCGCAGGCAGACTGTGCCCAGCGCGGCATTTCCTTGTGATGACAATTTCAACGTATGACAACAAAATAACACAGTACAGAACTGCTCATAGCTCTGGAAACTCAGTCATTACTATGACAACTGATCACGTAGGGACTACTACAAGGGGACTACTAAAACATAGACTTTGTATCAGATACTGGTCTATCCCGAGAGAAGGTACAAGTTACCGCAAACCAAAGTACCCGGTACAGGTTACTGTCAAAGGTACTTTTACTTTATTTTACTCTTACATATTTACTACTGTTACTGGTACAAACTAATCCGACTCGTTTAGCTGGAACATGTAACTGTATCATTTCATGAATACTATGTTACATATGATTCTAAATCAGTACAAGTACATTTTGTGTTCGGTCACTGAAAATACCAGGTACAAGTAGGAACCACAAGAAATAGTGAAAGCTAACCTCACTTTCATAGTTGCTGCATGCTGGTAAAACTTAAATGTTTTGTATTTTGAACAAAATTGAAATATACAGTATGTGTAATGCTATGTATTTTGCGAATAAAAAAAATATATATATATATCTATAAAATTTTAGCTGAAAAAATACTATTAGGCAATAGATTATTTAGAAATAAAATTCTCTTGTGGGGGGACCGGTCCTGTTCGTCCTCCCCCCGTTGGTACACGCCCCTGAATATATATTACTTGAAAGTTACATTCTGTATTATGGTATAATAAACAATTTTATTGTTGTACTTTTAATATGAATTTATAAAAATTTATAGCTTCTTCTTTTTCCTACTAATATATCACACTTTACCATAGTTTAAAATCTATATTAATACAGTTTATACTGAAAAGCTAAATTTTGCTAGATATTTTATAAGCAAATCTCTGCTTTTTTGCGTTTTAATTGGATTAGGTTTATCACTTGTGTTAAAATGCGGTGACAAAATTATTTTTAACATTGTCCATTACTTTTAATATTTCTTGTCCACATTATTTCTATGAAAAAATAAGAAACAATTAAAAAATCAAACGTTTGTTGTTTTTTTAGCATATAAGTATAGTTTAAAATTTAGTTTTATTAATATCATAGCCAAACTAGGTCAAGGAAATTTGTTCTTTGAAGTTGTGATATGAAATCAATTATCTACAGAAGATCAATGTACATTTATTGTTTCTAAAGACTACTTTTAGGATAATCTTATTTGTCTTTATATATAAATAACAATTATCTATTGTTATGGTCACCCAACACAATAGTGTATATAAAATGACAAGTATCAAATTTGCACAAGATGGAAGTAAACAAAAGCATGACACCAGTTGGCAAGTGGTTGACCTTGGGGAAAAGAGGCCATGGCACTTACCCACTCCACTCCCATTACTATATCTGAGGCCAGATGTTTGCTATCACAGAGGCGATGTCTAAATATATAGCAGGCAGTTGTGTATAGTGTTGTGTTCCTCAGTACCAACTTATATTTTTCAGTGTCCCTTGAAAATATGCCATAGTGTGAGAAGTATTGTTTCAGAAACTGGTTTACTCTTGTTTTTATATAAATTTAGATATTTTTTGCAACAGTTTTTGTACTTATGTGTTTGAAAAATAGAGCAGGAATTAAAGTGTTGAATTAAACATTTTTATTTTGTTCCTTGCAATCTTTAATATTTTAATTAATCTACTAAGAACATTTTGAAACTTGAGGTTATTCATAGTTTCACATCTGCAAGATGACTGAATTACTAGTGATGGTTTTGCCCAAAGTTGGTTTAGTTTTAATTAAAAACTCTTTCAAGGAATGAGCTCCACAGGAAAATACTATACATGTTTTCTCTTTGAGATAAGGCTGGTGGTCATTAATTTAAAACAAAATCAAAGTACTCTCATTTAAAGACAATGTCTTTGATGAGTCTACCTTTGGAAGTTTTAGAAATACTGTTTCTTCATTTAGAGGTAGAAGACTTACCTAGTGTTTTGAAAGTGGTGGGGATGGAGGGGAGTGACTCCTTCTGGATGAAGGTTTGCAAACGAGAAGGATTTAAAAAGATTCCAGGAGAAGAAGAGGATTGGAGAGACGTTTTTCAGAGGAACATCAACTGGATAACTGAAACGTACAGAAAGCGTGAGTACAAATTTCAAAAAGTCAGTAGCAAGCCTACGAAAGTCATGATAAAAGATACAGTTCACGGTAAACACTTATTGATAAAGGGTAAGGAGGATGAAGTTTTTATATTGAACTTGGAAAATGATCCAGAAGTGGTACAAAAACTGTCAGCTGACTATATACAAGTGAGTGGATCAAAGTTATACACCCATATCTCTTCTTATTCAAATATTTATTCTAAAAAAAATAATAAATATACAAAATTGGTAGATCTAATTCCTAACCCACGGTGTAGATTACCGTTACAATATGCCCTTTCTAATGATTACTTGACTGTGTTTGAAGACAACCACAGAATCATTTGGATAACAGACTTTTCAAAGCTGGACCAATTCAGTGTCAATTTATCACATAAAGTAATGCCTGTTTCACTTTTCCTGCAGAACGCGATGCTGAATGTCTTGGTAATAGAAATGAACCAGTATGCTTTTAAACGTTTCAATCTCCATTCAAAAGAATGGATGGAGGATGTGGTGTTGTTCAAGGGAGCAGCTCTTGTTGCTGACCCTAATCTCCATGTTAGCCAAGATCTAATTGTTGGTTGGTGTAACATCTTCATAAACCGTGGCATCACACCTTTGAAAGTTTGGAATTGCAGGGGAGAACTTGTGAAAACTCTTTCGGTTGATTTCATAACTTCTTTTGGACCGATTAAGCCAATGAGAGAACCTGAAAGAATTCTTTGGATAATTGTCGAGGGTGAACACGTTATCATCTCAACTTCCACAAAAAGTTTAACTATTTGGAACTCTAGGGATCCTGATATGTGCAAAGAACTGCCAAAGTCCGAATACCACTACAAGGGACAGTGCGTCATCTCCAGTTTTCTTCTTGTACTCTCTTACTCTCACTGCTTTAATGTGATAGATTTTAAGAAAGCTATGTATCTGTATGAAGTTGCACTTGATATTGATCATCATAACCTGTCTACATTATTCTTTACAAATGAATATTTCCACATAACTTTGAATAAAGTCCTAGGAACATCTGAGAGGTATGTCTTCGAAGAACCTATGATTGAAAGATCTGGTCAATCTCAAGGACATCCTTCTACATCTGATGGAAGTTCGAATAAATTGAAGTCAGAAACGGAGTACACTATCTGCATATATGACTTTAGGGGTGATATTAGTCTTAAGTAAATTACTGATACTTTAAGCAAATTCTGTTTCAGTAAATATTTTACATCCTCAGGTAGGTTCTTTCTAATTTTCTAGAAATTCAGCTAATTTTTACTTTGTCTCATACATGCAATATCATCATGGTGGTCCAAAAATCTTTTGGTGGAAATTTCTGTTATGAAAATGTCCATCACAAGACAAAATGGATTGATTTTGAACAAATTTGGCATGCAGATATACTTTATAATCAAATATCTGAATAAATTTTCCCATTGTATAAACTCTAGTTTTAAATTTTGTTTACTGAAAAAAATGTGCTATTAATTTTATATATAGAAAAAAACAAAATTTACTCTAAAACTTCTCTAGCACTATGTATTATTGCTCTATTGCTTATGATCTGTTATTTGCTTGCATAGTGGCTCAAATTACATCTCAAATGCACAGTATAAAGTTACAAAAGATTATATTCCATTTATTTTGTGAATTTACAGTAGGACCTTGATATATCGAACCTCAAGGGGATTTACAAAACTTCGATATATCAAGAATTTCGATATAATGAGGTTCGATATATCAAGGCTGTTTGGGGCAGACTTCGATATATAGAGGTTTACAACTGTTGTATTATTCATTATATCAAGGTTAACTCTGACAGACTTCGATACGGTATATAGAGGTCCACACCCACTACAATAATACAGTACAATTAAGAATCGTACATTACTTTATCGGGAAATGTGAATAAGAAATTATAACAAGTACACCATACATCAATTTAAATTTATTTATTTTTTAACTAAACGTATAGAGTAATATTATTACATAAATATGAATATGAAATACTGTAACGTCTTAAAAAGTTATGTTGTACAGTATAAATACACATGTCTGAAATACGGTTCTACTGTTTAAAATGCTACTGTAATGTAGGCTTACGTACATGTTATAAAGAGTTTGCAAAACTTATTTACTGTTGTTAAAAAAAATCTACTCGCACTAATCGTGGTAACGTCCAAATTAAACTGAGGGTGGAGTGGTGATCCACCACTGGCGTCTACAGAAAACAAAGGAGTGTCGGTGGTGGGGGTTTCAAGTCTCGACATGAAAAATACGGTACCTACTCTACTTTGATGGTTGTTTGTTTGCACAACACGACAATACAGTACTAAAGTTCGTTTCGTTGATAAACTGAAACTTCGATATATTGAGGTTATTTACTTGAAATCTTCGATATGTAGAGGTAAAATTAGCATTGAAGTAAATGGGACATTCAAGGGGAATGACAAAACTTCGATTTATCGAGGAATTCGATATATTGAGGTTCGATATATCAAGGTCCTACTGTATTATTTCTATTTACTTTGAAACTGTGATAAAGACTGATTGGATTGATATAACTGATGAAAGTCGTCACGTGATTGTAATATATAATTATTAATTTTAACTTAAACTGAATAAACATTTATTTAAATCAAAAGTAAAAATTTGAGGCAAAAATGAATAAAGTTATTTTGATTCATGTTTTTACAGTTCATAGCCTAATAAATGATTGTATACAATGTTGAGTATGTAAAAGGGACATACCCAGTAGTTTATTTTGGGGGAGGCTTAAGAGCTTAATTCCAGAGGTTAAGAGCAAAATATGTTGAGAATGAAAAAATTGTACAAACATAATTAAGAATATCTATAAGTATGTATGTTAACATAATGTTGGATTATGAGAGAGATTATGAGTTTTTAATTACTTGTACAAAAAAAACACTGTGTCAAAAACTGAAAATACTCATAAGGTAAAATGGAATTTCGGAAGAGTAAGAAATGGAGATACTCTTTATTCCATCCAACTGGGTATGTTACATAGAGAAAGTTTGTGACATATTTTAATCTTTATATATATATATATATTTCTTGTGTTCATGTGTATGTGACTGAACTCCTCCTAAATGACTGGACCGATTTTGATGACATTTTTTGTGTGTTTTCAATGGAATTCAAGAATGGTTTAGATTCACAATTTGGTGCATTGGAAAATGTTTTTTTAATTAATTTTTCATTTGTATGTAGTTGTTGATTTTGGAATATTTTACATTGGCAGACTGCACTACAACACGTAATACAAAGTGAACTGATGTAACAGCTGTTAACATTTTCAGCTGAATTTCGTCAAAGAGGCAGAAACATTTGTTGGCATTTAAATTTGAGAAAATATCAAATTATTGTAAAGTGCTTCATCAGTATTGTAATGCAGATTGCAATGACGAAGTTATCTAATTTTAAATTTAGATTGCACCAATGATCTATAGACCATCTAATGCACTGGGAATACTATTTAAACGCTGTTATAAAACCTACCTTATTGTAAAAAGCTGTGTAATTTCAATGCACATAAGGTAATTGAACCTGGTTACATTGAAAGTAAATAAAAAAAAGCCAAAAGAAGATGCTTTATGACTGAAGTTGGTTTTCGTTGGTATACATTTTATTAATCGGGGTACAAGGCAAACTCAACAACAATATTGGAAATATCTTAGACAGAAAATGAATTTAAACAAACGGAATTTGATTTTTTATAACCAAATTAGTTGAATATATATACAGCTATAGGTAGTGTCCTGAATAACTTATCAACGTCCTACCAAAAACAACAAAAGATAGAATTAGGAAATATGGTACATACCTTGATATTGCGTTCTAGAGGCTCATGAAGGAATGACTATCGATTATTTCAGGAGTGCTTAGAATGTGATAGAAAAAAAATACGTGAATATAGTATCCTGATTTTCAACAGGAAATTGCGTGGGAAGCCGCAGGGAACTTCTAGTATTACAAATTTAGCTAACATTAACTGAGATACACTTACTATTACTAATTTCTACTAATTTTCTTTAATATAATTTATTACAATTTCAAGCAGTTATACAATAATACACAAAACAAGTTAGCTTTACTGAAAATTAGTAAAGCGTATCACTGAGGTCTGAAATTTCATTTCTGTCTGTCTGTCCATGTGATATCTCAAAAATGAACTGATCTATAGACTTGAAATTTTAAATGCAACTTAAGCAAAGCCTGTTACTGACACACAGTATAGTGTCTCTTATCTCGTTATTCTCAGGGATTGTGTAATAAGTGAATGTTCTACTTACAACAGAACACCATTTTCAACAGTTAGCTAAAATACATTTTTTGTAATAAATAATAAAAAATTAAGTAATAAACCTTTCAAAAGCGGTTCAGTATAATATGCACTCTACCTTAAGTGTAATTTAAACAGGTGACATTTAAATAAACTTAAAAAAGATTTGTCACAATCCTCAGAAGTGCTGGTGTGATTGGAATGAATCCTGAAACGTACTCTACTATATGTTATATTGACAGTTTATCATTCATTTCCTAACAGTAAAAGTAGCAGCTCACTTTAAATGTCAAGTGTCAGATCAGTGGCGTAGCGAAGGGGGGGTCCAGACCCCCCCAAAATTTTAAGACATATTAAAAAATAAAGCATGGAACAGGATAAAAAAGGAGAGTTATCATTACTCTTTTCTACAAACATAAAATTGATTGATTTAATTGATTAAAGTGACCATTGTTAAAAATATAATTGTCCTTTCGTTTAAATCATAAAGTATCAAACGATACTTTTGGGCTCGGCCTTTCGGATAGTGTAGTGTAATCATGGTATTTCTATAGGGCGCGGTCACGTGACGTCGCAAAGTAACCTGAACCGTAACACGGCGAACAGTTTAAATTAGCGACCACTTTTTTCAAATTCGTCTTTGGGACGTAAAATGACTGCTTAGAATTAAGCTACGACGTTGATTTTAGGTGTCATTAAACTGTAGACGTGTACATAATTATCGAAAAAAATATAAAATCACTTTCGGTCAGAAAATACTCTTGAAAAGTTCTACTGTTTAGAACTTCAACTAATTTGGACTTCAGTGATTGAGGTAAACGTGGTGTTTTCGGTTGAGTTAGGATGACGATTTTTGTTATCATTAAACTGTACACTGTACCTATATAATTATCAAGAAAAAAATCATTAGAGTTTTTCAGGTGTATTTTATTTCCGTCCGAAAGTGATTTTTTTTATTTTCTTCCGATAATTATATACTTGTCTACAGTGTAATGATACAAAAAATCGTCATTATAACTCATTCATAAATACCTCAATCAGTGAAATCCAAAGTAGCCGAACTTCTAATCAGTAGAATTTTTCCGGTGCATTTTCCGACCGTTAGTTTGATCTGTACCCAAGCAACGCTCGAAAATTTCCCTCCTTTTCTAAAGGGTTTTCGGCCGTCAGTGGCCCAATGTCCCCGAAGGGGTATTTCATTTTCTCCACAAAATATAGTTGTTTCAATTATACGCTTGAGTAAAGCTCTGTTTTGTTCTTTTTCTTTCTTATTCAGTGAATCCAACATCAGTGACTGAGAGAGAGAGAGGTTATGTAAGTGATGTGTTATGATGCTTGGAGTGTGTTGACAAAATGGTTATATTTTTAATAATTATGCCTTAAAAGTGACTCTGGTACAATCATTTCGATACTGTAAGATTTGATGAATATTTTAAATAATGGTTTAACAGTTTTTGCCTTGTATTTTTATAGTAATATTTAAAGTTTTATAAACTGTTCAATTTAACCTCAAACTTATTAAATAAGACTAATCTACCTATGTGTAATTAAAACATACATACTGTGATATAATAGACACTGTATTAAGATCTGATATCAAATATTCGAACTTATTCACTCAAATTACAATTGTATAATATAAAATTTTATTCATGATGAAACAATAAACAACAGTATCTTCAAGCAAGGCATTACAGTGAGCAACTGAACTGACACTTTAGCAGACCAACTTAGTCATCGTTAGCAACAGTTGTGGATCAGTGGTCAAGGTCACTAGCTACTAATGTTGGCTATACAACTGGAGCAGGTTCTAATCCAGCTGGAGTCATTGACTTTTTGCTACCATAAAAATTAAAATAAAAAAATATATATATATATTGGTGTAGATAAAAATAAAATTTTTTATTACTTTTTACTTTTATTTTTCTTTTATAAAGCTAAATCACATTTCTAATAAATTTAATAAACTGTTTTTTTTTTTTACTATTTCTTCATTTGATTACAATGAGTTTGACACAAAAAAATAAATTACCAAAAGGCTGGATTAAGGAAGAAAAAATAAGAAAAAATGGTCTCAGTAAGGGAAAAAAGGACATTTATATTAAATCACCTGGAGGTAAAATTTTTAGGTCCAAAAAAGAACTTGAAAACTATATCTCTGAAAAAAATCTTCCTTTTAAAATTGGAAATTTCTACTGTAGTCAAAAAAAAATAAATAGTAATGATTCATCGCCTTAATGCCTTAATGATTCCTCTAGTCAAGAGTCTCTTAATTCATCCATATCGCTAAATATGACCTTAACAAAATCTACAAAAACTATTGAAATACAAACAGAACTAGACTCCAACTCTAAAAAAACCCTTGAAGTAGAAACACAAACAGATTGCTCTCTTTGGAAAAGAAATAAAATAACTGAAGAACTGCTGAGTAAAAACTGGCTAACTGGTGTCACAATAGAGCCTTACCTACAAATCATTAATGACACATAATATCTAAAATCTAAATCATGTACCATCATTAGTCCTTTGATATCCCATGCATTGAAAAATTTGCAAGATTACAGATTTTTACTTGACGCATTAAATATTCACTCAAAAAATAAGATAATACTACCTGTCAATGATGCTGAGGTTTTCAATAATGAAAGCGGATCCCACTGGAGTATTTTAGTGTATGACAAAATGAGTAATAAATTCCTACATTTTGACTCCTTACAAGACTATAATCTATCCTCAGCTACAAAGATTGCCGAGAAAATAAAAAATTATTTCGGTGGAATTTCCCTGGCAGCCACTTTCAAGTGTGTGAACTCGCCACAACAACCTAACAACTACGATTGTGGAATATTTGCTTGCTGGATAGTGGAGTCTCTAGTTGAGGATATTATGAATGATGAAGAATGTAACTTAGATTTTATTCAAAAGACTAGTTAGCTGAATCAGACCTAGTAAAAAAGCGGTCTTTAATGGCATATCATCTGGTAAATGCTTCAAACCCAAGTGATGATATATTATACACAACAATGATAACAAAACTGGACAAAAAAACAGTCAGCACAGAAACAGAACCTAAACAACAGCCTATGTTTTGTCTAAAAAATAATGATGGCCAAGAACTAGTTCAAAAAATATATGAAGACCATTCATGGGTTACAATAAAAACAAAATCAAACTCAGATATAAGGAAGCCACATACTTCTCAGCCTACAGTCTGTATAAGCAATAGGTTTGATATTTTACGGAGTTGTGGTAGCAACATGGAATCTCAAGATTCACACTCAAATGCATACCTCAGTGAGAACACAAAAAAATCTAAGCCTCCTAAGTCACACAAAAATAGGAAAAACACAATAAACAAGCAAAATGCTCCAAATGATGCAGGAGCATCAAAGTCCCACAAGTCCATATGTCCGAATATAAAATTAACACTATGTTCAGACAGTCAAAGTAAAGATATTGCAAGAATGGTCGAAAGGCAGAGCTACGGAAGAGTTAACACATTTGGCTATGTGAGGGCTAATACAACCTTACTTCAAGTTCTTGAGTCAACTGATATAGAGGACAAAACGCCAACTGATGTCATTGGGGGGACGAATGACAGTCTGAATGGTAACATGAAAAATCTTTACAATCATCTAGAGGAAAAACTTAAACTAAAGAGTAAAGATAGAAGAATATTCATTACAAACAACACCTAAAAGATATGACCAGCCTCTAAATCATCATGTAAATATTGAAATAAATTCCCTGAATAACTACATAGAAGAATTAACAGTAAGAATGGATAATGTCTTTTTAATAAACTTGAATCAACTGGAACGGGGGCACTATACAAAGCATGGGCTGCATTTGAGTAGAACTGGGAAACAGAAGGTAGTTTCTATGATCATCGAAGCAATATCATAGCTAAGCTGGGCCAAACAAATCACTTTTAATCAAGATGTTGAGCTGATGGAGTCGCATATGAATGAAGTTATCAATCAATACCGTCTTAACCCTGAGGTGGCCTTTGCACACTGCATCTCTGCAGATTTTAATCATTACAAGCAGATGAGCCAGGGTGTTGCTGCAGTTTTTGAAAGATAACTTTGGGAAACCAAGACGCATGGACTATTGTGCTCAAAACTTAACCTGTCAGAAGTACAACAAGGGAGCTGCAGTATATGGTTTGGTATCTAAACCTAAATATTTCCTTAACTCAGAAAATTATGATAAGTATATGGAGCTTTATGATGGAGCATTTCAACAGCTGGAAAATGATTTCAAAAGAAGAAATTTAAAAACATTAATCTGTTCCCCCATGGGATGTGTGTGGGACCGTGTACCACCTTATCACTTCATCAAAAACATTAAACAATTCAGAGAAGTAACAGGTGCGAACATACTTATTGTAACCTTCAATGAAACCTCCAGAAGGAAGAAACAAAATGGACTATCTCACTCAGATTTGGTCAAATATCTCCGGGAGATGACAGCTGAGCATCAGATTTGCCGCAGCCTTCAGCGAGTTCCATTCCATGCACAGAACCAACACCAGCCACAGATGTACATCAGCCAATGATGACACCTGCAGTCCACTTACCCTCCGAGTCTACAGTAGTGACAAGTGTTGAGGGGGGTAAAAGTCAATATGGGGATATGAGTGCCAGTGTGACAGGTGAAACCAACAGTGAAGCTTCCCTCAGCAGTGGTATTTGTAATGATAGTGTGTCCAAAAATTTTTTAGACCTAAGCAAAAAAAAAATGTTACCAGCAATATAAATACAAAAATATTTAGTCTTTCTCATCAAAACTTTAGAGGGTTTGAATCAAAAGTAAAACACAAAGTAGGTTTGAGCTTGTTTCACATTAATATCCAGCATCTGCCATCACGAATAGAGTCTTTAGAAATCACAATCCATGAGTTAAACCCTGATATAATAGTCCTAAATGAACATAAAATGATGAATTCTGAAATTGAAAGGTTCAATTTAAAAGATTACATTGTTAATGCATCCTTTTCAAGAGTGTTTTCAGTTGGAGGAGGAGTTATGGTTCTATGTAAAGATAAAATAAAGTATAAAAATGTAAATTTAAATTGTATTCAAAACTTAATTTTAGAAAAAGAATTTGAATGCTGTGTGGTTAAGTATACAATGGTTGGTTTACATTTTGTTTTAATGGTAGTTTATCGATCTCCTAATTCAAATGTGTCAACATTTTTAGAAAAATTGTGTTTTTGTTTAAGAGTATTAGTTAAGAGATTCAAAAATGTTTTAGTTGTGGGAGATGTTAATATTGATGTTCTAGATAGCTCGAACCAACAAAAGCTTAATGATGTATTGCAATTATTTAATATGAGATTTTTAGTTAATTTTCCAACCCGAATAACTTGTACTACAGAATCTGCATTGGATAATGTTTTAACTAATTTTGATGAGCATTCAATAAGAGTTGAGGGAATTGACACACAGTTATCTGACCATTATAGTGTGATGGTGTTTGTTCGTGTTAATGATGGAGAGGGTTTGGAAAGATTCAAACCTAAGCTTGAAAAGTAAATCTGTAACAAAAGAAACTAGGGTTTTTGATGATAGCAATTTGGCATTATTTGTTAAGGCTTTAGATAAGGGAAATTCGTTTAATGTCTATAATGCTTGTGTTGATGTAAAATTTGATGTTTTTCATAACATTTTTATGTACTGCTTTAACTTGTTTTTTCCTAAAGTTAAAAAGCGTTCAAGGAAGTGTAGAGATAATTGGATAACACCTGATGTAAAACAAGATAGACAAAAAATTTTAGAATTGAGTCAATTAGCTAGAGTTATTAAGAATCAAGAATTGTTTAATAGGATTAAAACCCATAAGGAAAAATTACAAGGATACTTTAATTAATAAGAAAAAGGATTTTTATCAAAGTCAAATAGAAAAATCCAGTAATGTTAGCAAAACAACCTGGCAGATTATGAACAAAGAGATTGGAAATAAGAAAAAACACTGTAGTAACATTGAAATCGTAACTAATTGCCGAACTTTGGTAGAACCACAAGAAATTAGTAGACATTTCATTGATTTTTTTGCCAATTATGTTGAATTGTCAATAATTCCACAGTTAGCTCCAATCATTCAGAATGACAATGGTTCTCTGCTTTGTTTTAATAATTTGACAAACAAAAATTTTAAATTCAGACCAGTAACAGAACGTGAAATTCTAAAAATTTTGAGATCTTTTCCCAATAAGTTTTCAACTGGTTATGATGAGGTTCCAGTGACGGTGATAAAGTTAGCCAGCAATCAACTAATTAAACCCTTAGTCCACTTAATCAATTCTTCCTTTATTAGTGGAATCTTTCCGTCAAAACTCAAAATAGCCAAAATAATCCCGATTTTGAAAAAAGGAGATTCAAAAAACCCATCACACTACAGACCATTATCGTTACTACCTACTTTTTCAAAAAATTTTGAAAGAGCAGTCTATAATCAATTAGTAAATTTTCTTGAAACCCATTGTTTGCATGATAAGGAACAACATGGCTTTAGACCAAATCGATCTGTGGTTACTGCTGGCATAGATTTCATTAATTCCGTCATTGACTCTGTAGATAAAGGAGAGAAAACAATAGGTATTTTCTTGGACCTAAGCAGAGCTTTTGATAGCGTTTCACACAAAATTCTATTAAACAAGATTGAAGGCCTGGGAATCAATGGCATTACCCTAAATTGGTTCAGTTCATACTTAATCAATAGAAAACAATTTGTTGAAATAAAAAGTAGCATTAAGAATCAAATAGTCACCAATAATTCTTCACTGGCACAGATTCAGCATGGTGTTCCGCAAGGATCAATCCTTGGCCCACTGCTGTTTCTCTGTTATGTGAAGGGTATTCCGCTCTCTTTTCAAAACAGTCCAACAAAAACACTTTGTCTGTATGCTGACGATGCAAGTTTAAAAATTAATAGCAGTACATTAAATAATTTGGAAAATAATGCTTCTTCTAGTTTATTGGACATAAATAATTTCTTTAATAATCATAAACTATTATTAAATACCAGCAAAACTAATTTTATTGTTTTCAGTGCAGGAAAAAGGAAATCTTCAGTAAATTCGGGAATAAAAATAAACAACCACTCTTTGGAAAAAGTAAGTTCCACAAAATTTTTGGGTTTAATCTTAGATGAAAATTTGACATGGAATCTCCATATTGAACACATAGTTAATAAAGTTACTTCTGGATTGTATGCTTTGTATAGGATGTCTAAATTTTGCTCATTAAATACTTTAAAAATAATTTATTTCTCTCTTATAGAATCATCAATAAGTTTTGGTATTGAAATATATGAGGGTACGTCAAAACAGAATTTGGATAGAATTCTCCTTCTCCAAAAGAGGGCAATACGAACCATGTTGAATCTAAAATTTGATGACTCTGTTCGTCAACATTTTACTGATTTAGGAATAATGACTGTTTATAGTTTTTATGTTTTCCGATCGATACTCCATGTAAAAAAAATAAGCATAAATAAATTGGTTCCGAAACTAGGTGACAGTCATTCATATTTCACAAGAAATCGAAATCAAATTGCTATTAATTCCCATAAGCTAGAATTTTATACCAAAAAAACATTGTATGCAGGTGCAAAGTTTTTACTAAGACTACCTGTGGAATTAAGAACTATAGACAATATTAAATTATTTAAGAAAAAATTAAAAAGTTATTTGATAAACAACCCATTATATAAATTTGATGAACTTTGACAACCATTCTTAATTTATGTTGAACCTGGTAGTAGGTGTAGTTTGATTTGTTATGGAGAAATCTGTAAATACTGTTACTTAGACGCAGCTAGTTTAATTTAACATAACGACGCCATTCAATGTATACCACTGTATATTATATGAATAAAGATGTTTTCAATTCAATTCAATTCAATCACTTTGGTGCCTTCTACTCAGTCAGAATCGAACTTCGTAAAGTTTCTGTAGCTATACAAGAAAATTTGTGGTTCTAGAGTTGCTGTGAGATTTAAATATGCCTATTACATCTTTCCACTTTCTATAAGGCGTAGTTACTAAAGCTCCATATTTTTGGTATTTACCTTTTACCAGTGAACCCATTGGCAAATAACACACAAAACGTCCCCCAGATCCCCGGTTTCGGACCCCCCACGAACGAAACTTCTGGCTACGCTACTGTGTCAGATCATTGTTTATTGTTAAATAATATTTATATTTCTGGAACTTCTTCTGTATCTTTAAAAAGTTCAGTTTAAAAGTCAGTGGGTCAGAGACTATATCTGTTTTCTAATAGCACCTAGAAGATATCATGATTGCCTCCAAAATGTCATGGTATTTCTTTTAGCATTATATAAGATGTCAATCAGTAGTTCCTCACCTTAGATATGTGTACTCTGTAGGTGATTAGAACAACTGTTTCAAAGTAACCACTATGAAAAGGCTTAGTGAGCCATTGTGAGCTCAGGATAAGTTTCAGAGAGGATATCTTATCCCTAACTTCACATGGTGGAATAAAACATTTTTTACCTTTCCTATGAGCTAATATGAGTTGTTCCAGAATATGTGGTATGTTTTAGTATTCCATAAAATATCAGATATTTCTATCATTAAACATTTGTTGAACCTAACCCTGATATTAGAGAGCACAATTATTGTTTCTAAATAACCACTATGAATTAATGACGATTGTACCAATAAATGATGGTAGTTAAATATGATAGCAGTACCTGTGGCTTTACATACAATTTCATAGGCTTTGCAGGTGTATGAGTACTTCTAGTTCAAGTGAATCATATTTCCGGCACTAATGTTGAATTTCCCTTGTTTCCACGATCAAGAAAATATGTCTAAAAAGTGTATATTTATGGCCATTGTAATTTACTTGGGTCTTAGTATTTTTGTGCAATACATGATTTTGTCTTGTTTCCCAAAAAACATATATGCACACACAGGGCTGAGAAGCCAACTTCTATCAAAAAATAACTGATGGGATTTATAGCAGTCTAATTTTATAATAAAAGTTAGATAGTAACTTGTCATCGATATCTGCATTACAGTACTAAGTACTTCACCCAACCACTTCAACAGAGGTAAAACAAGTCATCCAGTCAATGAAATCAAAAACCTCCTCAGGAATAGATGAACTGTCGCCAAAAACATTGAAGCAATGTAAAGACGAACTTGCACAACCACTAGTAAATATTGTCAACAAGTCTTTCTCACAGGGCACATTTTCTTCTCAGCTAAAAATCGCTAAAGTGCTACCAAAACATAAGAAAGGTGATAAAAAACAACCATCAAACTATCGGCCGATTTCACTTCTGTCAGCTTTCTAGAATTATAGAATTATATATAGAATTATAGAAAAAATAGTACTGAACAGACTCCTACAACATACCAAAACCTTCAATATGCTTACAGTTCATCAACATGGCTTCACTGCGGGAAGGTCAACAGTAACAGCATTAATCAGCCTAATAGAAGGACTTATAGACAATATAGAGGCAGGAAACACTGTGACAACCATACTCCTAGATTACAGCAAGGCATTTGATTGCCTTAACCATGAAATGCTTTTAAAGAAATTAGAGAGAATCGGAGTGACCAGTGTTGCCGCAAGGTGGTTTAAGAGTTACTTGGAAGGCAGAACCCAAGTGGTTGAAATAAGTCATACAGATCACAAAGGGACAATGCAAACAATTCGATCGGAAAGCCAAAAGCTAGATAGAGGTGTAGAGGTGTCCCGCAAGGATCAGTCCTGGGCCCTGTCTTGTACATCATTTTCACCAGCGACATGCCAAATTTCCTTGAGCGGCACTGCTCATTGCTTATGTATGCAGACGACACAGTTCTTATAAATAGTACAAAAACCCCTGAAGAACTGGAAATTAAAGCATACATAGCATTTAACATGGCACTTGAGTACTGCCATAGCAATGATTTGGCTGTTAATAAGACTAAAAGCACACAACTCTTCTTTGGACCAAAAAAACGCCAAGTAACTGAAATACCTGGACTAAACCAAACTAAATATGCTAAACACCTAGGCCTCACCATTGACTCAGACCTGTCATGGAGCCTCCATGTGGATACGGTATGCTCTAAACTCAGTTCTGGTGTATTCGTTATAAAAAGACTCAAATCGATCAAAGAAGATCAGAGCATACTCCGAACAGCATACTTTGCTCTTGCTGAGTCACATCTTCGATATGGCCTTGTACTATGGGGAAACTCTTCCAAAACAAACCTCCAAAGAGTACTGATACACCAGAAGAAAATCATCAGAGCCATGCTGGGTCTAGGTCCTCAGGAGTCCTGCCGAGGAGCTTTTATAAACTTAAAAATCCTTACAGTGGTAGCTCTCTACATTCTTGAGGTAATCCTCCATGCTGCACGTCAAGATCTCCCCAGAAGAAACAACCTACATAACCACTTCACAAGAAACGGTAGCGACTATGTTCTTCCCAATCACAGACTGGCACTCTATGAGAAGAAGCCCTCATACATCGGTGCCAAACTTGCCAACTACCTGGCTGATGAGCTGAAAATTCCATGGCCAATCAAGAATATGAGACAGCGGCTTATCAACTGGCTCCTAGTTTGACCCCTTTACTCAATCGACGAGTACATTCGGTGGAGGGAAGACCCGACTTTTCAAGATCAAAACTAATTTCGTACATGGATTTATCACCTATTTGTAATGCAAGCCTAGTTTGTATTCATCAAGTTCCAACTCTTGGAAACTATTGACGACATTTCTGTACTCGAAGTTCATGAAATAAAGAGTTTTGTCTATTGTCTATATTTAATATTTGCTAAAATGCACAGTTAAAAGTATATTTTTACTAAAACTTTTAATTTTCTTATCTGGATATTTCCTTACTAAGTGCTCAACAGCGGTTGGAGAAAAAGTTGAAATAAGAAGTGTAGTTATTATCAAGCTTACTCTAAGACTATAAATGTAAACAAATTAAAAATAATGGTTAAATAAACTAAACATATAATGGTTGTGCTGTTATAAGACAATGTTTACACAGAACAGTTGATTACATTTAACAGGCTCTTTCAATTAATAATATTTTATTGCTGTGCCGCAACTTTAAAGATCAAGATGGGATTTTTCACAACATTAGAGACTAGTGAGGTGTAACCCAGAGGGGTATTCGAAATATGAATAGCAGGCATTCGAAAAATGTTAACCAGGGGCACTAAGAATGTCCTTGTAAAATTTAAATACAATTGGTCCAATATTGTTAATGTGATTGAGTAAAACACACACACACACAGGCAGAGAGACCATTATATTTTTGAATAATAGTATAGATTTTTCAATAGGTTCAAACTTTAAACCATTTCAAAAAACCTGAAATCATAGAGAGAAATCATAAACAAGCATTTCTAAGTTACCATTTCTTTGAATATGGATTGTATTTGGAATCTGTGTGATTTCTATTGAATTTTTAAAGACCAGTGAAATGGTAGGTTGAAAGTTGGAGCTGCAAAACTATTCTACAATTTGTACTGCATTTAGTTGATTAAATAATTAAATTTTATTTTATATATATTTATAGATAGATAGATAGATCACTAAAAAATTATGTTTATCTTTGAATTTGTTGTATAGAGTACCTATATTAAATTAACATATATGTTTTTAAAAATAAGTGAGTGATCTCAATTTTTAAAAACCATCTTAAACCAAAATAGTATATTTATTTATTAATTTATAAGCCAAGAAACAAGTTTTAGTACTCTTGTAATCAATAAATATGTCATTGAATTAACCATACATAATTAGTATTCTTTTTTAGGCTAAAAGATAAGAAAGTGTGAGCACAGCGATCTGAAGTTTGGCCATTGTGGGCAAGATAGTTACTAGACTTACGGGTACATAAATTGCTATATTCAACAACGTACAGTGCCGCATTTCCCTATAGGCCCACTAGGCCCAGGCCTAGGGCACAAAATTTTAGGGGGCGCATAAATTTTAAAGTACACAAAAGAAAAAAGTTGCGGCGGCAGGTGGTGTTGGCGCTCGGCGGGGCGGGTGGCCAAGGTCAACTAGGTCCGGGGTGCGACGTTGACTCATTCATTGGTTCATTGCTTTTATTTATTCAAAACACTCCTATATTTATATATAAATATTTATTTATTCATACTATTGTAATTATCTTTCATCAAAATTACGTAATTAAGAAATTTACTGGATTTCTACGTCAGTGTAATCAGAGTCCTCTGGTGGGGGGGGGGGCGCTCTTTGGTCTGTAGGCCTAGGGGCGCCGAATTTGTAAATGCGGCCCTGACAACGTACTGACAGATTTTATACTAAATATGTTGTAATAGCACAGACTGGTTTATATAATTTTAAAGTACAAATGACATATATTTATTAGTTACTAGCTGACCCGGCGAACTTCGTACCGCCTTAAAGGGTCCACAGCATCCACATTGGTGCTTTGAAATGTGCAGAATAAAAAGACAAAGTAAAATATAAATCAAATTAGGTCCTATGTGATTTTTTTTTCCTTCACAACAAATCTGAAATTTAAATAGGAAAACAAAATAAAAAACACAATTCGTAAGTTATCTAAAATAATTTAAATCGCAATAAGCAGCAAAGCCACAGATACATTAATTTATTAATATTGATTCTCTTTCTTTCAGTCGAGTACCTTGTGATATACAACATTTTTGTCTTGTTATTAGGTGCAAGAATGAATAAAGCAGATGGTTTGCCGACACGTGAACATGCCACATATAGTTTGTCCATGAGAAAAACATGGATTTTTCAAATTTAGTCCACAAACGCTCAAAGATTGGCCTTGTGATTTATTGATCGTCATGGCAAATGCAAGACGAATCGGAAACTGAGTTTGTTTAAATTCAAAAGGCATATCGGTAGGAATCATCGGAATCCTTGGAATAAGAACTTCCTCACCTTTAAATTTTTCTTTTAAGAATTGTCGCGTGAATCACATTTATCATTAATTTTTTTACAACCAAACGCGTTCCATTGCAATAATTTTGGTTGATTTTAGATTGCGAAGCATTATGACTACTACTGCACCAACCTTCAAAAGTACCTCGTAAATTATGGGGTGGTAAGCCGGCACATCCAAAGAGTTTAAAAATTCAGTTGGATAGTTTAGTGGCCTCATCTTCATTTGTTATGCAATCAATAGATTTGAATGTTTGCAGAGTACCATCAATTTGACTCTGAATTAAAAAAAGTTTAAGTCATCCACATCCTTGTTCTTAGCTGCCAAGATTGCTCGCTCACTCAACCAATTGTTATTTTTGTGATTAGTGATGGATCAAGAGGAGGAGTCAGTATTGGCAATTTTACTTTGCCATTAAGACAACACAATCCAAGCGAATCTCCAACAAACTTCAATGCACACAATGCCCACAAACAACATCCATTGGACCAATAAGTACAGATACATGCTAACTGTAATCATAAGTGCAATCATGACTAAATGATGCTCTATTCAAATCAACAGCTGATGTATTCCTTCTTGCGTGTCGAACTTGATCTAGTTGTTGATGAGTACGATTAGCTCGCCGATTTCGCATAGCCAAGCGAGCTGTTTCAACGGGCTTCCTTTCTTTGCTCTTGAGATTGAGAAGCACGAAGTCGGGCCATACCAACACGACGCTCTTGTCGTCCGATTTCACACGTTCTTCTTCAGTAGAATTGTTCACAACGTTACGAAGCCTTCTTGTATTACGGCTTTGTTGAGACAGATTTGATCTTCTGGGTCGCGGCATCTTTATAATAATCCTCTCAATGTTCACAAACACTCATAAATCGTTTAATTTTGTGCGAAACAAAGTTATCCGAACCGAAAGCAATCGAAGTAATAAGTTTGTTTGTCTTTTTTTAAAACCAACAGATTATTGCAAAGGTAAAAAAAATCACTTCATGATTGACTGATTATTAAGTAAAACTGAAAGGACAATCTATATGTCAGTAGCCATGATTTCATTTTGTTTGACTGAGTAACCCAGAAAAAATGACACAGGCAGCTGTCAAAGTGTCAATCAACTTTACAGTTGTTTGTTTACATTTTGGAATTCAGGCAATTGTTTTTTTTCAAGATACAGTTTTTTTTTTACTCTATGCTTTCAAACTATAGGTGTAAAGAAATTTTAAAATAGTAATTAAATGATATAAACATATATTTTCTTTTCTCGCATTATATATGTTTACAATAACAGCTGATTAAATTTGAACAGGCTCTTTCACTTAATAACATATGTTTGCTGCAATGCATTTCTTACGGGTATTTCTGTAATTTTTTAGAGATCAGTGGGGTGAATCCTGAATCGGGAACGGGATAAAAAGTATCCTATGTCCTTCTCCCAGTTCTTAGCTACCTCCCTACCAATTTTCAGCCAAATCGGTTCAGCCGTTCTTGAGTTATAAATAGTGTAACTAACACGACTTTTCTTTTATATTATATAGATACGGACAGTTTTGTTGTTGGTGTTTTTTGTTTTGTATGTTTCTATGTTATTTTCACCACCAAAACGTTGGTAATTGTTTATAATACCTATTTTCAGCATTTCACTATGCAGTAAGACTTCAGTTTAATAAATATATAAATTAGTTCAGGCATGTTTGACAGTTTATTTCCTTATCTTATTTAGTTACACAAATCCTCAGTACTTAATAGTATAAAGTTACTATAAGTAATGTTTCCTAGATTACAGAATTAGAATATTTAAGAATGTCATATTTCTGTCTGTTTCAATCACATTATACTGTATGGTATACTAGTTTAGGACTATTCTTCACATGTAAATGACATTCTTTGATTACAAAAATGCAATCCGTAATATTGAAGGTATGGGTTTATTTACTCACTCCAGACCACTTTTCACTGAACTCAAAACTCCCATAGTTGTAAATTTATATTTCTTCAGGCACTATTATATAAAGAAATCAAACTTACAGAATTGTCCAGTTACAAATTATATTCACCAATATAATACTAGAGTTGGAGTTAAACTTAATATACTTCCTCAAAGACTGGCTAAAACTGGCAACTCTCTCAAACTAAACTGAGTTTATTTTTTAATAGACTGCCATATAGTGCAAATTGTGTTAGTTTTAGACTCTTTAAACATAATATCTAAAACTGGCTTATCAAACCCATTGTATAGTACAGGGTGGTTATAAATTATTGTACACATTTTAAGATTGAATAAATAAATAACCAATCAAATTTAAAACATGGGAATTGTTTTATTAAATTGTAAATTTAAAACAGTTTTATATACTGACTGAAAATTAATAATTGTACACATTACAATAATTATAAAAAGTAGTTATAAAAAGAAAGTAAAAATGTCACTTAAACTGTGGGTGTAAGGTATGATTCTTCTTAATGACTTGTGTTGTGACATAGTCAGCTGGTCAACAAAGGATCTTTCCACACCAGCTGTTAATTACAGTTGACTAAACAAACACTAAACTAACCTCAGTATCAAAATGGCTAGTGTGCAAGAAAAAGCAAGGTGTGTTCTTTGGTTTCATGAAAGCAGATCTGTAATAACTGTTCAAAGAAGGTTTCGTTTAGAGTATGGCCGCAATCCTCCGAGTAACAATTCTATAAAACGCTGGTATAGGCAGTTTGAACAGACGGGAAGTGTCCAACATAGAAAAGGTGCTGGTAGACCTCCAGTTTCTGAAGCTATTGTTGATCAAGTAAGAGAATTGTTTACGAGGAGCCCTGGTAAGTCTACTCGGCGTGCAAGTTTGGAATTAGGATTACCTCGATCAACAGTCTTAAAAATTTTGTACAAACACCTTAAGCTCCATCCATACAAAATTAATTTATTACATGAACTAAAACCTAACGATAAACCTCGACGCTACGATTTTGCTGTTAGATTACTTGACCTCGAAGAACAAACAATAAACATTGGAGAAAGCAATTTCTTGAAAAAAGTAATTTTTTTCTGATGAAGCAACCTTTCATGTTTCTGGTAAGGTGAATAGACACAATTGTAGGATTTGGGGTACTGAAAATCCTCATAATGTTCGAGAGACAGCCCTAAAATAAACGTTTGGTGTGCTTTGGCTATATAAGAAGTGATAGGACCCTTTTTCTTCACAGAACCGACAGTCACTAAAGAGGTATACCTCGACATGCTTGAACTTTTTGCAATACCGCAAATTGAGCATAGACAACCAAATGTTTACTGGCAGCAAGATGGTGCCCCTCCACACTGGGGTAAGATAGTACGTGACTACCTAAATGACACGTTTCCTGGTCGTTGGATTGGACGGGATGGTCCAATTCCTTGGCCTCCACATTCCCTAGACATTACACCCTTAGACTTTTTTTGTGGGGCTATGTCAAGGACAGAGTCTTCGCCAAAAAAGTTCAAGATATTGAGGAACTCAAGAATAGAGTTCGAGAGGTTATTGGAAGCATAACTCCAGCAATGCTCAGAAACACATGGTGTGAGGTTGAATTTAGACTACAAACTTTGCATGCAAACCTTGGAGAGCACATGGAATTAGTTTAGTTTCCTTGTAAAAGTATGAGTAACAGTAATCTTTTTGTCCTTCATTGGTAATAAAACTGTTTTAAATTTGCTATTTAATAAAACAATTTCTATGTTTTTAAGTTGATTTGTTATTTATTTATTCAATCTTAAAATGTGTACAATAATTTATAACCACCCTGTATAAATCTAGTTTTGAATTGCAATTTTGATATACAATTTTAGTTTGTGATTAAGTAGTTTTACATAAACGCAATAATTCATTATTTATGCTATTTTATTTAGTATCCTTTAAAGGATATTTTAAATGATATAATTTCAAATTTTATATTTTTAATAATATAAATATTGTATATTATAATTTTTTATTTTTAAGTAACTTATATTTAAACTATATATATAATGGATGTGACTGACCTAAGTTAACTATTCTGTAATAATTATTTATAATAATTATCATTCTGTAATAACTACCTACTAATTTTTTGTTTTTATTTGTACAATGGTTAATTTAGAATAAAATTAGTTTGTATAGTTTAGAAAACTAAGTTGACTGCCTATTCAAGTAAAATTGTCAATGGCAATACAATTTTTTATTCCTTATTGAGTTGATTTCTTGAGCCCTTAATCATGCTACTTTAAAAAAAATATATATTATGTTGACAGCAGTCAATTTTACTTTTATTCTACAATATGGATGACACTGCCGCCTACATCCTATCTATATGGCTGTTTCTTTCTCTGCTCCTCTTCATTACTGTAGTTAATTAAAGCCAGACATGACAATTTGTAGACACTCCATGTTACTTGACTACATGAGACAGAGGTCTATTCTTAGGATAGGATAGTTTAAAATTGAAGGAATATAAACAGAGCATTTCTATTTTTTATATTTTTAATATTATAAAAGAATATATGCTTCAAACTGAAATTTATAATTTTATTGATTTTGTTCTAAGTTTATCACAAAATAATTAAAGTATAAAATAAATATACTTTCACTTCATTTTAATTACATGTAACTATTCTTTTAGTTGTTATTTTTCATTCCTGTTTTTTATTCTCATGTTATGGCAAGTCTTACTATTTTGTGTTGTTCTATTGGGCTAATAAACCTTTTCATTTAGTTCCATGTTTGGTGTGAGAACATACATATAATACTTTCAAAAATTTAGTAAAACCTCCATCATGTTGAAACATGATTTAAATGGTTATAAACACTTTAATTGTTTATTAAAATGTGGACTTGGAATAAGTTAGAAATTGTGTATGCAAACATATTTACTTGTACTGAACTCCGCTATGGTGATATAACTATAAAAACTTTGTATAGTAAACATTTGGTAATCTTACAAGTTAGGAAGAGGTGTTGTAAATTGCCTGAGAGTTATAAAGCTCTTTTCCATTTTTCCTTACAATGCCTAAAACTTGAGATATAACCATGACTGAGGATTATGTCTACTTTCTCTGGCTTTCGTAATCTGTGGTTTGATCCCTGACAGGTTGCAAAGCATGCATAATGTTTAGCCATAGCAAACATTTAGACACAGAGGTTTAAAGAGTACATGACAAGCCATTATGAGTAGAGTTTACAATGTTCAAAGTGGTGAGATCATAAGTGTGAAGTATGAGCCATAGTACTAAGCAGGGCAGTACATTACCATTTATCTTTTATTGCCTTGTTGTTTATGTTGTTTAGAGGTCTGTGTCCTGAGGTGCAGGTCTTGAGATACAGTATCAGCTAATCGTATCTTTTGCTTTTAAAGTTCTTTGATGTTAATGAGGTAAACATGATCTGTAAGTAATGTGTAAATTTTATGTTATTGAGACTTACATAGAGAATGAAGTTCCTGCATACTACAAAAGTGGCAAAGAATCATGATAACCATTCATTAAAGATAGTTCTGTTCCAGAAGTATAGTTTGAAACAGTAGTCGTTTCATCAGTTATGAATGCTTGACACTGAATATAACTGAATATAATCATCACTTCAGTAGTCAAAGAATATGAACATTGCCTGGTTGAATGATATGACCAGCGGAACAGCAAAGTCAAGCCCATGGAAAACCACAAGATGATAAGTATATATGAACTTCTACAGTACAGTATCATAGAAGGGAATGACATGTTATTTATTCTTGCAGGGGCTAAATTTTGGTTCTTTATCCAAGAAAAGTTTTTCACAGTAGTCCATAAAATCTGAGATAAGAATTATTGTTTTATTAAAAATTTTCTCCCAAACTTTAATGCTTTAGTATAAACTAACATGTAAAGATCACAGTATTCAAAATTCCTATCCAACGATATCTAACATGCTACAATTCTGCATGTTTTGATATACAGAGTGTCACAAACTTCTAATACTACTCATAATTATATTCAAACAAAAAATCTCATATAAACGTAGGTTGAGAAATATCTTGTTTAGCTGCTAGCCACCATTTTGTATTTTTTATTAAAAAATTATTATCTTTAAAACTAGTTAAACTATAGAAACAAAATTTGGCTCACAGATTTGAATAGATAAGAGGAAGGTTAACAAAAGATTGTGTTATTTTCTTTAATATTAACAAAATAGTGTCTTTTGAAAATTTTATAAGTCAAACAACAACAAAAACTAGTATAAATATAAAACATTTACTTGATACCAGCTATTTTAAAATTGTTATACAACTCCAATGGTACTTTTTTTTCAACTAAACACTTAAGTGAGCATGACCACTTTAAAGATATGCTTACAGAAGCAGGGAGCATCAAACATGTCACAGTTCCGAAGTATCAATTTTTTTTTGCTCCTAGTGTAAATAATTATTAATATTAGTAAATAATATTAATAATAAAAGTTATAATTCTTATTACTATTTATAAATAAATATAATGTTATAATTTTAATTTTAAATATAATTATAATAATACCTACTAGTATAATTATAAATTATAATTTATATATTAATTAATTAATAATTTGTTTATTAGAGAATATTCACCAAAACCCACTTATTAATAAACAAAATTCAATAACAAGTACTTGTTATTATTCACTAAAATATTTTGGGATAGAAGAAACTTATTTAAATAATTGAATACTTTTTTTAACTCTATCATTATTAATTGATTTTTGACTGAAGCTTTGTACTGTAGAGAAAATACATGTCAAACATGAGAAATCTGAAAGTATACACAATAACAAATATTCAGGTAAGCTTTGTATAGAAGTGATCAGAGTATCTGCCTACTGCTATTGTTACAAAAGCCATACCACCTACATCAAAGAGAATGTATTTAGATAGCCTGCTCCTAAAATCCATTAGTTTAACATCTGAATTGGCAAAACTTGCTACTGCGTCTATTCTTACACTTCTACACATATTCTTCCCCTACCAAATTTTTAAGAATTGAAAAAACTATCAGTTTTTTTACTTGGGTGAATGTAGGATTATCAATTGGGTTAAACCACTACCCGGGGGAATGAGGACATTCCTTATTGACTAGTCCAGCTTGTTAAACATACAAGCAATTTTTATTATGAGAAAACTGTCTGAATTTTGCAACGAAAAAGCTCTTAAAATGGTATATTATGCATTTTTTACTCTCAATTGATTTATGGTATTGAAATATGGGGAAATACATTTAAAAAGAACATTAATAAAATTTGTTTAATACAAAAAAAAGCAGTATGTTATATTTCTGGTATTGGCTATAAGGATTCATGTAAACAAAAATTTCAAGAACTTCATATTATGACAGTTCCTTGTTTAGTTGTGTATAAACTGTTGCTTTATATGGTTACGTCAAACAACCTAACATATAAAAACATCCACCAATATAACACAAGGGGTGCAAACAATATTGTAACCAAAAAACTGATTTCCAAACAATATTCATTAGTGTCATTATATCTTGGATCAATATTATGGAACACACTGCCAAATGGATTAAGATCACTGCCATTTGGTATTTTCAAAAGACAAATTGGATTTTTCCTTTTGGAACACCCATTTTATGAAGTTTATGAGTTTTTTGGGATTAGTCATGAATTAAATAATTATTGTTGATCTTAGGAAATTCTTTTATCTGTGTTGTAATTAGTTTTAATTAATTAATTGATTTGTTTTAATTGATTTTATTGATTTAATATATTACTTCTTTTAAAGATCTGGACGAACTGGAAGATTGCATTGCTCTTAAAATTGAAATGTACAATATTGTGTTTTCAATGTGACAATGTATGTAATCTTTACCAGTAATAAATGACTATATCATTGAGTATCATTAAAAACATAACTTTTCCAATCAATAGACACACATCACCTAGATAAATTAATATTGCATTTGTTAACATTAGTATAGGTAACACCATTCATTACAATATCATGGCTTTACATAATTTAGAATTCGACAAAATACTCTGTCGTGAGGTATGGATGAGTGAATGGCAATGAAAAATATAACATTGATGATTTTAAACATAGCAAAACCGGAAGTATTATGCCAGTTATTATCATACTCTTATCCTCTTAATCCTTTGCAGCAAATAAGTCTTCATTATTATTGTCCTCTGTTTCATTACACATTTAGATTTTAAGACTTTTTAATTTCTTTGATTCGACCTTCAGTTTATAATATAATAGACAAAATGCTATGTAAATGAAGTTTGATTCTATAATCTATGATGAATTCTTAAAATTTAATGGAATCAGTTTAAAATTTCAAACTAAGTATTTTTAATGTAAGTAAACTTATTTATTGTTAAAAACAATTTAATGTCAAACATGTCATATTTGATAAAATCTGTTAAGAAAACAATATTTGGATTAAGGACTGAAATTAAAACCTGTACATCCTTTTTCTTTCTTATCAGTTGGAAAACAGGTTTTGTCTTGAGCTAATATTGAATTAGTGTTTTACAGCATTTCTTCCATTCTTACATAGGAGTTAATATGTACAAAACCTCTTCTCGTCAGATTTTAGTTCACAAGTTAAGCGTTTTGTGTATTTCCTTTCTGAGGAAATATTGTTAATCTTAACTTGCAGCTACTCATATTAAGGTAAGTTAATACAGTAACAATTAAATATTTTAGATAATTCATTGAGGTTAAATTTGTTTCAACAGTTTATGAAAATATTTTATTATCATTGTACATTTTTTATAATTTTTTAGCATTAAATATTACCACCAAAAGTTTATTTTTTAGGTATAATATTAAAAAGTTATTCTTTATCAATGACTCTGAACCTAGAAAGTATTTGTAAGGAGTATAAGTTATTTCAGTTAAGGGGTCAGAAAGGTTATGTCAGGTAAGCCTAATTTCTAGGATTTAATTCTTTCATAGAAATGCTTATCCTGGATTAATACTACATGTGATGTGAGGTTTATAATATAACTGAACAATAACTTTACTTGGAAAGCACTCACTCCAAGGTCTGTTAGGTCTGTTAGGTCTGTCAGACCTGCAGACTGAAATGCATAAATAAATAATGTTTATATGATATGTTCTCAAACCTCATTTTAACTCAGGTATAAGACCACTAATGTATATAGTATATAACTGAGTTAAATCACAATGTGTGTTATAAAAAATTTCAGAACAAATAAGACAACGTTAATTTATTGTACAATTTTAATGACAAGATTAATTTACTCAGCAAATGAGAACTTTAGAAAGACACTAGCAGTTTCCCACGGCTTCGCATGCAATTTCTTGTTGAAAAACAGTACACTATTTTCTTGTGTTCTTTTTCTATCACATTCTAAACATTCCTGAGATAATTGATAGTCGTTCCTTTGTGAGCCTCTTGGGTGCATTATGAAGGATACCATGTTTCCTGCCCCTATCTTTCGTGGTTTTTGCTAGGTGTTGATAAGTTATTCAGTACAATTAATTTATATGGATGAATCTTGATAAACTAATTAGGTTATAAAGAATCAAATTCGGTCTGTTAAAATTAATTTTCTGTCTAAAATACTTCCAGTATTATTGTGGAGCTTGCCTTGTGCTCCGATCAAGAAAATGTATCAACGAAAACAAATTTTGATCATAAAGCGTCTTCTTTTGGCTCTTTTCATTTACCTTTGATCTAACCAAATTCGATTACCTTAAGTGGTTTTGTGCAATGAGGTTGTTTTTATAACAGATTTTAATAGTATTTTCATTGCATTAGATAGTTTATTGATCATTGGTGCAATATAAATTTAAAATTAGGCAATAACGTCTTCTATGCAATCTGCATTACACTACTGATCAAGCACTTTACAATAATAATTTTCTAAATTTTAAATGTAAACAAATGTTTCTGCCTCTTTGATGAACTTCAGCTGAAAGTATTAACAGCTGTTAAGTATCAGTTCACTTTGTATTACGTGTTGTAGTACAGTCTGTTAGAATGTAAAACATTCTAATCAATAACAGTTTATAAATAAAACATTAATTAAATAAACAATTTAAATTAGATAGAGTTTTCAATCTAAACCATTCTCGAATCCCCTTCTATACGCACAGAGAATTTCGTCAAAATCGGTCTAGTCACACGGAAAGAGGACAGATCCATACTGTAAGATCAAAACCACTCCCTATAAGTAGAAGTGTACCACAAGGATCTGTCCTTGGCCCTGTATTGTTTATCTTATTTACAAACGACATGCATCAATATTTGGACAGTCTCTGTCATACGCTCATGTATGCAGTTGATACAACCCTTCTCCCTTCAGAAAACTCTACTGAACAGCTGGCGGTACGCTCATACACCTCATTGAACATGGCATACCAGTACTACCACTACAACGACTTGGTAGTTAATATGTCTAAGACTAACCAGCTAGCATTTGGTAGAAAGCGAAACCAGGTACCAGCCCTACCAGATGTTGATGTAAAGCCACACACCAAATTTCTGGGAGTGATAATCGATGAAAAAATGTCATGGACACAATATATTGACAAGCTATGTAAGACATTAAATACCAGTCTTTATATCTTTTACATTTCTCTAAGAAATTTTGTAATAAAGAGTTTCTGATTTCTGATAGTCGTTTAGGAGGAGTTCAGTGACATACTCACGCACAAAAGAAATATATACATATAAAGATATCATTTACGTATCACCAATATTTTACTGGGTTGTAGTAGTAAAAGTGAGCATAACTGGCTGAGCGTTAGCAAACTTATTGCTCGAGAGATTTTAAAAAATTTACTTTCTGTGTGTCAGTCTGTCTGTCCACACGATATCTCAAAAACTAACTGACCTATATACTTAAAATTTTGCATGAAGCTTCATTTCTATACGAGCAACACTGCGTTCAATGATGGTTCATGTCACTCCATGAGATTTGGCTTAGTGTCATGGAAGCCTGTCGTCACTCAATGGGCTGACACAATTTCTCAGAGGGATGTAAAATTTTCTTTTCTGTATGATGTCAGTCTGTCTATTTTTCCACAAGACATCTCGAGAATAAAATGAGGTATATACTTGAAATATTGCAAGCAACCTCAGCTAAGCCTGTTACGCCACACGTGGTGTAGCCAACACCTATCTTGTTTTAAAATCAGAAGTAACAGTAAGAAAATTGCTATGTAGGATGGTGGTCGATTATGTTTATAATTGGAGTGTTGAAACCACATAAAAGACAGAATTCTACTGCAATAACTGTTCACAGCACGGTCCAATGACCAGGTCCAGTATTATCATTGTCAGGATCTAGCACAACATTAGTGAATTCTATTCCCACTGATGTTTTTAGATTTTTTTTTTAAACTTTGGTTCAAAATTTAAATAGCAATAGTTGATTATTAACAAATTAAAAAGTCAAAATTTTAAAAAATCCTTGGAATGCAAGTTTTGCAATAAATTTACTTTTTGTAGAGAATAAATTTAATTGTTCAGGATCAATTAAACATCAGAAAATGAAGTATAAATTAAAGGTACTTCAGGAGGTGTAAAATGTACACTAGACTTCGAGCCACCATTGGAGTCTTTGACGGGTGGTTTGAGTGCATGTAAAGTGGATTACATGCCAAACCTGGTGATATAAGATGCCAAAATCACCTCCTTAGCATCAAAGCACGAGGAGCAACTTCCAATAAACCATTGTTTACCATTTTCAATAGTGATGTAGAGGAAGAAGATGTAGATTTTCACACCAAATTTCAAATTTCTTGATCAACTTGTTAAAGTTAGCCTATTGTGCATACAGTCAGAAACACTTTGTCTAAAGTGTTACATTTCATCAAGGATAGGCGGGAAATTTTTCACTGAAATATTCGGTCAAAAAGAGGTTCTTCAATATGAGTATTTAGAACAGACTCACCACAAGATTGATAATTTTCTAATATAATAAAATCTGTTTCTGACTTGTTCGTTTATAAAATAATTGCATCTAATAACTGCAAAACATACACATTATTTCACTATTTTACACATTTTAAATCCAAAATTGTTTGATAGTTTGAACTTCTCTCCTGGTTTCTTAAAATACTTATTCAATAATAAAAAAAATCTGCATAGTTCAAAATCTTAGATAATTCAAATTTTTTATTTAAAAACTAGCTCAAATTTAGAATATTTAAATTTTTTAAAACCTAAAAAATTAAAATAGCAAGGTATGACTTTCATTACACCTATATTTTGGGAAGGATCTCCGTAGCCAACTGGTAAGTTTAGAGAAACATTGTCTGTAGTACCCTAAGGAACTTGTGCTGATGAAGTTAAAGCCTGTATTAAGTCATCTATCTGTGCTCTAGTCTTTGCATGTAAACATGAGAGTATACCTTAACAGTGGTCTAATAACTAATGAATTTTCACAATTACTTTTAGACATAGGAGATGAGAGATATGGGAGTTGAAGGATGGGTACTGTAAATATTCAGAAAAATCTTTGAGAAGTTGTTCAGGAGCTGTGGACATTAACAGAAAATATTTAATCAGATGTACAATATTTAAGTTCTAAAGAAAAATCTTAGCTCAGAGAATGAATGATCCTAACTCACGGGGTGGTTCAAAATTTCAGTTATACAGTTACACTGGTTTTTTTTACTGTTATCTCATTGAAAATATTAACAAATCAAAATTTTACCAAGGAAGTACTCTTTCTAGTTGTTACTTTTCCAAATTTTGAAATAGATCAAATTTAGGATATTTGAAACTATTAAAACCATCTGAGAAAGCAATGTTGTTTAATCTAATTGTATTATTATAAATGTTCTGCATCATTATTTCACAAAATTCTACTCGATGATCAAAATCGTCCTCACTTAGCTCATAATCTATATGAATTTTGTACACTTTATAACCACTGTTATGTAAAACTTTATAAACTGATGTTTGAGATATACCTAATATTTGAGAAAAATTTCTTGTTGAGACATGAGGATCTTCTACAATAGACTGTAAAACATCAAGTGACAATGCTTCGTTTGTAGCCGATTTTGGTTGTTCAGGTTTGTTGCAGTCTATAACACTGAATGTTTCCTGGAAACTTTAGATCAATTTTTTAACTCCTGACTTACATACAGGATTGGGAAAAGTGTCATTAAATAAATTCCGTACTTCATCATAAGATCTCACCCAGTCTTCGTAGCCTCCCATCATCAGGATCAGGATAATACGCTCTTGTTCATTTAAACACTCCAGTTCACGTAGTCTTAACTTTGTTAATTCCAACCAAAAACTGAACATGACTGAACTTCCTCAAAACTGATAAGATAAGGGAGGCCTGCCCTACAGCAGGCAATAACTGTAAAACAAGTTTGAGTTTGTAGGGAAAGAGGTTGTCTATTAAAGTTGTCTACATTCTGAATGTGGATGTTCATGTTTTGCCTCAAATAATTTTAAATTTATTTCAATGAGCTGCTATTTTATACTGGGTTGAGATAAAAAGCTTTAGTTTCCACTGTCCACTGTTCTTCTTTTTCAAGACTTTTCAAATGAGGTGTCACGTAATGGGTCTTTACATTTAAATATTTTGAGCTGCCCTGCCAAAAACCTATTTATGAAAATGGGCAAAGTTGTAACAGTGACTAAAAAGTTCACTTCTATTTCCTATAAGGGTGTTCTGAGTTACATCCCTCCATCTTTATACCTAAAAAACTAAACAGAGTGTCTCCATACTTTTAACTTACACTGCATATATATCCGGATCTCTTACTTGCCGGATGATTGTGCTACCACTAGGCCACAGAGACTTTAATTTTTACGATTCAGTTATTTAGATATAGATTAAAACTTAAGAGTTATGCTCTTTTGTTTCCAATAAACTGAAGTTCTGCTTCCATCGAGATGGAGAATCCCACTGCTGAGGAAACTGTTGAGATCATGAACAGCAACAAAGTAGAAGATGAAGAACAACAACCATCAGAAGACAAAACCAACCTGTTTGAAGAGGAGTGTATCCCAGTAACACAGGTAAGGATGCAGAATACATGACTAAGATATGTAGCTTTTGTCATTTTCTTTGAATACCTTATTCTATATTTGTTTGTTTAACTTGTAAACTTGTATTTTTTTTTCTTTTCTTTCATTAGAGCTATCAAACCCTAACTGCGAGTACAGTGTGTATCTGTACTTACCAACAGTAATTTGAGTTTTTTTATTGAGAAACTTTTCATAGTTTCATCCCTCCAAAATTTGAAAAATGAATGTTTTCCCTCATTACATTAGTAGTTATTGAATTTATATTTGATCTAGTTAGAGGTTTGTACATACCGGCTGGTTGGACCTATGAAAGAACAGGTCAACCAAGTCAGCAATTCTCAGTTAGAGAAGTTAAATGGGCATCTACCCATCTATAAAGTCACATTTTCAATAGAATCACGTGTGTTTTAACCTCTTCATGCATGACGATGACATTTGACACCACTCAATAAATAAATATATATAAAATGTAAGATGTACTCCAAACTGTCTCTATCTCATGTAGTTCACTCAAGGGTTCATAGGTACTAGCATAGGCCACCCTACATCACAGTGGAAGCAATAGTTCATTTTCCCTCAATTTTTATTTAGTCCAGCATTGTTGTTATTAGTGAGAGGTTATTTAGGCAGGTTCATAATCTTTTCCTGATTAATGACAAACTTTTATCAGGTAAGAAAAATTATTTTCTGCTTTTTAGTATTATATACTAACATATTTACTAAGTATATTTTCGAAATTGCTAATATAGTAAAAATTAGCCACAAATTATTGATGAGTGGCAAATGACGCCACCATGCAATAAGTGAAACTATCCCGATGCCCATTACTGATTGGTATAGTTTCACTTATTTTATTTTTTCTTCTTTGTAGGTGTAAGAAAAAAATGGATACTTCTGTCTTGGATGATAGCGATATTGCTGAATACTTGGAATTACCTAGCGAGAATTTTATTCCATCTGGGTCAAAAGATGAGGAGTGAAGTGTATCAGGTGACGAACTATTTGAAGTTGATGTTGCCCAACAGAATATTTTAGAAGGTACAGAAAAATCAGACGATCCTTCTGAAATTTGCACAGATGTTCATAATTTTCAGTCAATACAGGAAAACCAAAGAAGTTATAACGATCACTCGCCCTCATGCTATATCCGAGTACAACACCTACATTGGAGGAGTTGATATGGCGGACAGATTGATAGCACATTACCCTCATGGCATCAAGTCTAAGAAGTGGTACCTTAGAGTATTCTTTCACCTCTTAAATGTGTCCCTAGTGAATGCCTGGTTGTGCTACAGGAAATCAGTTGATGGAAAAATGGACTTGTTGTCTTCCAAATCATCTGTAGCCAACACCCTTATTGCGAAAGGGTTATGTGACACGAAGAAGAGAGAAAGGCTCTCGTCAATGTCTCCTAACAACACTCCACCTCTTAAGAAAAAAAAATAACCAGTAAACATAATCCCGGAACTGAGATACGACAAAGTTGACCACTGGCCATCGAAAGTCGAAAACGCCAGGTAGCAGCGTTGCCGCTTTGAACACTGCTAGTAAAAACCAGATTCCAGTGTAAAACATTTGTGGTTTACATGTATTTCCAGACTGTATGGAAGCATTCCGTAGTAAATAGAATGTTCTTATATGGATATTTAAAAAAAATAAATTGATTTTAGTTTTGAAATTTAATATTTTTAAATTTAAATATTTTTTTATTTTACAAAATGTAACTATATTTAATGTTAAAAGATTAAATACATTTTTATACATTTATAACTTAAACATAGTACTTATTTCATGTACATGTAAAGGAAAATAAAACAAATTATATAAAAGGTAACATCAATTTTTTGTTACCTTATTGCATGGTGGTGTCATATGACGTCAGGTCAGCCATTTTTTAACTAAGACGCAAAAAAGTTTGAAAAAATTATTTTTGTTATTAAAAAAGCCTATTTAACAAGAAAAACAAGTAAAAAAATTTGTCTTCGAATTATTTAATAATTCATGCATGAAGAGGTTAATAAGCACTTCATGGTGTAACATTTATTTTATTTGTCATACACAAGTTATAACCAAATGTCACGATATAATATAAATTTGCTCAGTACCCTCTTCATATGGTTTAAGTATTTTTTTGGAAGTTGTGGCTGTTTTCCAAATGTGTACAGTTAAAGGATTCAAAGGCACAATTCAGAATAAATACGAAATTCAGAGTAGCAGGGTCCATCTAGATCTTACTAAGTCCAATTACTCTATGACCCTTCAGATCGTCATTTCAGGTGTCTGTATAGAAGGTGAGATTCATTGTCAGAGCTCAAACTTTCCATGGTGTGTAACTTAATAATGGGATGTCGTTTCAGTCTTTATTATTCAATACTAAAAATAAACTCATATTCGAGACCTGAAATTTTGATATGTTTGTACTGGTGAGGGAATGGTCCTCATCAAAAATAGGATGGGAGCTTAAAGCAACCTTAATACTTGAGGTAATGGTTATCATTCATAAGCCTAGTATAAGTGGGAAATAGCCAGCTGTTTTAGATATGAACCATCCAATGATATGCATCCAATGGCAGACAAACATTACCACATATTTGATATAAATACTCAGGTGGGGTTCAGAGATGTTTGGACTGAATTCAAAGGCCCAAACAAATCTATTTATTGATGAAAGTGTGGTGGGCTAATCCAAGGCCACCTATGGTTCCATAAAAATCCAAGAATGCTATTGGTTGCAAGAGTGATAAAGCTACACCATCTTATGTACCAGGATCCAGAGCATGCCATTCCTTCCACAATTGTCATAAAGAGAGGTAGATATCTTACTGGCCATGAGTTTCCTTCAAGGAAAAGCAATAGTAGAGCTGATAACTGCTTTTTTACCAACTGATGCTTGAGACCTGTGTTTCTAAGGAACTGATGAGAAATACACCTGGATCATCATTAAAATGTGTATTTTTGGTCATTATCTGTTTCCAAATGATGGAACCTCAACGTATCAAATTACATGTGTGATCTATCCATTTCCCATGATAAGAGGTTGGACTGGATACATGAAATTGTGTACCGCATGAGGAAGCTTGCTGTAAAGTGTAGGTACTGTAGTAATGATGGGTAGACAATTTGATACACAAGATTTATTAGTGGCAGCGTTTTAAAGTAAGAAATTAGTGTCAGTATCAAGGTGATCATAAGTTATAGAAAGTGAAATGTAGTCTCCGGATTCTCAGCTCTCCTTCGGTAAAAGGAGAGCCCCCAAACTGATAATACTGGATAAGTAGACTATATGTGTTGGCCTCAACACTTCGAACTTTTGTGGCATGCAACTCGTTCAATGCAAGAACCCCACTTACTATTTGGCAATAGCAAACAGGTAATTGCATCATTAAAAGTATCACATCCCTTACAATTTAGAAGGAATTATAATTTAAATTTCCCGAGACACTGATATGAACCTTAAAAGACAAGACAAGTTTACCACAAGATCAATTTATATTTTATATCTCTATCACTAGCTACTGACACTGGATTAAAATTATCAGCTATGTATGCAAGTGTTGTACCATTGGATTAGTATTCAAATTCAAATTCAAAACAATCTTTATTTACCATTTGCACATTACATTACAAGAATAAATATACAAATATAAACGGTGTCAATAGTATGAACTTAGATTTAAGAACTAAATACATAAGTTAATTTGCTAAAACAGTATGTATATGAACAAAAGTATAATTAATATTTAACCAATAATGTATAGTTTATTCCACACTGCTTTCAAAAAACTCATTAAATGAGTATAATGTTTTGTCAACAAGATATTCTTTTAATTTTAATCTGAACAATTTGACATTAGTAATGCTTTTGATATTTTCGGGGATACTATTGTAAAACTTTACTCCAGCAACTAATGGGGTTTTTCTCTTAAATTCTAATTTTAATTTTGGTACTGCCAACTGGTTTCGATTTATAGTCAAGTAGCCATTTTGTGATGATCCCAATACAGGAAGTCTATCCCTAGCTTTCCTAACAGCCACCACAGTGTCTAATATGTACAAGCCATACACAGTAAGAATACCTAGAGTTTGAAAATGTTGCTTTGCCCATTCACGATCCTCCAGATTAATCATTATACGAATGGCTTGTTTCTGAATGTGAAGAATACTTTGTAAATTTTGATCACTTGTTGCACCATACAAAACAATACCAAAAGATATATGGGAGTGTATATGGGCAAAATAAACAAATTTTAAAACATCCAACCAACAGAATTTTGATATGCTCCTTAAAGCATACAACCCAAAAGATAATTTATTTAGAACTGCATGTGTATGCTCATTCCAAGTTAAGTTTTTGTCTAAAACCATTCCTAAAAAATTAGTACTGTCTAATTGATTAAGTTTTACTTGTCCAATTTCGATATTTGGACTGTCTACACATTTATTTTGGCGAGTACTGAATAAGGCAAAATTTGTCTTTTCAAGATTAAGTAACAAATTTTTGTTGGAGAAATAGTTTCTGACTGAGATCCACTTTGTGCTTGATCTTCAATTACCTGCAAAGATTTGTTTGATATAATGAGATTAGAATCATCAGCATACAAGCACATTTTAGTTCCCGAATTTTTTACAGTCTGCGGTAAGCCGTTAAGGTAGCATAAGAACAAGATTGGCCCAAGAATAGATCCTTGAGGCACACCATGTAATATATTTCTTAACTTGGAATTAATACATATCAATTGATTAAATTTATTTTTAAATGATGTTTCGACATATTGTTTTCTATCTTTAAGGTAGAATTGTAGCCAATTTAGTGGCATTCCAATAATACCCAAGTCCCTGAGGGTGCTTATTAGGTTGTTATGTGAAACACTATCAAAAGCCTTGCACAGATCCATAAATATTCCCGCAGCATAGTCACCTCTATCAAATGCATCTGTAATTGATTCAATAAAGTCAATGCCAGCAGTTGTGACCAATTTACCTGGCCTGAACCCATGCTGTTCGCTGTCAAACAACTCATTGGTTTCAGGAAACTCCATCAATCTCATATACATTGCTCTTTCATATATTTTAGAAAAACTCGGCAGATAGCCAAGGGCCTGTAGTTATTAGGATCTGTGGTGTTCCCTTTCTTAAACACAGTTTTAACCTTAGAGATTTTTAACTTATCAGGGAATATACCGCTTATAAAGGATGAGTTAATCAGATGGGTGAGTGGCTTAATCAGAAATTTTTTTGCATGTTTAATAATTGGCAATGGAACCTCATCGAAACCAGCCGAGTATTTATTTTTAAAAGACATAACAATTTTTTTCAATTTCTAATTCAGTTATTGGTTTGACTCGAAATTTCTGGAGGGTAGGTCTAACATTTTGATTATTATTTTTACCATGATTGATATTGGAGAAGGACTATCTCTGTACTTGATGTATATGAATAAAGAACATTTTGACTTTGACTTTGGATACAAAATTTGAATTACTGACAATATTTGGAATTACATATTCATCTACTATTATAAAGTGCTCATTAAATATATTGCAGATTGTTCTTAGATCACTCTCTTCCTTACCATTAATAGATAACTTAATTTCATTATTTTCTTTTACAAGTGGTTTTATTTCATTAATAATAATTTTCCAAACAGCTTTGCAGGGGTTGTCAGACTTTGTTATTGTACTAATTACATATTTACTTTTAGTGTCAATGATATTTTTATAATACAGCTTTTTCTGTTCCTTTAACATATCCTTTAGATTAATATCTTTTGTGACCCTTAAAGTTTGGCTTAAACAAATTAAGTCCTCTTTATCTTTTCTTAAATCCTCACTTATCCAATTAATCCTGCTACAATTCCTTATTCTAGTTTTAACTTTTGGGAAACATGAGTTAAAATAGTACATACAAATGTCATAAACAGTATAATACTTCTTATCAACTGGTGCCTGATAAAGATTTAACCATGTCTCAGATGCTAAATTTTTTAGGAATATTTTTTTTATTTTTATCTGAAAACTGTCTATTTAATTGAGTAAAATAATTTTTATTATTGCTTTGATTTTGATATGAGATTTCTAAAAGTTGGGCATCATGATCTGAAAGCTCGGTGACAAGGCCAGAGATTGACAGTTGGTGCTTTGGTATATTAGTAAAAATATGGTCAATAGAGCTTTCACAATCAAATGCAACCCTTGTGGCAAAATTAACCATAGAAAACATATTATGTTGAGTTAACACATTACCAAACAAATCTGAAGCTCTAGATTTTTTCAAACAGTCAATATTTATGTCCCCTGCACACACTATGTATTTAAATTTTTTACTTGAAATAACCAAAACTACACTAAGTTTGTACAAAAATACATTATCATAAATTGAGCCAGGTGTTCTATACAAACCAACTATAACTACAGATAATCCATCTATTTTACATTGAACCAAACAGCATTCAAATTCTTTATCAGTCACCAATTCATTAATTTCAGGAATTTCAATCTTTTTTAGATTAAAATTTGTTTGACACATAATTAAGACTCCGCCACCTCTAAATTGCTTTCTACAGTACCAAGATTTAACACAGTATTCATTTATTTTTGTATTACGTATTTATAACTAATGGTTGAAGGTTATGCTCTGAAAGAATTAAAATGTCTGGTTTTATTTCATCTAATACAATTTCTAATGATGGTTTTCGAGACAAAAAGTTTTGAATATTTTGGTGCATTATGAAAAGACTATTTTTTTATTTAAATGAAGGTTTTATCTTGGTGGAGGAGTCATTCAGATTTTTAGATACATTTAATTTAGAGGTGGGAATATGTTCAGATTGTCTAAAAAACTTTGACTGCTTCTCTAGACGTTGACTTGGTGAGCGAGTGAGGCTGGCTCGTCAAGGATGTAAGTGCTACTGTGTCTGGATGGTTCACAAGACCTCCCCTCCTGATTTCATCCCTCAGCTTGCTGATAAATGCAGAATAAGAAAGTCCAAGATGCAATGGTCTTTGAGCTCCTGGTTGTTCTTTAGTGATTACCAAAACAGCAGCCCCAGTGGTCCTATGAAAAAGATTGATGTTTTTGGCAAAATGGTCGAGCTGGACATGATCCCGGACACAACCTATCGGTGAGCATACCAATGTGCTGAACTTCCTCTTCTTGAATTCCAGTGTCAGGTCAAGAAATGCCTGGTCATAGTCCTTCTTCTTAGGCTTGCCGTAATAGTGATCTTTGGTTATCAGGCTGTATACTGCTGCTGCTTGAGGATCACTTCTCTGGCACGCCAGAAACTCAGTTATGCAATCCGTCCTCTGAGGCTTGCCGAACTGTTTTGCAAACGTAACTGCCACTCCAGCTGTCATCCTTCTTAGATGATCGAAATCACCCGAGATCGAGTGGGCGAAGGCAATGGAATCATTACTTTTCAAGTCCTCAATCACCTGCCACATGTCCGCATCCAGAACTTTTATTTCTTTCCCAGAACCAATAACATCACTGTTTTGCAAACGTAACTGCCACTCCAGCTGTCATCCTTCTTGGATGATCGAAATCATCCGAGATCGAGTGGGCGAAGGCAATGGAATCATTTCTTTTCAAGTCCTCAATCACCTGCCACATGTCCGCATCCAGAACTTTTATTTCTTTCCCAGAACCAATAACATCACTGGGTTCACTTGGGCTGTTGACTTCCAACTCACTCCTGGACAAGGTATCAACCATATCTTTTCTTCAATAAGGTTGATACAATTTTAGGATGGCTTATAAGGTTCAATAGTTGTTTGTTACAATCTTCAGGATTGGAGTTGATATTCATACTCTTATTTAAGTTTCCTGGAGTGACAGTAGACTGCCATTTGGAAAGAGCATTTAATATTAAATATGCCAATTTAGATTTTCCCCTTTTGTTTAAATGGAGGCCTTGAGTAGTATAGTGAAACCTCCTGAAATCACTTAAGTCAATCAGAAAGACATTCTTTAACCTATTTGTTAACTCAGTAATGTAGTTATTAACGAGTCTTAAGTCTTGATCATCAACAATCCTGAAATCTTCGTCAAATCTTTGTGGAATCGAAGTGATAAAAACAGGCTTAGTCTTGCTGAGAAGCAGTAATTGGTTTTCCAGATTAGAGTAAATATCTTGAAAATCACCATTCAGACTATCACCAAACATATCCACTTTCTACACCAAGTAGTGTATAATATAAACTATACTTGCATCTCAAGTACTATTGATCATAAGTGTTTATTGTTCATAAGAATTTTTCACAGCTAGATTTTCTGGAACCAAGCAAAATTAAGATGGTACTGGAGTTGGCTAATGTTATTCAATTACAAATTTGATTGAATGCTGACCCATTAAAGAGATAAATTATTTAGCTGTACACTTTGTTATTTAAAATTACTGTAACATAATTATAGTATAGATTGAATGATAGAGTAGGTGATATTAAGGCTTATTTAAATAAATTGTGAGATCTTTATTTCACACAACTTACTTAGCTGAATGTTGATGATTTTTGTAGATAATAGAAAAACACAAAAATAAATTTATGTACTCATACATTGAGGTACGTTTGTGTAACACATTCTGAGAAAGAATTGTTTATTTAAAAATTAAATTTTAGTTTAATAAGCACTGATTAAAATATTCAACTTAAAATTCAAAAACATTTGCTGTGCCCATTTTGAACTCTACACAGAAATAATTAATAATTTAAACAAATAATTAAACAAATAATTAATAATTTAAAGTTAAAAATCACAGTTCAGAAACTTACGCTATCAAAGTAATGTGTTTGTGGAGGATTGATTTCCATTAGGATACAACATCTATACTTCCTACAGAAAAAGGCATTCAATAAAAGTTGGTGAAAGTAGCCATGTGAATTTCACTAGGTAGAGTGAAATAATCTAAAAGTTGTGGGGATTTAAATAGAGTGTCTACACAATCTACTTTTGATGAATCCTTTCACAATTAAATGTGTGCTCCGTACAAAATCTTATATATTTTCCATCCTTCTTATTATTTGTTCCATTCATGTTGGTATCAATGTATATATTTTTCAATATATGATGTTTTAGGGTCAGTATGAACATGAACAGATCACTCCTGAAAGAAACTGTGTGTACTCACCAGAAGAAGATCCTCAGTACGAAGATCTAACTGCAGTGGATCTGAGAACCTCAAGAGCAATGGAACACATAGAGAACCTCCCAGATACTATGAGACAGTTCAGACCAAACCAAAAGGAAACCATCAGTATAGCTCAGCTGATAGAGAACTTTTATTACAATGATCCCTCTGGAAACAAAAACTCCCCAAGGTATTTCTTAGTCACAACTCCTTCATCTAAAGGTGAGTATTTGATGTCCAACCATGAAACATACGAGGATAACCACGATTATGTTATAACTGATTACCCCACGTCAGATCAAACTTATCCTCAAAGCATGTATGCTGAAGGCACCAATTATCCCAACCGTTGGGATGCAGAAACCAACACCGAACCGGTCTTGAAGGTCGATCAAGAAACACAGACTTGGGTCCGGGAAGTAAGAGAAGTTTCGGTACAGACGGATGCAATTGCATATTCTTTAATGAAGAACACGAAACCAATGAACTTCAAGTATACTTGCTCACTGTGCCAACGGCTATACTCATCCAAGAGCAGTTATGATCGACATTTACGCACCCACAGCAACAATGGAGATAGGAAGATGATTGCAGATGTCCATTTTACGACCCAAGCAAAACTCCAAATTTATAAGAAACACATGTCTAATGGTCATCTGCAGAATCCTATTGTGATCCAGATGCCACGGAAGGCATTTCGATGCGATATTTGTGAAAGGTGTTTTCCTTCGCAGATTGAACGTGAGAGTCACGAGTGTATTGTGGAACCATTTTCGATGACTAAATGTCCTCACTGTCCCGTCAAATGTTACACAGTTGGAGCCTTAAATGATCACATAAAGTATACTCACAATATTGAACACACTCAAGGTACTAACAATCAATACTATTGTGTATTCTGTAACATGAGTTTTGAAAATGGATACAATTTTCACTTGCATTTGGACAAGCATCTATCTCCATAAGTATTTACTTATTTTCAATAATTATAATGACTAGATAAGTACATTAATTAATGATAAATTTGTTGATGGTAGAAAAACAAAGACAAAAAACAATCAGGTGGTTTCCCATTAATGATTTCAAATAGTGATTACCAACTTTAATTTAACTTTTCTTTTGTTAAACTCGGCAGTATATATTTGATTTATTGTTGCGTCTTACAATTCGTTATTTAAAAAATGTTTTATGATTTTATTGTTTTGAATATGTTATATTTTGTTTTATACTATTTTGAATTTTGCTAATTTATTGGAAATGATCAATATTTTCATTGGAAAGCTAATTCATTTTAAATAAGCATGGACTGGAAATGAATGGAATAATCTTTTTACTTAATTTACTTTTAAGTAGAACTTCTATTAGAATACAATTTTATTTGATATACTTGTTTTTATAGTTTTATTTTTGTTGAGCATTTTTAAAATTTTGTTAAATACAAATAAATTAAACAAGTAAACATGTTATTTTTTTAAACTCTTCCTTAATTCATGACAGACCAGTTTGTATAGAAATAAAACAAAAAATCACCTTTAATCACAGGCACGGAAGGATCTCAAATAATACAGTGTTCATTTACTCAATAAAAGTGAAGAAGAAAGACAGTTGTAGAATCACTTCCTTTACAACCGGAATGAAATATCAAATAGCATATTATCGGAAAATATGATGGTAATTTTCTTATTTTATGACATCAAATATCCTACACTGAGCTCTTTTCTAAGTTATTTGTATACTTGCTTACACTAAACAGATATTTTTTTTAATATTGCAGACTGTTCTCATGTTAAATGCATTGACAAGAAAAGTGCCTATTTATGCACTTGTATACAACTTTTGTTTACCTTACAAATGAAATTGCTTTATTATTTTTGTCTATTTTCTGGCATTTCTAGAACTTAAGTGAACAATTTTAATACCTATATAATACCAACTTTCTGAAATACCTGTTGCTTACAGTTTGTTATTGAGCCTAGATTAAAAGAATATTACATATATGGGTTAGCTTTTTTGGAATGTTATTATTTACGAAACTTTTTTAACAAAACTATAATGTTTAGCGATGATATTATACAACCTTTCATAATAAATAAAACTTCATATTTTGAAGGAATTTTCAAATCACACACTTATCTATAGGTCCAAAGTTTTTTTAGAATTTAATCCTGTATGTTTCAGATAACGATTTGATTGGTAGTAAACACCATGTTTATTAGTAAAATTGTCACCAAAGTTCCAAAAGCTTAAAACAGAAAAAAAACTTGATTGTACATCAATCAAAATTGTTAAAGTACGATTTGTTTATAGCAGTTAATTTATAACCGCAGTAAATTGTGGTTCCTTAATAGAGATAAGCAATATGCATTTATAGTTGCAATTCTTAAGCAATAATAATTATAAGTCTAGATAAACACATTTTGTACTTGTATAAGGTTGTATGGTTGACAGAAGAATAAAATATGAATAATTAACAAACAATTAACTTGCATGTACTGTAAACCATCAAAAATTATTGTTTTATAAATTCATCAAAATATAAGATAATATACTAACATTTCTAGTTTAGCCTATAAAAGTTTTATAACAAGTTAAAGGAGTTGATAACAATCAATATTAATATAGGTCTAATCAATTATAACTTTAGTTTCTGTGTACTACTATATTTAACTGGACATTTTTTAATTACAGCTTCAATATAAAATTGTATGAGGTAAAATTGAATGCAGATTAAAAAGTTTAGTGAGACCAAGTATGTAGAAATAATAGTGATGTACAGGGTGCAATATGAAAGTAATTCACATCTAAGAAAAATAGATTTATTCATTTGATTGTTACAAATGATTAAAATTCTTCATCATACTTTCCTCCTGCATCATTACACCTGCATAGATGATTCTGCCATGCCTGGAAAGCACCCTGGACCTCCTCGACTGGAATGCCTCTCAGGAACCTAGTAACGTGAGCTTAGATGTTCACCACCGACTCCCAGTGCAAAAAAAATTCACACAGAGGCAATTCAAGGCTGTAAAGAGGCTAGGGCACCACAGGGGTCTTTTTATGGGTCAGGTAGTGAGTAATGACGAAGGCCGTGTGGCCTCGGGGAATTGTCATGGTGGAGTTTGAGACATTTTTTATTTCTGAACTGACACACGTGACACAGCGTTTCAGTTTCTTGAGTACATTACCTTCAACAAGTCACTTTTCTACATGTCATCTGGAGATCATGCTGAAACACTTGTAGATTTGGTAATGTTTCTATTTTGTTTGTCTCAACATCTGCTTCTGTCGAAGTTGATCAGTCTCAGGTTCTTATTGTTTCAATGATGGCCAAATCTTTTTCCAAGCCTTCTGAAGGGTGGTTTGTCTACTTTCATCCCAAGCTGCAGATGGAATTTTTATATTTAAACTTTTAATTGCCTCAAAAAGGTTATGATACATCATTTTCTGTTTTTTTTTTCCATGAGAGAGCCGACAGACATATTCTCTTGTGCATCTTCTCTTTAGTCACTTAATGATGCCTTGATCTATAGGATGTATTAAAGGTGTAAAGTGGGGCGGTAAAAATCAAGTCTCAACAGGATCGCCAACGGATCACACAGACGGTTGGACACTAGGTCGGATATCTGAAGGAGTCGGATGTGGGAATGTCGGATATGAGAGGTTCTACTATACTTGTATTTTAAGCATTAAATTGTCTTCATAATAGTACATACACTGCAATATATTGCAAGTGTATTTCAAAGTGAAAATTTAACTTAAAATCTCTCCATATATCATATGAGTAAAAAGATGTCTGCTTAAGCTGATCTAATAAACAGAACAGACATAATGTAAAATTGTGAAATTTAATCATTTTTATTTAAGGGTTACTGCATCAAAGAAGCAACAAACTAACTTCACTCCAATTTTATTCCTAACACAGGGTAAATAGTGTCTGGAATATTGGGCCACTTGAAGAACTAGGTGAACACGCGGCTGGAGCATGAAGTATTTAAGAATGCCCATGCCAAGTATTTAAGAATGGTTCAATTTAATTTATAATACATTGATATGTTTAGCTCCACCTACTTATTTTTGATTGGTTAGGTTCAATACGCCCACTGTGGGTTTTACACAAGAAAATACTGAGAAAGAATGACAAAATGTCCATTGAGTAAATGAACATTCTACTCTATGAGTGGATCTCCATAACACATACTGTATTCAGTTAAGAATGATAGAATTATAAAATGCACACATTTACTGGGTACAAGAAGAACAGAATACTTTATTATAACATGTATAATTAAAAAAGTATTAGATATAAATAAATTCTTAACACTATTTCATGAAAATTAAGCAACATCAGCATTTATAAACATTTACAGAGTTTTCAGGTGCTGAATGAATAATATTTTAAATGCGAAAGTGCCTTTATTTGTTATACTTTATTCAACCCGTAAACTATTCAACCGATTATACTGAAATTTTACATGAATATTCTTAGGGCACCTAGTTAACTACTTTATATTTGTTTCAATGTTTAGTGTGAAAGCATAGAGTATGCTTGATAGTAACAACACTTCTTATTTCAACCTTTAACCAACTGCCTTTTATATATTTTCTTTATCGGAAAACAAGACGAAATCAACTATGAAACAAAATACTAAGATCAGAGTAAATTAAAATTACCATACATATACAAGTTTTGGCATATTTTCTTGATCAGCAACTAGGTAAGCTTGTAAACTTAACATTGGCACTGGAAATAGAATTCACTTGAACCAAAAGTGTTCATACACGTGCAAACCCTATGAAATTTTGTGCTAGGCTGCTAGTTATTTTTTAATACATTCGCTGCGACAAAAAGCATAATTAGGGTTACCGGATGCTGAAAAATTGTTATGTAGAAAAAACTTAACCACGTGGGGCCGGCCGCACTAAATGTGTTAATCTATAATAATGTTTTAAATATTACATTACTATTTTAAAATATTTAACTTTTTAAAACCTCACTGAAATACAATTTGTTGTAAATTTACTGTAAATAATATGGCTATTAAATAAGAGACTGACACTGCTGCTGCGGATAAAGGAGACATGGGTCAACCTCTATTAATCAACAGCTGTTTAGTGTAAACCTTTCTCTTTAGTATGCAGCTATTCTTGCTTCTGTACAGATGTCTGACTAAACAACACCGTTTAGTCAGAGCTTACATTCTTGTTTTTTTATTTATTTTTTTTGCAGGATAAAATAGTTAGTGTACTGGTAGAGCAACAAATTATTGAGAAATTTCACTTTAAACTTAGAAAAACTGCTACTGAAGCTTATAATTTGCTGAAAGAAGTGTATGGCAGTGAATGTTTATCATGGGGACAAGTTTTTAAATCTTTTAAAAGTGACAGCAACATAGAGCATTGTAGGGATAGAGAAGGAGTGTATATTGAAGTCACCTTCAGTGATGGTGATTATGTATAAAAAAATTAACATTTTTTATGTTAGTCTCATTATTTAATAGCCACACCATGGACAACAATAATATATAAATATAAGGACTTGGGGTTTCACTAGATATTATATCAATGGTGGAAACTGAATGTCTTTATCATTTGTTTCAACTTTATAGACAAAAAGTAAATAAGATCTTTTTTTAAACTAAACATATTTATATTTGTATAAGTCCAGAAAGAGAATCACAGCCTCCTCTTACAAAACAACTGTAAAAAAGTTTTATAAATATTAACAAAATTATAATAGCCTACTATTCCAATATAATAAGTAACAAGAAATAATAAATGGTTGATATTATATAAATATTCAGAAAAAATAAGACAAATTAAAATATAAATTTAAAATATGTTTGTTTCAGTTTGTGAATTTATAAATTAAAGCACTATTTGATTGATGCCATAACATTGTTTCCTTCTCTAAAATATAACAAAATTAATTACATAAAATTGCTGGATAGGTGTTAAGCTCTGTGACACATTGGATATTTCTTAAAAATATTTTAACTAATATTAGAACTTTATCCTTCCACTGAGGGCAGGAACATGCTGTATGAATCCTCTTGCTATGTGTTTGGAAATGTTCCATATAGCTCTTGCTGATACAAATAACAGTGCTCCCTTAATAACCAGATGAACAGCATACAACCTGAAAAATGTATTATTAATGTATGTAAATGTATTAATGTATTAGCTTCAACTGCTACATTTTTAAAAACTGAAGAGACCTCTGTCTACTTTGTGGGCTCTCTGCACTCTATTATTTCCTTGATTTTCATGCTCAACTTCAAGGACATAGGCTACATAACTTAAAGTATAGTACACCAAATACAGTACTTTTATTTTATATAGCCTACTCAACTCAAGTTTGCAATGTTGGTTTATTCGTATTTCGGCTTCAGTAAGATGTAACTTAAGTGACGATGAAGAAATATATTGGATGTTCAAAATTCTAAAATTATCAGATTAAGAATATAACTACTAAAATTTTATATGGAAATGTAACTGTTTTATTTTTCCTCAAATGTTGGACATTTATATAGTATCCTGAACATATTGCAATTTGGAGTCTTTGAGTCATTTCAACCTTGAATCTATTGTTTGAGTTTAGCTGTTCTTGTTAAGTTTTGCTAAGAAACAGGTGTATTTCAGATAGTTGGCATAAGAGCTAAACCATAAAGAGTTTTTAATTCTCAGACTATCTACAGCAACTTTTGTTCTTATAAGTTTTAATATGGTGACAGTACAAAGTTTTGATGAGTATATATAGAATAACATAACAACAATACAAGTGAACACAATAACTACTGTAATTTCTAGCAAAAGCAATCAAAGTTTAAACACATATAGTAATAACTTGACCCTTATGCAAGTTTGATAGCCAGATACACACACACAGAACATACATTATAAGCACGGATATTTAATATATATATATATATTTTGTAGTATTATATAATATTTTTTATTATATGTACGTGTGTGTGTGTATGTATTCGTCAGCCCGGGCCCTCTATGAGTCCGGACCCCTATGCATTTGCCCCCCTGGTCGTCGGCCCTGCTCGTGGACATCCATAAGGTTGCCCAGATTGAATTGACACATCGGTTTTTGCTGTACCCAGTGGTGGGTTCAACTGGAAGGTATAAACCAGCCAGAAGTGATCTCTGCTGGGTTACCTTTTTTTATTATGTACTTTAAAAACTTAAGAAGTAAGATTAGAGTTTCTGCTGTATACGTCTATGAATTGTCATGCTTTTATACTTTTGTATCCCATCTGTTTAGCATAGTTTAGTAGTATTGTATACCATAAGAAATTATAATCAATTTGTTGTTCGGGATTCCGAGAATAAGAAATCAGAGACAAGTATCTTGCCCTGACTGCCTGACTTAAGCTTCAGCAGACTTTGCAATAATTCCAATGGATTTGATCAACGTAATTGATTTTAAATTCTTTTGGTCAAAAATTTCACATAAATTTTTTATGAGAGTTATTTCAAAAACAAAATCTGTAACTCTGGAAAATTTAATTTGATCCTCCTACTAAAGTATAAGAAAATCAAACTCACAGCTGCAGCCTCCGTCTGGCTTTGACAACTGTGGCAGGTTCTTCTCTTAGTAAATATTGTCTACAGCCTCTAATGTATTCTGCCATCATCACTTCCCAGGAGATCTCACCCATGTGAAATGGAAACTCCTGTTGATCCTGAGGCTCCAGGCTCTCCCATAGAAGCCTCTGGTTGTTCTCCTGGAACTGAAAGTGCCGGCAGGAGAAGTATCTCAGTACCTGAGAATATTTGTCGAGGCGGCCGCAAAGCATTCGTAACCTGCACAGTCATGTAACAGCTCAGTTTTTAACACTCTTAAACATATTTTTTATGAGATTTTCAATGTACCTACATGTCCTACTTCCCAATCATTACTACATTTTCAAAATAACTATGCCTTACTTTGTTAATACTAACTTACAGCTCAATAGCATATATTTCTGTTTTTCCTACTTATTTTCATTAAGTGACAATATCTCTGTTGGGATATGTACAAGCCTTATTCAATACATACCATGTACTGACAAATTATTATTATTACCTTTAATTTAATACAAATTGAAGATATTAACTATTGAATTTTATGTTTTTAATCCACTTTAGACGGTAGGACAGAATAGGTCAAATAAAAGGAAGGCTAGCTTTAATTCATATAATATTATGATCAAATAATAAAACAATTTTAACGAGCTATGTAAAATCAGATGCTACAAAGTTTATTCTGTAGTAATTGGGCTAAAAATGGATAACAGGATTCTGACATTTGTCATTTTGTTACAAAATTTGAACATTAGGATTGGAATCTATCCTCTTCTGTAGATGGTAAAAACATTAAAAAACGAGGTTAAGTATACAAACAAATAAATAAAACTAATCAATGTATAATGATGAACATGCCAAAGTTAAGCTTGGTCTCAGAACAATTTGTAAGTAAAAAATCAAGCATGTAACTGAAAGTTTAAAGCGTTCAGGAATAACACAAACCATGTCACTAAACAAAACAGGTCCACTGCACACATCAAATTAGGTGAGGGACTAGAGAAAAATCCATACTGACTCCTGTGGTACCATGGCTTGTGATCTGAAACAAAAGAGCAGAATGGCGATGTTTTGCAGGGGTTGAAAGGTAAATTACTTCAACCTTACATAGTTCTTGATCTCAAAGTTGGTGTGTTTGGCTTAAATTGAAACACTAAAGTTTCACAGAAGACTGTTATATATTCATACATAATACTGCTTTCTTGCAAGAGTCTTCTAATATAACATTCATCTGTTTTTACCATAAATTTTATCGTTGTTACCGGTATATCAAAACATCTTAACCAACAAAACAAAATAACTGAGCTCATTATACACAACACAGCTGGTGTAGTTATAACTACAAAATGTTAAATGCAAAAGGTTAAATAATTTTTATTATATTTATCTACAGACAGCGCTAGATAAATGTCCAAATAGTTATCAGTATATTTTCAACAAGAAACTTTACAAACAACACTGTAATAAATAAAATGATAAGGAGCCCATGGGCTGTTAGTAGCTTTTGTATAGTACCTCGGAGTCTTTAATTAATTATTTAATTTAATCTAAATTATATTTTTGTTAATTGATAGCTTATTTAATTTAATGCACCTACTGGTCTACTTGAGTATAATCAGGGTAACTCCACTCAGGTGTATCTAGGGTGTACTTAAATTTTACAGCCCGATTAATTATAATTGGGACTTCTTTCTGTGGGATTATAGAATTCACAAACAATGTAAATTCTCATTTTATTATTAATGTTTTTGTTAAAACATTTTTGTTAATAAGTGTCAACCGTCATCTCCCTCAGTACACTAGATCTATTGAATTATCCTTGCGTCCCAGAAACTCGATATTTGCGGTTAGTGATGTGCCACTCCTGGATATCCATAAGGTTACCCACATTTATGTGACACATCAGTTTTTACAGATGTCTTATATAAAATTAGGTGTATCACGTGAATATATGTTCCTGATTTATGTGAAGGACATATATTTTGTTGTCAAATAGAATATATATTCATTTAAAACCATATTTCATTATACAAAAGTGAGAGTATGCTAATAAAGACTAGTGTAGTTCACAACCTGGCTGGCCGGCCACACAACGTGTTCAGAGAGTCCACTACCAAAGCAGGCAGGTAATGTAAGAGAATGTTGTAGACAGCAGATAACCAGGGTGACTGAGGTCGCAGCACGAAGGGGTACCACATGAGGTTGAGGGAGGGATAGAGTCGTATGTACTTCTCCATAGTATCCCCGAACTGGCCCCAGGTGATATTATTGGCTTGGGTCGATACGAAGTTGATCACTGGCAGGCCGTTCTTTACTTTTATGTTGTGCCTGAAAGGGTGAACACAAAATCAATCTTAACATACGAGTAGATGATGCAGAGCCAAAGATGTGTTTTTTTTGTTGTTTCTGAACCATCAAACGAACAATGGTTAAATATGTTGAATAGAAAATACTGTGCTGAAAATATGAGTTCTGTTGCTGTAGTGTGGTAATCTGCATTTAAAATTGATCAATGTTTGATGCAATTTATCAATATCAATCGTTTGGATAAAAATGTATAAACGAATCTTCGTTTAAAATTTTTCCACTCACAGTACTCAGCTACTGGTAAGATAACAAATGTATTCATGGATACATCCTGCACATTACTGCAAATGGAAGTGTAAAGGTTAAGTTGAAATGGAATTAAATTTATGCCATAGCATGAATTATATTATTTTTAATCAATCCATTAAGGATAAAAATTAATAATTTAATTTTTACTATTCATTCAACGATATACATTGTTATGTGTCAAATATATTATATTTATCTATTAATATTGATTTACAAAAAGTATTTGCTTCATCAGAAAAAAAATCAGATCTATCACTTATCAGACGACTATTAGACCATAGAGCCTTCGCATTTTTTATTCAGTTATTTTGTATGTGGTCGTTTCTGTAAATGTATAACCAAATTATATATAGACAGACAGGAGTGTAAATTTCTTGTCACTCTACTTGGTTCAACCACATCCGTCACGATTGGTAAATGATCTGGATATACTAAACTATAGGGATCTACCTAATGAGTGATGAAAAGTTGATGTACATCCCTGATTTTTACTCTTCATTTTCTATTTAATTTTTAGATAACAGACTAATGGGTTGCCTACCATTGTTGGGTCGCGACACTGTAGGCCAGTGCCAGGATAGCATTAGCTGTGTAGTCTACAGGTACTAGGTTGGCCACCGCATGATCGTTGCACAGAATTGCTCTTAGTACTCCTATGGAAGCACTGGCCACTACTCCTGTGGGTCCTTGTATATTATTGATCCAGCCTGGCAACGGCTCTGATAGTGTAGATATCACTGTAAGCAGGCAAAAATAGGCAGCTGTAGTGCAAACTTTGTTAGAAGTTTATTATTTAGACAATATTAGAAGTTATGCTTGTTAACTGGAAACTAAAGGCTTAAAAGGTGGAAACTACCACAAATTGAATAAACAAAATAATTTCATGAGAAATAGTGATGACTTAGTAGTAGTAGAGTTAGAAACCACCAGTGTTATATAAGTACATAATTATATCTTGGAATTAAGGTTATTTTGACAACATTAATGAATGTGTTATTGGAATAATCTTTTATACTATTCAACCAAATAGCATTGATATTTTGAACAAAATAATATTAAGTAAAGGAATAATAGAATGTTGTCCTGCAATCCTTATGGTAAGTTAATTTAATCTATTTAAGTTTATATGGTTGCCTAGTGCAACCTAGTCATTATTTTCCTAAGGAATGGATACCTTATGCTCAAACTCAATCTGCGACTTGCAGAGCCATCCGTAATATTTTGCTACCTTGGTTTTTCTTTTTTTTTCTCTTAGGACAAGAAGCTTAGAAAACTGCCCCTAGTCCTATAAGGACCTTGTGCTGCTTCCAGCTATTCTGGATGGGTCAAGGTTGGGGGTAGGGGGCCGCCTATCTGTATTCATCTCTTTCAGTGTGCTTTTTGCTGATGAACACCCAGATAGATCTTAAAGAGTTTATGATTTGGCAGTTCAGGCATATTATTTAAGAGTTACATGAGCATGAAGTAGATGAAGTAAAGGTTAATTTAATAAGAAGCAGACATTAATGGAATCCAAATCCCTAAGAAGGCAGCTCTACATGTTACTATTCTCTTATAAAATATATCAAGTTGCTTCCAGATCCTGAGCTCTTGACTGAAGGAGTACTATATCCAGAATTTTACTTTATTATTACTGATTACATCAAGGGAACGACTAACAACAATCTTAAGCAGATTCTGATTAGAAACCAAGTGCATTCCTGTGCAACCATTGCATCGTCTCTTCCCTTGACTTTAACATAATACTCGAGTCCATACTCACTTTGGGCCTTCCTGTGTACGAATTTTCTTGTTTGCCACATCTGGATGCACTCTTCAAATATCACACTGGGTAATCTCAGATACTGCTGCAGGTGAAGAACTACAGTAGTTTGAACGAGATAAGATATAGTGAATTTTGGAGAAGCAGTGAGTGAAGGCATCCAAAATTCCCTGTAAGGGCACCTCTAATAGTATTTTCATATATAATAAGGCCAACTTATAACCTTATAAACTTGGGAGCTGGCATGGCAAACATCTGCTCTGGCGTAACCTTCTGTATCAGCATATGTTGCCTTAAAACTAGGTTTTGAAAATGGACATGTTTACACAAAACTAACCAGCAATTCGGGTTATGACAACATGAGCTGCATGCCCTGTGCTCAGTCCTAAAAAAGTTTTGAGTTCCGAGGGACTTTATATAATCCTATTTCAACCCATTAACTTACATCATTTTCATATGAAATTTTTTTTTCCTATTACTACTTCTTTCATTTTAACTACTTTGGCCCATATCATAAACTTTATCTATTCCAATCATACCATTAAATCTGATAATAAATAGATGCAATTAAGCGTATTAGTATTTAAAATATCATTAAATTATATCCAACTCAACTTATACACAACAAACACACAAATATACATTGTGTATTTGAAAAAGGCCTGTGTGAGAAATTTCTAGGACACATTCCAGTGCTCAGAATGTAAGAATATCCTTTGAGGTTTACTTATTAGCAGCTTAGGTATGCAGAGCTAAATTGTTATTCTTATCTAACTCCTAGTTAGAATGACATCATGCAGTATGAGACTCCTGTACTCATCTGATAGGTTAGTAAGGAAAGTTGTATAATATGATCCCAATGTTCAAATTCGATTTTAGAAAAAATGGTTCATTAAGTGTAAAAGTCTATCACATTTATTCAGTTTTCTACACAATGATTTATTAATGTTGTGGAGCTTGCAAAACTTCTGAATGCCATTTAAAATATTGCCCATTTCAGAATGGAACAGCAACACCACCTCTAAAATAATTGGATGAAATATATTTTATGCTGTGAAGTAAATTCTGTCAATAGAAAAACAAGAAAATTTTCAAAGTTAGAAAAACTGATTTTCCAATGCGGTACTGAATAGGTAAAAAAATTATCTTGATATTTAGAATACAACCTAGAAGTTGGTTACAGTCGGAAAAAAACAGTAAAAACTCCTCACCAATGGAAGGCCTCAGTATGGCAACTGGCAGGGTTGAACTGAATCTGTTGATCAGCCCCTCTGCAGCACTCTTAGTATAGATGTAGGTGTTAGGCTTGGCACCTAGCAATCTGGAAGGAAATGTACAAGATTAAATAAGAAAGTAGTACCAGAAAGAGGGCATACATTTAATCAATGTTACATTGCAGCATAATTATGCTTTGGTAATAGTTAACATGATTTCTTTTAAAATTAACCATATATAGCTGCACAAGTGAACTTTTACATAAACTAAGTTATACACCGAAGGTAATAATTTTTACATGGTTTTAATAATTGTAGAAATTACTGTAGGATAATTGCATCTTAAAACAGTTTATTTATTCTTAGACTCTTACTCTCAAACTACAGTTTTTTTATATAGTAATCTATATATGAAATCGCAGTTTCTGTATGTTTGTGGTCGTGAACTCAAGCAACCTGTTTGGATTGACTTGAAATCTTTACAAAACGTTGTATTTCTGTATAAGAATGTTCTTATATTCTTTTTAACCTCGTAGATTCAAGATTTCTTATGGAAACGAGAAATGCAAAGCGTTCCACGAAATTGTAGTGTGCCAAAAATAGCAAATGACTTTTACTAAAGACACGTTTATTTACAGTAGCTAAATGAATAAGAATAGAGAGATCAGTATAACTAAACGAGCCATTCACTCCGTGATTACAGAGGAAACTATTGAATGTAGCGAGCCCGTGAGTATTGAAAATTGAATTACTTGTACAACACAATACACTAGATAAAAAGCTTTGAGGTGGGAGCGAATTTGTTTTGCACTGATAAGTGAAACGATACTGATTATGTTTATATAAATTGATATGATTCCTAGACTGAATCAAAGAAATTTAATATTACAAGCTGGGAAGGAGTATGCCACACACCGTGTGTTGTCTTAACCAGCTTTGCTGAGACTGAATGCAAAATTTCTATTCTATAGCTACCATAGACTACAGATTAGCAACATGTATTAACTTGTATGTCACACATTAAACAGTCATATAATTGTACTCAGTTTGTTTTAAAATTTATTCTGTAATTTTCTCATCGTCATGGTTATGAACCCATAAGGTCATAGAAATGTTAGTTCGTTAACAATCAGCCATCCTATGGAGTGACATATACTATACTCGAACTCAATGTTGCCTTTATAGGAATTAATTTCAAGTTTCAAGGATAGTTCGTTCTGAGATATCGTGCGGATAGACGGACAAAGATGAAGTTTTCAGTCCTTGGAGTGATTGACTTTGCTAACGCTCAGTCAATGAACAAAGATTGGTAAGCAAGGACTCTGTATTGTATCAAGCTCACAGAATATATTCATTCATACGAATAATTCCCAAGGACGAAAACGAGGGTACAAACGAGGACAGAAAGCTGAGTGGTCCGCGAAAAAGGCAGGTGTATCTTTTTAACACAAATGTGTGATAGTTTGGATAATACTGTACTTCTATGCGATTGTTGAGTTTAGCTCCAGTTCACCGTTCTCTACGTGAATCATTTGAAATATAACGTTATCGCAGACTAGACCCCTGAAATATGGAGTCATGTTCATGTGAAGGGATCCAAAATAGACGGCGACAAAGAACGAAGAAGCTCAAAACAAAAGCGCGCCTCAAACCAGAGATTTCGACTGCTAGCCGATTCAACCCACTGCGACGTTCCTCGGCCTGTACCTAGATAACGGGTCATCTAACAATAGACGCTTGATGTATAAAATATAATTTTGATTTTCTATACAACTTGCCCCATGGGCACCGCCAACAATTTTGATGGGGGCAAGCATTAACAAGGAGTAAGTGTAGAGGGTATGTTAGCCCAATTAAATAGTGTTTAGAGAGCTTAAACGTCTTTCACATATATCGCAATATTTAATTACATTGTAAAGTAGAGGAAATATGTTCAATTTACTTTTCTCTGATTCTAAGTTACATAGTTAATCTGACTCTGATTAAGTTAGATATTTAGTATCCTATTAATATTACATATGAGAAAATTTGTGACAAATGATTTTTGACAGTCCCATGTTTGGCTGTTTAGATGTTTGATAGTCATCATATAAAATCTAGTGGACATTTTTCTTTTATTCCAATATTTCTTGGAGATCGGAATAAACCATAAACATGTTTTTATTCGCAATTACTGCTCATTATAAAATAATTATTCATGAATTTTGTGTTCGCGTGAACAAAATACCATATGTTATAGCGTGCTGCAAATAGTTATGATAGTTGTATTGTCTGACTTTTACTATAGATGGCAGCAGTGACGAATTCAAGTCATTTAGTTTATTGTGTATGCCAGAATTTAATTAGTTTATTTTGACATTGTAAGACGGCATATTTACAGTATGGATTAGTTTTGCTCTGAGGCACATTATTGATTAGATAGAAACAAATATAAATAATAACTATACCAAACTTAAAGAGTAAAATTTCGAAAATAGGGGGAAAATTTTGTGCAGTATCATTTTTTGTTACGTTAGTACAGTTCTTAAATTGAACGGCTTATTTTAAAATGTGTTGGTACATCCTGTAAATACGGTAAATTTCGTTTTTTGCCTAAATGTTAAGTGTAAATAGACGTTTTAATTGATGTACATACAACCCATGTTTACATTTGAAAACTCCCCAATCGGGGCCCTTTTGGGACATTTTACAAAGTTGTAAATTACAAGTCTGTCGTTTCTAATCTCGTTGAGGACCAGTACTTTCAAAAGTACTGAAAATAACTTCTCACTTTATCTAGTCTCACTTAACCTTTACAAAGTTCTAACGACTCCAAAAAAAAAAACAAAACTGTGCCATTGGGATGGCAATGACCCGCTAGGCTCGGGAAGGGTCAATAAACTCCGGGAGGTCGGGATCACATCAGATTACCATTGCTTACGACAAATGTTGCCACCTGTTGTATCTTTAAAAATACAAATTTTACACCCAAGCACAAGCAACAATCTACGAGGAGAATCTACGACACTTTAATACACATTTTAGATTAAAATAAGAATTTATATCCTTTATTAATCTACTCTAATACTTTTGTCCATTAATATGTTGTTAAATATAAACTTTATTAATGTTTGAATCCTTCCACTTTTTATTCCACCCTTGCTCCTACATGGCGGTCGGCCAAAATGTATAGGTGTACTATATTTTTTTAGCGGCCTATTCATGACGTGTCTGCTGAAGGTCCACATAATAAAAAATAGACACTTTACATTTTAAAACTCGTAATTAAATTTAAATTAAACATGAGTAGCAAACAAAATGGTATAATATTATTATGTAACATTTTCACTCTTGACCTTGTTTGGTGTATTAACCGGCGGCGGTGGTTGAGTGAAACGACTTTTGTTGCCGAGTGCCGTGGGCCAAGCGTTTTGAGATTCTTGCCACCCAAAACCTCGGAGTCCGGCTCGTTTTTCAGAGGAGCTTAACATTGCATGACGTAGTCTATTTTATGCTTCACCCGAGGTTGTATCGTGCGCCCTAGCCTCGATCCAGACCTAACTGCTCGCAACACTCTGCAGACAGCTGGCCGAGGATACCTCACGCGGCATTAGGTTTTATTTCTTGTACTGTACTGCTATTACTGTGGTCATGGGTTCTCTTCAAATACTGATTGAAAATCGTTTTACTGTTTCGGTAAAGATTAAACATTTACGTTATATAATCTTACTAGATTAAGCATTTGATAGCAAGTCTTGATTAGTTAACAAATCATAATAAATTGAACAAAGATCAATCGTCCGAACGTTTTTCTATTCAGATCTCTATCTTGTCTAATTGCAACCTACTAGAATGGTTGAATAATAATGTTGTACGTAGTCTAATATTTTGCAAAGTGCACATTTTGCGTACGGTAGCTTGTAACTGCTACAGTGGTTATATTTTGGTAGCTATTGTTGTCTTGCATTTTGTGAATGATTGTTAATTTTTTTATTGTTTCCTAATTTGGTGCCCTTCAAATTTTAGCACCTGTGGTCATGAATTCCCCCCCCCCATTTATATTCCGGATTTCAATTGCAAAATTATCACAATGTAAGCCTCCTTAACTATAAAACAGGCTTTAAATAAATTTCGTAAGACTTTTTGAGTATTATTCCTAATGCAATACATTTTTTACAAAAGACTCAATAAAGAATCATTAATATATATAAAGAATATTTAATATACTGGCAAATAATCAATAAATAAACGTCAAAATATAATATTTGTCAATAAAATAACCAATAGAAAAATTAAGTTATAACTATCTTCCAACACTTTTACTTTCAACGTAAAGGAGTTTTTGTTTTTAATGATTTATTTACAAAAAGAAGTAAACTAAACAGTTTAAATATAATAAATAATCATTTCATTTAGTAATCTATCTTACTGTACAATTATTGTACAACTTCTGGACCTATTTTTTCTTGTATAATTTTAGGTACCAACGTCCCACTGCAACTCATCCATTAGTTCAAGCATTAGTCCAACAGTCAAACGGCTATACTAAGCATACAATGTACAATGCATGACATAACTTTGCACTTACAGAGGCGCGATGTTGTCCAACATTTTTTCATCGAGCAGCTCCGAGAGCAGTATTAAGGTATCCGGACAGATAGGAGGTAGACAGACACTCTCCGGTATAACGACAGAGTCACAGTTAGAGAAGGCTGTGGACACGTACACAAATGCCTGTAACAAGATCCAAGTCCAGTGAATAGATCTATACTAGAGAGTATAATCAGGGCTTCAGGATACACGGGAGACGGACTAACTCTCTCCGGTATAACGGCAGAGTCACAGTTAGAGAAGGCTGTGGACACGTACACAAATGCCTGTAACAAGATCCAAGTCCAGTGAATAGATCTATACTAGAGAGTATAATCAGGGCTTCAGGATACACGGGAGACGGACTAACTCTCTCCGGTATAATGGCAGAGTCACAGTTAGAGAAGGCTGTGGACACGTACACAAATGCCTGTAACAAGATCCAAGTCCAGTGAATAAATCTGTACTAGAGAGTATAATCAGGGCTTCAGGATACACGGGAGACGGACTAACTCTCTCCGGTATAACGGCAGAGTCACAGTTAGAGAAGGCTGTGGACACGTACACAAATGCCTGTAACAAGATCCAAGTCCAGTGAATAAATCTGTACTAGAGAGTATAATCAGGGCTTCAGGATACACGGGAGACGGGACTAACTCTCTCCGGTATAACGGCAGAGTCACAGTTAGAGAAGGCTGTGGACACGTACACAAATGCCTGTAACAAGATCCAAGTCCAGTGAATAAATCTGTACTAGAGAGTATAATCAGGGCTTCAGGATACACGGGAGACGGACTATCTCTCTCTGGTATAACGACAGAGTCACAGTTAGAGAAGGCTGTGGACACGTACACAAATGCCTGTAACAAGATCCAAGTCCAGTGAATAAATCTGTACTAGAGAGTATAATCAGGGTGTTGTGTACGTGTTACGGGGAATCGGAATAAAAGACTGAATTAGTTTGCATCATCGACTGTGCTCGGTTAAGGTTGGAGGGTAACTGAGAGAGAGACAAGGGCAGGACACTGGAAGTGGTAGTGGTGGTATGATCTGGTGGCGTGATGAGAACAGCCAATGGCATTTATTCAAACTGATCACCCCATATGACGTCACAGCATCATACGATCATACAGTTGGACTTTGGCTGTGGCTTTAACTTGCCAGTAACAATTTATAATATGTATAATAATTATTATTATAATTATTATTGTAATTCAATACATTACATTTCCTCCCTTCCAAATTTCAAAATAAATTGAATTCACACAAGTCATAGATAAATTAAACAATACAAGTGTAATAATAAATATATAATAAACACATTTAAATATAAATAACACATATCATTATTAAATGTCATCCTTAAGTACTGTAAGTTATTTACAAGTTTAATTTCTCTACAGGTTTCCTAATACGAGTTGGGTATCTGTTTGTATGATCAGCTGTTCTAGTGACAGGAGAAGGAACAGCTGAGGGTAGAGAAAGACGTGGTCTAGAATGAGGGGTAGTGATGTGACATGGAGAGGTATGATGCGGTGAGGAGGGGGAGAGACCAGCTGATCTAGTGAGGTCAGTGTTACTAATTCTGACTGGGTTTGGAGTTGGCGGACACTGAGCGCCTGTCTCACGCTCCGCAACTGTACGGTCCTGAGTGGTGGAATTTGACTGTCACTGTCAACAATACTACTGTGTAGTCCTATCAGCTGATCAATATGTATACTCCAAATTAAACCAGTTTTTGTCATAACAGAATACATCACATTATTTAACTGTTTTATTACAATGCCCTCTATCCATTTGTCTTTAGAGCGATAATCTCTCACTAATACAGATTGATTAGGAAATAGAATTCTCGTTTTTCTACCGCCAAAATATTCTTTTTGTTTGTCCTGTTTTAATTGCACAGTTCTGGCTACATTAGGTCTGAGTAAATCTAGCCTGCACCTTAGTGGTCTATTGAACATTAATTTGGCAGGTGTCTCGTTAGTAGTACTATGAACGGAGTTTCTGTAATCAAATAACATCCTATTCAAGGCTACTTTAGTATCAATATTTTCTTGAAAAGCCAATCTTATTTTACGTTTAGCATACTTAACTGAGTTCTCAGCCTGACCATTAGACTGAGGATGATAAGCTGGTGAAAATGTATGTCTTATACCATTAAGTTGCATGAAATTTTTAAATTCAACTGAGGTAAATGGTGGTCCATTATCACTATGGATAGTGACAGGTAATCCAAATCTAGAAAATAGTTCTCTTAACTTTTCTATAGCTAGCTTAGCTGAAGTAGAGCCTACTTCAAATAGTTCCAACCACTTAGTGTAAGCATCAATTACTACCAAGTAGGTCTTATCTTTGAAAGGACCCAAGTAATCAATATGCAATCTTTCCCATGGCATAGATGGATAGTGCCAAACATGTAGATTACTCTTACTAGGACTAGAACGTTCCATAAGACAGGAAGAGCAATTGTTCGCTAGGCTTTCAATGTTTTCATCTATATTTGGCCACCAAATATAGGATCTTGCTACTGACTTCATTTTTACAATTCCCAAGTGACTCGCGTGTAACTCATTTAATACGTAGCTACGCAACTTGTTAGGAACAACAATTTTATATCCCCACATAACAATGCCATGCTCAACTGTTAGCTCGTCCTTCCTTTGGAAATAAGGTAACAATTCCCTATTCTCTCCTGACAAAAAATTTGGCCATCCGTAAATCACATAGTTATGTATTTGTTTTATAATAGGATCATTTTGGGTTTCAGCTTTTACATCTTCAAAAGTTAAAGGTTCTGAACTTTCAGCGATACAGTGTAAATAGGTACCTTTCCACCTTGGTTCATTGTTATTATTTACAACGTGTTTAGTGCTTAATGGTAAGCGTGATAATGCGTCTGCGTTACCATGCTTTTCTGACCTTACATACTGTACATCAAAATTGTATCCACTTAAAAATAATGCGTATCTTTGTAATCGGCTTGCTGCGAAAACAGGTAAACCCTTTTTCGGTCCAAATATGCTAATTAAAGGTTTGTGATCAGTACACAATGTGAATTTTCGGCCATACAAATATTGATGAAATTTCCTTACTCCATATACTACTGCTAAAGCTTCCTTATCTATTTGTGAATATTGACATTCTGCTGGTGATAAAGTACGAGAGTGGTATGCAATAGGTTTCTCAACGCCTTCAGGGGTTATGATACTAAGTACGCAGCCCAGCCCTGTCGAGCTTGCGTCTACTGCTAGTTTTACAGGCAACTTTGAATCATAATGCGCCAAAACTGGTGCTTTAGTCAAAACATCCTTGACACGGCTAAATGATTTGAGACATTTTTCATCAAAATCAAATGGCACGTCCTTTTTTAACAAGTTGTACAACGGACTCAAGATTGTTGACAAATTATTGATAAACTTTCCATAATAATTTACCAAGCCAATAAAAGCTTTGACTTGAGTGACAGATTTAGGTACAGGTGCTTGATTTATAGCTTTAATTTTAGATTCAGAGGTATGCAGTCCATTTTTATCGATATTAAAACCAAGATACTCGATTTTTTCTACAAAGAACGTACATTTATCTTTCTTTACGGTAAATCCTTTTTCACTCAGGCGTTTACAAACCTCTTGCAACCTACTTACATGAGTTTCGTTATTAGGTGCGGTGATAAGAATATCATCCATGAACACTGATATGCCTTCTAAATTATGCAAAGATTGTTCAATAACTCTTTGAAATATGCCTGGGGCTGATGAGATTCCATAAGGCATTCTACAATATGAGAAAAGACCCTTATGCGTGCTAATTGTACATAATTTTTGTGACTCACTGTCTAACTTTAATTGCATATAGGCTTGACTAAGATCTATTTTAGAGAAACGTTCTCCATGCTGTAAATTTGCAAATAAATCTTCTATTCTAGGTATCGGGTACTTGTCTACTTCTAGATACTGATTTAGAGTAACTTTAAAGTCTCCACATAGCCTAATTTCACCGTTCTTTTTTAATACTGGTACAATGGGCGTTCCCCATTCCGAGCTGCTTACTGGAATTAACACTTGTTCGTCAACTAAGCGTTGTAGTTCTTTTTCTACCTTACTTTTCAATGAGAATGGTATCGGTCTTGGCTTAAAATACCTAGGTCTAGCATTTTCTTTTAGATTCAGTTTTACTGGTTCGCCTGTATACTGACCTAGTTTCTCAGTGAACACTTGAGTAGGCCATTTCCAAAACCTGTTATTTAGAATTTTTGTAATTTTACAGTATTCATTAAAAACGTATAAAAACATTACTAATTAACATATCTTTTTGATTTTTTCACCAAAAATGTTAGAAAAATGTCCTTTTTTTATTTAACAAAGTCTGTATAATCACAAGACTTTTGTTTTTTAGTAATTAAATATTGAGTTTTGGATATAGCTGGTTTTGGAAATGATAATGAATATAACTGGTTTTGCAACTGTACAAGAAGCCATTTTGTTTTTTGGTACATTTCCAAAATCAGTTGAAATGATTTTAATTTCCAAAAACAGTTAAAAAGGGTTTGAATAAATAAATTACCTGTGACAAATTTTAATTTTATTCATATTTATTAATAAGTACAAAAGACTTGATGATTTTATTTTAATAGTGCCCTTTCATGGTTGTGAAGACTTAACGAGAATATAAAAATAAAAAGTAATTAAAAAGAACTTTAACCAACAACATCATGAAAATGTCACTTTATTGTCCACAACATCAATGTAAAAAGGTTTCTATGCAACCACTTCATCTTCATCCTCCATTAAATCGAAGTCAATATCTTCATGCTCAATAGGTTTACCGGTATTTAAGTTGGCTTGCTGAACAAATACATTTGAATAGTATTGCAAAAGTTCGTTTTGGCTCCATTCTTCTCCAAAATGAAGTTCTAGAAGTCGTTTCACATCATCAAGTTTGGCGGATTTTACAGGAATTCCTTTGCTCACCTTTTCTGATCGTATATTCTTCAAAGTTTTTCCTCTTCTGCATAGAGTTTTGCACTTCCCACTTTTAAAATTATAAAAAGGTTCTCCTCGAACCAAAACAGTTGTCAACGTTTTGTTTCTTCTAAAAAAAATCTTTTTGACTTTTGGAATTGAAAATGCCAGTCAGTCGTCCTCTTCAAAACTTCATCTAAAGACTGTTTCCAATCAATAACCTCACAGTTTTCTCCAAGTTGAATAACTGTTGTAACTTTCCGGAACAGTTCAAGATATTTATCAGGATTTTCAATAACACTATTACTTTTGAACTGTCGCTCAAGGATTCCGAAAACCCTGTCAGGTGGGATAAACAAATGGCCAACGATGGTAAAAAAGAGAACGACTTCTTTGACGTGTTGTGGAGCTGTATTTAATAACCAGTCAGACAGCATGAATATTATAGTGCTACTTTTATTTTGGCCACCACAACCGTCGGAAAAGAGATGGACAGATGTGATCCCATTCATATCTGTAGAACATAGTCTATGGTTCAGGGCAGAAGCAATTTGAACTGATCCCTTAGCATATTCATTTTCACACCATACATAAGCAAAAGTGTTTTCCTTATTTAAATTGGTTTTTGAATCTCCTTCAACAACTGTGAAATTGTACAAATACATCTGGCGTCGATAATATGCTTCCTGATCTGGTATTTTAGGAAGAACTAAATTTTTTTGGCAGTCATAACTTAAGATTAACACATTTTCTTTCTTTTCTTGCAATGCTTTAAAAAATGTATCAGCTCTTCTTTTGTGAGCAAGAAGTTGCAGCTTTAGATTGTCTCGTTCTTCTTTGTTGCGTTCTAAATTCAGCTTATTCATAAGACTAGTGCAAGTAGAGCATTTGTCACTATACGGGGCATGAAAACTAATATTAAAATTTTCATTGAAAACATTCCTAAAAAATTCATATTCAACTCAAAGATTTTCATCTTTTTCCCTAGCTGTATACATCTCCCACATTTTTTTTACTGATAGTTCACTTAGTAGATATTGACGTATTTTAATTTTCCCCCTTGAGTAATGATTCTGAATCGGCTGGAATGTTTTTATAAAGTCTATTACAGCTTCCTTTTTTTTGGAACTTGTCAACTTGACGGGCACCTCCTCGTGTTTCTTGGGGAACCTCACCTGTTTGCAGATATTTTTTACATAACCTTTGTAAGCGATCACGCCCTTCTTGTATTATTCCCAAAAATGCAGTTCTGCAGACCCTTATTTGCTCGATCTCTCCTTCACTCAAATAATTATTTTATAAGAATGCAAAAACTTCATTTTGAAATGCGCCTAATCATATGAGTGAACAAAATAGCTGGTTTTGGAAATGTTTTACTTTGACGCCATTTACATTTATTGATATATAACAGGCTTTGGAACAGTAAAGATGGAGGAATAAATAACAGGTTTTGATACTGAAGCTTGAGTGAAAATAACAGGTTTTGGAAATGAAATCAATTTTTAAATCCAATTTTCTTGCTGTTTTAGCAGGTTTTGCAACTTGAAAATATTTCAAAACGGTAGCAAATTCACTAAAGTTACCATGGCAACCATTATCTCAATTTCGATTTTTTTGACGGAAAGCTGGTTTTGGAAATGGACTACTCACTTCTGGAAATTGATTAGTTAGCTCGGACGTCATTGTCTCGAAATTAGCCTTGTTATCTATAGGTCTGTTTATAACACACAAGTTATTTTTAAACGAAATGTCAACTCCCAGTACTTTAAGCCAATCACGACCCATTAAAGGATGTGAACCTCTTCTAATCACATACAAATCTAAGCATTTATGTATTTTCTCATAGCAAACATCAACATTAACTTTGCCCACAGGTATAATAGGTTCATTAGTGTACGAACTCAAAGTTAGGTCGTTTTCTAACAATTTACAAGAACTAAAATTATTTTCATAAAAATCCTCACTACACACTGTGACACTAGCTCCAGTATCAACTTCAAATATGGTTTCTCGACCTTGCACTAGGACTTTAATCTTAATTGGGTCAACTCTAATTCTTTCACCGTGAGTTTCATTTACTTTAAATAAATTCTGTATGTCCTCGACATAACTCTCAAGATTTTCATCACTCTGAACATAATTCTTAGAATTATTTGAATCTGACAGTTCTGAACTATCATTTACAAAATTATGTTTCTTATAATCTTTGTTTTTCTTGTTTTGAAAATTAGACTGATAAGATATACCTTTCTTAACTTTCGAAAGCTGATTGTCTGGTAACTTACTAATTTCAGTAGATCGACATACCTTAGATATGTGATTTCTTTTACCACATTTGTGACACACAACACCAAACAATTTGCACTGCTTCCTATAGTGACCACACTGCCCACAGCACGTACACTGCACCTTGACTTCGTGCCTTGCGTTGTAGCTCGCGCTGCCACCGCTGCCGCCGACTCTCACATGTGGGTGGTGATGCGCTGCCATCCGCTGGACCCGGCTGCCGCCGTTCACTGTCAATGCCGCCGCATTCTTCTCCGCCGCTTCCACTGAGCAGACGATTTTCACAGCCTGGTCGAAGGTTAGGGTGGTCTCTCCCAACAGCCTCTGCTTGGTCGACTCACTCCTGATGCCGCTCACCAGTCTGTCTCTGAGATAGTCGTTGAGGGATGCGCCAAACTCGCAGTATGCAGACAACTTCTTGAGGCTGGCGATGTACTCTGCGACTGATTCTCCTTCCTGCTGATTCCTTTTGCTGAACTTGTACCTTTCAGCTATGAATGATGGCTTCGGGTACAAATGGTCCTGAATTAACTTCACTAATTCATCGAACTTTTTCACTGAAGGTTTTTCCGGCGTACATAAATCTCGTAACAAACTGTACGTTTTCACACCCACGACTGTTAGTAACGTACTAACCTTTTTGTCGTCACTAATACTGTTACAATCAACGAATAATTCAAATCGTTCAACATACGAATTACAAGTTTCTGCACTGTTGTCGAAGTCACCGATTCCGCCAATAATTCCCGCCATTTTTACTGTTTCACTAAATAAAGACGAAATGTTCCAATTTACGACCTTGTCTTCCAACATCAAAATGTACCGATTTTGAGTCCACGTGACGCCAAACTACAGACACACTTCCTCCCACTATAATTTTCGGAGAAATTATTTACGCACAATCGAACAGGTTGCATTGCACTGGCGGGATCGCATTAATACCTCGTCGCCAATTGTTGTGTACGTGTTACGGGGAATCGGAATAAAAGACTGAATTAGTTTGCATCATCGACTGTGCTCGGTTAAGGTTGGAGGGTAACTGAGAGAGAGACAAGGGCAGGACACTGGAAGTGGTAGTGGTGGTATGATCTGGTGGCGTGATGAGAACAGCCAATGGCATTTATTCAAACTGATCACCCCATATGACGTCACAGCATCATACGATCATACAGTTGGTCTTTGGCTGTGGCTTTAACTTGCCAGTAACAATTTATAATATGTATAATAATTATTATTATAATTATTATTGTAATTCAATACATTACACAGGGCTTCAGGATACACGGGAGACGGACTAACTCTCTCCGGTATAACGGCAGAGTCACAGTTAGAGAAGGCTGTGGACACATAAATCAGTGCCAGTAACTATCATACACACGTTTGAATGTTTTTTAAATAGTTCAAAATTATGATGTTTCAAACTCGTAAAACCTAACAAATTCAAGTGGAAAGATGTAACGTTCATTACACCTATCAATAACTCTCTTAAAAACTAAACATTTTTTGTATTTAAAGTTTGACTTTATCTTAGATGGTTGAAAAATGGTACGGTACCCAAATTGTCACAACGTTTTGTTTCATTTAGTACGCCGTTGTGTTTTCCTATCTTTCCCTTAGGGTATTCAAAAATATCCATCAATTGTTGTCAAAACTTTTTCCACAAAATGAGAGATTACCATATACTAAAAGAGCATATTCCTATTAAATTTCAACGTTACGATTTATCTATTAGTGACCTGTGACGAATTTGTTTGATAATAAACCAAATAGCAATGCCAGCTATGTTTTTAAATAAACATATAAACGACGAAGAATAATCAAAACTCTGTGACAAAGCAATATTAATATTCGTTGTAATGTTGCAGGTAGAACATATAACGGTTTCTTATTGTAATCACGATATTGGTCACAACGACCAATAAAATCCTTTGTATTAACTGTGTATTTGTATGAATAAAAGTAAATTAAAACCAAAAACGGTACTACTACTGTTTTGTACAGTTATTTGTTTATTTTAATAGACTTCAGCATATTGGAATAATAGATGTACTGCGAATATACTAGAATCAAACTACATTCAAAAACTTATGATAGATAAAAAAATTACTGAAATTGAGGTTTTACCATTTTACAGTAAGTACAACTTACTAAAAAGTACAACTGTACAGTCTCTCTGCTGTACTACCTGTATATTGCGAAGTAAAAATGCTCGCTCGCTTGTGATGTACCAGTTCAACGGTAGTATCGCTAATACTACACTGAACTCCTCAGAGAAAATCAAACAAGATCGCCTCAAAACATTACATACTAAGGCTGTTTTGCAATCCACTTAGCAGACTACTCGTAAACACACAGGTGATGTAGGATTACTCACTACACACACACACACACACACACACACACACACACACACACACACACACACACACACACACACACCACACACACACTCACACACACACACACACACACACACACACACACACAACACACACACACACACACACACACACACACACACACACACACACACACACACACACACACACACACACACACACACCACACACACACACACACACACACACACACTTGTTCATTAAGGCGAATCGATCGTGCATTAAGAAATTAAGTTTCATCCTGACATACTACCTGTTGTGCAAAAACTTAATGTGTGGAATTTTTGCTCCGGGAAAACGCATGTTGACATGCCTCAAGGCACACTTGTTTCCTTTAGCGACCTCTACATTAACAACGCGTTGCTCGTTTATTGTGCTCTATCGAGAGTTACGACTATTGGTCCATGGATTTTCATAATATTTCGTATAAAACCGCAGGTAACTACTTGGAAGTAATATTTGTGTGAGACGTCACTTTCTCAGACAATTGAGAGGCTTCTCTTTTAATACAAAAGTCTTTTGTATAATGTACATGTAAATTAGTAAGTGGGGAAAGGTCTGACTTGTAAAACGTGAGTAAAGGCCCAATCCTATAAGTGGACATCTATCACCGGAGATAGAGCTATCTGACTTTTAACAGTTCATTTTATTTTAGACTGGGAATTTAAAAGTGCTGTATTTATGACCAAACAAGTTACAGAGAAGCACACTTCCGAAAATGTCTGCACAGAAATTCTCTCAATATAAACGAATTCAATCTTACTGGTAAGTTGGTTTGTTTAGTAACAGATAATGCAGCTAACATGATTAAGGCTGGAAATTTATTGAATGTAAAACATCTTGGCTGCTTTGCACACACGTTGCAATTGATTATTACTGATTCGCTCAATATCACTGCTGTTAAGCCTATAATTTCAAAGGCAAAAGAAATAGTTACGAAATTCAAATCAAGCAGTGTTGCCTTTGAAACACTTAAAAAAGAGCAAAAACGTGTTTCAAAACCTCAAATTAAATTGATACAAGAGGTACCTAACCGTTGGAATTCCACATTCCAGATGATTAAACGCATTTTGGACATAGGCGAACCACTGATCGTAGCAATATCAAAGCTGGAGAAAAGTAAAATAACGTACTTTGCAGCCGAAGAAGTTTTAATTTTAAATGATATAGTGCAATTACTTGCTACATTTGAAGAGGCAACGGAAACCATATCAGGGAGAACTACGCTACCTCATCACTGTTAATACCAGTTGTTTATTGCCTACAGCACAATGTGAACGAGATTGGTAAACAAATTAAAACAGAAACTGGGAAACTTGTACATGCAATGATTGTAGAAGGAATTAACAAGCGCCTTGTACCTTATGAAAGTAGAACGATCACTCAACTTGCTACAATATTAGACCCCCACTGGAAGAAAACGCCATTCCTAAAACCAGAAAATGCCGAATCCGCCCAAAAAGCGTTCGAAAATGCTCTCGCTTACCATCTCAAAAAGGCAGAGGAAACCAACAACAGTGGAAAATCACAGTCTTCTACATGTTCTGAGGCGCCACCAGAGAAGAATAGCAGCAAGGCCAAGCACACCCTTTTTTCTATTCTCGAAGAAAGAAAAGAACCTGTTAAACTTCAGACAACTAACACCACTGACAGTATTATTACTGTTCGACAGTACCTTCAGGTAAGAACACCTATATTCTTTATTAATTTAAACCATTTAAGATTAACAATTAATATACAAGTTTAGCAATGCTAAAATTTCCTTAACTTTGAAAATGTTCCTTAACATATGCAATTATATGTACTTATATTTCTGTGGTGATGACAAACTCCAATAATTTTACTATCAGTATAGGTTTAGACAAAGAGATATACAGGCGTTTGATATCATATTAATGATAAATTAGGGTTGGCAGCAATATAAATGTGCATACAATTTTATAACATACAATATTTGTCTGCATATGTGCTACTTAGCTGCACCTTTGCTTTAGGAATTGGCTCTACCGCACAAGGAAAAAAACAAACGTGCTACATTATTGGAGAGACTCCCAACATGCCAGTTTAAAGTCATTGGTAAAAAAATATCTGTGTCCCGGCTACATCCGTGTCTTCGGAAAGGATCTTTTCCAAGGCGGGCCAGATAATAAGTGAGAATAGAAGCAGGCTCAATCCACTAAAAGCCGATAAACAAATCTTTCTAAAAACAAATATGTGGATTTTAGAAAAATAAGTTCCAGTGTATATACTAACTTTTTTTCAGAATAATATACTAAATAACTGAGTGAATTATGTTTCGGGCAATTATCTACTTTTAAATGTAATCTTTATTGTAATTCATATTATGTACGAATAATTATTAAAATAAATGCATACTGTTTTAATTATTGTTTTGTTTTGTATTCTAACATCTTATTTCTACAATTATTTCGTATATTTTATTTTTATGTAGCTCTAGCAAGTCTCGATTATTAGGCACCGATAGCATCTAAGCAATCGATTGTTGTGTACAATCGACAATCGGCCATCCCTACCTATAAGAGTGATCTATATCTAAATTAATGTATCAAATAAGCCCCCGCAGGGGCTTCCAGAAATTGCCAGTGTGGGCGATATTTCACGCCCCCACGGCGGAGTATTGGTTAAAGTTTTCAATAAGCAATAATCGCACCTCAGATGAACTTCATTGGTTACGATATTGCCACTGCGCAAAGTTACCTTGATGATGTAGCTGTTGAGTAGTGTATATAGACAAACGTCGTTTGACAACTGAGAGGGAAAACACTTTACATGTAGAATTAACTATGTATGATTTACTTAAAACTTAAAATCTGAGTTGAAAACACACTGTTTTAAATATATGTGCAAGTAATGTACAAATGAGTTTTAGTGTTTTCTAATAAAATATAATAAAAGATGATATTTTCATTGTAATATTACTATTATGTTTTACCCGTGCTGCCACCTTGTGGTGTTGAACAGATACATCCCAAAAGTCGCACCACTAGCGCTACTGCCTGTGAACCGGTATATCACTGGGAGGACTCTGCTACATGATCAATTATACGGGTAGTATAGCAGACAAACCACACAGTTGTACCTTTTAGTACTGTAAAATGGTAAAAGCTCATTTTTTGTAATTATTTGATTGTATAAATAAATTATTGAATATAGTTCAATTCTATTATATTCATAGTACTGTAATAAATAGTTCCAATATAGTTGTATATTAAAGTTACAAATAACTGTACAAAATAGTAAAGTTACTTTGGTACTGTTTTTGGTTTTATTTTATTATTAGTCATACAAATAAACAGAAATCTCAGTAGCGTAATTACAATACGAAACCGATATATAAGTTCTGCGACATTACAAAGAATCTGAATATTGCTCTGTCACAGTGTTTGGATTATGCTCTGTTGTTTAGGTGTTTATTTAAAACATAGCTGACATTGCTTTGGTTTGTTATTATACAGTTCACTAATAGATAAATCGTTATCAACGTTTAAATATAAAAAGAATTCGCACTTTTAGGATGCAGTACCAATGATTGCTCGAAAATTGTTTTTAAAACAAGTGATAGACATTTTTGAATAGCCTAAGGGAAAAGTAGGAAAACACAACGGCGTACTAACTGCAACACAACATTTTGATATTTATTATTTTGGGTGCCATTTGTCAGTTTTCCTACCGTTACCATATAGTATTCAAAAGTGTCTATCACTTGTTTTAAAAACAATTTCCTCACGATGAGAGGTACCGCATACTAAGAATGTTTTTCTATAAAATTTATGATGGATTTATTTGATAAGAAACTATTATTTATAATCACAAAATTGAAAATTCATAATGACCAATAAGATCCTTTGTATTAATTGTTTATTTATATGTTTAATAATAAATTAAAGCCAAAGACGGTACCAAAGTAACCTTACTGTGTTGAGCAATTAATTATTTCTACATTTTAATAGACTGAAACATATTGGAATTGTATAAAAATATACAGGGTGATTCAAAACTAAACGGCAATCTCTCGAGAGCTTATTCTATAGCTAAAAACAAGTAAAAAAGTTCATATAACCATATGCCCGGAAACGCTTCGTTAGCGAGTTACGCCTAGCGAAAGATTTCGCCCGGATTTCAGAACCCTTGGTGAAGTCAGGCCGTATAAAAATGGTAAAGGTAGTTACAAAGATACAAATACGATTGTTTTTTATGTTTTTATATCTGACAAATTTATTAAAATTCGTCCCAGACCTGTAAATGCAATACTTTCAGAGATATCTTACGTAAAACACAAGAATTGGTGCAAAGAAATAACACATTTTTGTGTTTAACGTAAGATTACTTCCATAAATGTTAAATAAAGGTCATTTTTTTCTTAAACAGATTTGTAGAACATTTAATTCTGAAAAGATTCATGTGAATTACTTAGGAAAAAGATTAATAATAGGTATTGAAATTTAGCTTTATTTAAAAATAAAACAGACGCACAAAAATGCATATTCTTATCTGCATAAAATATTAACTAATGTTTAGGTTGTGAGTAACAGCTGATCATTTATTCAACACTTTTTATCGTCATATTTTCTTTGCAAAGGTTGGCAATATCAGCTGATCAACAATTAAGTTCATGAAGTAATATTTGAATAACCTTTATGGAGGTTTTTGTATTGTGGCGTGTGAAGATTGTATTTTGTGAGATCCTGTGATTATTTGGAAATATTTTATACAAGTGTATAAAATATTTTATTAAATATTTATTTTTAAAATATTTTATTAAATATTTTTAAATATTTTTATAAAAGTGTATGTAATTATCTTAGTAAATAATGGCAGATAATGTAAATGGTATGTATTCGTTTGAAGAGTATACGGACATGATACTGATTTACGGCAAAGTTAACAAGAATGGTTTAGCTGCAGTTCAGGAATATTGTGATACTTTTCCACATCGAAGAACACCTGATCGCAAAACATTTGAAGCTGTGGAGAGACGACTTAGAGAAACTGGTAGCTTTAAACCGAAGCGAATAGATAATGGTCGTCAACGTAGCGCAAGGAACTATAATAATGAACAAGCAATAATAAATGCTGTAGAATTATCACCAACCACAAGCACCAGACGATTATCACGTCAGTTAAATATTTGCCAGTCAAGCGTATGGCGGACACTTCATGAAGCACAGTTGTACCCATTCCATATAACACGTGTTCAAGACTTATTACCGCAAGATCTTAATAAACGGAAGATGTTCTGCCGCTGGTTAAGAAGAAATTGTTTACGACATCAGTATTGTCTTCGGCGTATTCTCGTTACTGATGAATCCTGTTTTACTAGAAATGGAATTGTAAATTTTCGTAATACCCATACTTGGGCGTACGACAACCCACATGAAACTGCGACGAGGCATTTTCAACATACATTTTCAGTCAATGTATGGCTTGGTGTTCTGGGTGATAATTTGATTGGTCCATTTTTCCTCCCTAATCGACTTAATGGAGTAGCGTACTTAAATTTTTTAAGAACACACCTGCCTACCCTCTTGGAAGATATTCCTGTTCAAAACAGAATAAATGCATGGTTTATGCACGACGGAGCACCTCCACATTTTTCTAATGATGTGAAAAACTATTTAAATGATACATACGGTAGACAATGGATTGGTCGAAATGGACCAGTAAAATGGCCACCACGTTCTCCTGACCTCACGCCAGCAGACTTTTTCTTATGGGGTTGGATGAAGTCAATTGTTTATTCAAAACGGATTAACACCATAGAGGAGTTACGTAATCGCATTACAGAGGCGGCAGAAACTATCAAGAATGCTCCAAACGTTATGAAACGCGCTAGAAAAGAGTGGATTCGTCGTGCGAAAACGTGCATTGCTAACAACGGAGGACACTTTGAGCAACTATTATAGGTGATTATTACAGTTTTATAAAGGTAAATACATTTTATGTTAATGTTCAGTCTAGAATAAATGATCAGCTGTTACTCACAACCTAAACATTAGTTAATATTTTATGCAGATAAGAATATGCATTTTTGTGCGTCTGTTTTATTTTTAAATAAAGCTAAATTTCAATACCTATTATTAATCTTTTTCCTAAGTAATTCACATGAATCTTTTCAGAATTAAATGTTCTACAAATCTGTTTAAGAAAAAAATGACCTTTATTTAACATTTATGGAAGTAATCTTACGTTAAACACAAAAATGTGTTATTTCTTTGCACCAATTCTTGTGTTTTACGTAAGATATCTCTGAAAGTATTGCATTTACAGGTCTGGGACGAATTTTAATAAATTTGTCAGATATAAAAACATAAAAAACAATCGTATTTGTATCTTTGTAACTACCTTTACCATTTTTATACGGCCTGACTTCACCAAGGGTTCTGAAATCCGGGCGAAATCTTTCGCTAGGCGTAACTCGCTAACGAAGCGTTTCCGGGCATATGGTTATATGAACTTTTTTACTTGTTTTTAGCTATAGAATAAGCTCTCGAGAGATTGCCGTTTAGTTTTGAATCACCCTGTATATTTTTATACAATTCCAATATGTTTCAGTCTATTAAAATGTAGAAATAATTAATTGCTCAACACAGTAAGGTTACTTTGGTACCGTCTTTGGCTTTAATTTATTATTAAACATATAAATAAACAATTAATACAAAGGATCTTATTGGTCATTATGAATTTTCAATTTTGTGATTATAAATAATAGTTTCTTATCAAATAAATCCATCATAAATTTTATAGAAAAACATTCTTAGTATGCGGTACCTCTCATCGTGAGGAAATTGTTTTTAAAACAAGTGATAGACACTTTTGAATACTATATGGTAATGGTAGGAAAACTGACAAATGGCACCCAAAATAATAAATATCAAAATGTTGTGTTGCAGTTAGTACGCCGTTGTGTTTTCCTACTTTTCCCTTAGGCTATTCAAAAATGTCTATCACTTGTTTTAAAAACAATTTTCGAGCAATCATTGGTACTGCATCCTAAAAGTGCGAATTCTTTTTATATTTAAACGTTGATAACGATTTATCTATTAGTGAACTGTATAATAACAAACCAAAGCAATGTCAGCTATGTTTTAAATAAACACCTAAACAACAGAGCATAATCCAAACACTGTGACAGAGCAATATTCAGATTCTTTGTAATGTCGCAGAACTTATATATCGGTTTCGTATTGTAATTACGCTACTGAGATTTCTGTTTATTTGTATGACTAATAATAAAATAAAACCAAAAACAGTACCAAAGTAACTTTACTATTTTGTACAGTTATTTGTAACTTTAATATACACTATATTGGAACTATTTATATACAGTACTATGAATATAATAGAATTGAACTATATTCAATAATTTATTTATACAATCAAATAATTACAAAAAATGAGCTTTTACCATTTTACAGTACTAAAAGGTACAACTGTGTGGTTTGTCTGCTATACTACCCGTATAATTGATCATGTAGCAGAGTCCTCCCAGTGATATACCGGTTCACAGGCAGTAGCGCTAGTGGTGCGACTTTTGGGATGTATCTGTTCAACACCACAAGGTGGCAGCACGGGTAAAACATAATAGTAATATTACAATGAAAATATCATCTTTTATTATATTTTATTAGAAAACACTAAAACTCATTTGTACATTACTTGCACATATATTTAAAACAGTGTGTTTTCAACTCAGATTTTAAGTTTTAAGTAAATCATACATAGTTAATTCTACATGTAAAGTGTTTTCCCTCTCAGTTGTCAAACGACGTTTGTCTATATACACTACTCAACAGCTACATCATCAAGGTAACTTTGCGCAGTGGCAATATCGTAACCAATGAAGTTCATCTGAGGTGCGATTATTGCTTATTGAAAACTTTAACCAATACACCGCCTGTGGGGGCGTGAAATATCGCCCGCACTGGCAATTTCTGGAAGTCCCTGCGGGGGCTTATATAATGAATCAATTAAAAAGTAAATCACTTTAATAGGACTGGGCTATTCGTGTTTTACACGTAGTAATTGGCTTACTTGTGCTACTGCTACTTTAAAATAACTGCGATTTGACTTGTTAGATCTATGATGAGTTATTGAAGTGTAAAATAGAGATTTTTGCTACTGCATGCATATACAATCTGAAATGTGATTTATAAAATGTAGTGATAAAGGCACATTCTTACAGGTATATGCCTACCATTTTGTGTATTTACTATTCATTTTAATTTCAATAATTTTAAAAGTATGGTTTTATTTTATGTCATATTTCACATTTTAAATTATTTTGACCAATACGTTTAATAGCTACAATACTAGTTACAAAGATACTATTAAGGACGAACTTCATTCTTAGAAGCTTAGAAACACGTTTTATTTGCATAAAGACTTACACGTGTGTGACTATTGCAACTTGAGTGAATTATATTTCCGACGCTAATGTTGAGTTCCTTCTTGCCACGATCAAGAAAGTATACTATGTCACAGATCAGAGAAACCTACTTCTGTCAAAGGTGAGTTTATATCCGTCTTAAAATTTATAGTAAAAGTTAGATAGTAACATTGTCTTTTAGATCTATACTTAGTATGTGATAAAATGTACAGTTAAAACTACATTAATGATGCCATTCTGTTTCTTTAAACTGAAAAATGCAATTAGTATATTTAGAGCTGGAAATGGTATATTAGTTCAAAAGCACAGTCCAGCGAACTTTCATCTAGCATAGTTCTTGCCGACTGCTTCAAAGAGAGTCTTCTGAGTTAAATTCTGACTAATAAATTAAAACAAAAAACTGTATCAAAGTAACCTTACTGTTTTGTACAGTTATTTCTTCATTCGAATAAACAATTATTTGAATTATATATATAATGTGAATACAGTAAAATCGAACTACACTTGATAGTTTATTTATACACTCAGCTAAAAATTAGATTTTACCACTTTACTAATTTTCATGACGTTTCGTTGCGTTACAGTGTTTTGGATTCCTGCATTTTCCGTAGGTTCATAGTCAATTGATTTTGTTACATTTTTAAAACTTGTTTTTCGTTAGATACTGTATCTTAAGTAATTAATTTCCCTACAATTATCTAGATTCTAAACATTTCTGTCCAACAAATATTTTATTCAACTAATTTTATTTACGGATGTTCAAACTGTAACCCGCTGTTTTCTAAACCGAGTTCTACCCTGGAACTGAAGTTTTCCACAACTCTTAACAATTCTCCATTTATTGATTGAACAACAGCCCATATCCTCTCGAATCGTGAGCTTGTGTGCACAAACCAAGTCTTTAAACTTCTCCACAAGTACGTGTTTAGGTTAACTAAAACAGGTTAAATAATATATAGTTTTATTTATTATAGTATAGTATTTATTATAGTATAGTTTTAATATAGTCAATCAAGAATTCTAATTTATTTTTAGTCTCTATGATTAGACTGTAATAACAACACGAATTCCACCGTATATGTACATTTGATTTATTGTTTTATGCTCAAGGATTAGATGCTCCTTCGTCATCATTACAGCTCAAGACACAACGCTATATTTACAATTAGATTTTCGTATAAATATGATTAACTTACAGTTTGCAAGTAAAAACTTGTATGTACAAGTCAAGCAGAAATATCAAGTAAAAGCTAGTGATAATATATAAATATTAGTCTACTAAAATATTATTATAACTTTCAGCTCATAATATTGTGTGTGTGTTTTTTTTTTTTTTTTTTTTTTTTTTTTTTTTTTTTTTTTAGTTTAATCGTAATGCTATAAGAACCAGAAGGGCTAAAGGGGATATTCAATCTAAATTATTGCCATTGTTTCTACCAAGGATTACATCTACTTCGTCACCATTACAACTGCAGGCACAACGGATTTACAATTACATTTTCATATTAACTAAAAGTTTGTAAGTGCATATATTACATCTATGTTAACGGAAATGCTCTGGATTTTAACTTAAGCGTCCCTTTATGACAGGATTTTTCCACACGGGCCTAAACTAGTTCAACTGTTACAGAAATCGGTCAAGCTATTCAATAAAATTACATAAAATACTGGACAGAAATTTCAGAGGTATTTAATAAACAGTTTCACTCTTCGATTTCAGAGCCCCATCTTTAACTTGAAATAAAAAATGGATCAGGACATTAGAATATCCTTAATTTACTATCAATATATACTAGTCTCAGAATGGTTTGGAATGCCATTTAAAGTAATAAGCTCATGGTGTCTCCGTTGTGATATTAAAATTGCGTACGAGACCAGGGTGAATGCTAGGGAATGATATTTTTGTCAAACATCTACTTTCTCAGAAAATGCAGATGCCTCTCCTTGTATACACGTCTTTGTATAATTTACATCTAAATTATTAAGGGAAGAGGGTCAGACGTGTACATATTTATGGGTTGCGATTCACGTACCTACTACAAGATCGAGGCTATTATGTAGTGTAGGGTGCGACTTTACTGCTGTTAGTACCTGAACGAACGTAGCAGGCAAGAAATCGAAGGACGCTGTCTCAGCACCACCTGAAATAAGCACACCTTTATACTCCGACGTCACGCCTAAGGGGCGATTATTCAGGCATGGACACAGTCAATGCGCTAAGTTATCCCCCATCCCCCCGATTTCAAGGGGGTGTTTATTCAGTGCACGGGCACGGTCAAGACACTGAATTAGCACCCCTCAGTTTCAATATTTTCGTTAATTAATACATTAAAAACTAATGTATTAATGTTGCAACATAGCAACCAAAGCTTTTAATACCAATGTTACAAAGGATAATCGGGTTTACAATATTTTCCATTAATAATGTTCTAAAAATAAATCACATCGTTTCGAAGATTGCAGTATTCTAATTAATACACAGTAAAAAAAGAATTACATATATTTAAATTAAATAAATGTATTTGATTATTAGTTATATATCATTTTTAATTTCTCAACTATGCAGTATCTATATCTCGTATTCCACATTTTTATTTACTTTGTCTAGTTATGATTAATTTATTTTTTATATGAGTACTTAAAATGTTAATTCTTATGTTATTTATAAAGGTAGTATAAATAATACGTGTCAATTGCCACGATAGTGTTTAGTTGCATATATGTTTTCAATATCGGAAAGCATAAAATAATCAAAAATTTAAATTCGGTAGATGCGAAGGTAATTTATTTGACAGCCTGTACACAACTATACAGTTGTATAATTATTTACAAGGCTAAAAGTAACATGTAGGATATAAACTATTTATGACAAGCAAAGTCCAGCCTGTAAGGCTGTGCTATTCCCTAAAACGACCGATAGGCTGTATTTTCTAAAAACCTTTCTATGCATATAAATAAACTCTACATTGCGGTAAATTTAGTTGTAAAAGCCAATTGAACTAACATTTTAGTTCATGTGTTATTTTTAGATGGAATGCGGTAATATTAAGGGATAACAGCCTTCCGTATTCATGGAGTTGCCGTCACGGAAATAAGAATTAGTGACAACTGATTGTCTGTTAATATTTAGTTGTTAATACGAGCATTTCGAAGTAATCTTGTTTTGAAAACTGTTTGCACAAAAAGAAATAATTTGTGCCTATGTGACCTATAAACTGTGTTATCTAGTGAGTTTACTTGGATGATAAGAGATCCGCAAAAAATAACTAAAGATCTATCAAAAATATGTAAAGATCTCAGTGTCAAATGAAACTGAAAATATATATTTCGAGACAAAAGTGAACTGTAGGCAGCAACTACCATGTAAAGTGTATTGAGGATATTCTTTTAAAAAATTGGTATAAAATCCAATTTAATAAACTAAATTGTGAAGATATGCATGTAAGGAACCAATAATTGGATTCTTGGACATAGTAGCAAGGAATAATTTACAATAGCGGAAGGAATATAAGAGTAAAAAAGATAAAGCAAAGAGAAAGCAGCGAGCCAGTGACAATTGAAAAAAGAATCGAGGTGTACTAAATCAGGACATGGACGTGGTCAAGGCGATGAATAACTACCCCCCTATTCTAAGGGAGTGCTTATTCAGGACATGGAAACGGCCATTGCGCCGATTTAGCACCCCCTTTCACGTCACGAGCGAGGGGATGCTATGTCCAGGGGGTGCTAAATCAGGCGCTCTGATATCGCGGTACATGATAGGTCGACAGTGATCCTGGACCGTGACTGCGACTTTATTGTTATTAGTAACAACAATATATTAGGTAAGAAATTACAGTAGTAGATGTTATTTTATTCGATCTATCAGTGTCAATACAACTTTTTCTAAAATAAAAATATTATGGTTTATGTTAGGAATTGTGATTATTTAAACTGTGTTACTGATCCAGATTATCAAATTAATGCATGTACATAAAATGAACTTGTTAGTCTTTATGCAAATAAAACGTATTTCTGAGCTTCTATGAATAAAGTTCGTCCTTAATAATATACTTTGTAACTAGTATTGTAGCCGTTAAACGTATTGCTCAATATAGTTTAAAATGTGAAATATGATTTATAAAATAAAGTCATACTTTTACAATTACTGTAATTATTAAAATTAATAGTAAATACACAAAATGGTAGGCATATACCTAAAAGAATGAGCCTTATCACTACATTTTATAAATCACATTTCAGATTGTACATACATGCAGAAGCAAGAATCTATATTTTACACGTCAATAACTCATCATAGATCTAACAAGTCAAATCGCGGAGTAGCAGATAAAATCGCAGTTATTTTAAAGTAGCAGTGGCACAAGTAAGCCAATAATTGTAATTATTGTACGTAATTATTAATACGTGTAAAACACGAGTAATGTCCAGTCCTCTAAAAGTGAAGTGATTTACTTTTTAATTGATTCATTTTAAATTTATAAGCCCCCGTAGGGACTTCCAGAAATTGCCAGTGTGGGCGGTATTTCACGCCCCCACGGCGGGTTATTGGTTAAAGTTTTCAATAAGCAATAATCGCACCTCAGATAAACTTCATTGGTTACGATATTGCCACTGCGCAAAGTTGCCTTCATGACAGAGCTGTTGAATAGTGTATATAGACAAACTTCGTTTGACAACTGAGAAGGAAAACTTTCTACATATGGAATTAACTATTTAAATTACATAAACCTTAAAGTCTTAGTTGATAATATGTTGTTGTAAATATATACACAATTAAAGTACAAATGAGTGTCATTGTTTTCTAACAAAATATTATAAAAGATGATAATTTGATGAAAGTATTACTATTAGATTTTACCCGTGCTGCCACCTATGGTAGTGGTGGACAAACTCAGCACACAAGTCACACCATTAGCGTTACTACCGGTGAACTGGTACATCACAGACAAACTCTTTCCCTTCCAAATATATATTATGTACTTTGAAGTATAGCAGACAGACTATACAGTTGTCATATTTAGTACTGTACTGTAAAATGTAAAACCTCATTTTCAGTCTTTATGCAAATAAAACGTATTTCTGAGCTTCTATGAATAAAGTTCGTCCTTAATAATATACTTTGTAACTAGTATTGTAGCCGTTAAACGTATTGCTCAATATAGTTTAAAATATGAAATATGATTTATAAAATAAAGTCATATTTTTAAAATTATTGAAATTAAAATGAATAGTAAATATACAAAATGGTAGGCATATACCTAAAAGAATGTGCCTTATCACTACATTTTATAAATAACATTCAGATTGTACATATATGCAGAAGCAAATAATTACTGAAAATGAGGTTTTACATTTTACAGTACAGTACTAAATATGACAACTGTATAGTCTGTCTGCTATACTTCAAAGTACATAATATATATTTGGAAGGGAAAGAGTTTGTCTGTGATGTACCAGTTCACCGGTAGTAACGCTAATGGTGTGACTTGTGTGCTGAGTTTGTCCACCACTACCATAGGTGGCAGCACGGGTAAAATCTAATAGTAATACTTTCATCAAATTATCATCTTTTATAATATTTTGTTAGAAAACAATGACACTCATTTGTACTTTAATTGTGCATATATTTACAACAACATATTATCAACTAAGACTTTAAGGTTTATGTAATTTAAATAGTTAATTCCATATGTAGAAAGTTTTCCCTCTCAGTTGTCAAACGAAGTTTGTCTATATACACTATTCAACAGCTCTGTCATGAAGGCAACTTTGCGCAGTGGCAATATCGTAACCAATGAAGTTTATCTGAGGTGCGATTATTGCTTATTGAAAACTTTAACCAATAACCCGCCGTGGGGGCGTGAAATACCGCCCACACTGGCAATTTCTGGAAGTCCCTGCGGGGGCTTATTAGGCACATCAATTTAGGTATGGATCACTCTTACATAATTGGGCCTTTACTCACGTTTTACAAGTCAGTCCCCTCCCCACTTAGTAATTTACATGTACGTGATACAAAAGACTTTGTATTCAAAGAGAAGCCTCTCAATTATCTGAGAAAGTTGACGTTTCACACAGATATTACTTCCAAGTAGTTGCCTGCGGTTTTATACGAAATATTATTATGATAAGACCATGGCCCAATAAATAGTTCTAACTCTCGATAGAGCATAATAAACAGTAACGCGTTGTTAATGTAGAGGTCGCTAAAGGAAACAATATTGTGCCTTGAGTCATGTCAAGAAGCGCCTCACATGCGTTTTCTCGAGCAAAAATTCCATAGATTAAGTTTTTGTACAACAGTTAGTCTGTAAGGATGAAACAATTTCTTAATGCACGATTCGCTTCACTGAACGAGTGTGTGTGTGTGATTATGCAGGGAGTAATCCTACATCAACTGTGTGTTTACGAGTAGTCCGCTAAATGGATCACAAAACAGATAGATTTACTATGTAATGTTTTGAGGCGATCTTGTTTGGTGTCCCCTGAGGAGTTCGTCAATGCGCCTACTCACATAGGTAGCCATATTTTCGAAATAGCTGTCGTTTCAAGGCGCCCAATTAAAATAAGCAAGATCCTCTGCCTCACCTTGTATTTTCCAAAACATTACAAAAAATAACTAAGTCAAGCTCTGAAGGATGGTGTGAATACTCTGCTGGATCCTGAAATAGACCTGCTCTAATTAAATCACGAATGAGATGTAACGGTTTAGGGCACAACTTGAATCCAGTAGATAATTATTTTTATTTTAATCGCCCAAGAATTTGCTATATGATATAATTATGGATAAAAATAAATCTTCTATTATGTAAGATTGTTGATAGGATAATCTAGATTGTATTATTTTGGCCGATAGTGCTGTGTGACTTCGCCACTACTGTTAGAAGTAGTGATTTCTTTGGAATCGAAACGAAGTAATAAATTGCAATATAATTTCTGGGAATTACAATATAATTTCTGGGAATTGCTATGTAATGTCTGATAATTGCAAAGTAATTTCTGGGAATTGCAATGTCTTTATTCAGGATTACTTAAACATATGCCTTTTTGTTCTCTTAGGACAAGAAGCTTTATAAATTGCACTTAGTCCTGTAAGAACCTTTTGCGCTGCTTCCGGAATTTCAGTATATTCAGGATGGGTAAGGTTAGGGAGTGGGGGCCGCTTCCGATCGAGATCCATGAAGAAGAATTAGGGCACTACATCTCAAAGTCATGTCTCCCCGGAAGAAGAGGAGGCCAGCTCTGAACCAGCCTCTCCAGTCAAAGTAGTCAGGGGGTGGATACCCTTATTGTGGCTAGCAAGAACCTCTGAGGTTAGGGAACAAACCCCAACAACTCCAACAGTCATCTCCCACAGTAGATTAGACCTATCGAATTGCCTATGAACCCCAGAATCTCGACATTTGCAGTTAGTGATGTGCCGCTCCTGGACATCCATAAGGTTGCCCCAGATCTAAGTGACACATCGCTTTTGCTGTGCCCAGTGGTGGGTTCGACTGGAATGTAGAAACCAGCCAGAAGTGATCCCTGCTGGGTAAAATGTATGCCTTAACCTGCATTTCTAAATTGATGGGAGCTGATAACCGCGTTGGATCTGTTCCTTAGTGATCAAAGGCAATGTTTATGTTGGCTGATGCAAAAGGCTAGGCTGTGATGATGGCGTACCAAGCAATCTCTTTTATTAATCGTGCCTGCTATTTATGAAGTAAGTAGTGATATAGAGGTATCATCCATAGAGGTTGGGATCCTTCCACTGATTTTCTGGCATTTCTCATAAATAAAGTAATTATTTCTTAGATAGGTACTTACCCTCTCAATATGAAGTTCTCACTCACCTTCAGCCTAGACATCTCTTGGGCAAGCAAACAGAGCTGTTTGGTACCGGCCACGTTTGTCGTGATGGCAACACCGAGTCTCTCATCGAACCTCAGTGTAGCCGCTGAGTGTACCACAATGTCCACAGTCTCGGACAGCAAGGCTACATGATTGGCGCTGAGTCCTAGGTTAGGTATGTGAAGGTCTCCATGAACCACCGAGAGCCTCTTTGCAAATTCCGGATTCTCTTTCTTAAGCCTTGCAAACACCTGAGGCAAATATCATATCAAATAAATCTCTGTTTTATAAGTACAATCTTTCCCTTTCGATTAATCGTAGGACCACAACACATATGAATATAACACATATAATATCATTTTTTAATTTGTCTTTAAATTATTCAATTTCTTAATTACTGGTGTTTAACACCTGTAATACGTCATTATACAAATGACTAACACAGCCTGACTAGTCGAGAGGACCGTCCACCACAATCAATGTGTTAGTTAAGGTGACATGTGTAAACACGTATCAGCATTTTGTTTATTGAAACAAACATTTTAATTATTTAACTTATTTCAGGTATAGACTCACTAATTTTTTGCTGTAATGAATTTACGAAAGGCTTGAAAATAGAATTTTTGCACAGGGAAGTCAGAGTAACGCTGGGTCATGTAGAGCTTACTTATATGCTTACGTAATGTTCTTATGCTCAATATTATACGCGATGCTGTGAGCTGCTGTTCGATCTGTTCAGGTTTCTTTAATTGAAATGCTTCCTAAAACAGGACTTGTTTTTATTGGATTAAAAAATATTATACTTTTTATTTATATCAAAACAGAATAGAAGTTTAAGAACTCAATTTATGAATCTTGACTGACACTGAAGAAAGTGTTGTGTTGATGTTTCATTTGACATATAGTTGGTTAGATTTAAATTTATTACTTCGTACTTTAGATATTTTGTAAACAAAACTCAAGCATTTTATGAATTGAAAGACCCAAAAATATGATGTTATTCGTGTAATTAACATAGGCAAGATATAAATTTTAAGTTGTTTTACTTCTATCAAAACGAGCGTAGTTGACAGTTAGTTTCTTTCTTAGGAAAATTGCTCTATCGGTTTCAAGAGAAATTTTTGGTGTGTGCTGATACATTTGGTTTGGTAGTATTTATAAAATCAAGAGCATGTGTTTTTTATGAAAGGAGATCAATATTATTTAATTCAACTCATATAAAAACTATTTTTTCGAATATTTGATTACTCTTTTAGACTATATTTTCAAAATCAGTAACAATTGTTTTGAGACAACTTTCAGGAGTTTTGTATATTGAGAGTATTTGAGTATTAAGACTGTTTGTACATTAATCCAAACATTAATATTAAGTTAGATACAATTTTAATTATAGCAGTATTCATACATTCTCATACATGTTGTCTAAGATTCTGAAAAAAGTATATAGGCCTATTATTTTATTTAGCACACCATTATATTATTATGTATCTGTGTAGCAATATTTCCCAAATAACTATATTGTACTGAATAAAATGCTCAGGTCTCTCAACAAAAGAATGTTGCCAATGTGTTGTAGGACTTGAAACAACAGGTTGTGGTATAATTAATTGAAAATTCGCAACAATTGTGAAGGTAGCTAAAAGGGACTTGTCTACCGAAAATATAATCATCAAGACAGTTTTAATAGTAAATATTGCATGTAACTTTAAAAACAATCATGTGAAAGAGCAAACAATATGCTTTTTAGAGACAACACATCACAGATTTTAAAGAAATTCTGTACAAGAAAATTCTATAGACTTTTAGGAATTTTACGTTATTCTTGACTCAATGCAATGAAAATAAATCCTTTCTACAGAGAATAAAAAAAGTAAATTAATAATTTAATAATGGTGTAGTAATCAGAATGAATGGGGCAAAAGCTATTCTGCTTTAACTAATGCTGCACCACAAATTCGAATGCTGTACCAGAGCAATAAATCAAAATACAGTACTGAAACTTTATAAAGCAATAGAGAAGAATATGAAAAATTCAAATCAGAGAAGGCGGCTCATATTTTAGACACCTTCTCGGATTCGCCTTAGAACAATAAAATAAATACCAGTACGGTATGTCAAACATCTAGACTCACCACATCATCCAGCAGTTTTGTCAGCCTTTCTTCAATGGTCAAACCATTTTTTTCACGCATAAGTAAGTAGATTGTTTCAACAGTAGGACAGGTACGGAGCAGTTTATCAATGAGTATTTTACCCAGGAATCCTGTTCCGCCTGTTAGGAAAATTACTTTACCCTCGTAAAACTCTTGGATCTTGGATCTGTTGGAGTTCTTCGCACTCACATCGGGGCACATATTTGTCTCACAATTGCAGAGTCCTTTTAAATTTTATTTCCTGAGGATCAGATTGATTATTAGAATCCAATAGTATAAATAAAATAAATGTAATAACTATTATGCAGCGCTTTTAAAACTGTACATGAACGCACAGAGGACAGTGATGTGTATACAGAATTTGAGTTAGGGGGAACTAAATCTATGGGAGGAGCCAGGTTAGCCTTTTCTTCCTTTGATAATCCTTTTAAACTTGGAGTACAGGGTGTTTTGAAAAATTGTACAAACAATATTAAAAAATTGTAAAATTGAATTGATCTGAAACAATATTATTGAACCGCTATTCGCATGGTATTGAGCAGCACGAATACATGTAGGGTTTATTTGAGAACACAAAATCTATAAATATAAAATATTTAATATAGACATATGAATTAGCGGTGAAAATAATTAATATAAATATAGTTTCCTGAACCACATTAGTACTAATTTTAAAAATTGCGAAATCGGACGTTAAACAACTAATCAGTGTATCATAATGAATAATTGATCAGTATTCAGCGTAATATGAAAATATTGTGTTAGTTTGCAGATTATTGTTTTGTTTATGTATATAAATATGCATAAAATTAATCGTTTTAAAATTAATACTGCTGTAAATTTTATTCTCACTCAAGACTACATACTTAATACAGGTAGTCTATATCAGGAACACACTCAGTAGGTACTGTATGCAGTATATAATAGAGTATGCAGCATATACGAAATGCAAAGCTAACAAAAGTATTTTTGCTGAATAAACATACGTAAAATAAAAACCACAATAGATTTTTCCCCATCTACCATAGTTAACGAATACTGAGTTATTCCCCGAAATTTTGAAAGATTTGGTAGTAGAAATTTCAAAAACGCTAGTGGTTCAATATTGAACATTTTAACGTTAAATGTGTTTATTTAATTTATAAAACAAAGAACAAAAATGGAAAAACATTTTCTATAAAATACTAGTATGCAATAATGTACATTTTACTACAAGAATGGCTACCATTTTACAACAAATTATATTAAAGGCTGTAGAACGAAACGAAATCAAAATTAACTTCAGTGAGAGGTGAAATTAGGATTATAATATTTATTTCTAATACTTAACATCAAACAAATTACATTACCATGTATTGTAAGTAGACAGTTACAGTAGTGTACTAGTTGACTGCGGCAGACGTCTTCAGTACCAGAATCACAGAGTGAGTGTAGTTCCATTCGGTAGCCTATAATTATGCTAACAGGGATATTAAGCAACTAAACGTAATTCAATTTCTGTGATATTGAAATAGCTACAATAAAAAATTAAACATATTTTACTATAATAAGCAATCATCAATCATAAATATCACATCTATTGTTATGAGTTACACTCTCTTTTCCTACAGCTGCGATTACACTTGCTAGTAAAGTTGCGAAAGAACTTGCATAACTATTGTCCAATAATGAAAACAAAGAAAAATATGAAGAATCTTGGAGCATTAGAAAATATAAATGAAGTACTTAAAATAATACAAATATTCCAATATTCATTTTATTATTGAAAAATTTGTGTTGATTTACCATCTTCATTCAAAGAAAAATATGTTTAATCACGAGAACTATTCAAATGACTTACACCTAACAACTAAGCACGCCGCACCGCAGCCCTTCTGCGCTGAAAGGCCGTGTTAAACTGCTGTCAATAACGGTCGAGCTGTACGATTAAACATGTAGTTTATCCTTTAACCACTTATCACGGTACCGTCTCGTGACGGCCGACTTAGTACCAAAACACTGATCACGAGACGGTACCGTGATGACGACATACGTTACCGTATTAAATATTTGTGTAAACAATAGTATGGGCTCAAATAATAAAGTATATATGTGTATGAGTGTGTGTGTGTATATATATATATATATATATATATATATATATATATATATATATATATATAATATTTCAATAAATATTGAATCACAAAAAGTAAATCACAAAATTTGATCTTCCGATCATATGTTAGTTTGGTTATTTAAACACATATGTGTATGAGAAACGGCCAAATACAAAATAATTTAATCGTAAAAAGTGAGAGCTCTGTGTTGTAATTGTAGCACATTCACCCGGCAAGTGAGAGATCCGGGTTCGAGTCCCGGCGGAGCAAGTACTTTTTGTGATTCAATATTTATTGAAATTAAATTAGGCTATTCCCATTTATACAAATTTAATGTATTTAAATATATATTTAGTAAATTACTGTACAAATGTTATTTTATATATAAATATATATATATATATATATATATATAAAATACTATAGTATATAAAACATACTGTAGTGTATCGGCCGATACGAGACGGTACCGTAATGACGACATACGTTATTAAATATTTGTTTAAACATTAGTATAGGCTCAAATAATAAAGTGTATGTATTAAAACTAAACAAAAGAACATATACTATACATATAAATAAGTATTAACCCCAGAAAAGAATGTCTTAAGGTATAATGCTATACCCTTGCGCTTTTTGCGTGTTTGGTGGGGATTTGTGTAAGGAACATACAAATGTCGCATTTAAAAAAATGTAAGTAGAATTGAAAACAAATAAAGATAAATCAATGAAATAAAATTTTACACTTAAAAATGAACTTTCCTATAATGCCACACCAAGTATCATAGATTATAACTGTATTTTGCACCAGAAACAATTTCTTGTTTTCAAAATGTACTAAAAGTTTTAGTGATTCTAGAAATTTAAAAAAATACATACTTTACTACTGTTAATAAATTACAGTATATTATAACCTGTTTCATTAGCTAAAACGCAATGGTTCAGTCAACCAAATAGCAATAGAATTTAATGTTTTGTGAAAGTTTTGCTAAATCCTTGCATTTTTTGCACATTTAGTTGGATTTGTACAAGGAGGTTAGGCGCAAGAATATTAAGTGGCTAATGGGTTTTAACATTGTCATATTTCCAATTTAATCACCACACAGTTAGATAACAAAGATGATCATTTAAAATTGTTGATAATTTCCTGGTTTTACTGAAAGGTTTGCCACCGGCAACAATCATACCCCTGGCATGGTCTGGTTTTACCCTAGGAAGTTTTTATGTTCAAACTTCATTAATTTATAACAATTCTTCAACTCTAGCAGACCGCTAATCTGTAAAACATCTCAAGGTTTTTGTTTCTTATTTCTAATTGTACGATTAAATAATTTTGACTCGTTATAAACTGATATTGTTTTATCAATTAAAGGGAACGTTCTGTTGCAATGGTCTCTAAAAGTGTCCATAAAAAATTAATGTACTGTATTTCAACATTTATTTTACTGAAAATACTAATTTACTTTCATTTTTGCAATATTATCCTACAGTTCTATTTAGTTTTCATACTAGAAATTTCTGTTTTATTTTGTGGGTTTAGCATGCTTATGAGAATAAGATATCCGGGGTCAGAAAACAGGATTGAAACGTCTCTGATGTAAATTTGACATTTAAAAGATTATCAAAAATATTGCCTATAGCGTATCTCCTCTATCAGATCTCAGTTTGATGTCCGTAACTGTTGTCTGAAACTATGGCCATAAAATATAAGTTATAGAGCATGAGAGTCATTGTTACGACTAATAGGAAAACATTAAAACCTCCAACCAACAAAATACACTTATTTTTCGTCGATTTATATTCGTGTATGATTGTTTATTATCAAAATCATTAACATATTATGTTTATGTCGTACTTTGTGTATGAAAACCCGAAATTAGATTACTAAGTAAAATCATTAATTGCGAATACAATTATTTTACAATTGCATAGCAAACGTCAATTTGTGTATCCCAACATTTTTAACATGCATATCATTTCTGTCAGACATACACATCAATCAACAATGACGTTCTTTCACTATTCCCCACTTTAAAAAAATGGATGAATTCATTCCAATTGGGCGGTCTCCCAGTTGAATGCAAAACATTCACCTAAATTATAAAACTTTTGTGACACCAAAAGGCGAGTTTTAACTTACCTGCGAAGGCATAATAAACCATCCTTCTGTGACTACCAGTTCGATAATTCTCCCTGCCTCGTATATCATGCATGTGTATGTCTCGACCCCTGGTTAAGGCGCATTTGTACATACAAAACAGAGTCGTTTCCAAAATGTAGAGGCACGGCAGAGTCAACAACTGAAATGCTGAGCTAAACGACTCTCTAAAAGTGATTTTTGCGATGTTTCCAATCGCCTTTTTTGGAGCCTAATAATGCTCTCTGAAATTGAGTGTTAGCGCAAGCTACCCAAAGAACCACTCCATAGGACATATGGGGGAGAATTAAGCCATGATACGCTGTTATCAGTACTTGACTTGGGCAATAGTTTGCTAAAGACCTCAGAACATAAATGTCTGAGGAAATTGTGGCGCAAACACGCACAATGTGCTCAGTCCAAGTCAATCCTCGATCAAGGTGTATTCCAACGAATTTTGAAAACAAATTTCTTTCAGTGTGAAGTCAGCTAACAAGACAGCCGGTCCACAGTGGGTACCCGCAGCACTCAAAGCAAAATTCAAAACGTTAGACGTAAACGCGAAGGGCGTAGTTGAGTCTCAATAGGACGAGGACCGTGCACACCAGCAACGGTTTCGAAGAACTCGTGAAACTGATTAACAACCTCAGTTATGTCCTCCACAAGCTTAACCCCAATTGTAATTTTGTTGTATAACCAAAGTAACAATGTCTACAGTATGTTTGTTTCTTACCGTGCGTCTACCGCATTTAGGCTATGCGTGGACTTCAAATGCTCTGTTGTGGAACACACTAGACTACATAAGACTAATTTTATGTGTCACAATTTGTGTAGGTAGTTGAATAACGCATTCTCAATATAAATATCTATCGGTTTGTAACACCAAAATCTTTTCATCGCGGAAGGTATGGTTTGAAATTTAAAAAGCACCAAACAACCTTTTGGAAACCGCCTGCTAACAGAAAAATAAGCCAACAATAGCATTTTAAATAGAACTTGAATAGGCTCTAGAAAACTCGCTATGGTATAAGTTACAAATACACTGCCTACTGCCTTGTTTTAAATACAGTGTTGAATGTTGGGGGAAGTCAAGTTTGGTGAGATGTGCGTAGTTGGCGTAATGTGTTTTGAATTAGACCTACCTAATTTATTGAAATTTATTCTATAACCCCGGTGTGGTGAGCTCTTCACTCAGATTCATCCACACGCACAACAGTTCTAGTTCCTAACGCAACTGCATAAAAATATTGGACCCGGAAAAAAGCCTGTTTTATGTAATGAATGCCGATTTGAAACAAAAGGTTTGCATACAATATGTATATTATCAACAGATAGTCTTCATAAATATTCTGTAATTGTGAACGTGGTTTAAAATCTTAAGTTCACGAGCCTATTAGCAAACAATGAGTTTGGTTTTTGGGCTGCATAAAGAGCTTTACAAAAAAATAAATCTACATGTTGGAAATTGGGGATTTATCATAAACGAAAGATGGCTGTTAAATAGAACGCCGGTATTTTTAGCGAAATTTTCGACGATATATTTAAGATTTTTATGTTATGATGGTTAAGAAAATCGTAAAATAGTACGTAAAATTACACTAAAAAAATAAAAAGCCCAAAACCCCCTTTCCTTACTAACATTTTACCGATAAAGAAATTTAATTAAATAACTCATAAAAGCATTCACTTACTTTGAATAAAATCTGTTGAAAGATATGCCTACAGAGTTTGTTATAAATAATCATATTAGCTAAAATAATTTTCCATAAAACAGCACATTTTAGTAGTTAAACAATCACATTCACAAACACTAACTGTTTTTTCCACTACGGTAGCGCTATTCTATTTTATTCCGTGATGTGACTTACATAGCTTATTGTACAGATAACTTACTGTTTGGTAAATATGAGTTTAAAATTGTAGATGACTCTCTCCACCAGTGTGTAACATTACTTTCATTTTCAGAAAACTAGACTTAGTACAGAGCTGGATACCATCTATTGAGGTATTGATGGCATTACGCGTTTAGTGACGTCAATCATAACACATGTTCACTCTCCCACGCAGAATGTAGCCAAATCAGGGTCTTTTCTCCACTGATGAAGTTATTATCAGCACCACACATTCGGAGGTTGCAACATAATTTGTGTCTGATTGTGAAATATGGATCGTTATGTTTCATTGACTGATATTGTTTATGTTAGTTACTACTTGGAATCGTAGAGATTGTGATCACAGTTCTGAATAATTCTTATCTCGAGTTGTTCTACAATCCAAGAATGCACACAGACACGCGAACACACATGCACACACAGACTTGAGAAGAACTGGAACGGCATGGGTACCACTAGACGAATTGGATGGAAAAGCAAAAGCAAGTAAGTTGAGTAAATCCAAGGAAACTATTTCTCAGGAAATTATTACCAAATGCAGGCTGAGTTTCTAAAAAAAAAAAAACACAAAAACAAATGGAGGATACAATCAATAAACAATTTTCTTGAAGCCCGTTATAATACAAGACTTGATGGCTTATAAACCTCCTCAAAAATTGTTCTAATAAGATTGATGATTATGAGAGTGTGGTGAAAGAACTCAAGTTGAAAGTTAGATCTATCGAAACATCAAATTTATCTATTGAGACTCAGAATTTAAATCTTAAAAGAGAGTTGGCTAAAATTACACCTCAATTTGAAGAGCTGCAGCGTATGTTATATAACGAACAGATGAAATCCATTGTTCAGAAAGTTGCTGATCTCGTGGGGGAGTGTTGAATTTGAGAACGATATTCAAGGTACATATACAACACCTGTAAAAAACCCCAAAGCTTATCATTACAGGTCTCTAATCGGCAAAGGAGAAATGTAATCTTGAAAAAAACAAAATTGCATTAAAGAACAGAGGCATTAAATCCACTGATCTCGTTCAGAGAGTGCTCATGACCTACGATTATATAAATGAAGACTTAACACTTATTGATAAACACCTGCTTTTTAATTTAAAAACAACGAAAAACACAAAGAAATTGGTTTTGAATATGTATGGGTTGTCGAGGGCAAAATATTTGTGAAGAAATCGGACGATGATAGGAAAACCATAATATCAACAATGCGCTATTTGGCTAAATCGGGGTTGAAAATTTAAGGGTTCGCGAGGAAGGTACCTGATGTGGATGGATAGGCCTAATGAGAATGTTGACAATCAGACGTTGTTGTAATTGTGTATTGGTCATGCCCCTGAGTAATGAATTTAATGACTTTAAAATATCTTGTTTAAACATTAGAAGTATAAGAAAATATGATAAATTCATGGTTTATTTAAACTCACTAAACTTTAGTTATAAAATTATTGTCTTAACTGAAGTTAGGATCAAGAGCGGAGAGGAAGGCAATTACAACATTGCAGGTTACAGCATGCTGTTCCAGCCGAGACTTGACAGTCAAGCCGTTCTATCTGGACTTGGACTCTGCCCTCGTGTACACTCGCGAGCCTATCCTACTGCCCACTGCCGAGCTGATTCATGTCACTCCCCCCCCCCCCTATTTGCACCATACTCTTCAATTTTCGCTCTTTGAGATTTATAGACATTGTATGTTTATGTATAATCAATTTAAAAAGGAATTGTTTAATATTTTAAAATAAAAAATTATCCTACATTAATACCGGGAAACTATTTGCACATACAAAAATAAAGGGTCTTGACATTTAGTATCTAAGTACACTTTTTTATTATGGTTTTGAGAATTTAGTAAATACGCCTACTAGAATAGTTAACGAATCAGCGTCCTGCCTGGATCATGCACTGGTACAAAATACTAAAAGGTTTAAACTTATGTGTTACATAGTGGAATTAGATTTGACTGATAATTTTCACTTAGTGCACTTACATTGCAAATATACATTAAATTGTATAAATGGCAATAGCCTTATTTAATTTCAATAAACATTGAATCACAAAAAGTACTTGCTCCGCCGGGAGTCGAACCCGGATCTCTCACTTGCCGGGTGAATGTGCTACCATTACACCACAGAGCGCTTACTTTTACCGATTCAATTATTTTGTATTTGGCCATATCTGTCACATATGTGTTTAAATAAGCAAACTAACACATGATCAGAAGACCAAATACCTGTCAAACGACTTTTATTTACATTAAATTGTATAAATGGAAATGTCCCTGATCACCAGTTTAACTGGTAAGTGCAGAAAATTCCTCAGTAGTGATAACCCCTCCAACAGGGATGGATCAATTAATTGTTCACCTCTAAGCACTATTTTTACTGCTATGGTCTGAAATGTCAATTGGAGATTATGTTCTCTTATGAGATTTGGAGTTTTCCATAACACTGACAATATTTATAAGGCCAGAGAAGCACATGTACTCATTTAGAAATGGTTTTTCTAGGTACTGTACATGAAAATATTTAAGATTTTCACCACGATCAATAATATTTTCATTGAAGATGAAAGACGACGATAGATTGTCAAACACTGAGAACTTATCTGCAATAATGCAATAAGGTAATAATGTATATGTTTCAAACTTTAAACCAGCGTAATTTTTTAAAGAGATAACCTTTTGAGGTCAGATTTGCAGCATTGTACTCTACTAATAAAGATCTTTAATTTTATGTACTTCTCGACATATGCTCTTATTTAAGATTTCCTTCTGTATGACTCCTTGTGGGCCATCCTCCTGGCATGACAAAAAATTGGTAGTTACTTTGTAAAGTAGATTTATAGGAGCAGTAATGATGTATTGAGTTTTATTGCTTTATCTGTAATCATTCAGGAATTATCAAGCCTGTGTGGAACTATTTTACACCTTGTATATATCGCCATAAAAACAAATCTACACTTTTTCATTCTAGTAAGGATATTTGCATATGAGACGTTGAGGTCCCAAAAAACTGAGTGATTAGCACTTTGAGGATAAGGTTCAGATCCTTGTTTGCTGAGCGCACAGCATTCTCATACGCAAAAAAAATACTCATCTGAGCTTATTCTCAAGTATTTTGGTAAACAGTCTGGATTATGGCTTCTTATCATCAAAAAAGTAAAAAGTGGTTAGAGGAACTTCAGCCTTATACACACTCCACAATACAACAATATTCTTATACAATATCTAATAACTTTGTTGTGGTTATTCAAATGGATGCTGGACTGCTAGTAACGTATATACTGTTACTTGATTAAGATCTTATACGCCAGTGATCATGTGTTAACAATTCCTCCCTTCAACCTCTACCACCTCCACATATGTTACATTAAAATATTATGTCAATATTAAGGGATAACAAAATTAGACTGAGAATTAAAATATTTCTTCTATTTGTTAATTAGACATATTTACATATTGTAGTAAAAGTATAAAATGTGAAATGCAGTTAAAAATTAAAATTTTATTACATTTTTAAACAACTAGTAAACCAATAACTTTAATCCTTGTAGGATTCAGTAAAGGAAAATTATTTTTGAGTAGAGTATTGAATATACGTAATGCCTGCACATACTGAATACACATATTGAATATACATAATGCCTGCACATACTGAATACACATATTGAATATACATAATGCCTGCACATATTGAATATACATAATGCCTGCACATATTGAATACACATATTGAATATACATAATGCCTGCACATATTGAATACACATATTGAATATACATAATGCCTGCACATATTGAATACATATATTGAATATACATAATGCCTACACATATTGAATACATATATTGAATATACATAATGCCTGCACATACTGAATACATATATTGAATATACATAATGCCTGCACATACTGAATACACATATTGAATTTCACATCCTGCACTGAGCAGAAGGCAAAGTGGTGCTAAAATCAACATTTGCAGTGTTGAATATTCATTAGATTTATGTAATTATAAAGTATTAATACCACACAACTATGATGTTAGTAACTGTCTAAAGGAGGACCAGTTACTGAATACTTTTGTATCTTTACATTACAAAACCGACAACACAAATTTCTCTCTTTCTTGGTGAGCATTAAATCATTAGGTATTTTTGGAAATAATTTATTAAAAAAAAAAATTATTTCTTGTAATTGAAACAAAATGAATGAAATCAAATTAATTTAGTCAATTCAAAATCTGACCAAGGTACTTGCATTAGAGAGCCGAAATCCATAGAAATTTTCAGTAGGAAGTTAAATAAATTAATATTGTACAAATATATTTACGCATGAAGAGCAAAGCCACTATAACAAAAATACTTACAAACTGTCAGAGAAAAGAGGATGAAAAGGTAAAATTAAATTATGGTTTATTTTAAATAAAAATAAATACTGCATAACTATAATATAAATAAACAAAATTTTTATGATTATTAAATTGATCTAATTTTGGATAAAGGAACAACAAAAATAGCCACAAAATAACCGAAGTTCAGTATTTTCTGAGAATTGAGAAATACTGATATGTTTGATACAAAGTAAATGCCAAAAAAAATTGTTTAAACTATTAGAAATGTCATATTATCTACTAAACCAATGTAGAAGAATCCTGGGAAATTCTGCATTATTAAAATGAAGGAAGTTAGATTTGTCATTTATTAAAATTATTAAGATATTGGCAAGAATTTTATGTTTGTAACATACATTAAATTTTATTAGAGTTCAATGGGAGAATTACAAATTCTTATTATTAATGTGACGTTTACATTGTATCATAGGATTACATTTGACAGTCAGATAGGTGCAATGAATGTTGTTATTCTTTCTCATCTTCAGTTATAACTATACCCATTTTCTTGCCAATTGGCCCAGGCATCCGCACATGAACCATATGATGTTGGCAGACGCAAGTAGCAATGATGTATTTGTCAACAAGTGAATGAAGTACAACCTGAAACATTAAAATAATGTTTAGAACAGTTTAGAGTAAGAGTTTTAAACATATAACATATATTTTTTAATCTAATATTCAACATGGATTTATGACATAAATTGAGAAAAGCAGCCTTTATAAAGCCTGCACAAAATAAACTTCTTCAAAGTCAATATCGTCCATTTTGCAAGTTTTCATTTTCGTCTTTTTTTATTATTTTTTTTTTTTTGTGCCAAGGATGTTTGTTAGTGAGAAAAATAACTACGAGTGCAGTGGTGAATGAATGCTTGAAAAGTTTACATTTTCTTCCTTTACCAAAAGTGTATAATTAACATTTTTAGAATTTTGTTTTTTATCAAATTTGCTATAACTTTAGCAATGAGACCATTTATAAGTAAAAATAATGGGCAAGCATATGGATACCTTAATTCTAGAACTAACCATTAGCCTTATCACTCATATCTTGCTGGCATTCTTACTAACACCTCTAGTTTAAAGTTTGATTGACATAACAACAGTTTACCGAGTCTGATGGAAGTTTTAACGGATGGAGAAGAAATTATTCCTAGACATTTTTGAATTAAAATTAATTTGGATCTGAAAGGAAGATGTTTTTAATATTATTAAACAACAATCTAGCAACTAATAAATATTTACCTAATTAACTATTTAGACAGGTTTTACATCATTTGTTACATCAAAAATGACCAGGCTTTATTTTCAGGATGTTTTAAAAAAACTAATGAATATCTTTTCTCCATTATGCAATGATTGATGGATGTTAACATAACGTAAGATTATAAAAGTACTGTAAATAACCTTGTTCTAAGATTGCTAACTTTAGTAATTAACATAATAAAAATATCAAGTAAGTAGTCAACTAATGAACTCACTATAGCATCATGCTTTAATGGAAATTATTCTGTGATGCAAGTCATTAAGTGATTCATAGAATAGGAAAATTGAACTTCATGGTACTCCGTATATATATCCTAATATTATAATCAAAAACCAAAATACAAATAAGATTATATCGATTCGGCACCCCCTTCCCCAAAAGAAAAATGGAGACTCATTCAAAATTTGCAACTACTTACTTGCTGTTTGTTTTCAGTGCAGTTGAGTTTGAATGTTTTAATCATACCTTGATATCGCATTACCAAGACAAACTTGTTAGTGTAGAAGTAAATGTTTAGTTCACATATGTTTATCAGCTAAGATTGTAGCCTGTGTTTTACTTATGGATAAGGATTTTAAAATACATCTTCAAAACACATTACATGAATACCAGAAATTTAGGTTATTTTACACTATTTTACATTTTCATGATTAAATTATAAATATTTAACGTCAATAAGCTCTATAGTTTTTAAAACTATAACTTAATTTCACTTGAATTTTGGTTTTGTAACTAATCTAGAAAAAGAGAAATCATAAGTAACTGAATCTGCTTCAAGTTATTTGAAGAAAAGTTATTACAATAATTTCACAATACAATAACTAAGTTTAACACACAAATTACAAAAAAAGACTTTAAATCAACCATTTTTCAATCATTCAAATGATTCCAATAATTTATCAAAATAATTTCATTGATAAAGTCACTCTTAATAAATAGAACTGCAAGGGCCTTCATTTTGTACTAGCACCAATTCGATCTTAAGAAATGTTTTACACAACCTAGAGAAGAAAAATTTATTTTTCTACTGCAATTTGTGACACTTAAGAATATTCTCAGGGCTACCTCAACATTTGGGAATAGTGACTACTATTTTCAGAATTTTTAAGTGTTTTAGTAACCTGTAAGCTTTAGTTTACACATTTTCTCCTTCTCTTTTAAGTCAATTATTTGCTTTTTCTTATTCATGGAACATTTTGATGTTGTGCAAAAAGGCTTGAAAATACAAACTTTCATCTGGAAATGAAGAGTCTAACTCCCAAAAATACACATTCTGTAAGAAGTTTTTTCTTTTGATTTAGTTCTGTTAGCTTCATTCAGGATACAAAGTTGGGAGGAGTGACCAATGAGTTTGTCAATTGCACTATAATAACAATTGGTCATAAATTATTTACATTTCCATCAAACTCATGTATCCTTGTTCGATCTTATCATAATGTATCTTCCGTTTCTTTTTTTTTTTTTTTTTTTTGCTTAATTTTTTATACTCCTTAGACTTACACATCAATTTTGCTTTACTTTCAAAATTTCAAAAATAGAAAGGAGCTACATCTCAATGATCATAAAAACTATTGCAATATTTCTTCAATCAGAGCTGTATGACCCAATTTAATTTATTCAGAATAAAGATTTAGGTAGTTTGTATATAGCCTTATTTTCGTTGGCACTTGCACTCCACCAAGTCTTACAGACAGTGTTTACTGTCAATAAGTCTTTGTCACACACAGTACAATGAAGAATGTCTAATCTTTTGGTTGAAGTATACAAAATTAAACAATTGTTGTTCTAGCGCAAAATATTCAACAGATCCTACACTAATTTCAGTAACAGCTTCTAGTTGTAAAGAATGCTCTGTGCAATGAAGGTAGAGTGCAAGTGGATTAAGCTCTTTAATTTCGTTTTACAAGTTTTTATAGCATCCTGACAAGCTGTCATAACTTTGTCCACTACAGTCTAGTATTTAAATCTAAAGTTTCAAAAGTAGAGACCTAACCATTTCCATATCTTTTCCTTTGTGGTGACAATTTGGAATGAACGTTAAAAAGCATTCGTTAGGTGCCATGTAATGATTTCATACGTCCACATTTGATACATCAAGGGTTGAGTCAACGACAGGAAAGTGTTTTTCAGACTAAATATCTGCCACCATTATAGTTTTTACATGAAGCGCTAGTTATAAAACGAACCCATCAACTATTATAGATGACATGTATGAAGGCACCCTCTACCTTTGTTCCCAAAATGGGTATATGATCAATCATAAACAAATCAAAACTCAAACAATAAGCGTTATAATAACAATAAAGTATTCATTATAGATTAATTCTAAAATTTCATTTTCCCATGAAAAAAGTCCCAGAGAGGTAGATTTTGAAATATTTACAACTTTAATGGCCATCATAAACATATTTCTCTATTAACGTACCTCCGCTTGATACTGTTTTAAGTTTTAAATCGATTCTTTGAGAATTGTTCCAAATATCTTTTCAGACATTCTCTATATGTACGGCTATTGTCATGATCATTAATAATGTGAGAATTCTTTCAATCATGAAAGCCACTCGCAGCCAAGGCAGTTGTTCCCCCATAAATCTTCAAGAAACACAGCATACATAACCTAGTGATTTTTAGTAAATAAGGTAACTCCTTTTTAAAACCTCTCCATTGACTTTCTGAAAGCTTAAGATTTATTAAAATAACACTTTTGATCAGAATATTTTTCATTCACTTTTAAAAGTCAACAATCATTATTTTAAGTGTTAATGTATTCAATGAAAAGTATTCTCACAGTACGTGATGGAGGTGTTACACCTAGACCCATACTTAGACAGGTTTTTATGGACAATTATACCAGGGCTGCCACATGTCTACAGAGTGACGGGGGCACAGTGGTGAGACATGACGGGGCCCGGCTGAATATTTTTTCCGGGGCCCAAAAAGCTGAGTACGGTTCTGGTTGCACCAAGTAAAGGGCACATGAAACAAATACTTCTATACTCCTACCTCCGGAGTCTCTGTCTGCCTCTGACTACTGAAGTGGGTTGTTCTCTAAGGTAATACTCTCTACATCCTCGGACATATTCGGCCATCACAATTTCCCACGAGATCTCGGTCATGTTGAATGGGAACTCCAACTGGTCCCTGGGCTCCAGGCTCTCCCACAAGAGCTTCTGGTTGTCCTCCTGGAACTGGAAATGCTGGCAGGAGAAGTATCTCACGACATCAGAATATTTATCCAGGCGGTTGTAGATGTGTTGCAACCTAAACACATGATTAAGTTGTTTTTGAAACTGTTTAAGAAAATAATTAGAATATTGAACCACAAAGGCTTCATAATACCAGTAATAATGATTAGACATTATTAATATTTGAACTCTTATGTCAAATATGGGCCCTGGAATGATCAAGAGAAACACAACTAAATTTCAAATATACTATACAAAAGAATTTTGTAATTGCTTTCGAAAGAACAATAATGTTAGGGGAAAGGAGTATAGTATGGACCACTTAAGGATATATACATGTAAACTGTATATTTTTATATCATATGCAGCAAAAAACATACATTATCATTTATCTAGACTGTATTCATTAAGTAAACATCCGTTTAACATGTTTCCATGTATATTAAAAAAGTTGTTTGGTAACTTAGAATGTTGTGGAAATACTGAAAAATGCATATCTGTTGGGTATTATGGGTCACTTAATATACTATAGGAAATAATCAGTATAAAATATTTTTGTGTGATGAAAAACAATTTATTTTAACTACAATAACATATGATAGAGGCAACAGAGGTTTTTTTACGTTGTAGTACTATACTAGTTGTTTAACTTGCAATAATCACAATAGTAGAACAAAGGATCATCAATTTCGGCACACAGTTCATAAGCCCAGCTTTCACGAGTCTTGCACTGGATCCAGTTTTCTTCATAACTAGCTCCACAAACAATGCAGTCCACGGTTGAAGATGTACAGGGTTTAGCATTGTCGTAATCAACAAATTTTGTTGTTTTCTCCTTTTTTTTGGATTGTGGCAACATTTTTGCAGTTCTCTGTTTCGCAAATCGGATTTGTTTTCTTGCTTGTCTTGCCTCTTCTTTTTTCGTTACAGGACTATCTCTTGATTGTTTGAAATCACTTTAATTTTTCTTTGCAAGGTACTTCTAGGCACGTTGTAACGTTTTGATGCAGCCCTTTCAGAAATTTGAATTTCCAAAACAACAGCTACTGCAAGTTTCATAGCATCTTCCGACCTCTCCCTTCGGCCCTCGCCTTCCGGTTTCTTTTCAAACTTTGGCATGACTACGGTCCTGTAACGCAAAGAAAGAAATATTACTAAAAAAAACGGCTATTTAAAGTGTCCCATACAACCCGATTATGGAGTGGCCCATAAATACCCGACTGACATTGAGACAAAAAACATGGCGGCAACCAGGCCAGGTTAATGGAATCGAAATGAAACTTTCAGTAATGTATAATTATAAGGTAGACGTGATAACAATACTAATTTAATAGCTTTATCCTTACCTATAATAATATAGAAATCTGTTAAAAGTTACTCGAAGCACCAGTTTCCAGGTTCACAAACAAACAAAACTCTCTCATACTCAACGTAACGTAGTGACGACGACCAACTACCTGCACATGGTGAGGTGACACTAGCGCTGCTTGCTAAACACAGTTCAGTGCTGCTACCTGACGGCAACATTATAAAACAACTGGTGGCCCATACTTCCCGCCGGCCCATACTATCCGCTTTCCCCCTATATTTGATGATAGTTTAGTGCATGTGTCATGTCTTCTGATCATGATATTTCATACAAGATTCTTTTGATACTGTAAGCAAGAACATAGCTTGCGTGGGTGTCCAAGGGGTCTGGACCTCCCAAATTAAAAAATGTTTTCAATTACTTTTTAAGTAAACGATTATTATTATTTAAATTATTCAGTATTACTGACATGTACTGCTGAAAGATCAATTTCAACAAAGAAACGGTTCAGAAACTTTTTAAGGAACATTGGAAATTGCTTACAATAAGACACTGGGCAATTTTAGTTCATGCAGGATGGGGTAAATACCCCTCCGCCGCTGTGATGCCTCCCTCTCCCACCACTGCTCGGCACTCGCCCGCTTGCTCTATTCCCTGACCTGGCCACTGCCACTTAGCAGCTAACTTTACACCTAAACTCTTCACCTGGATACGCCTATGGCTACATTAGTCTGTTCAATTAATATTTTATGCTTGTATATGCCTAAACACAAAAATACAATATAATTATAAAATAGGTAAGTAGGTGCGGTGTAAACATAATGGCCCGAGCGACACATGACGCACACAGCTGATAAAACAGACGAGGATATGCTTGTTCCAATCCCCACCACTGGAGGGGGCCCTCCCTGAGCGTGGCTGCTCAGATATTTGCTTCTGAGCAGGTTTCTTTGCGAAAAGGTTTATATGAGTATTAATATAGGTAACTACATCAGATACAAAATATGTAAATTTAAAAATTGGTATATATAGTTTAGTACAAATTATTATGTTATACAGTATATTTTAAATTATACCCCAACTCCACCAACTTACCTAGTAGAATGACCGCACTGCTTGCTCAAGAAGTCAATGACCTTGGCAGGCAGATGGTGTAGCAACATGTTCTGTACTGAGGCTACACACACTGACTGAGGCTGGCACAGGAAAGGGTACCACATCAGGTTGGTTGAGGGGTACATCCTGACATATTTCACAAGCTTCTCAGTAAAGTCACACCATGTCATAGTGTTGTTCTTCGTGGGTACAAAGTTTACCACAGGGATTTCCTCATCTTGTGGAGTCTGCCTATAATACAATATTTTGAGGAAAGATGGTACAATAAAGTGATTTGGCTAATTTGAAACAATTCTATACAGCCTGTTGGAGGTGTTGAAATGGAGGACTTCCTAATTTCTATCAAAAATATCTTGTGTTTGATTTTGTTTCAGACAAATATCACTAGTTACACAAAACATAGTACAGTTTCTGATAATACACAAAAGTAACAGTAAACAGTTGATTACATTAAGGGTTTTTGTTTGTTTCATAAAAATAATGAGCACAGCTCACCTATAAAAAATTGTTGTAAGGCATGATTATATTGTTTCACTAGTACTAAGACAAGTTTGTAGCAATGTTTTGGGAGATTTTAGGCTCAATATTAAAATTAATTTTTACCAGTAACTGATTATTATCTTTTTGCCACACACTGCTTATAATAAATAATAAACACAAACTAAGAAAGAAAGTAAACATTGCATTACAGTACTTGATTATTTGTTATAAATGGAAAATTAACTTGATATATATATAGACTAATAGATTTTAATTATTTAACTAACGATATGCAGATTATTTCCACACTTATTTACATACTTCACCTACATTTGATGATGATTTCCTGAGCAAGTTCTAACCAATTCACACTAATTCAAAGAACTGAAGTAATGAACCGTTGAAAATCATAAAAACCTTAAGCTTTGACAATGACAATTGACAATGAACATCCACAGACCACAGCACTCAATAAATTAGCTATAAATTTGTAAAATAGATTTATTAATTAATTAAAAACAAACTCTTCAATAATAATAACAATTCATTTGTTTGGGGCCTTTTGTTTTCAATGAAAACATCATCAGCCCCACATAACTGAAAGTAAATTAATTAATAAAATCCAATAAAAAAGAAGCCTCTACAATGTATAGCATTGATTGTTTCCCCTCACAATCCATATTAAAAAGGACTCAAATTGCAGTTTGTCATACCACTGTTGAGTAGCAACACTGAATGCGAGGGCAAGGATGGCATTGGCAGTGTAGTCTACAGGTACAAGGTTTGCCACTGCATATTGGTTGCTCAGGAAACTTCGCAAAAGTCCTGTTGAGAAACTGGCAACCACATAGTTAGCTCCCTGAACGTTGTCTAACCATCCTGGAAAGGGTTCAGACAGGGCTGCCACTACTAAAAAAATGTCCAAAATTAATAAAATAAAATTTTTGTACTCTTGATAACTCTATAAACTTAAACGTTAGCATTCATAACTACAATCTATAGGGGCTCGTAATAAAAAAATACAAGATATGAGTTTGGATGAAATAGATACAATACTTGCTTGTGTTTAAACCTGTACATTTGTACTAATTAGAGTGTTGAAGTGATGTAGGTAAAATGATAACTTAAAATGTATGATTTATAAACTGCTCAATTGTTTATCTACTCAAAGCCTTTACTAAAATATTAGTTATTAGTAAATAGTTTGAATGATCTTTAGTCTATGATAGAGTAATTGGCATTAATTTGTATTCTGGGTTTTAAAGCTAGTTGATCTAACATATTTATGGACTCATACAAACTGTAATATAAGCTGGTATGTAATATCAAGGTGAACTATACTATATCATACAAAACAGTCTATATAATATATAATAATTTGATACAGATTATTTGTCATAGAATTCAATGATTCAAAGTATGAATATACCACACCACTTGTCATGTAACAAAATTGATTGATTTTGCATGAAGAATTTCAAATCTATAGCTCTTCCATTTTTGAGATGTCTTGTGGATAGATAGACATACAGACATATATAAAAGAAATTTTTACATCTCCTCAGTAGACAAAAGAGGAACTGTAACAGACTAATAAATGACGGGCTTCAAAAACACTCAACCAAACCCCATTGACTTGCACAATCATAAAACTCATCTTGTCTATATATAAATGAAGTGTTATGCATATAGTTTAAAGTCAAGAGATGAAACCTACTCCAGGCATCTTATAGATAGTTAGGACATGTGTTACTATGTCATATGTTTGTACTTGGTTTGTTTAAAAACTTGTTTATTCAGTAATTCTCTTGCTGCCATCATGGTTACCTATATGACAAATGTAAAAATATTTGCTAAAATTTAACATGTAAAAATTTCAAGTTTATAGGTCATTTAGCTATCAAGATATCAAGTGGACAGACAGACATAATTGAGATTGTTCTAATCCCTCAAGTCCAAACTTATTTGTCAGTCATAATACTTTCTCTTATGCAAGCCACAGGGAGAGAAAAATTTCCTTACCTATAGAGGGTCTCAGAATTGCAACCGGTAGAGTGGTCCTAAACCTTTTGATGACCACTTCAGCAGCATTCTTGGTGTAAATATAGGTGTTTGGCTTGGATCCTAACAAACTGTACAATATCAAGCATGTCAATAAGACGGGTAACACTATAAAGAATTTTGATTGACCTCTCTGTAAGAAATGAACATATTCAACAAACCTTGGTGTGATGTCATCCAGTAATCTCTTGTCCAAAAGTTCCGACAAGACAATGAGTATATCAGGACAGATAGAAGATGGACAGATTTCCTCCGGTATAATGGAAGAGTCACAGTTAGAGAATGCTGTGGATACATAGACCAGTGCCTGCAAGAAAAAATATTTAATTTTACTTTTGAACTGTATGTGAACTTTGGAAGCTTACAATGTCCAGTACATTATGTAAACATTTATTTTAATTAATTACAAAAAACTGCTATTTAGAGTTGAATATTCTTTACTTTATTTAAGTATGATTCCAACATAAAATGGTACATAATTGTGTACAAATAGTTTAGGACATATAATACGTGTTAATATTGAACATTCATTAAAAACTGTAATTAATTGAATATCTTATTCCACAAATTCAAAACAGCCATATGATCCAAGATAATCAAAGAGTTTGCAAAAGTGATCCAATACCCTGATGTCTCCTGACAGTTTTTTTCGTCAATAGACTATTAAAAGTGGTGCTCTATGGATTCAATGATCTTCGAAATAAAATAAAAACCCATCTCAGTTGTAGCAAACCTACTTTTAGCAGCAAAATTTTATGAAAAGGGCATTGAAATTCCAGAGGTAAGTGAAAAATATTTCTAAATATTCACGACCATCAAAAAGAAAAGTAATCATTAGCATACCATGAATTTTAAATTCATTAAGTAACAGTCTAAAATTATTTTGTTACTCACACTTGGTTTCTTCTTTAAAACCTATTTGAGGTTGGTTAAATAACCACCTATTTATAGACCTTTCTACCTGCCATCTTCCTACTTAAATTATTATTTGTTTGATTTCTTAACATTACAAAAAAGTACTGGGATAGCAAAAAATAAAATTCCCATTTTATTTAATGTATTTATTTTGGAATCCCTTGACTCAACATAGAGTTTTTAGAAACGTATCCATCCCTAAGAAAAATTCTAATTGTGAATGTATCACCAATTTCTTGGCTATACTGAGCCTTATTTGTGATTAAATTGATTGTGTATAACAGTTAGAAATACTCTTTATCAAAACAATATATTATTTCAGATTTTATATTTTTATTGCCATTTTTGTTCAAAACATTTTTTAAAAAGCTCTAATAATTTTGATTAATTATTAAATATTTATGTTCCATTATATATTACTTTTAAAAAAATCATGAATTGCATTTAAAGTTTAAAGCAATGATGGTTGAAAGTTATCAATTTAAAATGTTAATTTTGTTTGAAATTCAATTGAGACCATGATAGAAATGGTTTAATTTATATCAAATTTAGCACATACGAGTATCCTGATAAATAAACAACACCAATAAGACCTTCTGTTTTTACTTTTAATTCCAATACATCTGAAATAAAACCCCTATTTATAATATTTCAATTTTTATTATTCAGTACTGCCACATACCCATGGCTTCACCTGCGATTTCTGTGCAACATTCCGTGTATTTGATTGAATCACTCCCACAATTTCAGTAACACTTGAACTATTTTTGACCAATGTAGAAGAGAAACTCCAAACTTGAAGTTGAACTGTGCTCTCTTATTTCATCAAATTGTAGTTGTGGAGTGAATGGTTTGTTGAATAATGCTAATACCAAGTCCCTCCGTTTTTGTTATTTCAGCTACTTCCCATGTTTCCTTCCATCCCAGAATATGTAAGGAACCAAACTCAACACCTTACATGTACACATTCACAATTTTATTCATTAATTAAAATCCAGAAAAAATGTATTAGTTTGCCTTGTTGTCACATGTAAAACTCTCTTGTTGCCAAGAGTGTCTATGTAAAATTTCAGTACAATCAAATGAATAGTTTGTGTGTGAAAGCAAAGCAAACAAAGGAAGACACTTTCTCATTTATAGAGGAAAGTGCCCAAATTCGGACCCCCATTTTGTTTTTATATTATAAAATATATAAATTATTGAAAAAACCTGTTTTAAAACTATGTAATATTTACTTTACTATGTCGTGTACTATTTGTAATTTATTTATGCCAAAAATATATATAAGTTACAGGAGTAAATACAAAAAAAATTTGTAAAACCTTACACTTCAGTGAATTTCAAAAAGGTTGCCTAAACTGGACCCCTGGGTAAAATGACAAAAAAACTTAATTTACTGAACTAGGAAAGGGAATAAAAACTGAAAATCAATTGCAAAACGGTTTTTGACAGAAAAGTTTTTTTATTTTGAACATTTTTTTTAACGTAGAAAATTGAAAATGTGAAAATTCAAGGTTGGGAAAATGTACATTGGGTTCAGTGAATAGGTTGTAGATTATTAAAGGCAAAAATCACAGATATAAATGTCCTTATCAGCTCCTGCGCAATCTACATGGGCCCACATAGAACACATGATACACATTACCCAGAGTTCTCCTTTATTGTCCTCTGAAAACTTTCTGTCGCAAAACATACAAGCCCGCGTCGTCTTCTTTGGCTGGAATTACACCAGGAGGTACCTCGAGTTCTGAATTTCCGGATGAGACACTCTCATCTGCTTCACTGCCGGATACTTTTTCATCCCGTTCATCAAAAGAAAGACGTTTCTTAACCAGTTGTTTTCCTTTCTTCCGGTTCCCCCGACATCCTCCAGTAATACGGTTCTTTGCCTTTTGCTGTGCTTCCTTCTCTTCTTTAGCTTTTTTGGCCTCCTCTAATTGAGTTTTATAAGGAGTAGAAGTAATGACTGTAGACTTGCAGGCTTTTCGTCCTCTATTTGACGTTCTTTTCTTGACTTGTGGAAGTGGGGTTATGTCAAATGGGCTGATCTGACAAGATGTGGCAGGGCTCATCTCGAGTTCTTCATCCGGGCAAAGGAAGATAACCAAACTACTGAACTTGTTGATGCTGATGGCCTATTTAAATCGATCTCTTGAAAACCACCTTGTTCATTCGAAGTACTTTGGTTCTGATTTATTGGTGGGCTTAGGTTTGTGCCTTTAGGTTTATTTTTCTTCAATACAGCTTCATAAAAAGAGGAATCTCTTTGTTTGTTAGCTTCTTCTATGTATTCAGCGTCCGAGAATATTGTTTTTGTTCAATGGCCATATCCCAGTTACTTTAAAACCATTGATCGCTACTTCAGCTCTCTGACATTTGATGTAAGCTTTACCAAAAATAACTCCATCACATCAAACGCGGTGACAGGGACGTTGGTTAATTCTGAGCCACTGTCTTATTTCATCACTGTAATGGATTTTCAGAGGACCCATGAAGGTCTTGTCCAACGGCTGGAGTTTATGAGAAGCAGTGGGGAGGCAGAGAAAGAATGGTCACATGATTTTCTTTTGCCAGGTCAATTAAATCTATGTTTTGGGTGTGGCTAAAGTGCCCATCCAGCAACAAGAGCACAGGTTTTTCTTTGGTGGGATTGGAGAACTTAATGAAATGTCGAAACCACTCTGTGAAAGGAATTTGTCTGAATCCATCCTGAAGGATGTGTGGAAAAGATAGTTCCAGCTGGAGCTCCTTTTGTAAGTTGTTCACTCATGTTTTTTCTAGGGAAAACTACCAACTGGGGCACAAAAGAACCACTAGCACTCATGCAAGCTACAACAGTGATTAGGGCTCCACGCTCTCCTGAAGTCAAGGAAGCAACCTGTTTTTTTCCCCCTTAGACCTACAACCTTTGCTACTTTTGATTGAACAACGGTTATTCCCGCTCTCGTCAACATTATAAATTCTATCAGGAGTAAATTTTTCCTTCTCATAAACTTCATCCAAAAGGCCAAAAAACATCTCAACATTTTCCTTGCTAAACCCCAAGAGCCCTGCTATAAGAAGTCCCAGTTGGCTTTCTTTCTGATAACTTAGACTTGTGCCTTTGTAAGAAAAGACGTACCCATTTTTTCCCTGCAATTTCATTTTTGAAAGGGTGTGCGATTTGATTTCTTTCTGCCAATTGGACAGCGATTCTTCGGAGATCAGCACGAGTAAGACCAAAAAATGATGCCTCCATCGCAAGACAGTAAGTAACTAGCTCCTCTTCAATATCTTTACTCAAAACAGTTGGCCTACCCCTCTTTACTTTTACTGCCTCTTCAGATGTGCCGTACTTAACATTAGATAATCTTATAAGAGTAGTTTTGGGGGGGCACATTGAAGTGTTTACTAGCCTTTTTCCATCCCATATTTTTTTTACGAACTGCGTCTATTGCTTTTATCATGTCAGATTCATTCCATTTTCGCTGGGCTATTTTCCCCATTCTTCTTTTTATCTGAAAACAATACAATAAGGAATATAATCTGGAAAAAATAACTAGGCCTATTTTTAAATAAAATATCACACGTTATGCAGGGGGTCCAGTTTAGGCAACTGTTGGGGGTCCGTTTTAGGCACCTCATTTCTGAATTTTTAAAACGCCATATTTAATTAAAAAAATATCCCATGTAAATAATTACATGGTTACGTGATTCCTTCAACATTACCATTTAAGAATATATAAGGGTTGTAAGGCTTACCTGTCACTTATCGCGTCCAACTAAAAAAAACTGAGCACTCACAAAAACTTTTAGTATTGCAAAAACACGTAATGGCCGACTGTCAAGAAAGCAACTGGAGCAGGTGACGCTAGCGCTCTTCTACTTTGTGGTGGAACCTTGCACTAGTATTTAAACTGTTTGTTGCTAGGTTTCAGCACTCATCAGAGACAATAACCATGGGGGGTCCACATTAAGGCAGGGTCCGTATTTGGGTACTTTCCTCTAATATTACTTGTGGCTTCGCATTCAATTTTGTAGATTTTGCACCCGTATGAGCATTTCTGGTTCATGTGAATTATATTTCCGACACCAATATTGAGTTTGCCTTCTTGCCAATGAAGAAAATATATTAAAAAGTGTATACTTGTGGCCACTGAAATTTGCTCCGGTCTTATTTTTTGTTTGTTTCAAAGTCGATTTTGCTTTTTCCCGATCAAAGAAATATACATACATACAAGGCTCTGAGAAGCCTACTTCTGTCAAAAAACAACTAAGATAGGTTTCATAACAGTCTTTAAATGTATGGTAAAAGTTAGACTACTTAGTCTTTTATATCTGCACTGCTAGCAGTTACTAGCTGATTTGTTAGGAATTTAGTAGGCATTGCACATGTATGACTACTACTAAGTCGAGTGAATTATATTTCTGACACCAATTTTGAGTTTGCCTTATTGCCACGATCAAGAAAAAAGTCAAGAAGAATATTTATGACCCCTGGAATTTACTTTATTCTTAGTATTTTTTGTTCCATACTTTATTTTACCTTGTTTACCAATCAAGAAAATGTATATATCACAGATCAGAGAAGCCTATTTCTCAGGCATTTGACAGGCTCTTTCAATTGATATTTCATAACTTTAGAAACTAAGTTAGGAAGTTTTGCTACCTACTTTAAAGACCAGTGGGGTGTGGGCCAGAGGGATTTTTGAAACAAGAATAGGCCTATATTAATACCAGGGACTGTAAGAACGTGTATGTACAATTTCAGTACAATCGGTTAAATACTTTATGCTTGAAAACAAAGAAAATAAACAAAGGCATTGTTTCATTTATAATATTATTAGGATTAGTATTTAATTTGATTATATTTGAATACATTATAATTGTTTCAAGCTAGACCTTTCAGAACCTCTGAAAACACAGAAGTATCAAATTCAATATCTAGTATGTAAAAGTTTGAGCCATATTCTTTCATTATTTTTTACACTTGAATTTGATATTAACTTGTTATACCTTGAGTTTGACCATGTTTAGTGCTAGCAGACAGAGCTTAAATAACTGCATTTCTCTACAATAGCCAGGACTTTAAAGTGTTGTTTTTAATTAATCATAATTTTATTTACTGTCTTGTCGATATTAACTTAGTACTGATTGTCGACATTGTAATGCAACAACACTGTTAACGATTACATTACAGATGTGTTTGTTGAACCTGATATTTAAATTTGATGTTAATTTTTCTCACCTTGAGTTTGACCATGTTCTGTGCCAGTAGACAGAGCTGTTTGGTCCCATACACATTGGTAATGATCGCATCACTAAGGTGTTCATTGAACCTGACGCTCGCCGCCGAATGGAGGACAACATCTACACTTTGAGAGAGCAAAGTTATATGGCTCTCACTAAGGCCTAACATAGGCTCGTGTAATTCTCCATGTACCACTGACAGTTTCTCTGCAAATCTTGGGTTCTCCCTCTTCAACCTTGAGAATATCTGGAATAGTCATGTAATGTCACAACAATTGTTACGGATTGTCTAATGTATAATTGTTTCAGTGAGTTAGGTTAAAGTTAGATGAGGAGAATTTTTGTATTTAAGAAATTAGAAAAATTAGAAAAATTATGGATTTTAGTTTTAGATTAACTGAATTATTGGGAAGTATAGTGAAGAGACATAATGAGTACTAAGATGCAAATAGGTGAGATATAATACATATTCTGTACCATAATTTGTAATTCATCTGAATTGTGAATAGAGCACAAATAAACGTATTGGGAAATAAGGGCACTCATGCTAGGTCAGATTTCTGAGAAGTAGCATTGTATCATCTAAGAAAAGCATTCTAATGAATAAAAACAAAAAGGAAAGTCTAGCAAAAACCTGTATAGAGCCAGAACTGCTTTAGGTACTATACCATGAGATATCAAAGGAAATTAGGAGGTTAACTTACTGGTAAGAAAGGGTTCTCTATTGACAAACTCTCATATCCATTTGATGAGTAAAGGTATTTTAGTTTCAAAAATAGAAGTGTGAAGAGGTAAGGAAAAGTAAAAAAATCACTTTGTCAGGACACCTGCAGACTGTAAAAGTCAAAGCTTTTCATAGACTCTTTTGAAGAAAACAATCAAAATGGATGCTATTGAATAAAGCTCAGTATTTTAGAGTTATTTTATTTTATAAAAAAGGTTTTATTCTTTGTTTAAATGGGAATATGTTGTAGTTTACTACATTATTTTTTATTGAAGGAATAGTCACTTCCAGTCATAAACTGTACTAATCTCAAGGACTGTAATTTAGAAGTGAAAGTGGGTTTCCCCAGTGGATAGTGCAATTATTTTTAACTTGATTGACCTGCTCAAGCCTTGCGCAATTCACTGCTTTATAGGCTCATCAGCATATTTTACCTGTAATCAGTTATCAAAAGTTCTCTACACTTCTGATAGCTGTGTGATTTTGTTTACAGTGTTATTTAATGTTTTTGTTACATAATTGGCTATTATAATAGCAATTATTTTTTTAATTTGTTAGATTGGGATTTTTGAAGTCTTTTATACTGACTTTAGTTATAGCATTTTATAAAATTGTTGCAGCTCCAAACATTCATGACAAATCTACAAATAATTATGTACACTTGGCCAATTTTATGTTTTTATCAATACCAAAATATAAATACATAAATTAATTATAATTTATTTCTCTTTTGTTAAAATATGGACGTCTAAACAGTTGCACAAAAAATGCCTGAGTTGAATGTCTCATTACACTTTGACTTTAACAAACTTGAATCAGAAAATTGGTTTAAACACACTCAAAATGTTTACCTAGTGGACTGATATTCACTTTATTAATAACAAACAATATAAACGGTTCATGTGTGAATTAAAATTTTGGGATATAACCACAAGATATATCACGAGTTCATGTATTGTCATTTCAAGATATTGAAATTAAATACAAAACCAAAGTTATAAAAACTCAATCTTCTTATTAAGATATTTTAGTTATAGGAAACAGCTTATCTAAAAGTTCAATAAATTAAGGAATAACTCTTCAATTAGCTAAAGTCAAACTCAAACTTTCACTAACTAAATTTAGAATTATCAATTCTGTTAGAGAGAAAAGAGTAAACTAAAAGTTAAAATATATTTAAACTATTTATGAGTAAATGTGATAGTAGATACTTAAACCTAGTAAAACTCAGTTCTAAAACAAAGTATGACTGTAATAAATAAAATTATAAATACAATATAAAACTTGAATTATTACTGAGAGGCTAGATTACAAGGCATCAATAACGCCAAATTTCAAATCTAACTGTGGAATATGCAAATAAGTATTGGCTAATGAAACCTAGCATAGCACACATAAAAAATGTCTGTTGAAACCATAAATAGATACATACATGCATGGGAGTGTGCAGCCCCATTTTGAAATTATTTTGTCCCAGAAAAAGCTCTTGGAAAATTTTATACAGATTCAGAAACATTCTGTGGATAGTTATAATATTTTAGTATTAAAACAACTTACTGGATCTTCTAGAAGAACTTTGAGTCTGTCCTCAGAACTCTGACTATTCTTCTCCCTCACAAGCAAATATAACTGAGCAATATTAGGACAGCTGCGTAGAAGTTTTTCTATCAATACTTTTCCTAGGAATCCCGTTCCGCCTGTCAATAAAACTACCTTTCCCTCGTAAAACTGTTGAATTTTGGTTTTTTGAGACTTATTCTTCAGATCCATACTTCTTCTTATACGGAACTAGTTATATTGTAGAAAGGAAGTGATTGTTTTGAACTTGTGTTTGTTGTTGCATCGGTTTAGTTATCAAAGTGTTGATCTCCTTCATAAACAACAGAATCCAAAAGAAAACTGAAAAGAAAAAGAAAAAAGTTTTAAATTAATGTGTGGTTTTTTATATTGGAAATATAATAGAGTATTTGATACAACTTAAGTTTGAAACAAGAAAAACACAAACTGATTGAAAATGTAACTCACAAAAGAAAATACATTCAAAAGCAATTAATATATAATGTCCACAGTTGAACATAGTGTATGTCTGGAGTCTATTTTAGGACCATTGCTGTTTCTTATTTACATTAATGACTTATCTTACATTGTTAAATATGCAGGTGTATTACTATATTCATGCTAGTTATTAAGTGTTAATGATAAAAAACTAAATAAAATGGAAAGACTGAGGGATAAGAAAACTGAAGCTGTACCAATGTGGTCAAAGAAATAACCTAAGATCTTCATTTTCCTTTCAAGGACAAACATATTGATCTGAAATAAACATTTGTTTGTATTAAAATGGGACCCACTTAAATTGACCCATGTTGATCACATTTCAAGTAAAATAAAAAGGACTTCAAAGCTAATTTTATGTTGAGGATATTATGTAAAAGGGTAAATATTGAATTGTTGAAAATTATGCATTACATGTATACACAGCGTTTTAATTGTCTGCCTATAAAATTCAACATTTCTCTTTAAACAAATTTAAAAACACAGTATAAAATAAAATACATCAGCACAGTCAAAATTTAATTGAAAGGTTTTATTACATTAATTTTGCAAATTAACACTGTGCAAGCATTTTATTTTGTATCTGTACTTAATTGTTATTAATGTTGCTAGATTTTACTTTTTTAAACTTAACATTTTACTGTTAGATGGTATTGTTTTCCATTGTTAAAGACATCAAGAAAGTAGCCAGGAAAAAATTTGGGGGGTCTAGACAACATATTTTCCTGTAGTGGACAGAGAGTAAGGCCCAATTTTATTCCTTAAAAAGTTCTTGACCCGTTTCTTTGTTGAGAACGATCTTTCAGCAGTACATGTCAGTAATATTGAATTATTTTAATAATAATCATTTACTAAAAATAAATTGAAAAATTGAAAATTTGGTGGAGGTCCAAACCCCTTGGACCCCTTACTGGCTACGTCCTTGAAAAGCATTAACACCTGAGGTTATTTTATAGACCATGATACGGTTTCAGTTTTATTATATTGGTGTTTTAATTTAATTTAGATTCTTTATCATAAAAACTAAAAGCTGAATAATGAGCAAAACTAGAGAAATATATATCATTCTTGTTAGATTTCTTGGGTGAATTTTAAAATATTTGTTGTGTCCTTATGTTATTTTAATCCTTTAGATAACTTGTATTTTCAGTTATATGACAAACTCACTGTATATCGTAAAATATAGAGTTAAATAAAGCTATTTACACCAATTGCTACTTAAGCTGGACTTTTCTGAGAAGCTGAAATGTATGTCATAAAATATTAAATTAATATCTTGATATTTTTAGTATTAGGATCTATAGTGACATTTTCTCCTACATGTTCTGTATTTTAAGCTGCAAATATAGTAGAGAATTTATAGCATGACCGGTGACTTCAAGATTCGCCGTAGGCAAAGACGGGACTAAAGTGGTGGGGGTTGGAGCGGCTCAGTCTGTTGCCGTATTTAGCCTTGTGAACTTCGGTCACTAGTCTTCTATACGTGCCGCGCAAAAAACATTCGCTTGTGCCAATTCACGAGTTGTAATACAATTTGTGAATTAATTGTGTTGTGCTCATTACGTTTTAAGTAAAGAGTTTGTGATGGATCGTAATGTAAAAAGTAAAATTGGAGGTAGAAAGGTTATACACGGCCAAGCAAGAGAAGTGATTGCAAATATTTACCATTTTATGAAATGGGAAGCAGAAACCGACACACTTATAAATTTGAAGAAAGTTCAACAGCGTGTCGTAGAGGCAACTGGAATTTCAGAAAGCACGCTGAGACGAATTTTGAAGGAGGAAAAAATAAGTCCAATTGGCAATTTTTTTAGTACGCCCAACAAAGTAAGAAAATGCAAACATACTAAAAGTGATCTGGACAATTTTGATTTGGGTGTAGTTCGAAGAACAATAAATAATTTTCATCGACAACGGGGTTTTGTTATGTTAACTATTGCGTGTGGATCGTTGGCGTTATTGTTATTTTAAGTATACATCATTAAATTAACTTGATACAAGTTGGTAGATAAAACTGAGTTTTTTCTTATTCTACTGTGTATATTGACAAATTAGTTTAACCAGTTTTATATTAATTTTTAATTTAGCAGCTAGGCTATGTCAGTTGAAAATTTTGTAGTGTATAATTGTATCTACTATCGTAAATCCTGAAGCTTACACTAATAGTATATGATAAATTGAACTTTAATGGTTAACAAAGCGTAACAATTACAATTCTGAACTGTTGTCGTCGTTGGAGATCAAGAATAATATAAACTCCTACCCCTTCCCAATTTATGAGAACCCTTTCTTACCACCAGGTATCTCTACTGCGAACTCATTAAGAAGGGTGAGCTATGAACACAATTTCGGCAGAACATAGTCATTGTTAAGATCACGTACATCCACCATCCGGTCCCAATATTTCCAAGATTTCCTGAATTGAATTCCCCATCATAAAATTCCGTCGCCGTAACTACAAAAGAGTCTAGAAATGTTCAAATATTCTCAAGGTCTCCCTCCTATACTAAATTGCTCATCATAAAAGACCACCGTCTAGAAATGTTGGCAAACACTACAATATTCGGCTCCCGCCACCACTATGAGCCGGGAGCCGAAAATTCTCAGTAGGGGTAGTAGCACCGTATTCACTCCCCTACTCTAGACTGTGCCCCCACGCGCTCATCTCCTCCACTCCTCACGCGCATCCCACCGGTCATGCTATAAATTCCCTACTATAGATTGATTGACAAACTATTAGCATTTGCTATATCATTCTGTTGTATTTTTATATTGTAATCAATTATCTTTTGATGGCTTATTTCTATTAATGTAGATGTACAAATTCAATGTTATGTAAGTATTGTCCTACTTGGTATGTTTGGGCTTTGCACAAACTGTATTTTCTTATCCATTGATTTCTTTTTCTTGTATATAAAATGGGGTTTTCAAAATCTATCTGTTACTATTCTCATAAACTTTTTATAAAATCGTCTGTGTTTTAATTATTAAAGTTTGAAAATTTTGCTTTGTCATCATTTTGAAACCTGACATATTTTTTTGAAAACTTTAATCAAAACAAGTTCTTATTAGATCAAACATTTTGTAAAGTAAGAACTTTTTCCATTTATTCAATTTAAAAATATATTTTCCCCCTAAAAAATGCAAATGTACAGCATACTTAGCAAAATATGGCTATACTTTATATGACATTCCTTATTTATTTTAACCTGCAAAATCAAATGGTCAGGTTTGATAGGGTAATTGTTGGACACTCTGTATATATCAAAACGTACTGATAGGTTATCAGAGCTCACAGTAGAGAATGGTGATTAAGACTCTCATTCACTAAAATTCTTTCTAGCCCAGGAATAAAATACACTTTAGGACTGCTTGCTGCATCATTTGAGCACACCTACTAGTATGATCAGAGGACTTCTATTTGGATTTGTTCCTTACAACTGGACGAACCCATGCTACATTAGGTGTCCTCTGCTTTCTTTACATATGATACCAAAGCAGCCACAGATCGACATAGTCCTTTTCAGGTTCAACTTATTTTCACAGAAAAGAGGTCGACACATACAGAATACTCCTAGAGACTTATCCTGTATCTGTAGAGACCCCTGGAGCTTTGTCTCTATATTGCTATGCTATATTCTTCATGCTATATTAGCTTCAGTCATGCAATATGGCATTGAAATTTGGGAAATTTCTAGTAGGCTGGAAGAAAATTTCAAAATCCAAAGGAAATATTTAAGGATTATGACATTTTTCAAAAGGTGAACTAAATGCTGAGGAATATTTAAATCTGTTCACATGTCCATTTGTTTAGTGCTGAGATATTTATTGTTTGTAAAGCAAAATTCAAGCTCTTTTTTACAAATCATTATAACCATAACTACAATACAAGGAATAAAGATATTTTGCACTTTCCAATTCATAAAATTTGTTTGTTTCAGCTTTCATCACTGTATCTTAAAAGAAAATTATACAATAAGTTGCCTACTGGATTTAAACAAATCCAAAAATACATTGAATTTAAAATAAGAGTTTCATATATGTTAAAAGAAAGAATTATTCTATTGAAGAATCTATGTGACATAATAATTTCATAACATTATGAGTTTAATAACATAAATTTATACATTTTATTTTTATGACGGTTTTATAATTTAATAACATTATGCATATTTAATTCATACATTTGACTTTGACGATGTTTCGTAACTGATATTAATATTACGTTATATTGTATATCTTGACAATTCCAAAGAATGTATATTATTTAAATTGTGACAGTAAAGAATTTGGATTTGAATACTGCTTTAGTATATTCTTAGTTGCCCATCTTAAGTCAGTCTTCCTTCTCTGAGAAGCATGAGCAATTAAAATGCTCTCCTCAAAACAGGCTGCATGCTCCTCAATAGAGAAATTTGCTGCATGCTAGTTAAAGTTACATGAATTTCCTCTAAGATTGCAGTACAGCATTTGTAGCAAAAGGATAACTTAGGGCGGATCCAGTTGTTACATTTGAATGTAAGTATTGTGAATATATTGAAAATTATTAAGGTAGATAAGAGTAGAACTACAAGGCTTTCGTGATATGTGATATTGTCATTTTCATTCAATATTTCCTATTCAGTTGATTGGATGGCTGAATTACTTTCTGAATTACATTGTACGAGTTTATTGGCTGATGAAATCTGGTTAAGAAGGTTTAGGAATTTTATACTTACAAACACTATGGAGTTTTGTGAGTGTGAATAATGTTTTTCTAATTACTTGCAATAAAAGGTTTAAAACCTCTCAATGGTTGTTCTTCAAATAGTTCTTGAAAAGAATCAAAGTCTAATTTAAAAAAAAAAAACGTGTACTATCACAGTTTTGACGGTAAGTGTGTGGTGATACTCACAATATTAGATACTACCACTTTGATTTGTTAGACACAGATAAGCACATTATATTCCGTGTATTCTTGTAAATATTTATGAGCTGCAAGGCAAAGTAGTTATTATTTTGATAATTTTTTAAATGGTGTGTTTATAACAATGGTAAGGATTTTTTTGGCCATGACCTTACATGGCTAATTCCGGTTAAACCAGTTTGCGTTATCTTTCAATGCATCATTGTTTATGCAATGACAGAATGAGTAATTGTTCTAGATTATACCTTCTCTCAGCACTGGGTTACAATAGAACAATTTCTTCATAAATCTCTCAGCACTCTACAATTGTTGGATAGCAATACTGATCACGAATCAGGAAAGTCAGAAAGGTCAAGTATAAATAAACTATAGTAAGACTAGAATTTCTATGATTTGAATTTCTGCTGTTCTATAATTTCTGTTGTGCAATAATAGAAATCACAATATTGAAATATGGACTAATTTTCTAGTCTGATGTTAAAATAGGAGCATTGAGATTAATGGTTTCACTATTCAAGAAATTGACTTCAACTCTTTTTCCAAATATTGGTTTCTTAAATTTAAAATATTGAAAAAATACTCAAGGGAAGTTAAGTATGAACAAAAGTTGGATTTTATACAACTTTCTTAAAAAAAGTATTATAAATATAAAAATTCCACTGAATTGACTATACGAGGTCCAATCAAAAAGTATCCGACCTCGTCGTGTATCGCGGCTTCTGCTGCCAATAATGAGATAAGATTTGTTGCGACAATAGTTCCTACTATGATAAGGAAAGGTACAGAGTCTTATCTTGATCCCCCGACTGGTTCGCCGGAGACGGGTCAGTGTGTACTGATAAGTCAAGTGCGCATTTCGGTTTTCTCTAACTGTGAAGATGACGGAAAAAGTGGAACAACGTTATTGCATTAAATTTTGCGTGAAACTCGGAGAAAAACAAAGTGAGACCATTCGGAAAATTCAGCTAGCATTCGAAAATGAGGCAATGATTGTTACGCAGATTAAAGAGTGGTATAACCGTTTCAAAAGTGGTCAAACCTCGGCAGAAAGTGACGCGCATTCGGGCCGACCAAAAACAAGTCGAACTCCGGAAATCATTGAGAAAGCAAAAGTTTTGATCTGTGAAAATCGTCGAATGACTGTGGAGGAAGTAAGTACTGAGTTAGATGTCAGTTTGGGATCAGATGAAGCAATTTTAATGGATGACTTGGGATTGCGCCGGGTAGCCGCAAAATTTGTGCCAAAATTGCTGACAGACGAGCAGAAGCAACGGCGATTGGATGTTGCCGAGGACATGCTGCAATATTGTGAGGATGATGCGGACTTTTTGACATCGATAATAACTGGAGACGAAAGTTGGGTCCATGGATATGACCCTGAGACCAAAATTTCAGTCATCACAATGGCAGTCTCCCCAGGATCCTCGGCCAAAAAAAGCAAGGCAAGTTCGAAGCAATGTCAAAGTGATGCTTACTGTTTTTTTCGACCACCGTGGAGTTGTGCACCATGAATATGCCCCTGAGGGTCAAACTGTGAATGCACAGTACTATTTAAGTGTCCAACGTCGTCTCCGAGATGCGATTCGCCGCAAAAGACCTGACTTGTGGGCGTCTCAAAATTGGCGGCTACACCACGACAATGCGCCAGCTCATTCTTCCCAGCTCATTCAAACCTTTTTGGCGAAACACGGCACTCCGCAAGTTCCTCAGCCTCCGTACTCTCCAGATATGGCTCCATGCGATTTTTGGCTCTTCCCCCACCTCAAAAAACCATTGAAAGGCACCAGATTTGAAAGTCGAGAAGCAATTATGAAAAAAAACGACGGCTGATCTCATGGCGATGCCGAAAAGTGATTTTCAAGACTGCTTCCAGAAGTGGAAACGTCGCTGGAATCGTTGTGTTGCTTCTCAGGGTGCTTATTTTGAAGAAAATTAACGCCAGCTTTTTTCAGGTAACTTCAGTTTTACGTTGCACCAAAAGGTAGGATACTTTTTGATTGGACCTCGTACTCTGAATCATCTTTGAGTTTTGGATACCAAAATGCTATTCCTCTCTAAAATGTTCCTTTAGAAGAAACAATGTTTTTCTATTTTACATGGATTAAGTTAAAGTCTAACATTCACTTAAACAAAAATGTTTGTAAGTTCCACTAAATAAAATAGAAAAATATAAAGAATAATTTTACTTTTATGAGAAATATAACTATTAAAATCTGTTTATAAACCTTTACTGTATAAAAAGTATAGCTAAAAAATACAATATAATACTTTTTTGTGTATTGTTTAAAAAATATGCTACACAATATACAGGTCCAATACACAATGACATTGTACAAAGTTGAATATTCATTTTTTAAACACTTGATTCAATTTCAACCATTCCACCTGAATTAAAGATTTTTGAAAGCAAGGACGTAGCCAGCAAGGGGGTCCAAGAGGGGGGTTGGGGGGACCGATCCAATTTTTAATTTAAACTATTTTTTATCAAACAATTTAAATAATTCAGTATTACTGTCATGTACTGCTGAAAGATCTTTCTGAACATTGAAACGGGTCAAGAAATGTTTAAGGAACAAAATAGGGATTTACAGTTGACTGCACTTACCTTACTTTCTATCCACTACAGAAAAATATCAATCATCTTAGCCCCTTCCCCCTAAACTTTTTCCTTGCTACGTTCTTGTCTGACAGTGTAGTCAAGGAACTGGAGAGATTCATTGAGATACTAAAACTTTACTTATAACATGTATGAAATACATTAAACACAAAATTGTAGCTTAATTCTGTTTAACCCTTCTCTATGTTTTTACTGCTTACAAACATTTCAAAAAGTAAAATAACTCTGCTGGAATAATTAATTATTCTAACTGGCGAAATATATAATAGAAAACCCTACCATCACACACTCTAACATTTTCTTAAGGTGAATATTTATAAATTAACAACACTTGTTAATAAGTTATAAGTGAACACTTGAAATAAAATATTGTGAAAAGTAATCACTTCTGAAATAGATTTTGGGGAAATCTGCCAATAGGCAGATTGTAACATCCATACAAAAACAATTTTGGAACTGTTTGACAAGATAAGATGCCATATATTTTTTTCAACACGACATCTTACACTTACATATACCATAGATATGTTCATCATCCAAATGGTAACTGTTTTCATCTATACAAAAGTTTTATCTTGATTATTTTACAATATAAAACTAAAATGTAATGCACTGAATAATTTCAAACCTCTTTTATATCACATATTTTTCAAAATCTATTATTACTAGGAGGCACCAATCTAATTTTCAGAAAGGAATTGTTACATCACAAAGAAAATTAAAAACTTGGTTTTTTTAATTCTTGGATAACTTATAACAAACTATGTACCAAAGGTTTTTTAATATCTTATAAAAGATTTCCAGAAAGATTTGGTATAAAGTTTAAAAATTAGACGATAATATTGAATAAATACAAGTGAACAAGCTTATGAAAATAATTTCTAATTTTAACCAAACTAAGTCCACATTTTTACAAAATCATTGATATGCTTACAGTTATTAAATCTTTAAGAATTTACCTTACCATTATTGTAGCAAAATGATAATCAGGTCATGAAAACAATATAAAGTGAAGGTGAAATCTACCTTTATTCTTACTGAGCAGAAATGGATATTTTAAACCAAATTCAAAAAAGGAGAAGTTTTTTTATCAAAACAATGTTTTGAATTATGATAAAAGTGGTTTATTTACATTTTTTAAACTCTACTCCACAACAGACTCACCAATCTACAGTATCACTCATGCCATCAGGTAACTGACTGGTTTAACGTAATTTTTGTACAGAAACAAACTCAATGTCAACTGCTTCATTTACCACCTGAGGAGTTGTTCACCTGACCAGTTTTATTAAACCAGGACAGTGTTTATGTGGATATGGAGGCCAAGATGTAATCTCCAGGGGGAGGGGGGAGGATCACTAGCCAAATTATGGTTGTTTTAATGTGACATGTAACTGAAAAACATGTGACGTTATAAAAGTTACCAAAATATATTAAAAATATTTTATGTTCTGAATGTTAACATTATATTAAACATAACTGAGATTATGTCAATTAACTCTAAATAAAATTGAGACATTGATAATTGTGAAATAATTATGAGGTCAAAAGAACTTTATCCCTGTAAGACAAACATTTCTATAATATTATTCATTCTTATCATTGTTAATTAGATTACAAAAGATTTTTTTTTTAAACATATGTTGAGTTTTATGAGATTTTTGCTAATATTTGCAGAGTTGAATTTCTTTACTTTAACACCTCTAAATCCATGATTTGGACAACTGTTTTGGAGGTATTCATGTGATCTACCAAATCAACATTATAAATTAATGTATTTATGTGATACAAAGCTTGTATAAGAACTTTTCTATAACTGGCACCACAATAGAAAAATCTTATAGAAATTATTTGTATTTTATATTTTTTTTATAACACGTCATTTTTTGGAATGTGGTGATTTTAACAATGCACTATTGTTTCTAAATTTAAAATATTTTTCTTTAGTTCACAATCATAATTCCTTAACACCCTCACTGTGACTCTATACTGAGTGTTTGTGATACAGTACCAACACAACAGTGTATAGGACACAAGCTCATCTTCCGCAGTTAACATAACCTTAAATTTTATAAGTTTATGGTTATCAAGTAAAAGTCATAGACGACAGGTAATACTAACAGATACTAAATTGAGCGTAATTTTAGAATGGCTTAAACAAATATTTCCTTTGTAGTCTATAAGAAATTGAATTTCCGAATGACCAGATAGAGCAGTTTTCTGAATCACTTATACATACTGTGTTAACTCATGCAATAGTGATCACAATCAGAGTGAAGTTCTTAACGGATTCCAACTAAACTTGGTATTTTACCTGAACTTACAAATGTGACTTGAATGTACACAAGGCAAGTATCTTCATCTCCTTTTATTATATTTTTATGAGTTTTATTGATTTATGTTGCTATAAAGTTGTTTTAAAAATCTCCATACTAAATACAATTTTAAATGTTGATTAGTTTTAACAACTTTATCGTAGAATCTAAAGTTTTAATTATAAACTAGAAACTTAAATAATGTGAAATCGGATATCCAAGAAGAATCTTAACCTTAAATTTAATCATAAACAGTTCTGTAAGCAGTAATAATGGTTAAATTAAATTCAATATATTTTTATTTTCCGATCGTCACAATATTTAAGCTTTTATAACAACATTTTATGAAGACAATAACTAAATAAATTACATAAACCATAAAATTCCAAACAAGAAAAAATGTACTTTATGTATAAATTTATACTAAAATCAACATTAACACAGGGTAAAAAGTCATGTGAAACATTTTAAGGTGAATTTACATTTGACTGATGCTTACATAAGCAGTAATTCGATTATATAATTTATAACAATCAAGAAATACTCCTGATTTAACATGTTTTTTTTGTGTCTTGATTAAATTGAAGTAGTTTCTTCAGTATGGATTTAGCTATTACACATCCATTCAATCAATTATTAATCAATCTAATTTATTCAATAAAAGTACATGGTAAAATACAAACGATGTCAATATGTTAAAAGTTGTATAAAGATGTTATCAAAATTAAAAACTTATTTTTACTCTTAGACTATTAAATTGTTAAATACATTTCACATTTTCTGCTTTATTACTATTCGTAATTTAATAAAACTATATCAGGGGTCAAAACAGATAACTGTTGGGATTTTAATATGCCACCGGGTGATGATAGTTTAGATTCACCTGTGAATGTTAATATTTTTGCCAACGCTCTGCTTAAAGACTGGATATTTAAAATCTTTTATTATAGAAGTAGTGACTGTTTTGTTGGACATTTGTTTTAAATCGCCAGCTTTGCAGATATCTGCTAGAGCCTTTTAATACATGTTCTTATGCTTTAAGCCACATTCAGTAGTTACACCCTTGCGTAATAAAACAAGACTTAGAATTAAGGATTTAAAATAAACAATACATTGTGATGGTTCAAATTAACTAATCATAAAAAAAGGACTCCCAGTCTTGGCCTGAGAAAGTTACTTTCATAATTTTATTGTGAGTGATTAAATAACCCATCAGTGGATAAATTTTTATCATATTCTAAAATGTAACCCTTTATAAGAAATTACTTTTTAGGTGTTTTTACAATTTAACTGACATGACTGCTGATAACCAAAGGACACCAACACAGAAATACTTACTTGTATTTACACATTTCACATTTTGAAGAGAGGGTGGAGGTTCCATGAGTTCTCAACCAGACAACTAAATCTTGCACAAAATCCAGTGTGCATAATGTATTTTGAATAATGCTCCTTTTCTGCCAACCAGTTTTCCAAATTCCATTTGGCTATGAGCATTTCTTGCTAAGTTTCAGCAAATCTTGCTAAGGCTAATAGAAGATTTTCTAACCTACATGCTCATACATCCAAAGGACATTAACTTTGGTAAACTCTATTTCTCGAACTAAACTATACAGATCTTGTCATGACGATATGTAAGCAGCAGCGAAAGTGTTAATTTGTCTGTCTTAACTCCAGAAATGTAATTTTATGATATATTGTTGTATTCTCTGTTTTTGGTGAATACTTTATAATTAAAACTTGAGGCAAGATGTATATACCAGAGTGGCTGGCTTTTTAAACAATTGTGTGATAAAATAATAAATGTACTTTATTTATAAAATTTCTGTCTCATCGAACAAGAAGCATAATTATTGTGGTTTTTAAAAGTAAGTATTGTAGTAGAGTAGTTATTGTTTGTACATTCAGGTAATGGACCAACTCCAGAAAAAAACACCACAATTTTGACTTTTGTTAAGTATTAATAGCTTAGATGAAATGAAAAAAAAATTAAATGAAAAATGTCTTATTGAATGCAACTTAAAACATACTCAATTGATGGGATTACTAATTGATTATAGTGTCAATTAATTTATCAAAAACATTTTTCTTAATTATATTTTGGAGGTTTCAAATGAAATTTTATGGGAAAGGGTTTGTAACCCCAGAACATTCATTCATTTGTTTACACCTTTCAATTGGATAGTATTATTATTATTTATATTTGTATTTGAGTCAAATCATTATTTCAGTATTAATAGCTAAAATTCTGAATTTTACTCCAAATTCCAGTAATTTAAATTATTACTTCAAACAAATACATTTTAATTGATTTACAGCCTGCAAAATATCTTGTAATGGTTATGTGATATTTTGCCCTTAAAAATGTATATAAACTGATGATTGTAGTCAATATTTTCTAATCGGTCTGAGATTTTGCAGCCACTCATTTAGAAACTGTTATTTATGATGTTTAAAGCACAAATTCAAAACTTGATTGCTCAAAGTTTGACAGTAAGTGTTATCCAAATTTGGCTAAAAGTTTTAGGTAGACCAATTAGCAGGTTTTAATCAATCGTTAAAATAAGTTGAACTTTGAGTTGCATTAATACGAGAAGAAGCTCATGCAATCATCCTCTCTTTACTCCTGAGGTTACTGACATTGTTTTTGACCTTTATACTTGTGTTCTCAGCATTTATTGCTCTCACTTGAAAGGTCGATTCCTCCCTCACATTTAGCCTTGGTATTTAACTCATGCTATGTGCATCGGAATATTGCAAAAACTTGCTTCAATAACAATTTCAACACAAGTATTGTATACACAGTGCCAAACATTAGGGTTTGGTTAGGTAGTGGGAAACACGTTTGGGTACCTGATTTAATTGATAATTTGAGTAGTTAACAAATAACTGATATTTTCTAAGAAACGCTCTATTTATTATACATTCATTTCAAACATATCTCTCTGTAGCAGTAATCCTAATGGCGGAATTCTCAAAACATTTGACATTATATCAATTACATACTTACTGACCATCAGAATTATTCATTTATCTACAGTGTTTCTATTATGATACCGTGCATTTGAAATTTGTCTCTGCTCTCATTGTCCCGGAATGGATATTATAAGTGTATCTGTATATTTATACAACAACCTTCTGGAACAGGAAGAGGATGAATTCTACAACTGCAGGTGTATAAATGTTTATTATTATACTAAGACTGTACAAAATGGCACAGACCAATTAATATAGCTCAGTAGACAAGCAGAAAGTACATTAATACAACTAACACTAGACGAGCTCTATTTGCAAATAGAGTAAAATAAGCTAGGACAGATTATCATATTAATAAATTGGGCACTTTAAAGCACAATAACTACATTTTTAAAGTTATTTTTAATAATAGAATAAAAGAAAGTGTTAATAAAAAGTACAGAACAAAGCAAAATACTTAAAAATACAAAGTAAAATATTTTACTTATAGAGTTTTTCTTTTTATGTAAGCTTTTTGAAGCATAAAATATTTTAAGCGTAGATAAAATTATCCTATCTCTCTATTCTAAATAATGGCGTATATTATAGTCTATAACTTGGCATTATGACACTCTAAGAATTTTAAGTTCAATATTTTCAGTTAAGTTCAAAACTCTAAGTTATATTTGAAATTAAAATTAGAGATGTTAACACCTTCACTGCAGTTCTACACTGAGTGATCTTGAGTACTCTCACTATGCCTTTGTGCCATAAAGTTAATATATGATGTTAAATTCAAAACTCTAAGTTATATTTGAAATTAAAATTAGAGATGTTAACACCTTCACTGCAGTTCTACACTGAGTGATCTTGAGTACTCTCACTATGCCTTTGTGCCATAAAGTTAATATATGATGTTAAATTCAAAACTCTAAGTTATATTTGAAATTAACATTAGAGATGTTAACACCTTCACTGCAGTTCTACACTGAGTGATCTTGAGTACTCTCACTATGCCTTTGTGCCATAAAGTTAATATATGATGTTAAATTCAAAACTCTAAGTTATATTTGAAATTAAAATTAGAGATGTTAACACCTTCACTGCAGTTCTACACTGAGTGATCTTGAGTACTCTCACTATGCCTTTGTGCCATAAAGTTAATATATGATGTTAAATTCAAAACAATGCTGAAATGAATAAGAAACCTTATTCAAACCATTTGCTTCTTTGAAGTTATGGAGAATATTTTTTAAATAATTTTCAAAATAGTGTTTTCTTATTTTATAATATGTTTAAAATGGTTATTATTGCTTATCCTAAGTTGACCTATCATAGTGGTTTTCATATTTATCTAGCTCCGATTGACTATAACAAAACTACTGAATTTTTAACGTTTTACATCATATTTTGTGTTGAATTATAACTATGTGTTATAAGTGAAGACTTCTCATTGAAAACTCTTTAAAAGATGAATAATGGAAATCAACAGTCATGGAACACATGTATCATTACATTGGTATTATAAATTCAAAATGGAGCAACTGTATGGAATTATGATTCACAAATCTGTAGCCAAATGTGGTCAGTTTTAAACTGAACATTTAGAATGAAATAGAAATCTAAAAAATCACACTTTAGTGTAATCACAAACATAATGACAACCTATTCTGTGTTATTTTGAACTGTTTGCCATCTCTATGCTATAACTGAAATAATAAATAACTGAAATTCGTGTTTGAAAATGTACCAGTATGGTGTTTCTTAGACTCCTCTATCCTTTTCCATTAACTTAACTTGAACTAACTAGCACTTACTTTATTTGCTCTCATATAACAGCTTTTATAAGTGGCTGTACTCTGAAGGAAACCCTCAAAATCTAACATTATTGCTATAATTAAATCTCCAATTTGTACATCCTAGATCAAGATAATGGATTGAAACATATTTAAGCTAACACTAAGTTTATTTCTAATTATCTCTACGCAATTCTAATTAATATGTTATTATTAAAAAAAGAAAGGGGTTGTGATGAAAAAATTAAATTGGTAAGTCTCAATTATAATTATTGCGTTTAAGTATTGTATCACAATTTGTTAACAGCTGTTGGACCTGACCCACGGTTTGGGAGTAAGGCCTCTGCAGCTCTAGTTCCCACATGAATATGTTCTGCCACCACCCAAAATTAAAGCTATACAATATATTTTTTGATATATTTCTGTGTAGATAAAGTTTTACATAATTAAATGTACACTTAGTCCAGAAATTAGCTTGAATTATCAGAACACACTGTAGTTAATTGTTGGCTTTTTGTAATAAAAATATTGAGACAGATTTCACGTTTTAAGAGTTTTAACACTAAAACTTAATTCTATAAACTTTTTTATGTTATTCAATACTCTGTATACATTCCTCATTTGCTATTTCTAATTAAGATCACAATTTTAATCTCTTTGGAATTAATGTAACTGAAGGATACTCTGTGTTATAACTTAATTGTACTTGGCCCACTTACACTATTACACTCTAATTTTGATTTTCTACCTCTGCACACCAAAGGGATAGAGCTAAGAAGGGAGCATTCATTGAAGACTGTTATCAATCATAACCTTTAAAATGTTCAGCTGATTATTCCTGTTCTCTTTACAATCAAGAGCATAGAAGCATTTTACATTTACTGTTCTGTTATACTGGTTCTTTATTACGAATGAAACTCATGAAAATATGATGCGTAAAAATACAGGAAAGCATAATAGATTCCATTTTTCAATGTATTGGTTTATTAATGATTCTCTTCACATTTATATTGAACATAGAACTACTTTTTATTTAATCACTAAATCTTCGTGACCTCAAAGATCAACTCACCAAGAGTTGGTGAAAACTCACAATTGAGTATAGATACCATTGAAATAATACATAATACCCATTTTTACTTATGATTTACAAGAAAAACTAATGAAATTATTTGTTTATAATAGATAAATGTTGTTTATAATCAATAAATACAATTAGGACTTTCTTAGTCGGTCTCATTACAGTATAGATATTATTTCCTACAAAATTAGTTTAGAGTTATTTATTTAGAATACTTAGTGTTTAATATCAAACTTCAGTTTAGTAGCACAATTAAAGAAGTATGATAAACTATTTTGAGAAATATTTCATTCTTGCTTGTGTAGAAATTGTGATATAGTGAAAAGAAAATGTTTGTGATTTACTCACAGTAATAAAGTAAACAACTATGGCCTCTCTTAAAATTATGCCATTGTCTGTCTGTCTATTGATTGAAATACTCTATTGATTTTTCAAAGTCTTCACTAAAATGTTTCGACTGGACCCAGGTGGTAAGCTAAGTAAACAGTACAGTGACAGTTGGGTGTTGGAGTGTTCCCAGTGAGATAGAAACAACGAAACTATACTACTGGAACGCGCACTGCCCATAAGCAGCATGTTGTGTTTTCCGGTCGCACACAGCTGTGCGTTACTGGTGTATCCATGGATTTGCAGGCGCTTAAAGTGGGCAAGAACTCACCAAGTTCTGTACTCCATGCCAATGATGCTGATCTTAGAACACATTAACTTTTTATTGATTTTAAATCTAAGGGTAAATTAAGTAGATCAAGTGATGATGTACGGTATTGAAAATTGTAAAATATTATTATTTACTCTAGTTATCTCAAACAAATGCGACCACTTCTAAATTGACAGGAAGCCACGAGTTACTTTGAATTAAAACTGTGACTAAACTATTTTTTTTTTAAATAATATCTCATCACATCGAAAAAACAAAAACTTTTGACATTAAAAAAGAAACCAACTTAGAAATAAGGCAAAAATATTGGTCAAAATAATTTTATTTTCTAACACGTAGATTAAGTGTGTCATGTTTGTAAATTTTTTGTAGTTTATTTTGAAATAAAATACTGTCAATAAAAAGTTGTTTTTTTTTTCATCTGGGTAATATTTTAATGCCTGTAATATTTGTTTCCGACTTTGTAAGAAAAATAAAAGTCAAAATCTCAGTTATTTTGATATTGCACAAAAATCAGTTTTTTTAACAGAAAATAAAAATCCACGGTAAAAAGCAGCTACTAACATTTGTAATAATAAATAAATTGTAGTATCTAACAATTGTATTAAGTCTACAAGGCGTTTTAAAGTGATATTAGATCATTACTATAATGCCTGCCATATGGGCGGAGTTAGTTCTTGCCCATTTCCAGCGCCTGCAGACTCGGAACGCAGCCCAGGATTTCGGCTCGGTTTCTCCGGCCCAGAGCGCGTTCCATTATTATAATTCGTTGGATAGAAAGCGCTCGCTCATACAATAACTGGCAATGAGTTATAATCAGTTTTTTTAAAAGCTGGTTTTACATTATATAAGTTAAAATAAGTGAACAAATTACAAAATGGAATGCCACTAGCACTATTATTGTTTTACTGACAAATGTAATAATGAAATTATTGGTAATTATTCGTATGAAATTGAATTGATAGATGAGTGAAGGATAAAAATTATATACTAAAAAATTAGTAAATGCATTTTATAAAATTTCAGTTTTTCAATCTCATTAAATGAAATTAATATTTGAATCGGTATCCCTTGTTGTTTTTATTTATACAGACTAAATATAAATTGATATAGATTACTTTATTACTATATCACATTTATATAGGAGTGAATATGAGATGTAGACTACAAATGAACCATATACCATGTATTAGTATTGTTATTAATGAGAGCTCCAGGTCACTTACATTTTGATTTTTGACTAAGAATGAATGGCTAATTGATAAGCTGACTTAACTCTCACATTGGTTGGGGTTTAGTTGGCACCAACTATTCTGTACATATCAGACTTGTCCTTTGCTTCAAATTTGTTTTAATGGTGAAGCCATAAATTATGATCTTTTATGACTGATTTAATGTTTAGGACTCAAAATCCCTCTCACCACGTTTTTAGGATTATAATAATGAATTATTTTACACGTTCACTATTTATCAAGACTTTTAAATGACATGAAGACTGATTTATTCTTACATTTAATATGTTTTAACACCTTCTGGGGACTGGCTCCTTGAGAATGCGCTGTGTCAATTATGTAAAAATAGCTGATTAAATAAAGATAGTGTTTAGGTCCTATAGAAGAAGGATGTCAAATATGAGGTCTTACTTCTTAAGTAACAAATTTATTTATGTTTGTGACATTCATTAAAGAAAATACAATGCCCTAAGTAAAAGGCACTGTTATTTTCTCTAATAACTATAAGAAACCTTTCACTTCCCCAAATGCAATGTTCCCTTTGTAGCTCTATCCTTGGTAATATTATCCTCAGTATCAATGGTTGATTTTGACATAGCTGAAGTGATGACTGAAGTCCTTCCCCACCTCCACCACATTACTCATGAGGTAGTGGTTGGTGAACACGAATGTGCGGAACTTGGCAGGGCTCTGCCCCACGAGTGGAGCAGAGACCTGGGTTAACCATCATGGCCTCAGCGAGGTTTGTGAGGGGTAGACGAATGTGGGGAGTTCAGTTGGTCGCAGGCGGACATCACACCGTGTATGCCTCAGCAGGTCAGAGACTCGCCCAACATTGATGCGGTAGTTGATCTCTCCTTCAGGCACTCCATCCACAATGTAGTTTTGCAGCCGACTGGACAAAGTCCAGATGTGGTTGCCATAGACCTTCAGTCCGCTCTGGAATTGGAGTGTGTAGTCATCCTGAAGAACAAAATAAAAATTTAACGAATGCATTGCAATAGTTTAATTTCATAATCATTTGTTTTATTATTAAATATTTGTTCAGCAATCATGACAAAAACTTTAATCATTTATTTATATTTCCAAATACATACACAGAAACAAATGTGGAAAACCATAGAGGAAGAAAACTATGTAACCAACACACATGATGAGTGTACAGACTACCACACCCTGTAAGCTCCTAAAGCTATATTAATTATACTGTATAGAAAGAAAATTTATAGAGCCTCTAAATTATATTATAATTATAATTATAAATATTAAATTATATTTTTATGTAACTCAGAGAATCCTTATGGTTGTTTTCCTTAGAAATCATGATTTCTTATCAAGAACACCATGATCTGACATGGCTTAATCCCAAGAGATCTTGCACACACAGAACTGAACTTGTATAGAGAGATCAAAAGTCCACACATTGTAACATTACTTTATTATGCACAAAACTGTGGGTAATGTTGTGGATGTTCCATTTCAAAGTTTTATATTGAAACCAGCTGGTAATTTCTAACAGATCTGCATTTATTGTTGAATTTTTACACTTAATTTCATAATATATAACAACCAAAGGTCAGCATCAGTCCATAACACCACACAATCTCTGTTTTTGTCTGCTTTTTGTGCTTTGCTATTCTGAAAGAAGAGAAAATTCATAACTCATTTAGTTTTTAAGAAATTATAAGAAAATATTAGGTTATGAATGTTTTGGGAGAGCACAACACCCATTCTAAAATCATTATTTGTCTTCTTGTTTGTTAGCTTAGTTCAAGTATAAAATAGCAAGGCATAATATTATGCAATCTAAACCTTAGCAATGATGTCCAAGTTCTGTTTCCTGAAGGGAAGATGGGAGTTCCAACAGCCGATAGCGTTCTGTTCCACCAGACTGTACAGAAGGACTCCAGAGTCGGTCATATCTTGGGCAGCAGACTGGGAATCTCGGGTCTCCTGGAAGACGTGGAATGATCGTGGGGATGCCCCAGGATCTTCCTGGAATGCAGAATGGTTCCTGACCACCGAGGTAAGAACCCAGGATTCATGAACACTGGCTAAGCTATGGAAGTAGAGGGTACGATCACCATTGTTACGCAGTGGACCTGTATAAAGAAGAGAATGTTTTCAACACAATGGTTTTCCGAAAATAGATAATCATGACTAATAATTATATTTTGGTGGAATATAAATCTAAAAGTAACAATGTAATATGTCTAAATTAATTGTTCATAGTAAACAATGGTGAAAAATTCATAATTTGTAGAAACTTAAAATGTTCAGTTCTGTATGAATGTACAGTTTAAACAAGGGAGCACATTTTTATAGCTTCACCTCATAATTCTCAAACAGGAAACCCCTGTTACATAACAAGGTACATTGATGTAGCATGATAAAAATAATTATTATTATGTTAATATTTTTATGAACTTATAAGAAATTGTTTCAATTAAAAGTATATCAGTAAGAATTTTTAGACATAGCTTAAAACCCTAAAAACTGCTAAAATTTTTAACCATAATCCTTGGTTTCAATATTTTGAATTTAGTTGAATTTAGTAAATTGAATTTTAGTCTTTTTTTAGGTGCATTATAGCCTTGAACATTGTTAGAGATTTAAATAATTTTCTCAACAGCGTTTGCACATTTTTCCTGAGAACACTGTTGAACTTTAAACTGCTGCTACTTCTTTAAAACATTGCTTTTGTAAAGAATATGTTTTTATGCTATTTTTATTGATATTGGTTTTTTTATATGTTTTGTTTGAATAATTTATTATACTACTTAACCATTTATTACAATAAACGACTTTACCAGACTGTCTAGTCAACAAATATTGTTCTTCTTAAATAGGTATACAAAAAGGAAGAAAGTTCATATAATTTTGTATAAATTAATTAAAATTGTTAGCACAATTAATGTCCAGTAAAATAGTAGGTACTAACTGTTTTGGGAAAACATTTTAAATACTCAAATACATAACAGATTGTCAAAAATCCCTTTTGAATTCTGAGTATTTAATGTTGCTAAAAGAGATGTGCTTGATAACTGAAGTACAGCATTCAACACCTCAAGTCATTTAGGTTTAGTCAAATTAGTAAATATAAAAGTTAGATCATTGTAACTTTAAGAGAAATGACAGAGCAGCCATTCAAGCAGATGTAGATTTTTTACATTTCTATGCTCCTCTGTTATAAAGTTATGAATGAAAATATCAACCCTCACCAACAGCGAGAGCAAAGAGGCCATCCATTAGGTCAAAGTCAACCCCATTGATGTGGAAGTCACCGTGAAGTGGGTAGGGGTAGAACAGGTTACTGGACACCTTCCATGATTTGTCTGTAGCAGAGTCGTACACGAGCAGCTTGTAGCTAGTCACGTCTGTCACGTATGCAACAGTGTCACTGCAGTCCTCCTGTCGCGAGTCTAGAGCTATCGTGATCAGCAGGGAGTCATCTTCCAGCAGCGACTTTGGGAACCGGTAGCGTTCTACAAGTTTATAATTAATAATCACCTATTGGAAGATTATTGTTTCTTTTCAGTAATAAAGACAAATCTACTACAGATTTTACAAGGTTATGGTAGATATATTTCGAAGTAAAAATTGGTTAAATGTTAAAAAATATCCAAATTACCTTATATCCATTCTCTATCAGTAACAAACTCAAAATTGCTTTGAAATAGTACAGTGTAAAGTACGGCATTCAATATCCTTAGTTTTTTAAAATTAACAATTTGGCTTAGTAAACATTAGTACCTATAAGACTTTTATTCAATTTTAGGCAGTCTACATAACATACAGGAAAAGTAAAAAAAAAGAAAATTAATTTAATTTTTACAATTATTTACATAATTTGCCATTATGAACAAATAAGCAATGTACTTAGTTTGTTTATTGTTTAGCTACTTCTAAATATACCTATATTGGTTTTGCCAGATTCTTTAAGCAATTTAAAAAGTTAACTTCAAGGGGAATTTAAACAATCTAAAGCTCTTTAAGCATGGCTGAAGAAGGGTTTTGATAACTTACTGACAAGGTTGTCTGTGTACAAGTCGAATACCAGGATCTGCGGAGGACATTGTCTCCTGGAATCCACAAAGATATCCACCATCCCACTATCTAGAACCCACAGCCTGCCACACTTGTCAACCTGTAATATGTACAAGTTAGGCAGGATTGTTGAGAATTGAAGTAGGCAAATATAATTTTGCCTCCCAAGAGCTTCTAGGAGTGGAATGATCAAGTATATGAGTAGATTCATAGGAAGGAGATCAAAAATAGTAAGTTGAAGGAAATGACAAAAAATGGAATGGAAAGAAGATAAAAGGGTTAACTGAGGATTCTAGAAGATAAAAGATGAGAATAAGTTGAAGAGAAATTAGTGCCTTGCACACACTGTGATACTGAAAATTATGAAAGCTGAGGTGACAAAATCATTAAACATAGAATATTTTCCTTATAATTTGAACAAAAGGTAATAGAAAGAAGAAGACTAACTCAAATTCCTTAATCCTTAATCAGGCAAACCAGTGGTGAATTTATAAAGTCTAAGAAACAGGGTCCTGTCTGAGGAAAATATATTTTCACAACAAGTTTTTATTCCATAATCCCAGCTATTACAAATAAGTATAGTTCCCAATAATTTTATATTTAATGCACTTTCAGTTGCAATAATTAAAATGAAAACAAAAATACTATTAATTTATTTATATTACAAAAGTTTCTCAAAGATCTCAAAGACTTACATAATCAAAATATCCCATATTTTTAATAAGTAATATTCAAAAACATAAAAAAGAGGTTGATCAAACTCCATTGTAAGATGTTGACTCCAAAACACAAATCCTGTTTACACCAATAGATGAAGCTGTTTAACCCTAGAACTGGCAATAGACATTATAATATCGATCTGAATCTATATACTGATAATCAACATCATAATGTTGATCTGACATACATGTGTTTTGACAGTTCTTATAGTAGGGCCTACATAAATCAACACTACCACCACTATTTATATACCATTTCGAGCAGAAGCATTGCTGTTTTCAATGGTAAACTTTTTTGACAAGAGTGGTGTCACAGTGACATCATAAAACTTGCCAGAAAGATCTTCATCCATTTTGAAAATTAATTATATATCATGGGCATGGTTAATATTTATAACATTATTACACTTTAACCCTTTGAGTAGTACGGGAAACTGCTTCAAAATAGTAATGATGTTCCAGAACGTCAAATGAAAAACAAGCCAAAAGGAGTAGTGACGTTCCAGAACGTCATTTATTGTTTGTTATGAAATTGTTTTTTTTTTCTTTTGTTTTTGTTTTATTTGCATCCATTTAAACCATATAGTTATTTAAAACTGATTTTAAACCAAACCATAGTTGGTAGTGTAATTTTTGAGGCAGAATAATCGGCAAATAAGACATTATTATCAACCATCTTATTTCTCGAGCGGACAGGCCGCACACACCATCTATTAGAAACAACTACTCCTGAAGGTCAAGCAAGGAAAGCTCAAAAGCGGTGTTATGTATGTTACAACACAACCACCCGTGAAAAGAAGAGGAAGGATACCACATTTCACTGCCCAGACTGCAATGTAGCATTGTGTATTTACCCTTGTTTTGAGGAATTTCACACCAAAAAAATTTGTAAATCACCTGTAAATCACAAAAAATGTAAACATTCCCACTTTTGTACTTTTATTTTTAATCAATTAAAAAAAATACGTTTCATTTATTTTTTACAAAATGTTTAAAGTATGGGCAGTGGCGTCGGGCCGGGGGGCACGGGGGGGCACATGCCCCCCCAACATTATGCAAAAAAAGAAAAAAATAATATAAATTATCTTTAAATTACGTATATGTATACACTAAAAGTTACGAATGAATAACTAATATAGATCCCCCGTTAGTCTATTTTTCTGTATGCATCTAATTTGATTCTGTATGTGTAAAGTATGCGCGTGTTACAACTAAATTTACAAGTGCCGGTGAGCCGACTCTGGCCGGTTGCGCCCGAGCTGGAGCAGCCGATCGAATGCACCCGAGCCCAGCCGACGCCGGCCGAGGGCCTCCGAGCATTGACGACGCCTGGCGGAGGGATATCATACCAGCTCAGTGCGCGTGTGTTGTGTTGTGTAGGTGGTCGCCACGTTTTATTCGTTCAATAAGCTTATTGTTACTAGCTGAGCTGCTATTGTTTGTGTAATTTTTGCGGATGTTCGTTTGTTATCATGTCTAAGAAACAGTCCTCTGTACTAACATTCTTTAAAAAACTTGGAAATTCAAGTGAAAGTGTAAATGAAGATAGACATTTAGCGGGAAGTAGCACTGGAGGTAGCGTTGGTGATGAATCGCCATCTTGTTTACGCCCAGATCGTGATGCTACATTCCAGGGCGAAAGTAGAGATCCTTCATTGGGAGTACAAAGTGCAGATATTGCAAAAGGAGCATTTCAGCCTGTTGATTGTTTTAAGGTAAGCAAGATTCAATCCAAATCGAGGCAGTTCAAAGAATCCTGGTACAGTGAATTTAATTGGGTCGAATATAGGCATAGCCCCATTAAAGACGCTGCATTTTGTTACCCATGCCGACTATTTTGTCAACATAAGTCTGGTCGCGGGGAGGAGTCATTCACTAAACTGGGCATGAACAATTGGAAGAAAGCTTTGGAAAAATTCAGGAAACATGAGAATAGTGAAATGCATCAAAAATCTAAACAGTTTCTCAATGAGTATAGAAAAGCAGGAAGCACGGTAGCAGATTCGTTGTCCTCGGCACATACTAAAATGGTTGAGATGAATAGGAGGTATTTAAAATTCATAATTGAAAACATCCTATTCCTTGGAAAACAGAATCTTGCCTTAAGAGGACATGATGAGAGTACTGCTTCATTTAACAGGGGGAACTTTATAGAACTGCTACAACTGAGATCTACTCAAATGGAGGAAGGAATCCAAACATTAATGAAATCCCCAGTCCATTCATACAAAAGTGCCCAGGTACAAAATGAGATAATAGATTGCATAAAAAGTGAAATGCTTCAACAAATTGTCCAAGAGGTGAGTGAGGCTTTGGCCTACTCAATTATTTGTGATGAAACTACGGATATTTCAACCCGTGAACAGCTTAGCATTTGCATTCGATACATTACTAAAATAGATGGACACATTAAAATCAATGAAAGGTTTTTGGGCTTCGTTGATGTGTCAGACACTACTGGTGAAAATTTACATCACACTATTAAACAGTATCTGCAGCAGTTGGGTATAAGCTTAAATAAAATGCACGGCCAGGCATATGATGGAGCTAGTAACATGAGCGGCAAATTCAAAGGTGTTGCCTCAAGGTTCCAAGAAGAAGAGCCTAAAGCTTTGTACACACACTGCCATGCCCACTTGCTTGATCTGGCTGTTCAGAGATTTTGTGAAGAAATAAGACAGCTTCGGAATTGCTTATCCATAGTAAATCACCTGTATAACTTAATTAATGCATCAGCTAACAGGTTTTCAATATTTGAATCAATATGTAAGCAAAGCGGAGAAACAAAAATGAAAAGACTGGTGAGCTTGTCTCGAACTAGATGGACAGTTCGACACAAAGCAATCCATGTAATTCTAGAGCAGCTCCCTGAAGTGTACGAAACTTTGGAAGTTATTGCAAACGATGTATCAAATCGTAAAATTGCAGCCGAAGCTGATGGTCTAGCCAAACAAATCAGCACATTTGAATTTGTATTCAGTTTAAAACTATTGCACAGCGTTTTGAGTCAGACTGATATACTCTCCAAAGAACTGCAGAGTGAATCTCTTGACATTTCTAAGGTTTTTGCAAAAGTTGAATCAGTCATTGACTGTTTAAAACTGGACAAAAATGATGATGGCTTTATTCAGATGTGGAATGAGTCAGAAGAACAGTGTAACAAATATGGTATGAAAGGTTTGTCAGTTGAAAGGCCTTCACTACCACGCAAACGGAAGATTCCGAAAAAACTTGAAGCTAGTAGTAGCTCTTCAGATGCTGCATTTCATCAATCACCTGAACCTGAACCTGAACAGATGTTCAAGACTGGCATTTACTTTGCTGCTTTAGACACAGTAATTGTAAACCTGCAATCTCGTTTTTCCAAGAACGATTATGATAAAATCAACTGCATTGCCCAGTTACTATTTAATTGGACCGAAATTGACAACAACGCTGTTATGGCAATCCAAAAGTTTTATAACTTGTCTTTAAGTTTCTCTGTACATCTTAAGTTTTTTCACTGTTATGCAAAGAACAATTTTGTCAAAACAGACAAAGCAACCACAAGAATAACGTTCCAAGAGTTGGCTGATTTTTTTATTGAGAATGATCTTCAAGCCAGTGCACCAGATGTTTGGCAGCTACTAGAAATATCACTTTCGTGGCCTATCACAACAGCAAGCGCAGAAAGATCGTTTTCTACACTACGAAGGCTAAAGACATTTCTTCGAAGCACCATGACAGAAGACCGCTTAAGTGGGCTTGCCCTGATGTCTATTGAGCAAGAATTGACGTCTGAATACATGAAAGATAAAAAACTAGATCTGTTAGTTGACAGATTTTCAAATCTAGCCGATAGGAGGCTAATGCTTCATTAGAAGTAACGAAAATTGGTTCGTTGAAAACCATTACTGTAGTTCTGTTCACCTTAAAACTTTGTCTTGTACACAAATTTGTTTTTGTGTTATAAATGTCCTTGCAGTTATGTCTAGAATAGAATAAACTTGTATAATTTGAAATTGAGTCTTTTTACAATCCATCAATATAGTAAAAATTGATTAAAACCAATGTTTAACAAAAATACACATATACTTTACTTTAGTTCTTAAGTGGTAGTTTTCAAAAAAGTTTCCACGGGACCACCCCCCCCCCCGGAGACCCCGTGCCCCCCCAAATTATTAGGTCACGCTACGCCTATGAGTATGGGTACAAAACAATAAATTCATTCCACCCACCTTGAAACCCAATTGTGTTCTGATGAGTCAAATAAAGAAGTCAATGTCCCATATCAAAAGGAAAGCGACTGGTTATCATCATCATCCACACTGCAGGGGATAATGTATTTGTTTCTAATGCCCTGGCAATGTGGAAGGCAAGAAAATATTCGGGGGACTACCAAGGCAATGTCAACACCGAAATGATATGAAATGGGTTACTGAGAAATAGAAGTGTGATTGTAATAGACAAAGCCACATATCATAATTTTCAAGTGGAAAAAGCACCAACTTCAAAACACAAGACCTTAAAGATTGCCTTGGAAAAAAGTAACATACCTTACACTGATGACATGTTTGTCCCAGAACTGTACAGATTAGTGTTATAAGATAAACCTAGATTATACTGATACCTATTGGATGAGATTGTACAAAAATGGTCATACTTTTTTAAGACTACCTCCCTATCATCCCGTCCCTAATCCTATCAAGCTAGTAAGTTGAGAAAATAGCAGAGGAGAAAAAAATGTGCACATATTAAGAAGGTCAAGGACACATATCTCACCAAATAAGGCAATCATTGACGATCTAACGATTGATGATCTTGAGAAATCGTTTGTCATACCCTTGGTTAGTGAGTCAGACCCTTGATTATAGATACTTCAGAAGGATCTATAATCAAAGCTCAGACTCAGCAGCTAGCGACTCTGATGATGGAAACATGAGCGGGTCAAAAAACTTCAATAACGAATCGGAATTGGAATATAATAAGTAAGTGTATTTTTTTCATTAGTTTAAAAGGAATAATATTTTTATTTTTATTTATGTTTTCCCTGATTCTGAATGTTGTAAAAATTATAGCTTATGATTAATTATGATGTCTAATTTATAGCTTTGTAAATACTATTAAGATTAAAAATGGGTACGAAAACAATAGTCTAATAATAATAATCGTCTGTTTTGATCACAAGTAAATTTATATACAAATAAAACCTGTTCCGGTAGTTCAGTTCTTTTAAATCAATCACAGAATGACAGCTCATTGGTAAGGTCAATGTTTCGTGAATGGCTAATACAGCCTCGGCGGCACGCTCAGTTCACTTGACCTATCTGTACCAAGCTCCTGTAATTGAGAAGGCTATAATAAACAATACAGTAACATTCAGCTGAAAATGTCCACAACAATCAAACATTGAACACTCTTATAAAGTAGTGTTCAGCTAAAAATTAGACTTGTTTGGTTTCACACTTCTATCAAAAGCCTTTAGAGGGAGTATGAATCAAGTCTAGCATCCTACCATAAGGACTTTCTATATCCAAAATAAAATATTCATACTCTAATAATACCAGAGCATAAATAAAGCATGAAACTTGGCAATTACAAGACACATATAGAATATAGGTAATAATATAGGAAATATAGGTAATAGAATATTGTTGAGTGAAAGTAGACACAGATCTGTCTCTATCGTCCATTTTGCTCAGTAACTCCATCTTGACTTTGAACTTACCCTAGTCCTGAAGACAGAAGTGATGCCATCACAGTCGCCCTGGTGCCAGGACCAATCAGGATAGGGATGCAGTAGAGTTGTGTGGTTCCTTCGTTTGTTCGTCACCGTTGCTAGAGTCACCGGCTCTCCTGGCTTGAACTTGGGCATGGTCACGAATATCTTACGGTCTATACCCTGGTAACCTAGAAGTCATAAGCTATCTTAATACAGCAGTGCAATTTAAATTTTCTAAGTCATTTCTCTTGACAAACCCTAACAGATTATGAATTCAATCATTCTATATAATTTATTTATGAAGATACATTCTTGATCTTTCAGCATGACTAAAAGTATGAAAATGCTAAAAATGTTCAATTTGAAATAGACCCTCATAATTAACTTGTATTACAACGAATTAGATCAATAAATATTCAAACTAATGCATACCGTATCTCAATTGCGATTTTAAAGGTGACATATTAGTTTTAATTGCTTCGTCTGGAATGAAAAGATTATTATTACTCCTATCCTTTGTAAATAACATAACAAGAAACAGCATCTTCACTTCGCTTTGAAGTGTAAAATCATTCAAGTTCCATATCATTTCTATTAATTTTTTTTCACAATGAGTATTACATTTAATGGTAATAGATTGAAAGTGAAGTATAATGGAATTGATTATCAGTCGTAACATATTCTAAATAAAATGGTCACATATAATAACAACACAACATTGAAAATAAAATTGTGTGATCCTTGAAAGATTTATAATTTTACACTATTCATTTCAGAGTGATGAAAATTGCAATATTTGCTGCATGATCAAGGTGATGGAAGGGAATTTACAGCGTTGACTGTTTCAGACGCCTTACAGCGTCAGCCAGAATTACAGTAACAACTAGCAGTGAAAGTGTTAAAAAATATAGGGACTTACAGTAATATCATAAGTACAAATATTTTAATCTTATTATTGTTGCTATTGTCAAAAATCCCTTTGATTTTATTTTTAATTGTTTTTGATATTTTGAAATTTTATAATACTTAACTTTCTTCATATATTACTGTACTTCTATTGTGCTAATTATTTGATTTACTGCTATTTTAATAAAGAATAAAAGTAATTAGATAAGCATTTTTTGAGATTTTAGACACAGTTTAAGATTTTTATTCTTTTCAAGAGAAACATGTTTAAAATAAACACTACCTTGTGTAATAATAATAACGACAACAATGAATGCAAGTATGCACATTCTCTAGTGTTTCTAATACAAAACAATAATTAAACAATTCACTTTTCCCACTGAGCAATACAGTAATTTAAATAGATGAAAACAGAACTTAAGTCTGAAACAAATTTCGACATTAATTAATATGTCTTTAAAAACACAAATAATTGTATTCCTTTAGTAACAAAGATTTTACAGCCTTCAACATTTGAAAATGCAAATAATTTGCACTTTTGTTATGTTTTGGCAGCCTAAGACATTTTTGAAGGAGAGAATAGGCCACAAAAAATAAAGTCTAAAAGCAGGCTTAATTAAAATGTATTTTCTACTCATAGTTCTCAATTATCTTACAAATTTGAAAACACTATATTTTCTCAAAATTACATTGAAATTGGAATTGTACTTAAGAGACAGACAAAAAAGTTATTCAATAGAAACTTTTGAACTACAATTGAAAATTTACAAGTAGCTGTTTCAAAAATTGTTAATTTATTTAAAGAAGGTTTTTTGGTAAGGTATACGATAATTTATAGTAATAAAGAAGAACATTCAAAATATTATAACCACGAAAAATGTTCACATTATCTATTTAAAACGTTGTTACATTACATAAACTGAGCCAATTAAGTGTAACATTTTCGGTTTACAAGAGCTAACGTTTAGATTAGATGTTTCACAATTTCAATAAGGATATTTTAATTTTAAAACACACATTTAAAAGGGAGTCTTAGCCTTATTCCCAAGTTACAAGATTTGAGTATAATAGTTCTGCGAACGTCTCTCAATATTTCACTTGAAGAATTGATTGGCACTCTCTCTCAATTAACTCTTCACAGAGCTGTAAAATTGTGAAAATAATACGAATTTGTCATTATATTAATTCGGTATTTCAGCGCGTATTTTAATTTCTTATTATCCACTCGTAAAAATTTTAAAAATTGGAAAATGTACGTAAATAAGTATATTGAATTTTTCATCTATGCATCTGCTTGATTGAATTCTGACTGACACTTTATAAAGAAACAACACAAAAGCTATTCAATTACATTACTTACAGTACCTGCCTGATTACATAACTACTATAAACAATCAAATCTAATATTACTGACGGTAAAAGCGTTCCGAAAACTCTTTGAAATTAGAATTAAGCAGTTTCACTGCCGAGTTACAAGCTTGGGTACACGCAAATACGCTGCGCATTCTACAAGAGAAAGCCTTTCATCAGATGATGAAGAACGATAAGGAACGTGGAGGGCTGTCGCACACCAAAACCGTAACAACACAGCTGTGAAACGGAGGATTGGCGACCTGGCTGGATTAACGGTGATATACAAGTCACAATACTCACTAAGCAGTAGCGGGAGCAGCGGATAACACGAACTTGAGTAGGGAAATCGTCGCGAGACCTATCAAACTTAGATCTAGTCGTAGGCCAGACTTGAAGCTTGCCCTCCTCCTGTTAACCACTTTCGTTTGATAAATCATTATACTAAATCAAAGGTTTGATTACATTCCCGTGTACAAACAACTATAAAATTTCTAACAACTCTCGTAAGCTAAAACCTAAATACCATTATTAAATGTATAGTCGTATTTTTTTTATTAATTCAACACGGAAATATTTTGTTCATATAACTAAGCGAACTTATACATAAAATAAACTTGTTTCCCTTTTGCATAATAGCGATCGTTAGCGCATTTTGTATTTTTGCGTTTGATTTAATGAGTAGCCTATACGTTCTGTCACGTTGGACTTGCAAATTAACTCCATGTTCGTTATCTAGTCTCCAATTAAAAATTGTATTAACACGTTTGTATTCAATTGTGTTTTATGTTAAAAAATATACTCTAAAAATGTTTCTGCTGTGATTAAAGAAATCAAGATAATAGCAAATCTGATCAAGCGTGTAAGTTGATACAAAATTACTTTCTCTGTTCTTATCTTAACGTTGGCTACCAAATGTTTATTTCGGTGCATAATGTGGTGACCTTGAAGGGAATCGATCCTTGACTTTTCGTTGGAAAGTCATAATCGTACCGAAAGGTTACGGTGGACACTATTACGGTTACCATATTTTTAGCCGAGATTGGTTCTCAGATTTCTAATATTTAGACTGTTATGCTTTTACCTATGGCTTTATAGACCTTCTGCAAACAATTTCTTGTATAACGGGTATTGCATATTAACGGTATTGTTATACACACATTATAAATACAAATTAATTTAGACATACAAGAAAAAATATAAAATCTTTCAAATATCATCTCGCAGATCATAAAAGTTGTTAAACATTGCAACATAGCATAATTGAACATTATTACATCATCATCATTACTCTACAGTTGCAGTCTACATTCCGCTATACACACACTTAAAGCTGCACCCGAGTTCAGTATAGGTAGAGCACGATATATAAAATTGAAGTTATTTTTTTCATCTCCTTCATAACGAATTGTTTTTTTTTACCAGTCTATGCACATTTAGATGAATAAAACTGATTTAGGTAGTATGCATTACTTGAGAATAATTTTTATCTGGAATACCTCAAATATATTAAAAGAAATTTGAATGAACTTTGTATAAGTAAGCAGAAAGCATAAAATTACATAGTACTACTCCCAGGTAAGTGCGATGACAGTAGCGGTTATCAGGAAGGCAGTGGAAACGAAGCCGATAACAAGAAGGCAGTAGGACAGCTTCCGCCACGCCACTAGCTCGCCACGGCCTGGTTGATTTCATTACGCAATACCCTTAGATCTGCTCAGTTGTCATAACCAGTGAGTGCATTGTTGTTTTTTTTGCGCCTAACCTTCTCCAAACAAGCGGCCTACGGTCATTGAGGAACAACGCTGAATGAGAACAGCTGGCTTCTCTTCTCACAGTTTTTTGCTGGCTATTCTTGTTGGAATTTAACACTACACTATAGCCTACGTATATGGAACAATTGAGTTCACTGGTTTGTTGAACCTATAGAATAGCTCTATACGATACAGTATTACATGTGGTGCTGTACTACTTTTATGTTTGCTTATGTAGTAGGCCTATAGGGGGCAAGTTAGTATAATATTTAATTTTGACCGATACATAATAGGTTTTTAAGATCCAATTTACAATTCCAAAATGGCATTTTTAGTTGAAGTATCAGTTTAAAATTTTACTTGAAGTTTTAAAATAAAGAGGTTAGTAACTGTTTGGGTTTTGCAATAAATTAATGTAGGCAGATTTTTTGTTTTGTAGCAATTATATATGGTATAAAATAACGATTCATAAAGCAAAATAAAACTATCGTGAAAGAATATAATCCTATATGTAAATGTATACCTTTTAAATGGAACATTTCAATGATTGGAATTAAATCCTTTTATTACTAACTTATATACCTTATTTACAATTAATTAACTGGTTAGATCTATGTAATTTACTCGAACAATTCAACCTTTCATCCATAAACATAAGAGTTATCGTACAAATGTTTACATTTTAAAGATTTATAAATGTAAAAACTTGATCAAAACAATGAATCAAATTGATTTAAATATAAACTAGTAGTTATCTGCGGCTCTGCATGCAATTTCGTAGTGTTGCACCTATATGAGCATTTCTGGTTCGGGTGAATTATATTTCCGACGCCAATGTTGAGTTTTACTTGTAAGCATGGCGCACACTGTAGACGCGCCGCGCCGCGCCGAACCGCGCCGCCTTTTGGAAATAATTCCGGCTTAATAGTTTGCATGTGTTCAAATGGGAGTGCGCACACTAGAGCGCGCCGCGCCGCGCAGCCGCGTCCGCCGCGGAATAATTCCGCTGCCAGAACTCTTGGGAGAAGTCGAGCGGAATTTGTTCCGCTGGGGCGGCGCGGCGCGGCGCGTCTACAGTGTGCGTAGGCAGCGGAACCGTTTCTTAGCCGCGGTTACCTTCGGGTGTCTTCGTACTACCTCGGCCATCGTCGGTGAGCTATAGCAGTCGACGTAAAAATCTAACATTTCCAGAATAATTCATGATGCAAAGCTAGAGGCCATTTCTGGGTCATATAACACCGCTCATTCATTTCTACGCTCAGATCCTACACCCACAGCACTAGTTCCTTTTCAGACTACCCAATATATGCCGCAACTACCAACTCCTATTGGTCAGATGGGACAATACCCAGGGGCACAAGAGGGACGGTTTGCTGTTTCACCTGATAGATCCAGTAACTGTCCATACACCTCAAACTCAGCAGGGTCAAGTGATACATCACATGATAAAACTTATTGTAATATGTAGGAAGTACTGTATGCATAATTTGTGTGTTATTTTTGAAACTATGCTTTCTTACAGATAAAATACATTACATTTTTGAAACAAATAGCCTATTCCTTATTAAAAAAGCCCTGACCAGCGATACATTGTTAAATAATAATTTATTGCTGAAAACACATTTGATGTTATGTTTTCTAACCGAAGAAGAAAAAAACATTAATGAGTAATTGTGGTTTCAGAAAATATTAAAATTTACAAAACATTATTTGCATATATTTAATAAAAACGACTTTATTGTAAGTTTATCCATATTTTTGTATTTAATAAAGACTTAGTTAATAACTTACCTTAAACAAACCGCAAGCCTTTCTTCAGGTGAAACTGGTCTTGTTTGTACTGGTCTAAAATATGTGTCTTGTTTTTTCAATGAAAGGCCTAAGCATGTTCAATAGCTCATAAAACTTTTCGGGGGACATTCTAAAATATTGGAAAAATTTACGTTTGTCCTTTAATAAATCGGGGAAAAGGTGGTGAAATTCCCCGTATTTTTTCCTTTTCTCATTTATAGGATGAACCCACATTGTTTTTTGTCTCTTCTCCTCCTCTGATTGAAGAAGACAAAATAAAAACAGATCTTCATCTTCAGAGCTGCTCATCGTGTAAATTATTAAACAAAACGACACAACATAACCATACGACTGCACACTAATTGATAGCACTGCAGCTGTGGTGAGGGAAGGAGTTCGGCGCGCCCAGTATGTGCGACGGTCAGCGGAATTTTCCAAAAGGCGGCGCGGTTCGGCGCGGCGCGGCGCGTCTGCAGTGTGCGCCATGCTTAACCCCGATCAAGAAAATATGTTTTAAACTGTATTTTTTAATAACTGCACCGCTAGTACATTACCCGCTGCTTTGCATGCAATTTGGTAGGCGTTGCAAGTGTATGATCTCTGCTGGTTCGAGTGAATCATATTCCGATGCCAATGTTGAGTTTGTCACCACAATCACGTAAATTCGTTAAAACGTGTATATTTGGCTACGCGTTAAATGCGTTAATGGCAAATGCGTTAAAGCCATTGTAGGTTATTTTGGCTTTAGCAATAATTTCTTCCCTTAGTTGATTTTACCTCGTTTCCCGATCAAGAAAATATACATCACAGATCAGAGAGTTCTGTCAAAAGTTGGGTTTTAACAGTCTTTAAATTTATAGTAAAAGATAGTATCTTTATCTTTTATATCTAATACTTAATATTTTTGCTAAACTGTAGTCTATAGTTAAAAGCACATCAACAATGACACTATTTATGTGTTTGCTTCTTTATAAACTGAAAAATGTGTTAAATATTTTAGAACATTTAGAGCTGTAATTGGTATGTTAGTCAAACACACATTCCAGCAAAACTTTCATGTAGCATACTCGTATGTCTTACCGACTGCTCCAAAAGCTCTCTTCGGAGTTAAATTCTGACCATCTTATGTTTTATAGAAATTTCTAGGTTTTTAAGGTAGAGTAGGCTACTTACCTAATCTCTGAAAATCTCTGAAACGGCTTGAACATATCCTCAAGGTGTTGTGCGTATCGCGTATGATTACTCATTAGAGAATTTACTCTCTATAACAGTAAACTAATTGAAAATAATAGATATAGGTTGTGCTGTCATATACAATGTATACACATGACAGTTTATTAAATTTGATAGGCTCTTTCAATTAATATTTCACTACTTTAAAGGCCAGTGGAGCATAGCCCGGAGGTATTTCAAAATAAGGATAGGCCCTATATTTATACCAGGGGCCATAAAATGTCCAAGTCAAATTTTAGTACAATCAGTTGAATAGTTTACGCGTGAAAGCAAAACAAACAAACAAACAAGGGCGTTTTCGCTTTTATAATATTATTAGTATTAGGATATACTAGGTAATGTTTAAGGGTAGGGTAATGAAGAAGATATCCAAATAGTATTTTTTCGTTTAAAGCACGTTTGATATTTAAATGTGATTTTGCTTCTAAGGGTGAAGAATTTTGAATCCTAACTGATGTTTTTGAGTTTGATCTTGAAATACTCTTTCTAAAGGAGTTTAACTCGCCTACCAATTTTAATACATACAGAAATGTAAGGTAAGAGTTAATGATACATGAAATACTATTTAGAAAATTACGATTATCACAAAATGAGGAGGCGAGTCCTCATATATAATCTGGACATTGACTAAGATACATATTTATTTACTTGAAACGATAACTGTATACGCAGGGATTAGATCATCTTCACCGCCCCTCCCCCGCAGAAGGACGATTATCACAAAATGAGGAGGCGAGTCCTCATATATAATCTGGACATTGACTAAGATACATATTTATTTACTTGAAACGATAACTGTATACGCAGGGATTAGATCATCTTCACCGCCCCTCCCCCGCAGAAGGACGATTATCACAAAATGAGGAGGCGAGTCCTTATATATAATCTGGACATTGACTAAGATACATATTTATTTACTTGAAAACGATAACTGTATACGCAGGGATTAGATCATCTTCACCGCCCCTCCCCCGCAGAAGGACGATTATCACAAAATGAGGAGGCGAGTCCTCATATATAATCTGGACAATGACTAAGATACATATTTATTTACTTGAAACGATAACTGTATACGCAGGGATTAGATCATCTTCACCGCCCCTCCCCCGCAGAAGGACGATTATCACAAAATGAGGAGGTGAGTCCTCATATATAATCTGGACATTGACTAAGATACATATTTATTTACTTGAAACGATAACTGTATACGCAGGGATTAGATCATCTTCACCGCCCCTCCCCCGCAGAAGGACCGTCGAAAGGAACAGACCATCCCCTTTTCCAATAAATCTCGTGACAATCCTCTGGTAAGACTTACCTCCCCACACGTCTACGTCGATGATGACATTATGTTTTGGTATGAAATGTCCTCCGGCTAGGTACACTTCTCGCAGCGCTGACGAGGGGAAGGTGAAGTCCACTTGAGACCAACTGTAGAGGACCTCCATCCTGCCAGCCATAGATGTATGCACCAACCATAGCAGTGGTAGTAGCAGCAGCATCTGGAACATTGGAGGGAAGACATGTTAGTTTTACAATAATTCAAGGAGCCAAACAGATTTGTTACATTTTTTTAACAGTATTGCCCCTATCGCATGTTTGTTAAATTTCTTTGTAAACAGCAATATTGTTTGTAAGGCTATTAACTTTGTCTTTACAAGAGAATATACCTTGGTTCCATATAAGGCTTTGTACAGTTGGAGGAAGTTAGCTGTGCTCGTAGGGCCCAAACACTACCCTTTCAACAAATAAACGCTATCTGTGTGGCAGGTTGCGTTTATGTGCTAGCTGCTTAGATGAAGGCACAACAATCTCTTTAACGACTTAAAACTCACGATTTCGATTTGCAGATTAGTATTGACAAATACGTTATTTTCAAAAACATGTTTAAACAACACTATAACAACTGAAAAACAAGGATAAGTCCTATTATTGCTATTATTTGGTATTCTCTTATTATTTAATTCCACCACAATCAGCACACAACATATGTATGTCACAAAACATACTGATTGTTTCGAGTGTGATGAATTATTTGGGGCAATACGATTCCTGAAAGGAGGGTTTTACCCGTGAGTCACAGGAAATTTTTTCGGGACGCAGCGCATATCGGTACCCCGCCACCCCTCCCGCCTATCACCACACACTCAAGGTCACGCGCGCAGCTTAAGTCCTCGAAGTGTACTGTGTAGCGATATGTAAAATATATTTTTAAATGTAAGATGAATACACATGTGTAGTGTGAAAACTTATGTTAACTCTATCAGTTTACCCAATACACAATTTAATGCCATTGTACGCTATTACTTACAATATTAGGCGTATTGATTTTCTCATTTGCCACGAAGTTGCAGAATATTTCAGAATGGCAACAGATATTAGCGTTGGATAACATATTTATTTTTACTTAAAATGTTACAATAGTCAAAGCTACTAACTAATTCAAGGAACGCTTATTAATAGTAATGTTATTAACGTAAAGAAACACTAATTATTTTGAAATAGTAGGCTAATACAATTTGCACAATTCTATTCGATCATTAAATTAATCTAAGGTCACAGGTTTCTTATTCACAAGGATAACAATGTGCTGTTTAGGCCAAAGATAATAGATGAACAGGAACGCTATAAGCAATGTTTGACCCGTAATACAAAGGTAGCTTTACTACTACTTCTACAGTAATGCTCATTATTGGGTGAAATAACTTTCTCTCAATTTCTATTTAATTACCGGAACTGTCGAGACATCTGGCACGTATTGACTGTGTAGCGCAGCGTCACCGTCTCCTCGAACACTATCCGCCTCCCCGTCCATCCTTCAGTAATGATAGACAATAATTGCAATCATTACAATTTTATTTATTTCCGACTCGAGCCTTTCAAGCAATCTCTTGGCAATATATTTTGGGGATCTGTTTTAACTTTTATTTTGGCGTCGACTATGTAGTGATGTTTGTTTTAATTAAATTCTAATCAAGAGTGGTATGGCAAACATATACTTAAATGTATACTACTGTATCTATACAGGCTAAAAATAAATGTTTACCTACCGTACCTTAAAAGTCAAAGTTCAAAAATTTATTTCATACATAAAAATATATTAATTGTATATGGTCAAACGTCATAGCAATATCATCAAAATGTTGTCTTATCTCAATATTCCAAAAGTCTAGTTCAGTTAGAACGCATCAGTTACGCATTTATGTATCTAGTTTTGTATATTTACAAATTTTGTTTTGATAATGCAATATCATCTACAAAAAGCTAAGAATAAATAGACAAGGCCTATTTTAAACAATTAAGTAAAATAGAAATATATCCATTGAAGTGTTTTGCAACAGTAATAAGGGGAGACTGTATAGATTAAAACATAGACTATTAATACAATTTTTTTAAATACGTTCATTTCCCCGTTGTGAGCATTTCAGTAGTCTACAATATTATAACTCATACAAGAATGTTATAATATGTTCTTTGCTGAAGAAAATAATCTTCAGATATTTAATAATTATGGTTTGCGTTTTATCGTACGTCTTTAAAATTGGACACTTTATTACCCAGTTCGTAAACTCTTGCCGTTAATCTAGATAAGTAACAAATTCAACGCCTGGAACGTTACAATGTTGAAGAACGGCAATTTTAAAATTGTATATCTAGTTCGTATAACCCTCAAGCGTTATTACAAACATAGTATTTTGTAGGTGAAAAAAGTCTTGTATCTCACTTAGGAGTTACTTGTTAAACTGGTCGAGCTAAATCATTCACAATATAAACAAACCTCCATAGAGAACAAGTCCGACCCATTCTCTCACCACAATAACCGTGCAGCGTCAACTCTAACAACTCTGATTGGGCCAATTTTCACCTGACGTAACAGTTAGAGTGGCTACAATGCCATCTGGACACAAAGCCCTACTACGTGACTACAGACCCATTTCGTTCATACGCCGATTTTTATATTCATTTTGAATGCTGTCAAAACATTTCAGTGTTCTTCGATCCTTGTCCAACGATAGCTCAAGGTTTAGTGACCATTGTGTATATACAACTCGTTTGTATTTAACTAATCCAAATTTTTGTTATATAAACACTATTAATTTAATGTATTTTCGAATAAAACTGTTCCAATTATTTTTTCCGTTGGAGGCAGATGTAAAGTAAATATGTCATATTTTACCAGGCGAAGTTAGGGCTAAGAAGCCCTCAGATGTGACAGAACAAAGAAACGATGATGTTCAATAAACAATATCAATAATGTTTTATTGAATAACGTTTCTTACCTTCTTGGCAGCTTGCTATCTCGTTAAGGAATGCCTCAGGGTGGTCTGTTGGGGCCAATTTTATTCACAAAACAAAAAAGGGAGCTATTAATTAACTTCAGAAAGAAGTTATGAGGCCTGAAACCAGATAGCAATGGTTGATAGCTAATTAAGAGTTTTTAATTCAACCGCACAACACTAAATTTGTGTTAATTTGACGCAATATTAGATAATTAATTGTGGTAGACGGCTGCATTAACCATTCTGCGTTCACGGTCATGGCTTATTTCAAGGTCCGCCTTCTTAATAACAACTTCAGAATTATTTAACCGTCATTACATTACGTTCTGGAAAGTCTACAATGACTTTATTCAACATATTTTTTGTTACAATTCCACATATTTTGGTTTGAAGCGAGGGTATCATATTTGCATACTTGGAAAATGCGTTGTCAAACCATACACTCACTGTTTCTAAATACGAATAAATACAAGACTCCACAGGTTTATACTGCATCAGAAGAAATTCATCTGTGCCATTACATCTGTAGGCATAGTTTTCAAAATGGTCAGCACGATAAAAACAAATTTTTTATTGTATATGCTTTCACTCTGTTTGATATATCGAACTGTATATTCTGTACTACTCAAATTTCCACTTTTACCTTCACGCTCTCGAACGGCCACACAGATTGCGAGAATGGCGGGACTGAAACTGTGGAGCAAAGAGAATCGATTGGTTGCCTGTTTTGGCGGTCACGGCGGCAAATCGGTTAAACAAGTATTATTTGAACGCGGTGGTGTTTGCGGCTTTAAATTCCTGGAAAGGGCCAATCTTTTCAAGGGACATGAGCAACTCCCTCCAGTGCAATGGAAAGGCTCGAAACGTTAAAAAAATAAGGTGTAAAATCTATTTCTAGATCTTTTTTTAAATAAAATTCTAATTCCATTAAAACGTAACCTACAAATAACTTGTAACATATGGACTTTACTTTACAACTTACAAGTACAATGTAATTTTTATAAAAGCCTTAAAGATCGACCTGAACAATTTTTTTTATTAAAGCGATAATTTGTATTACCACATGTTTTCCCATTGCATATTATTGCAATAAGCAAACTACACGATATGTCATATTCATCAAACACACATCTAGAAGTGTCACCGATACTACAGAAGTTCGGTTATTACAGGATGTTGCGTTTCAGAATAGAATTAACGCTGTCAACTGAACGCTATTTAGTGATTGTACAGATACTGGGGTTACACCATAATGACGGACAAAGTGAAATGCTCGCATGTCTCAGCTTAGTAATGTTTAATGCTCATCATTAAAGGCAATACACGTTGAACTGTAGAATACAGAATACAGAATGCTTTATTCATGATCATCAAGAACAGAATAGTTGTCAATCAATAATAAAAATAATAAGTTATGAAACATAACATTGAAAGGAAAGAACAAAAAATTAACAACAAAAACATTACAAGTCAGGAGTTGAGAATGTCATAAAACTCATCAAGACTGTAGATAGAGTTCTTCACCAGCCACTTGTGTAGTCTTCTTTTTAGAGTTTTAGCGTTGCCGGTCTTGATGGCATCAGGAAGGGAGTTCAGAAGCTTGGTTCCAGCAAATGATGGTTTTTTGGTGAAGAGCGTTGTTCTATGAGCTGGTAGACGGTGAGCTTGAGCCTGTCTAGTGTAGTAGTTGTGCACCTCACTGTTTCTCGGGAAAGTTTTGCTTGGAAGCATATATGATGACTTCGATGATGTTAAATTGAAGTCACAGTGAGAATGTCGAGTTCAGTAAAAGATTCTCTGCAGCTGTCTCGGGAAGAGAGGTCGGGCCATGATTCTTATGGCCCGCTTCTGCAAGATTAGTACCCTCTGGGAGATTACCATTTGAAGAACTCCCCAAAGGGATGATTCCATACCGAAGATGGCTCTCAAAGAGAGAGTGGTAGGCTATTTTTAGAGCAGATGTTGTGCCCGTAGCTTTTTATCCTTTTGAGAGCAAAGAGAGCAGAGCTGAGCTTTGAGCTAAGGTAATCAATGTGGCAACTCCATGTAAGATTTTGGTTCTAATATCATGCCTAAATGTTTAAGCTCGTCACTTTTTCTAGATCTGGTGGGCCTGATATGTGGTCTTTATGTCTGCCTAGTGCAAGGAGTTTTGTTTTGGATGGGTTGAAAACAAGGTCGTTATTTAGGCAATATTGTTGGGCCATGCTAACAGATATATACGTGTTGATTTCTAGTGACTCCGCTGTTGAAACTGCTGGTGATAAGAGCTGTTGTCATCTGCGTATGATACAGGATGACTGAAGGCCTCGAGTGTTTTACCTAGATCACTAGTGAATAAAATGAATAGGGACGGGTCCCAACACAGATCCTTGCGGAACTCCTCTTCTAACATACTGTGGAAGTGAATGAAGAGCCTTCGTCAAGCCCTTAGCTGTGTGTTTAGCTCAACTATTTGCTGTCGCCCAGAGAGGTAGCTTTCGAACCATTTCAGGGCTATACCGCTGACACCTAAGGTTCTGATTTTGTATAAAATAAGCTTATGAGACAGTGAGTCAAATGCTTTACTCATATCGAGAAAAACAGTTGTTACAGTATTTTCAGACTCAATATTATCAATTATACACTCAATGAGCTCAGCAAGGGCGGTGATAGTCGATTTGCCCGGGATGAACCCATGTTGTCCTTTTGGCAGCAGATTGTTACGCTGAAGGTGCTCTAACAGTCTCGATGAGAACTATTTTTTCCAAAACTTTTGATACAGTGGGCACAAGGGAGATTGGTCTATAGTTCTTGATGTCATGCTTACTCCCTTGCTTATGCAGTGGATATACCTTTGACATTTTTAATTTTGAGGGAAATAATCCCTGAGTCAGAGACTTGTTGATTACATCCGTTAAGGGTTGGCAGGTTACAGAGCTGCAATACTTCAGTATTTTTGAAGAAATGTCATCATAGCCTGAGGAGGAAGAGGATTTTAGAGAATTTATAGTGTTGAATACTTCCTCATTAGATGTAAGATTGAACATGTTAAGTCCTGTTCCTGTGAAGTTTGAACATAAGTTAACGTCTTTGGCGCTAGGAGCATTGTTATGACCGAGAGAGTTACTTCTGCAATTTTGTTGTAAAATAGGTATTCAAAATGTTCAGCTATGGTAAAAATGTCGTCTAGGTAGGTGTCATCATCAGTATTTTTTAATTTCCACGTGGATTCTGAAGCTTCTCTCTTTTGGTGCTCTTTCGCTATTAATGACGCTCCAGACTGCTTTGCTCTTGTTGCTTGCTTCGGCGATGAAGTTGGAGTTCGTTTCCCTTCTAAGACTTTTTAGTTTTAAGTCGTAGGATTTCTTCTTCTGGGCAGCATCCTCTTTAGCCTCAATTTGTCCACTGGCTAAGTAGCGCTCGTGGGCTTGGATGAAAGACATCCGCAGTATGTTTACTACAGGGTTGTTAAATTCTTTGAGTTCGGTTCCTGGATCTGTTTCTTGATGTTGTATGGGGGCATGTAATGTCTAATGCTGTAGTCAGAGTTCCAATGAAGTTTGAGTAGGCTCTTCTGCATTGGAGAGTTGTATACCCGATCCCATGATTGAATTTCAAGAAGCCCCTTTAAATTTGAGATGTTATCTGGACTGAGACGTCTTCCATTTGATGAAGATTGTTTACTTGATGTGGAGGGGAAATCCATGAAGTAAAGTTGTCCGGTGTGGTCTGAGAGCCCGTTTTCAATGATTTCGAAGTTGAAGCTATGTGGTGCCAAGTTGGTGCAAAAAAACATCAATTGATGTAGCACTTGTAGGGGGTTATCATGGTAGCAGGTAGGAGGCATCGAGTCAAGTTATACTCAGATAGGAGGTTGTTTAATTTATTGTTTTCTCTTTTCCATCAGTGTGCTGAGCCAGTCAATATTGAGATCACCAACAATGCAAATTGCAGAATTGTTTATGGGGAGTTCTTCTAGTGACGAGTTTAGTAATTCAAGAGCATGATCCAGTGGGCCGTAATCCTCTGTCATGTCCTGTCCCTCACTGTGACCTGTGCGCAAGGTGCAAGGAAAGGCGGATGTCAGTACCGCTTCTATTATGCTGGCCTAAAGAGTACTGATTCTGATCGAGAATTGACCAATATTTAATTTTCAACATTTTCTAAAATATCATTAGGTATATTTCTGGAGCAGAAGAATCTCCTTATACACACCATTATTTTAACATATTTAAAAGTTCTATAAAGGCGGAGAATTTATTCCATATGGCGGACTCCAAATCGAAAAGGAAAAAGTGTGCCATGGTTTGTCCACCAATTGCGCCACGAGGACAGAAATTTTAATTAGGGCCAGTTTATGGCCACCCCAAACTGAAAGTACAAATTGCGCCACGCAGTCAGTTTCTATAGCAGTTGTGGGGACATAAGCCGAGGGGGCGGGACCACTTCCCTCGTCCGGCCGTCCAGAACAGCGCTGCTCAGGCGAGCTCCTGACACTAGGCACAACACAGTAGCTAGTCCACTTTACACCTGCAGTGTAGAGTCTACTAATGGTAGTGTTCCTCGGAGTTACAACACACACATTCTTCTCGTAATGTGTTGTACGCTCTCTTCGTTCATAAGTCGGAACTGTGAGGCTATGGCACTCAAGTATTTAGTAACTTCAAATTGGTACAATTTTTGTTGCCATCCAGTATACTACGTTGTATATAGTTTAAGTAGATCAAACCATAATAGTTAAAAATCATCCTTTTTGGAATAATTGTTGCTGTTATTGTTTTTATCTTGAGCAACTCGGGTCTACACTCAAGCCACATTGGCTATGTCCTTAGAGCAACCTTTCCTCAAGCAGATAAGATAACAATTATTATAAGAAACGCATTTAGTTACTTTTCTTTGTTCTTCATTATTTGTTGTACATTAGTATGATAGTAATTATAACGTGTATTTCTCTGTTCCGGTGTATGTTGTAAAATCTTGATGGAAATAAACTAAATCGTTCATTCTAAATATGTATGATGGGAAACCCATTTTGTGATAAGAAACTTACAACATTGCTAAAGTTACATAAACAGGTTAATCCTAACCTTCCTTACCAACATACGTTGTTCCAAAATATAATAAAGAGGCAGCTTAATCGCACAAAACGCCTGATGGTGCGAACTGTTTAGAAGATTCTCCGAAATTAATTAAACCGTTTATCCTGGATTTATGGATTAAATCTTGACTCAAGTTGATTTAAAAGTTTTGAAGTTTATGCATAATACGTAGTTTGAGTTGTCTAAGTGATATTTCTATTGATACCAATACTTGCCAAGTTAGAGTTTGTAGAGAATTTATGTAAATTTCGATTGTTTAGGCTAGATCGAGGTAGGGTATAACAATTTTACAGCGTAGGGTAAAGAGAATTAGGACAATATAAGTTACAGAAGAGTTACAGGTAGGCTAGAAATAGTCTAATCTAACTAATTAAAACTATGGCAACATTGAGGTGTTTGGCACATTCTTATAGTAGACATTGGCTGCATACCTTGACAAAACTACAACTAACCATCAACTGACACGCACTGTAACAAGTGGTTAATCTCGTTCAACATTCATAAATTAGGTTTTATTAGATTTGGTATACAAATATCAAAAGATATTTATAACTGTAAAATTTAGATGAAACTAACCCTTTAATTTTATTTCTGTTCATAGATTTTGAATGGCCGCCAGTGGGGTTTTGGATTTCGAAAAACATTAGCTGTTTCGTTTTATATTTACATAATTTTATAAAGCTATGTAAAAAGTTTCAAAAATAAAAACGTTTAATAGATTTTTTCACAAAAAAGTGAAAAAGAACAAAATGGCGCATGTATGATTAACTGGAGAATTCCGAACATTCTCAGTGTGATACTGTGTTTACATCTGCTTTTGATCCAAAAAAGAATGCCTTACAATAATGATTGGATGTGTTAAAACACCCCGTGTATTTCTTGTATTGGCTGGCAAACAAATAATTGGTTACTATTTTTAAATATTATATTTGGGAAACTTTTTACTGTTATTATTTAGCCTTACAATCTCAAATTGATTTAATGATTAATTTTTATACATGCCTCTTATCATACGATAAAGTTATGTTGGAATTATGAACTGATGTTATACCGGATTTATATTTATAGTCATTCTATAAAAATGCAAATACTTAATCTTACTGTTAGACATTTAAAAAATTAAAATATCAGTCGTAACGTTTTGTACAATTAACGGAAATAATATTGCTTATCTTCAAACGTAACAATGATTTACAGCCATTTACGTTAACTATTGCTCCATGAAATTAATTCATCCACGAATACTTATTCTTTGTCATAAAAAAAATAATAGTCATTACAAATATAATTTTGTTTAAATAACAATGAGGACATAATACGCACGAAGGAGTCGTATGGTTAGAAATTTTACTTATATAAATCTAAGCTCAAAAATCGGATCCTTACTGAACTGTATGACGTTCTTGTGCCCTCTTGTTCTCGTGATAGAAAACATTCAGTCGAGTCTCGTGTCAACATCACTTACTAGCACTTCAATGCCGCCACGGTCTGGTTATTTTCAGGCACACAGATTGAATTAATCTGGCCAGGTAGGAAATTGTTTATAGACGTGATCACGTAATATTCGTAATGAGCCAGCTATGTGAGAGAAGGAATTTGTAGAGACTAGAAGATCTTGGACAAGAAAGTGTAACCGCGTCAAAGAACTTGAGGGAGGGTATAGAACCACAAATAGATCACATTTTTGTTAATCTGAAATATTTCAGAAAGTGATTCTAAGACAAGCAGCACCGACAATAAAGGATGACATCTTTGTTGCTTTCATAAACCCAACAAAAGTACTTCAGTCTTCCCATACTGTTTCTGAATTAAAAACTGAACCAAACGAAATGTTTCAGCGAAATTACACATAATTTGCGTCTTATTAAATATGTATTAACTAAAATATTGATTAAGGTAATATCATCACTAATCATAGGATAGTAAAATCAGTCATATTAAATACTCGTAGTACTCGTAAGAATAAAACTACATTTTAAAATTATTTTATCTATACAGCTTTATACTTTAGTATAGAGAAGACTATTCGAGTATTTCGTGGTAATTTATTGCTTCTTCTGGGGAAAGTTAGCGCATAATAGATAAGATAAAACATAGAAGTCTCATAAAAATATTTGTTAACAGCGTTTTCCTATGGCCAGGATAGGTACTACTATTACTACTATTAAAGAGAGGACGTAGCTCAGCACTCGCAGACTCTGGTGACTGCTCTTAACTACTAACCTTAGTAGTGCGGTGAGGTTTGGATTGTCAGTGGTATTGGGTGTCATCATTGAACTGGTGCAGACGGGCACTCCGCCATACAGTTTTATAAGTTTTACAAAATAACAGTAGATCAACATCTGAGACCTCCATATTACAATTAATTGTGGTCGGATCATACATTTCGTTGTTAGGCTGAAGGAAATAGCGTGTATTCACAGACACACGCATATATTTGCTTATTAATTTGAAATAAGTAATTTTATCTCTGCGACGATCTATAATATATCTATATTAAACTACTATTGACACGGGAACCGATGTGCTTCTGACTTCATATTTTGCATTGGTTTATCCCTACCTTTCATACGCTGTTGAGATTTGGGGTTTTGAAAATTGCAGAACAAAACATGTCTTTCTTTTGCAGAAGAAAGCGGTGAGAGCTATTGCTGGTATCCGTCAATCAGAATCCTGCAAATCACATTTTAAGAAGTTCAATCTGCTTACTTTTCCAAGTATATATATTTACCACACATTGGTATATTTAAGCAAAACCAGGGCATTTTCGAGTCACTAATTCCGCAGTCCAGACACTACCTCAGAAATAGCAACAAATTAAATATTCCCCCCATGCAACCTCTTTTTTCAAACATCACTGTTTTTATAATGCCGTAATTTTTTATAATCCTCTTCCTGTGGACCTAAAGAATGTAAATGATGCAATGGTCTTTAAGAGAACACTGAAGGCTTTTTTAATAGAAAAATGTGTCTACACCCTCAGTGAATTTATTGGTAAATAGTCTGTATGTATAAATGTAAACTGTACTTGTATTTTTATAATATTTATGACGCAATCCAATGCATGTTATAAGTCTGTTTGGAAATAAAGGATATTTGACTGATTGATTGATTGACATCATAATGAACAGGTAACAAAGCACGGCTAGGTCCCATATACAAATAAAAAGCTTGCAAGAAAATGTCCCACAACCACAGTTTGCAACTCATTAGGAAATTCCTGTACTGCGTGACGAAGACGGTCTAACCTCATCCAATTACTGTAGGTCAAATCACATCTTTAAGCAACTCCAACGGTCGTTTACGCCCATCCGGGTCGTTTCATCAGTTGATTCTGATGGCGAAGACTATTAATTGTACGTAGCACGCGATTCTTCTTCAAAGACCTAGGTTACACAATCCTGGGACGATCCTGCTGGGTTCCGACGTTGCCACCTTCAATTGGCCTAAATTTGGCAATCTACAACGACTTTGCTAATTGAGTTTATTAGGATTTTGAAATAGCTAAACTATTGTCTTCGCCTCAGTGGAGGGGGGGGGTTTGGAGAATAACTCTTTTATTAACGATTGCACACAAGAGCAACGGGAAATTTTGCATTTTATATTCTACTCCTGGAACGGGGCTAATAATTTTATTAGTTTACGACATTTTGGTATTAATCCACCGTGATTTCAACTCTATTCCAACCTGATATTCAGAATGTAGGTAAATGCTTGTTCTAATTAGTGACGCCAACACTTCTAAATACTAAATAATAAGTACTTTCTACTTTAAAAAAAGTTTATTTTACTATCTTGGTTAGGATGTTAGTCAATTAAGGCTACAATATTTATATAACTGAGTGGCCTACTTATATATTTATAACTTTGAAGTCAATATACGTATTTTGAGAAGGTGCAGTTGAGTTTTGGTTACTTTTTCCGGCAAAAATCCTCCAATATGTATAATGTATAAACGTATATAATATATACGTTATTATATTATATTATATTATATTATTGACATTATTATATTATAATGTCAACTCTTTTGCCATCTCTTCCCTGGAGACAATAATGAATAAAATTTTCGATCGATACTTTCAAGACGAATTACTGGTATTTAAAGTCGGGAATTCAGGCAGTATTTTAATCAGGCCCAAAATAAAAACGGCTAAAAAACATTTTTTTTAACTTTTACATCATAAACTTTTATATTAGGGTGGTCCAACAGTTGAAATGTTTGTAAACACAATATCAACAAGGCTCTAGTTTCATTCAGCATTATAAAACAGAAAATATCGTACTTTTAGGTAATAATTAAAAAATAATGCATTAAAAAAATGAAACATCTGCATTTCCGTAAAAAAATTACGGATACAGAAATGTTAATGGAAAAGTTATTTTACAATAATTAAAGTGGTCTTTATTCAGCTTTATGAATGAATAATGTCCGTAATATAACTAGATTTCCTTGATTACTAAAGGCTTGATTGCTTGATATTGCCAGCCGTATTTGACAGTAGGACTTTTTTTACGTTTCGTTGAACTAACTGAAGAAGTTACTGGAATTGCTCTTCATTTTTCGTGATAGATGTATTACACGTCTAAATCAGAGCAATTCCTTTCTCAGCACAGTCATTTGCTACTTTCATTTTGTGAACTTTCTGTTTGAAATCAATGAAGGTGGGATCCGAAGGCCACAAACAAGGGTCCATGCTAAGACAGGAAGTAGCGTTTTCTTTTCAATTTTTAAAATGAATGTCTAACACTAATTGTTTAAAAACTTACCTTCTACTCTCTTAAACGCCTTTGCTTTTGTTGTGTGCTTTCTGCATGTTTAGAAGAAACATTACACTTTTGATGTCATGACTGACACAAGAATCAAATAGTGCCAGCTTAATCAACTGTCAGAATAGAAGGAAAAGAGTTCAAAAACTCAGAAAAGCAACGCGATTTGATACTGTATCACTGTATCAGTATTTGATACTGATTTGATTAGTCTTGACCTCGTTTTACACCTAATTGGGTGTAACTGATAAGTTGTTCAAAATCTTAAAAGATAATTATGTACTTATATCCTATCTTATTTTAATAAAAAATGGTGACATTCAGATAATACGGAAGTCATTAAAGAGACAAACTTATTCTGTTTTGTTATGAATGGCGAACACTTTCTACATCGTGTTGTTTGACAATGGTCAGATACCTATAAAACATTGATAAAAATACAATTACTACATGATTCCTCAAGAAAGGTTGACTTTATTTTTAATAGTCATACGGAGGAACCAAAAAGACGAAGAACACCCACCCACTAGTATACACATTGAGATTAAATTTGAAGAATCCGTACTGTTGATGTAACTCTTAGACAAACAGAATTTCCCTTTTACGGTAAAATGCAACTGATTTCTCTTGTCACATTACATCGAGCTGACGTATGATTGCACAGTACGTCATGCATATTATGTTGTGACAACATACAAAATTTCAACTGCTATTGCTAAGTTAGAGAAAAGAAACAAGCAACAACAAAAAAGGTATCGAAAAATACATTTTAATTAATTAGAGATATCCAGAAGGTATTGAGGATACAGAGCTAAAGTAGGAAACCACTTATTATTAGTTGATTAAAACTTGACGCTGATGGCTTGAATTGGCAATCATTGTCTCGCAATTATTGTGCACACCACCTCAAAGCAACTCCTATTCTCAATGTTCAGGTTTGCTTACTTCGCTTCACTCAGCAGCTGCATAACAAAGTATCATAAAGTGCAGCAATGGTTTAATGTAAAATAGAATCCACTGAAATTGGGTTGGAGAAACATTAGTGGATATCTGCGCTTAGTTACACAATTTAAACCGCTCATTCTAAATGGTTACTGCACATAATTACTTGAAGTTGCATCGAGTAAGAGTTATTTGAATCTGTGAATGAAGAAGAAGCAACTTAATGTGCTTAAATTCTGTTGAAATTGCTCAGGAGATAGGTGCACTAATACCACAATCCCAGTATTCTTGGTGACATTAATGAAGATAACCTTCATAAATAATAAATCCTTAAAGTACATTTTCTATTTATAGGAGACTTCTAAGGAACAATTATTTGTAATGGTACCTTATTTATTACAAAGTATAAAGACAAATTTAACCCTTTAACTGCAAATTTGTTCTACGGAGTGTATGATCATTATTATGATTATATTATTAGCTGTTATTCCCCACTATTACAAGCCGCGGTACTGAAAGCACTGATGATGTTGCATAGTCACTCTTTTAAATCGATGTTTTGCCAACTGATAAGAAAGTTCGACAGTTTTAAAATTAAAATAATGGCTTATTACCTTTTCCATTTCTCCGTGACTCTTTGCTGCAACACAAAACTTACCTATATAAACTATTTTGTTCAGAATATGTACATCGATTGTGTACTTTACAAATTTTGCGCGAAACCTCATGATTTTAGATATTTGCAAAAACGTATCTTCCTTTTTACATCTCCCTAGATAAAACTCTACGCTTATTTATTATTATGTGTATAAAACAAATTGCCACAAGGTAGAACTGTTTGTTGTTTTAAGGTTGGATCCCTTATTTTTAATGGCTACTACGACGATTTACGTTTTAAAAATATTTATGGTTAAATAGAAATCAAATTTTTTAAATGTGTCTATATGAGTAATATGCCGTATTCAGTGATTGCAATTATTTATGTTTGTGAAAATACTGATCTGGATTCACGTACGTATCGCAGCAATGCATAGCTGGAAGGATCTCGTACAATTTATTATACTGTGGTCACTGTAAAACACCCAATAATTCTGTTTCGCAGTAAAAGAGTTAATTGGTGACCACTATGGGAAACCCTTTGATGGACCGACAAACGTTCCAAACGTCCTGTGAAATTTCCGCAGTTTGCACCATTCTCCTTGAAATTCCTCTGGGAATTACGTGGACCCCAGCTCTCTCGGTCACTGCCCAAGACAGAATAGCGGGTTAGCACGAGCAGGACATAATATTTGACAGTTTCCTGCGCAGAGACAACTGTCGGTGATCTTGACCTCCTTGTCGTCGTGCCGTGACATCGCATTGGTCACTTGCATGACCTTTTTAGTGACAGGTGATCGAATTGTCTTGTATTTGGCTTTGTAGTGACTTCAATTGAAGATACGTGCAGCTAGCCATGATTGTTGCCTTCACGCATGCCAAAGCCAGAGAGGGTATCGTCATAGTCCGGCACAACATATTGTCCTGTAGAACAGCAAGAAACGATAGATCCCTATGACGTCATCGACCAAAGGTCGCGGGCACCTCGTGACGAGACCCGAGTCAAGGACTGGTAGAAGAGTGGAGAAATGTCGGGCGTCTTGGATACCACGGAATGTACGTCGTGAGATTGATCACTGCGCGGGAACTTCACAATTAGTGTATTAAATCACCTTTTTGGCTTATAATTATCATCATCAAATGTGGGGATCAGATTATTAATATCACATTATCAGTAATACCTTGTCGACTACATTGGTACAGTAACACCTCGTAACCTCAATATGAACAATGATAACCCGAATTATTAAATCCCAGTTGTCGTTGCAAATTATGTTAGAAACATCAAGTAACATTTTAAATTGGTTTGAATACGACTTTACATTGATATTAATAATCATTCACATGCGTGAATGAAAATTAATGGACAACCTTTCTCGTTTTAAACATCAATTATTAGTTTATGGTAGATGAATTCTAAATAATTCAACCGATACTACCATTTCAGTATTATTTAAGAGATTTCTAAAACTAATAAGATATAATCCGTAAAAACTCTGTGACTTAATAATAAAATTATGAATTATATGGGCAAAACATCTATTTGTGAACGTGTAAAATAGGGCCATTGATAGGTCACTGTGATTGTGATACATTGAAATTTTCTAGTAATGACTCATTTTAGTAAATTAAATGTATATAGCTGTGTTTTATTAGTATTGTCTTAGTATAACATGTTTAATATTTTTCTGTAATACATATATAATAAGTTTTGTTCCATGTGCCGCTAGAAGCAGCAAGAGATTTTAGCACTGGATGAAACATCTTTTCATAAACTGTCATAATTAAAGCTATTAGTAACTTATGTGTGTTCTGAGTCTTGATACTAACGTTATACGGGTTACCTTCAATTTGTATACTTCATGACCTTCAATTTGTATACTTCATGACCTTCAATTTCGTGCGTATTCATGATTTGAGTTTGGTACTATTTTAAACATTTAACGATGTGGTTAAATTATTAGATTAGACAAAACCGTTCCTTCTACCATTATATTTCACCATCATCTTCCCGAGAGCACGCCCAAAATGAAAAGCAAGGACTTTGTAGAAAAGCTAAGCTAGGACTATGCAATCCTCTATAACGCCTAGTCCTAAAAGGACATATTACGTGGTTTAACTGCGCATAAAGAACTAGCGTGTTTGTATTTCCTAATCATATACGTATCGTGTTACGGCGTTCCTGTCAATGTCTTTGAATAGGGATTTAACTACGAGTACAATTGCCCCTTTACATAACGCAGACAATATACACGGGGTAATGAATAACACTAGATTTAAATGTTAAATTTGATATATTCAGATTTTAATGATATATTCGTATTGAATTTGTATAACCAAAGAAACTAAACTATGACCAAATATTCAAACGCAAAAGTCAGAATTACGAATACTTTGAATGTTCCCAAATATCTCTAAGCACGTGTGAGCTCACTCGCAGCTGAACAAATGGCATCTCGAGATTTTTCTCTGTCATAGGATTGGTTGGAAGGTATCATCACTCATGTAAATTAACATTTTTTTCTTAAATGAATTTTTAAAACTGAACATAACCTAAATGTACAATTTGTTTTGTTACCAAAGTTAATAGTATCGGTATTCTTGTCAGAGGTTTTCATAATCTTTCTCCGATAGTTTGTGATGACCTCTTCATTTGTGGAAGAGATAAGAGATTGACGTATTTTTTAAATCTGTTCCATTTCCAATGATACTAATTATAATTTGCAATACAACAAAGTATCGTACATAAATTTACTAATGAATTAATTTGTTTGCTAATTTGCTAAATCCTACATCATTCTGTTATGATCAAGACCTCACAATAATACAGTTAAACAGTTCGAACGACTGAGAGAACAGATTCAGGTCAGAACGCAGAACAGTTCTCAGATAATCGCAGTGTATAAGTCTGAGGACAGGCAGTTAACACAAAATACTTTCCCAGTGCGAATAGCAGTAAAGTATATCCGGGACGGTCTCCGATGTTACCGCCCGCCCCTCAACTCTCGCCTGCAATTATTAGGTATTACCGCGACCGAGACATTGGCAGTAGGTCAGTGTCCTTCCCAGGGCTGTAACACTGGCTTGGCTATCGGGCACCGTCTACCTCCTCATTTCCTTCAATAAATATCACAGCAGAATCTTGATGTTGGGGAGGGAGCGTGAAACGTGCTATCCAGGACTCTCCAACTTCAAGCTACGGCCCTTAACAAAGTATAGGTTGGTATTATAAAAAAGTTAAGATGGATTTTGTAAGTTAGTAGTCACATGTTACTGAATTGCCTTAAAATGCTATAAATTTATGTTTACTTATTCTGCAACATTATGTTTACATTGTGTTATCATGATGAGTATTCCAATCTATTACAAAATAAGGCCTTGAAAACTAAGGAAAACTGTTTTTTTATATATTTTTAACAGAAAGGTGTTCTATAAAATTCACTGATAATCGTAGGCTGTATATTGCGGCAGCATTTAAGTTAGTAAATTAATTTCATCAGAAGACTTATAGAAATAATCTATGAAGGGTACAAACACGAAAACTGGATTAGTTATGAGAAATAACACAAGAATTTTGTTTTTCTTTTGAGGGATGGTGTGATACACGAAAATATAGTTGTCTCGTGGCTCACAAATGTTTATGCAAGGCCCTGTAGTGATGGGAGAATCGAATACTTTAAAGAATCGAATACAGTGAATTCGAATTCACCCCTGTATTCGAATATATATTCGAATACTTGTATTCGAATACCTTTGCTCAGCTGAGCGTTTCTAACAGACAGGTCTGGACCTGTCTTACAGTACTTGTTTGTCACGAATTCATCACTGTATTCGAATATGTATTCGAATACTTTGGCTTTTGGTGCCTCGTATAAACAAGTCATACCCATGATATACGAACTTCAGAAGAAATATCTTTATTTACCTGCTACTTCAGTTCCGTCTGAAAGACTATTTTCCACAGCAGGTCCTGTTACTAATTACCGTAGAAATAGACTGAAGCCAGAAAACCTCAATAATATTTTGTTTTTACACAACTATATAAAATAAATATTCATATTTGTTTTTATTGCTTAGAACTGTAACTCAAATTATAATATATCATATCATATAATATATATATAATATGTATTTTTAAATTTAATAATCATACAATTAATTATACTTTTTTTAAAGTATTAAAATTTGTAATTATTTTTTCAAATTATGAATCTCCCCTAAATGATTCATTTCAAAGTCTCCATATATGTATTCATTTTAAACCTCATATGAATACGAATACAGCTCTTGGATATTTTATTTGAATACTATTTGTCAGAATAAACGAATACTCCAGGTTTGAATGCAATTCTTCCAGTGAAATTGTATTCATTTCAAAAGTATTCGAATCCATTTTGATGTATTCGAATACGTGAATACTCTGGCTGTATTCGAATACTATTCGATTCTGTATTCGATTCTCCCATCACTAGGCCCTGGCCAGGCCCCAGGGAAAGACACAACCGGTTTGATTTTAAACTCGCTGTGGCGGGATGGAAGCTAGCAAATCGCGAAGTGTGCGAAACAATTCAATGTCAATCTCCCTTTTCGCTCGTTTCCCGGAAGCAATAATAGCATTTAGTTTCTCCTAAATGAAATTCCATAGTCCATTAAAATTAAGTCTTACAGAAAAGCTTTCAAATTCGGTAGCAAATTTTGCTTACTGCATGTTAATAATTACATTTAAAAAATTCTCATAATACTTAATTTTTTATTGGCAAAACGTTTTATTTTGTACACATATTTACAAAGCTCTGACTGGAGAATGGTCTAAACGGTATAATTAATATTTTGTGAAAATCTACATAAAAATACATAGGTTAAATAATCAGACTTTGTAACCAAGAAAAATTAAGTTAATGCTCGTGTGTTCGAACATTTTAACGTTCATCTGAAAAGTAAAAACTACGATATTTTGGAGTGCCACAATGCGCGTGACTGAGATAGTGTTGGTAGCCGAAGTCGAAACTCTCAGCTCCTCTGGTATAGCATGCTATTGGTGTGTTCCATTTGAGCCTAAGTTACTTCTATATAACGCTGTCAAATCCAACTATGGAATATTTTTTCACGTTTCTTAATCCCTTTCTGTTAGGCCTATATTAAAAATTGAGGAAAAGAGCTTGTAAGAATTAAAAGCTAGGTACATTTTATATTTAATCACCCTACGAAAACTTTGTAAAATACTTTTAAATTAAATATGTGAATGATAGCTGCATAGTAATTATCTAGTGTAAAAATATCAATTTCAAATTGAAAAGTTATATAGACTGGTTCTGAGAAAGAGTAGAAAGTAAAGTGATCTGATCGCAGACGTTGTACTCTATATATCACGTGTTTTACTGGCTATAACTAGGCCGAAGGCTTTCATGTGACAACAATCAGCTGATTATATTGTTGATCGGCTGAAGCTGTTACGGTCTGCCGCCAAAACATGGCATACCTCCGTACCTAACCTCACTTCCCACAACAGCCGTTGCGTCAGGTCAGGCCGCGGAAGTGACATGGTAAATTAGCTCTTCTGTGGATTATACGAAATTGTGGAGGCGATAAGAATTTTACAGTATACTGTTAACCGCGGCCTTGCACGCTTTTGCACTGTGTATAGCAGAAGGGTTGTATGCTGTCGGCAATCACTTTGAAAAGGCGTCCTATACTAAGACAAATTACTATTATTGTAGATTTTCTTCTTCGACAATATTTTCATATTTGATTGTCTAAAGGCTACACTGTGTTGGAACTTTGAAATTGAACAGTAAGGTCCGAAATTCATTAAGTAATACGAATTGCGAGTTGCCATTGAACCTTTTAGGTAATTTACATGAAATTTATTTCAGTATCTTTTGACAATTCTTTAGGTTCTTCATCTAAAATTTCATATAGTGGTTTGAGTTAGACCTAGTTGTTTATTGTTACGTGTATTATTTTATGTTTTAACTTTCTACAATTTTAAATAACGATGTAAATAAGTTTAGGTGACTTTCATACACTACCAGGCTCTGTGGCAAACGACTTAAAGAGTAATTGCAATTTATATAATACATGTAAACCGCCTGTAAGTTTCTTAAAACCATATTTGAGTAGATCTAGCTAGAACGTGAGAGTGACTATGTCATAGTATTACAACAATTCGTTTCAGCTTCATAGGCACTGTTGTTCAATCAGTTACTGAATCAGTGAGTAGCCTAATATAGAATGTGTATTAAAAATTTTAGTCAAACTGAAAATTGGAACAACATCAAATATAATCTTAGACTAAAGTAGTTTGTTGTTATGTTATAGCATTTGAAAATTAATGCTTTGCATATTTCATGCTGTTCAGATATTTTGCTTTGTTTACAAGATCGATACAATTTATATTTCCACGCCAACCAATTAAAGTAGTTTTTTCTCTCTCCTTGGAGCAAAGCCTTGCTTTTTTCTCGTCATAACGAAGGAAAAAGGATTTCTTGTTGCTCATAGAAACCACGCCTTTCAGTTTTTTATTATTTATTTTTTTTACACTGTACATAAAGCTTGAACACTATAATTTAAAAACCAAGGATATTACTCCATTGCTTTATAATTATAATACACCCATAAAGAAAAGGAGAACAGACAAGTTCACAATATGTACATCAAATGTTTTATTTATGTTTTTGAAAAAGTCCAATAGACGATTGTCCGTTATCCTTATGCCTAGTTTTTCTTAACAAATCGTTTGCATATTTATAGGTAATTGTATCCTGCTCTATTTGCATCGATTTCGCAGCGATTATCTTACGCAAGCATCTATCAATCAACCACATGCCCAGCGGTTTTCTCAGTGAACGTTATTAACCCTATCTGAATTCTAAGTATACAACATTCTGAACTCTTGGTTGATTTTATGTTGTAATGTATTGAGCATTGTCAATATGGCCAAATCCAAAGCGAGACATTTCACGTTTTGTTCTCTGCAAAAGCATAGAAGAGGTTACTCTAAAGCTCTCTTGCAGCCGATTTCGCTAAAGAATCTGCCTACTTACCTGTATGTCTGCAAACATGGCGAAGTATCAACTGAATCGCAATTTATTTTGTAATTTTGGATATTTTATATTAATAAGTCAAATATATCAGGGTCGTTGACTTGGCCCCAAACAGCTTTTGATACACGCTGTATAGCTACTTTGCAATCTATCTAAAATGACAATTTTGTTCTCTGGTCTGATAAACATGGTCTGGTATATCTCTGGTCTGGTATATACATATACATATGTATATTTAAGCAGTTTGAATAGTACATTGTTCATGTAGAAATCATGGAGTGAAGTCTACAGCCGATTATATCGTTTTTGGACCATATACTTCATGTCAAGACTGTTGTCAAATGTGAACCATCAATAAGCAGCGAGACATTCTTTATTGACCACCTCCATAGGTTCATGTTGTAGCTTGTAACGGAACTATCGTTGATGTTTTGTCCGAGTAATTCGTTGGGGCTTTTTTGATTGTTGTAACAAAGTCAGGTAAGCAGGGTGCACGACCTATAACCTTCTGCTTGGTTGTATCATTTCCCCACCATACCTGAGTTATGTTCAGATATACGAGGTATGGCTATTAAATAACGGGACTGACGCTGCAGTGGAACGAGTGCGCATGCGCCAACCAACAATGACCAACAGCTGTGTAGTTTGAGACTTCCTCTTCAGAATGCAGTTAGTCTCGTTTCTGTAAACAACATCGTTGTGTCATAACCTTCATTTATGTAAGTGTTGTTATTTTGTTTTGCCGGAAAAATGGTTAGCTTAATAATAGAGCAACGAATTGTTATTAAATTTCACGTTAAACTTGGAAAAACCGCTACCGAAACCTATAATTTACTAAAAGAAGTGTATGTCAGTGAATGTTTATCGCGGACTCGTGTTTTTGAATGGTTTAAGCGTTTTCAAAATGGTCGACAAGACGTGGAAGATGATTCGCGGCCAGGTCGTCCTTCAACATCAAAAACGGCAGACAATGTCGAAAAAGTTGCTAATTTGATTCGGTCTGACCGACGATTAAGCATTCGTGCAGTTGCTGAATCTGTAGGCATTGATAAAGAATGTGTACGGCAAATTTTACATGACAATTTGAACATGCGAAAAGTGTGTGCAAAAATGGTACCAAAAATTCTTACGATTGATCAACAAGCAGCTCGTAAAAATTTTTATACTGACACTTTGAATGCCATTGAAAATGACCCAAATTTATTGGAAAGAATAATAACATGTGATGAATCGTGGTTTTTTATTTATGATCCGGAAACGAAGCGCCAATCCATGCACTGGAAGACCTCAACTTCACCGAGAGCCAAAAAAGCAAGAATGAGCAAGTCAGAATTTAAAGCAATGAAGCCAATGATGATTGTTTTTTTCGACATTCGTGGGATTGTGTACCTTCACTGGGTTCCTGAAGGTCAAACAATTAATCAACATTACTATCTTGAGGTACTTAATAAACTACGTGAAAGAGTAAGAAAAAAACGACCCGAAATGTGGAAGGACAAATCATGGATTTTGCACCAAGACAATGCGCCAGCTCATTCCGCGTTATCTGTCAAGCGGTTCCTGACCAAGTACAGCATCCCAGTGTTAGAACATCCACCTTACTCGCCAGACCTAGCACCATGCGACTTTTATCTTTTACCTAAGGTGAAATCTGCATTGAAAGGTACGAGATTTGAATCCGTAGAAGCTGTTCAAGAATAAGCGGCAAGACTCCTGAAAGAGTTGACAGAAGATGACTTTCAGCATTGTTTCCAACAATGGAAAATTCGCATGGAGCGTTGCAGGGATAGAGAAGGGGTGTATATTGAAGGTGATAATAAGTAATTATGTTTAAAATGAAAATAAATTTTTTTACAATATCAGTCCCGTTATTCAATAGCCATACCTCTTAATATTCAAAACAAGACGTTTCAGAGCTTAACATCTATTTACTGAAAAAGATAGCAAGCGGATTCTCTGTTCATTGCCAAAATAGGGGTTTGTTTTCAGAGCATCAAAACGTATACTCATAACAATTCCTCGATTTGATTTTATCTCCATTTTTCGTAAATAAGAGTATTTGTACTGTATACAGAATTCAAGAACACAACTTAGGTTAGGGTCTAGAAGACTTGAAACGAAAACTAGGAAATGCAACTTCTTCCATTTATTTTATACTAGCTATTTCCTTCCCGCGGCCTCGCACGCTTTTCGTACGCTTTGCCCATGTATGAGCACCTCTGGTTCACGTAAATTATATTTCCAACGCAGATGTAGAATTTACCTTGTTGCCACGATCAATAAAATCTGTCTAAAGTGTATGTTTATAGCCATTGTACACGTACATGTAATTTATTATAAAGTGGCTAACACCCAAGCTTTAAACAACTAGAAATTTACTTTAAAGACAAATATACATCAAAACATGTGTTTGGCTATTTAATATACGTAACCGTCTCGTAATTGCAGTTTACAATGTGCAGGTGCTTGTATAACTTTTATATTTTGCACCGCTACCTGGTGGTGATTTACATCAATGGGCATAGCATAAAAACCTTCTACGTGGAAAAATACATATAGATACAAATTTTCATAACGATCGGTCAAATAGTTTCTGAGTCTATATATATATATATATATATATATATATATATATATATATATATAAAATATATGTATGTATGTAGTGTGCTTTATTTGTTTAAGAAACCACTAATTATTATTTGTGTATGGGTTTTTTATTAACAGTATAGGGGCGAGGCAATATTTTGTGTACAATGGAAGTAAAGCATCTTCAACTCTTAAAAATATTGTTCGCCATGATGTTATATTCTTTTTTAATGTTCTTTAGTATACTAAACTAATAAAAATTTGTTCAGATATATTTTTAATATGTATGAGTTTTTGTATTTATTTTCAATTAATATTTGGTAATTAAACAATACAAAAACAAAAGGAGTTGCAAATTGAAAATTGATTTTCTGTTTCACATTCAAAACATTCTTAAAAATATTAATTACTTTTTATGAATAATCCATGTAACATTTACTAAGTGATTTATTATTGTTTTTATAACTACATAGACAATTTAACTTTCCTAATTGAAACATACTGCACAATGGCTTGTTGAAAATAATTGTCTTACATTGGTATCTTTAAAAACACTACCTGAAAAAGTCAGAAACGATTACTGAAGTTGACCGACAAATATTTATCTTTTAACCATCAAACAGTTGTTAACACATTTCATTGCCTCTACAGCTCGTAAAGAAGTATTTGTGTCTCTACAATTACAACGATAGAACAAGCTATTAAATTTCATAATGTATTTATTGGGTACGATAAAACTTTTCATTGCCTCTACAGCTCGTAAAGAAGTATTTGTGTCTCTACAATTACAACGATAGAACAAGCTATTAAATTTCATAATGTATTTATTGGATACGATAAAACTTTTCATTGCCTCTACAGCTCGTAAAGAAGTATTTGTGTCTCTACAATTACAACGACAGAACAAGCTATTAAATTTCATAATGTATTTATTGGATACGATAAAACTTTTCATTGCCTCTACAGCTCGTAAAGAAGTATTTGTGTCTCTACAATTACAACGATAGAACAAGCTATTAAATTTCATAATGTATTTATTGGATACGATAAAACTTTTCATTGCCTCTACAGCTCGTAAAGAAGTATTTGTTTCTCTACAATTACAACGATAGAACAAGCTATTAAATTTCATAATGTATTTATTGGATACGATAAAACTTTTCATTGCCTCTACAGCTCGTAAAGAAGTATTTGTGTCTCTACAATTACAACGATAGAACAAGCTATTAAATTTCATAATGTATTTATTGGATACGATAAAACTTTTCATTGCCTCTACAGCTCGTAAAGAAGTATTTGTTTCTCTACAATTACAACGATAGAACAAGCTATTAAATTTCATAATGTATTTATTGGATACGATAAAACTTTTCATTGCCTCTACAGCTCGTAAAGAAGTATTTGTGTCTCTACAATTACAACGATAGAACAAGCTATTAAATTTCATAATGTATTTATTGGATACGATAAAACTTTTCATTGCCTCTACAGCTCGTAAAGAAGTATTTGTTTCTCTACAATTACAACGATAGAACAAGCTATTAAATTTCATAATGTATTTATTGGATACGATAAAACTTTTCATTGCCTCTACAGCTCGTAAAGAAGTATTTGTGTCTCTACAATTACAACGACAGAACAAGCTATTAAATTTCATAATGTATTTATTGGATACGATAAAACTTTTCATTGCCTCTACAGCTCGTAAAGAAGTATTTGTGTCTCTACAATTACAACGATAGAACAAGCTATTAAATTTCATAATGTATTTATTGGGTACGATAAAACTTTTCTTAATTTCAAAGTCTCATGTGTAGTTTTCGAACGAAAGCGAAGTTCGTTCAACAAATGAGAAGCGCTGATGAGGTAGGAGCGAGTTTCTAAAGTGAATTGCGTTTACTTTGTAACACAGTATTTATGCGTCATCTCCTCGAGAGTCGAACTCTTGGCCTGTAGGCTACATGGAATCATCAATAAAACAAACATTTTGGAACAAAAGCAACGCAACAATAACTGCACTTTTGTCTAAATACTTCATTGCGGCAAAAAAGTGATCGGAAGCAGGCTGACAATCCGGTTACATTAACTACGAGATGAGCCAATAGATAACAGTTATCAATCCGGTTTCACCAGTAAGCATTAAACCGCTGATTATACGGGACAGACCGTTGTTTGTGACTCACAATAAAGTGCGACACCTAGTTCTCTCTACATACTGAATAAAACAACTGTTATTGAATATCTGTTACTATCTACTCTCAAATCATTATCAGCTGCATCTCTCCAGACTATTATTTACTGTAGAAAAGTTTGTTATATTAAATAACACATTTATTTAATTTATTCCCTTAAATTGAACATTAAAACTACATATCCGAATAAATGTCGCAAAAACTGAATTTTTAATCAAATAAATCTAGAATAATCCCGTTATTTTCAATTGCTCGTTATTTTGCATGGTTGGCCGGTAACAATCTCAACGCAGCAGATGATTCTGAGAGGAAGGTCTGTAGAAACTTCGAGGGGCATCGGTTGAAATATGCAACCGCACGAGAAATCGCTAATAGTGTTGCAAACAAGCGCAACACGTAGCCAACATGTGTAATGTTGAGACGAATGTAATGAACAAAGAAATGTCGCCGAGTAGTATTCATTCCTTGCAATAAGCTAACACTTGCTCCACTTTCACTCCGCATTCTCTGGGGTTAACTGTGGAAGTCGGGAAGGTTTAAATGCGTTGATAGAATGTTAGTGTACACACAAGTTCACCAGTGTCAATGCAGGCAGAGTTTGTGCTAAAACAACAGTGACGTTTGAACACGGTCCAAATATTTGTTCCAGAAATGAATGATGTGAACATCAAGTAGGGATTCCCTACACTGTCATGTTACTATTTAAGGTTGATCTACAAATATTAAATAGGCCTCTGGAACGTATAAGACGATGTGAGGAATTGATGTCCTATTGCAGGTTTGCTAGGGCTGTGGTGTGGGCTCTAGCGAGTAACAGTGATCAGTATTCAGTAGAGACGGAGTCGTCAGTAGATGAAGTTGTGTTTTTTTTTTTTTTTTTTTTCAAATTGGTTATTTTACGCGTTTTTTGTCTTATTTTATGGTACGCGTGGAACTATCGGAGAAGAACAAATGGCAATATTTTAACTAAAATTATAGAGAAATTAATTATATATTCCCGATTTATGCGGGAAGATTTGAATGCCAACTCGTATGATGTTAATAACCAGTATATACCGCGGACATCCAGAGGTTACGTTGTTTCAGAGGTGGTGTAGCCTACTTTACAGTCTAGATGCTCTCATGAGACAGGCGGTACAGTGTCAGAAGTTTTTAAAAGATAAGTATTATGCATTAATTACACCTGAATACGTCAATTGTATGGTCGATAAGCCAAAAGATCTTGCACAACTTTTTGTTATATTCTTGAAAATAACAACAAAAATATTGAGTTTTTTATGATAAATAAAAAATCAGTTCAATCATCAGTTTTTTTATGATAAATATTGTATCAGGTCAAATGGGCATTGTAAAAACGGACCATTTTGTTTCCCGGTTGCGGTAGCACAGAATGGAACATGAGAGAGACAGAGCCTGTAACTCATCATTTTAACACTCATATCTACAAATCATTTTTGTACAGAAAGGCTTTAATTAACTTGCGCCTCTTTTTGTTTGTCGAAGCTTGGCATTTGGCTCAGTACAGTCAGATGCGTTCCTTCGATCTCGCCACATCTTCGTCAGGTAGACGAGTTCCTAGCAACCTTCGTATTGGTCTGACTGTAGTGACTCTGACTTCAACTTTAAGCCTAATGACGCCTTTCCAGCCAACCAGGACATGCCTCACTTCTCTATACTCTGACCAAGAAGGGAAATTGTCTATTATCAAGTGATAATAGGCTGTATATCATTACACCAGGTTTAGTTTATAGTTAGCATTCTTATTACTGAGATGTAAGGAGACTGCCTGTAATTGTTGCAGCTTGAGGAATTGTAGCTTAGAGGTTGAAAAATAACAATCAAGAACAAGGTCAGCAAGTGTTGCTTATGTGAGTCTTTTTTTTAATTCTTTTTTTTAAGCCTCAGCTTTAAGCTATATGGCTTCGATGTACACTGATATTTTATTACACTGGTATTTTTTATTTACAAAGTACACTATCAATCGTGTCTATGCCTGATTGGACCTCCCCGGGATTTGAACCCGTGATCTCTCGGTTGGAGAGCCCGAGACTATAACCATTAGTCTACGGAGGAGGACAATGTGAGTCTAGTTTCTGCCACTTGGATATCTCTGTGTTGTGATGAAATAACAATAACATAGATGCGGAAAAACTTTCCAGACAGTTTCAGAAATGTCAGCGGTATGAACATTAAAAAGAATAGGAGCAAGGACCGAACCCTGTGAGAGGCCATCACAAAAATCTATAAAACCACTCTCCCTACATCCTAAGTAAACCTTGACCAATCGGTTACTCATTATACGAGTAGGGCTTACAATCGGTAAAGAAAGGGACAAGTCGTAAAGCTTCACTAGAAGGCCTTTACTTGAAACCAAATCGTAATTTGCCAAGGAGTTCACAAAGGCAACTGATGCCGTAAGTTACTGTTCATACCAGGTCTCAATAAATATGAAGCTATAACGACCAGTTGTGAAATCAGTTCAAGAGGAATACAATCCTTAAGGGCAAAATGTAATGTAAATAAGGCTGTTTAAAAACTATTTAAATAAACGTAGAAGTACGATCTACACGATGCTGGTTGCTGGGCCTCAAAAAGCAAGCAGGCACTGGAGAAGACGCTGTTATGATGAATCAGCATAATTCATTGTTTGTTACATCTGTGGTTTAAGGTGGTTGCAATCAATGTTTGGTTTGGTAAACACGTTGTATGTCAAAATTTAGCCCTTTAACCTCACTGAATAGATAAAAGATGTTTTAACGCTCCACGTGAATTTACAAGCAAATAAAGAAGATAATTTAGGCTATTTTGTATTCAGACTAATTTCAATTAAACTGAATACGAAATTTGTACGTAATGTACGTGACTTATAGCTTCAGGTTTTTATTTATTATAACTTATCACATGTGTTTATTTAGAAAATATGTCGCCATTTTAACATGTTAAAATCACGCCATTCAAACATTTTTATTTAGTTACAAATAAAATGTACTTAAGTCACAAATTAATAAAAAAACATGTCACTCTCTAAGATATAAATTATATAGGCCTAAATACAGTAAAAATTTCATATTTTTGCTTTGAGTCATTTTTATTTAAGCCTGATTACATAAAAAATATCCTAAACTGACTACTTCAAATAATTGTCATTTCAAGAGGTGTGGTAAAAAAAACCTTCTACTTTTTCTATTAAGAAAATCTTAAACCGCTAAGAATTTTACTTAAAACAATAATTTTCAAACCAGAATTCAATTTTACCACTTTAACGAATGTTATGGTTTATATGCACATATTAAAGAGATCCTCGTGTACGTTAACATACAAAAATGAGTTCATAACTCGTAAAAACATAAGCAACATGAATATTAAACTTCATTATTATTGTTAGAATTATAATTTAGCTTTTATTTTTAAAATACTTGTCGAAAGTCATATATTTGTTACAGTTTGTTACATTTTGATACGTTCGCAGCTTGGCGGGCCCCGGAAAAGATATTCGGCAGGTCCCCGTAATTTCTCGCCCCCTGCCTCCGCACAAGTGTAGCGAGGCTGGCTCATCCCCCTGAGGGCCCGGGTTCCGGTAAAATTGTCCGAAAAACATCGGTCTGAGTACGGGTCTGGTTTGTTAGTAGTACATGTCTTGATATAGCTCTATCAATATTTCAGAAAACGTCGAATAGTTTACAATACATTATATAACGTAGTACTACATTGTATAACCGCTTTGCATATCTCTGATAGATACGTGTAGCATACTTGAACACAATTTACATAGAAACATGACAGCGTAATTATCTAGGCAATTCTTTATGGTTCTTTGTGCGCATTAGTCATGCAGGTTTCCAGAAGGTTGATAGTTTTAGAGGTCACTCGTAAAACACTATTTAATTAATTTTATCTGAGGCCCAAAGAAACAATGCACAGGGATGTGTTGAGGTATATACATTTTTCAATAGTTGTTTATACAAACTAAACCTCACACGTCAATTTAAAGACCAAAATTTACGTCATTGGTGGTTTTGCTCCTCTTTACTAGCCCTGTTCGTGAAGAATGGACGGAATTTCCCAATAAACAAAATTCAAAGATATTGATGATAGAAAATCATCAAAATCAAAATATGAAACAGTGGCCTTCGCCGTATCGTAAGAGTGCGGCTAACTGAGAGGTCATGGTTTCAATCAAGAAGGGTAATACAATTTTTAATGGGTTTAAATTTCGTGTAGTGTAAGCAATTAAAACGCCATTGGCATAGAATAACCTTCTTATAAACAAAAATACAAATTGAAAAAATTGCAAACACTATTTTTGAACATGGATGAATGAATAATTTTGATATGTTTTATATTTTACTATACAAAATTAAAACAGATGATATTTCTTAGACTTAACTGAACATGAGACACTAAATAAAAGACCTTTTTTTTAATATTTGAGTTTTTTAAGAAATTAACACAGAAGCTAAAAGTACTGTACAGTATTACCGAAAACAGTAACAGAAAGCTCTCCACTGATGGACTATGCGCAATATCACACCCAAGTCTTATTGAAACCACAAAGTAACAAGTAAAACCTGCCTTTGCGGGTCAGGCTCCTGAAACAAAATTACACCACGCTTAACGCATTGAAGAAAAGTCTGTATGCAACATTGGAACCCTCCAAACTGTTTACCAATGAGAAGCTTGACGTGATGTTCTCCACAGTAACATTTTGGAAAGTTTGTAAACTAGATGGAAACTTTCCCTAATTCATGTAGCTATCGTTAAAATCTCAATATAAACAAAACCTCCAGCTTCCACTTGGATGGGCAATCTGAAGCTTAACACCCTCTTCGACAGTGTCAAGATCCAGGATGCCGGACATCCTCAGTACTTTAGGGTTTTCTCACATATTGTAAGAGCCAAATACAAAAAGCTGCAGGCAAAGGATATAAACCGAGAATTCAATTCTGTTTTGTGTTCATTATAGAAACTAAGTAACAGCAATATCAATTAGCATAATAAATTACAACTATGACATGAATTTGAAAAACAACAGTGGAATGTGGTCTGTTACGGACCTATGACTCTTCACACCAGGATACAAGCTCCGTCGCACAGCTCAGATCTTGCGAGCCAGTATGGATGATAAGTATCACTCTCCAGTCTACAGTACATCTCGGAGCAACAAACCAGCCATATCGGCATTTATCCGTAACGGTTTCCGTTTCCGCGTCAACACGGTTCGGCGGTCTGGAGTCCTTCCCAGGAAAATTGAGAATAAAGCACGCAAATAAACGGATCACAATAGGCAGTAAGAGTTGTGGAAATGTGAAGGGATGGGACACGTGTCTCATCCACAGAGGAAGGAGCTACATCCAAGCACAGCTGCCGAGCGAGACTGGAGGTTTGCCGTTAGTGTAATCCGTGAACGCGCCGTAATTAAATAAGGAAGCGTTCCGCACACTGTGTATCAGAGAGCTGCGACTAGGCTACACAAAAACAGTGAGTTGTGGAAATGTGAGGAGTGGATGTCTGATTTTGTAATAATCTAAAATCCAGTGCTAATATCTGTTTACTCGAAACGTTGTGGATATTTATTTCGCGCTATCTAGGGGCAAACGAAAGAAACTGTGCATATATACACATTTTGCAGAAAAATATTGTTACAATGTTTTTTGTAACGATGTTACGTTAAATAAGCTCTAAAAATAATAAAATAGCAACATTTTTAATTAAATTCAACAAAACGAGATATTTTAAATGTAGTATAAACAAAAGATTTAGTATGGTGGCGTTACTTACTAAGGGCCGTATAAAATTTAGCTTTGGTGTACAACATTTCTGCCACATCACGCTCATATCTCTTCTCTATTTACTGTCTAAGGTGGAAGGCGTCCCTTTCTCATAGAGTATAGAACCACGGACAACTAAATCTGCCAGGAAAGACAAGGCTATCCACGTAGTATACGTATAATCTGTGAGGGCCGTAATGAGAGAAGCGTTCCGCCAACTGCTGTTCCGTGGTTAACCTAATAATTGACGATGTTCTGTTACATAATACCAGTTTGGGTAATGTAGTGCAAACATGTTAGGTACATTAGATTTAACTCATACTTGTTATTAGGTAGGCTACGTTCAGCTAAGACACGCAATGTAGTCTACGTCTCTGCCGGAGCAAGAAATTATAAGAAGCATTAAGAAACATTACAGTACATACAGTGGCCATCACATGCATTTATGTATACTCGTATTATGTTAAATTGGAATTATTTTACCAATAATTAGTTTAGACAAACGTTGGTATCTGTTAATGTTATGATTGTACTTGGACATGTTTTTGTTAGGTTCTTTCTAATACGTTCTTACACTCAAATATATATATATATATATATAACAAGACGGTGGGTGTATTTTTGCAAAATGTACATCTAAATACACTAGGTACTTGTTATTATCCGGAGTTCCCTATTTTTGGAACAGTTTTTATTACTGAGGACCTCAAAAACTACATTATTAGAGACAAAATTGCATGCTATTATGACGATTGGTTCTTGTTTTCTGTCTCCCAAAAGAAAGCGATGCCGGCGAGAAGGAGGCCACTCTATCCCTATCTACTCCTTATTATTAATCAATACGAGAAGGTTGATTACGTTATCATAAATGTGTTACCAGTAGTACTACAGTTAACAATAACCTTTACGAGTGCTTACCTGATCTGAGTTTGAATTTGGGTACTATATTTCTCCACCCGCACTTCTGGCGAAAATTAAAAACATCCCTCAAAATAGTACCTAGATTTAAACTCAGGTCACGTGAGCGTTCTTATATGTCAACTTTAACTTTTTATATTTATAATGCGTACATATGTATAGCCCAATAACATATAGTAGGTAGGAACAGAGCAGACATTTATTGCCGACATTGCTTCCTTTGGGGAGGCAGAAACCAAAAATCGATCGTCACTATGCCATGTAATTTTCTCATTAAGTCAAATAAAGTATATTATTTCTAATAATGTAGTTTTTTAGGTCCTTGGTAAGAAAAATTGTTAGAAAAATATTGTCCTCTGGGCAATATCAAAATACCTTACACTATTTATAAACTGATAATAAACTACATTTATTCATACTTATTTCGTTATTATTTGTCGATTGTTATTCAAGTTTCAAGATTACGACCAGTATAAATTTAGAGAACAATACGCTTACGAGTAAACTGTGCACTAATGCATCACAGAAAAAAATTCCAAAGATTATGTTCGTTTATGTTTCGTGTTTACTGCGTTTTTAACACCACCTCAACAGATTTTGAGATAGCAATTTTTGAAAGTTTTGTTAAGTATACAATACCATATCAGTAAGTGAAAATCTATTACCTCAACTATATTTGGAATTTAGAATGAATAAAATTTTGTTCTTACACATCTTTTTATATTTTTGATTTAATGTAGTATTGAGAACGTGTAATATGATGTTATATAAGATAAAACGCATCGTATGCGTATTTTTCTATGGCAAAATTTAATTGTATTCTTCACACAATGAAACACTAGGCCTACTACAGCAGCTACAATTTTTGTTTCCTTGCCATCTCCATTTTTCTATACGTAGCTATAGAATATATAATATTCTGATAATATTATACAAAAGTTACGCCTCGATGAGGCTGCTACAGTTGATCGAAAATGATAAGCAAAAGAAAGAATACGATGACAGTAATAGTTTGAACGTGGCAATGTAGAGAAAGTACCAAACGAGTTTTGGGTCCATCAGCCACCAGGCTCCAAACACATTTTAGTTTCTAGCTGTTTTGAGAAGCACGATGCCGAAATCCGTTTATTGTTTTTTCAACCTTCAAGTTACGTAAGTTCTGCGTACCGAGGCCGAAGATCAAGGAAATAAGTGAGTACAAGGACTAAACATGAAGCAACCCATCTGTTGTGAAATCCCTGACCAACATTTTAATCTGATGGGTCCGGCCCAGAGAGGCTTACAATAATGCATCGTGGCCGGGGAGGCGAGCCTCACGAAATCCAGATCAAATACCATCAAACCAATTAGGATACGATTGTCCAATAATCTCCCGCCCCGAAATGTCAGGACTCCTACGCAATCACAATGCTCGTGTATAATAAAGTTCATGGATTGATTCGGTTTCAAAACAAAATTGCCGACTTCTTGTCAGTGGTAGAAGAACGAGAGGCATTTATAATAATTTCGCCCTTTCACTTGATAGAGCAGACTCGATTCATTTCTGAATTGTCAACTTTCTTTTAGGCAGTCGTAACAACAATGTTTGGCTGGTATTAATGTGTTGTGGACAGCAAAATTATTTTTCCAATGGTATTCTGTTAGATTAAGTACAAAAGCATAAGTATAGCGTTTTTTATAAAGGCCACACCTTGTAATACCAAAATGCAGTAGGAAAACAAAATATAAAATAGTATTAAAAACAAAAAAAAACATGTAAACGAATTATGGAAAGAATTATGTGACCAATTTAATGCTTAATTATAATTCTTATAGTTTGGTTTATTTTAGTTTCGGTTGTATTATATAACTAACTATAACACTGTACTGAATAACCGTAGTAAAAGTAAGACCGTGCACATAACCAACCGTTTTTCACAGAGCAATTCAAGAATAAGTTAGTACTTTGGTTTAAATCCCAGTGCCTGAAACTACTTTGTACCTGAAACATATAACTGACATAGTTAGAATTCTTTATTGTCTGAGCGTTAGGAAAGCTAACTCTAACATATAGAGAAAAAAGTGATACATAAGTTTTAGAGAATTATAGTTGAAAGAATAATGTAGTAATAACCTGATAAGATCATTTAATACTCCTTAAACTCAGAGTGTTGTGACTAAAAAATACAACTCATACAAAACAAAGATAAAACTAACGATAAATTTAAATAAACAATGATAATAATCATTATAACTCACGTTTAAGAGTGCCTTCAAAGAATTTTAGAATCTAAGGAGACATTTTACTCTTGGCGTTGGTTGATCATAAACACAGGTAGCCAGAACCACAGACAGGTATGATTGACGGGAACAAGTCTGCAGGAAGGACGCTCCTTGTTGTGGCTGACGAAGGACTAACGTACGGCACAGTGCGGTGTGGCCCCTACCCGAAGAGGAAACCCAAGAAGAAAACCCTGGGTATTTCCAAGCTGCCCATTTGACAGCATTATGAGATGATTGTAGTCGTGGTGATGCAGCGAGTTCGGGGTTTAATCTCGCACGCAAATGGAAATTAACGTGATTCATTTGCAAGTTCTCGCTTATCGACTATACTCTGGCATTGCCCTTATACAGTGTGCCCCGAAACTCACCGACATTTATTTTTAAATTGGTTTTTGAACCCAAAAGATATACACTCAAATACACGATAATTTTAAGTTAGCCTGAATTTATTTTAAAGGGGAAATTCCAGATTCCTAAACAAAATAGGAAAGAGCATTCATAATAACGGTAAAAATATAAAACATTTCAATAAAAATGTATTCACAAAGGATATTTGAATATTAGGACTTCAACTGGAGATCTTGCCGGGTGAGCAAAGATAATAACCAAATCGAAAGTAGTTGAATTTCAAAAAGTAAAGGCTCTGTCGTTGTAATTGTTAACATGCTCTCTTTTGATCCTAAACTCAATACAGTACTTCCTCGAACCTATGTACAATGTTACAGGAAAATCAAAATCAACTGCGTGTGTAATAAGACTAAATGAATTTATTAATTACTAATTTCCTTAAAATATGGTTAAGGTTGTTTCTGTTTTATTTAAATAGAATTCAAAAAGCTTTATTAATTCCTTCTAAGGCCTGTTTCAATAGTTAAAAACAGTGCAGGAAACTACACCTCCATGAAGTCATATCATAGGTATGAGTATAAATACTGTTTGTCTATGACAAACAAGATCTTTGAAGAAAATATCAATATTATTAATTGTAATAATTTTAGATAAAGACTTTTGGAAAGAGCAGAACTTTTTGACAAACAATAACTTGTACTCCTTATCGTATTTTTTTGTTACTATTTTTAGGGGAAAGTGCGTTGTTAAGCAATGAAATTTATTAAAAGTAAATGTAAGTGATGATCTAAAAGGTAAACAGGAGAAATATTCATGTTTTCTCTAAAACCCTGTTGGTTGGTGTATTTGCACGGTTTTCGTAATCTTAAGGAAAATGTTATCGGATACCTAATTGTGTAGAATCCTTTGCAAAACAGTTTAGGTTATGTTTTTATTGCCTTTATGATAAATAGAATTTAATTGTTTTCAACTTAATAACTTAATATTTGCTAAAGATCCTGTGGTTTTCCCGTGTAGTTTTGCTAATATTCTAGCTAGTATATAAAATTGATGCTGAATTTCCGGGTTTTATGTCCGGGGAGACATACATATATTATGTTTTGGTGCCCATAAAAAAAAATATTGTACTACGAAATGTATTTCCCGAAACCAATGCTATTGAAAAATTACAGCAAAATTAAATCGTTCATAATCCAGCAAAAGACATACTAGCTTCATAATAACCATAGACATCAGTTACCCTATATATGACATCAGATTCATATGCACTTTTTTGTCGTCCTAATACTCAAAATCGGCTTTAACATTTTATAAAACTATATTATTCTTAAAGTTTATGTGATTATTTAAAGCCGGATTTAATTTTAAGAATGCACATTTAAAATTAGAAACCATATAAAGTATTTTTAATTACTCTGTATGGTAATGGGCTACTTTCCAATACATCTGAGATATGCGTAAGTCATAGTTTCCTTCGTATCTGTCAGATGACTTTCCCTCTCCGAAACGTTATGTTCCCTGAATAAACAACCGTTATTTGTTTTGTCAGTATTATGTCGAAACATCTGATTTTAACACCAAAATGAACTATAAAATAATATTGTTATATAATAATGAGCAGTTTTTTAAATAATAATAATAAATAATAATACTATTCTAACTAAATCAATAATTATTATTGTTATACTCGTATAATAATTGTTAAATAATTATGTTATACGTTTCCTTATGGAAGAATAATTACCAGACTATAAAATGTCAGATAATCTTTTAAAATATTTCGTTTTTACATCGTGATGAAAAGTATCGTTTAATACTCGTCCCGAAAGTTCTTTTGCGGGGCTCGATAGCATTCACCATGTTCGGCCTCGCCCAGCAATGGATCACATTCGAGACTAGCAATATTATATTATTCAATTTAACGTTAAAAATTTGACTCATTAAAACTCTTATTACAAAACTGTGCACATCACTCGATTTAGAGAAAAAATTAAGCTTGAATAAGCCAACAATTAATTGTGATCTTTGAATTTTAAAATGACTGAAACCAGAGTTCGACACGAGATGTAATTGCGTGGAACGCCCGCACGCACACTCACGGTCATCCGCATGCCACATTGACGTCTCAAAGTGGGCGGTTGGAATAATATACGACTTGCTAACTATAGTTGAGATATGTAGTCTGTTTTAAGAACATATGGTAAATATTTCATTCGTATAATTGAAATCTCTTTAGTCTTCAGCTGACTGACAAAACAGTTTTACCTAGTGTTTTCTAGTCCGCTATTTTCTTCGAATTGTTTGTTCAAAAGTTTTTATTTAAGTGTTTTTACAATTATTGTTTTTAACTTTTTACCGTGTTTAGATTGTATTTGTTTGATTAATTCACAAGATTCGTTCACACAAGAAATTTGATGTTCAATTCAAATATTGTAAACAAAGGCTTAACCTAAAATGTTTTAAACCTACTCCTACCGCTATGACAGCCAGCCAGCTAATGAATTGTTCCCGCTCGGACAAAGTTCGACGTTAGACATGAATGAAATGCTAACTGTTCCTCTTCCGATAACAACAAACGACTTCGTGAATCCAAAAAAGCGACATATTACTAAAACTGCAAATGCTTCTCCACCTCCTAAGAAGTACTACCTCGATGTGAGTGAGATTCATTCAAAAAAACCGATTCAAGATACTTGAACCAACCCATACCAATGTTGCAGATCATAGCTACTGTCTTCCCTTCCCCCCCTCACAACAAGGACATGAAATGGAACAAGGATCTCCTGATGATATAAAGAAAAATAAATCACGATCTAAGATCCCACCAATATTTTTGCGTGACGTAAATAACCACCAAGAAATAATAAAAGATATTAAGTGTAATGTAATATCAAGTTTCACAACTGAAAATCAAAGCTAAATCGATCAAGATAAACCTAACAGAAATAAATGACTACAGGAAAACTAACTAACTTTTATGAAACAAATCAAGTAAAGTTTTTCACGTTTAAACCTTCCCCAGGACAAAAACCTTGAGAGTGATCATTCGTAATGTTCCCTACTCTCTAACTGACGAAGAAATCAATCAAGAGTTATGTGACATGGGTTACCCGACCATTAAAGTATCAAGATTGTTCAACAAAAACAAAAGTCCAATGCCACTTCTGTTTTGTAGAGCTGGAGAATTCGGAAAGTGGTCGTGATATTATGAACCTTGAACAATTGTTTCACGGCCCATAGTTAAAGTGGAAATTAAAAGGAAGTCAAAAAACATCCCACAGTGTCTGAGATGCCAAGACTTTGGTCACACAAAAAAACTTCTGCAAACTGGACCCTCGCTGTGTGCGGGTGCTCGGGATCCCATCTCTATTCAGACTGCCCGTTCAGTAAAGAAACCAAACCAGTGTGTGTTAACTGCGGCGAGGAACATACTTTCAAATTACAGGAGGTGTAAATACTACCAGGGCATCAAGCAGAAATTGACCGGTCGCAAGAAATCCTCCATAGGGAACGACCAAGAATCTCGTCCACAAGTTACAACGACACGACCCGAAAACTCAACGAACCTAGGGAAAACTCAACCAAAAATCATCTCCACCTCGATCTCCGTTGAATATGAACTCCCCCAGCTATGCTGAGGTGGCTCATCCGTCGTACATTCCTTCAACTGCAAACTCCGTAGAGGATCCACAATCTCTGGAAGCAGGTAACATCTCAGGTCTTGACGAAATAATAAGCAATGTAGTAAAAATACTCATACCCCAGTTGAAAAAGGTTATTCAGCAGGTTATTGCTTCTTTCTTTAAAAATGCCCGTGACTAACAATCAGGCCCCAACTCTCTTTAAAAAACTTAAATTGTTCTCAATTGGAATGCCAATGGCTTGAAAGACAAAAAAAACATCTCTTTACAGATTTCCTAGTAAGACATAATATAGATGTTGCATGTGTGACATCACTGATAACTCACTTCCTGCCCAATGATAAATTTAAAATAAGTTGGACTATTCTATTTTACAGACAGGACCGAGTGGCTCCTCATGCCTCTGGGGGTGTCGCAATTTTGATCAAAAGAAACATATAAAACACCACGAATTTCTTGCTCCCCAGTTACAAAGTTTAGAAGCTGTTTCCATAAAAATATTTTTACAAAATGGACTCAACTTTTCATTAGTATCAGCATACTTACCTCCTAACAAACGTTTTGTTGATGAAGATTTTAATAGGATTCTCTATAATAATAGTCCTACTATTTTAATGGGAGATCTAAACAGTAAAAACACTTTATGGGGATGTCGCACTAATAACCCAAAGGGTAATAAATTGAATGACTACTTGATGCGTACAACTATTAATATATCTGCTCCTGTAGAACCAACATTTTATCCGTGGCAGAGAAACCAGCAACCTGACATATTAGATAATTGTTTGTTTAATAATTTCAATGAACCGATAGTACAGCAAACCTTATGCGAGTTAACGTCTGACCACTTACCAGTAATTGTAACTTTTTCAATTAAAACCCGATTTTTACCAATCCTCCATTGAAACTAATAAATGGTAAAGTTGACTGGGCTGTATTTCATAACGAATTAGAAACTAATATTATCTTGCCGAATTGTTTACAGTCTTTCGAAGATATTGACAACTGTGTACTACAATTCACTGAGCTGATTAAAAAAATTCGGTTAAAAAAGCAGTCGCAAAACAATCACAAAACCATGTTTTGTCCTAATCGCCCTCCGCAAAGAATTCTTAATTTAATTAAAGAAAAACATGTTTTTAGTAGACGGTGGCAGAGACACAGGCATCCAGAAGATCGCATGCAGCTTAACAGGCTCATCAGGAAAATAAAATCAGAATTTAGATATTTTCAAAATTAATGACTATCAGAAATATTTGAGTGAAATAAACCCAGGCGATAGTTCAATGTGGCTGGCAACCAAAAGAATTCTCAGAACGCCTTCTACGATCCCCTCCCCTTCAACAAGGCCAGGAGACGTACCAGAGTGACTCTGAAAAATGTGAGGTTTTTGCGAATTATTTTGAAAAATGCTTTTTCCCCTAACCCTACCTGTTAATTTGCAAACTGAAGATGAAGTCAACAGGTTTTTAAATAGCACAATCTTATCTGCTGAGACTTCCACTCAGTATATCTCAACATCTGAAATTAGAAATGTTATCCAATACCTACCGTTGAGGAAAGCTCCTGGGTATGACTTGATAACAAACTTAATATTAAAGGAACTCCCGCCAACAGCCCATCAGCTATTAAAAACTTTATTTAATGCATGCCTACACGTTGGTTACTTTCCTAAATTCCTGGAAACATGCTGAAGTTATTGTTATCCACAAGCCCGGTAAGCCTGTTAGAAATCCCTCTAGTTACAGACCCATCAGCCTACTACCCACTCTGGCAAAAGTATTTGAAAAGCTAATACAGAAGAGACTATGCAGATTCATTGAAGATGCTCAATGTATTCCTCCCCCACCAATCGGTTTTAGGGCAAAACATTCTACTACGCAGCAACTTGCGAGGTTAACACAAACAATAGTGCAAGGGTTTGAAAATAAAAGACACTCTGCTGCTTTGTTTCTGGATGTTGCTCAGGCCTTTGACAAAGTAATGGCACAAAGGCCTTCTGTATAAGCTATTTCAAACTGGACTTCCAAATTACTTGCAAAACATCATCGAATCATTTTTAGAAAACCGGACTTTTTTCAGTAAAAATAAATTCTACTCATTCCACTGTTCGACAGATCCGTGCTGGTGTGCCACAAGGCTCAATTTTAGGAAACTCCCCCCCCCCCCCCCCTATCCTGTTTAATAAGTTCAGGCATGACCTACACCATTCCAGCTCATTCTACGCTTGCTCTTTTCGCTGATGACACTGCCTTGATTTCCCAACATCAAGGACATTGACACAGCAGTTGACATGCTTCAGACTGATACAGACCTACTGTTGGATTGGTTCGTTAATTGGAAAATCGCACTTAACCCTCTAAAATGTGAAAGCGAAAATATTTCGCTAAGAAAATTCAATCCCTTAAGGAATATAGAAATTCCAAGATAAACATCATAACCATGGAAATGAAAATGACAGAACTGTTAAATATTTGGGTGTCTTATTAGACTCTAAACTTACTTATAAACAGCACATAAATTCAAAATTAAATCAAGCAAACACAAGATTGGCACAAATGTACCCAAATTATCAATAGAAGATCATCTCTTAAACTTAAAATGCGCTCTTTTAATCTACCAAGGAATATTCAGACCCCTCTTAACTTATGCTTGTCCAGTTTGGGGTCCTTGCCTCCATAAATCAAAAAATGAACAAACTTCAAGTATTCCAAAACAAGTTTTTTGAGAATAGCAACAAATTCTCCATGGTTTGTTAGAAACCGGACAGATTCATAATGAATTAGAAATTCCGACCATCTGGGACTACATCCGAAAACTAAGTGCTACATTTCTAGAAAACTCTGGACCAATCAAACAGGTGCTGTCCATTTTAACATTGGCCAAAGAACTGTCAACAGAAGACTGAAAGCACGTCTTGTTCAAGACATTTTATTATAATTTGAAACTTACATTGTTTGTCAAGTAACTAATTTTATTGTTTATTTTCTGTTAACTGTATTATGTTTATAGGGTGTCTCCATTGGAGCAAACCCACTAATGTTAATTATTTCTATGTTCTTCTGTTCTCTATGATTCAAACTTCTGTGTATAATTATTTACTTGTAGTAATTGAACCAGAAATAAAGCTTTTGAAAAAAAAAAAAAAAAAAAGAAATCTCTTTGAAGTGCTCAAAGACTAAAGAACTTAATCCACTTCTGGAACCAATACTACTATATTTAGAGAGTAAATTTCGAACATCAGGAGCAGAAATAAAAAGATTCAAAACACATAAAGAACTTATGTAGCGATCAGACAAGTTCAATCTTAAGCCTGCAGCTATATAATTATTTTTTTATTGAAACGCCTACACACCGATACAAAGCCTAATTACAGGATATGGTCGCTAAAACGTGATCACGATTCTAGTCAGCACCGCGGATTCAGTTACGCCAAGGTTAGAGTATGTTCTCGTATGTCAAGGTTAACTTGTGTCTGTGATCTTAGTTCTTTACCTGCAAAATGTACATTCCTCGGCCTATCTATATAAAGCGATATAACTCACGTTACAAATCTCACGTTATATAATCAGGTACAACCGATATCGATGATAACGATATGAACGGATCCTTGCACACGTGTCTAATCCTTTCAAACTACAAGGTGTAACAAAGGGCACGGGCCGCTTGAAAATGTTTCTCACTCTTTAACACGTAAACTTGAAACTACAGTGAAGAATAAAGTACAACATAAAACGCTACTATTTATATCAATGGTGGCTTTCTATCTCATTAAAGCCACTACAAATTGCATATTTTTTGTACTCAATAATTTAAAAAGTATTTACTGTAAAATACCAACAATTTTGTGAGGGTTTACTGACTTTTATGTCCCTTATCATTATTTTCATCTCCACGAGACCTTTCAGTATAAGGTATAAATAGTTTTCAACTTTGCCTTTACGAACTTTCAATGTTTTCTACAGTTTCTTCATAGGACGTCCCATTGAAGTGGAGAAGTCTCTAATAGTACAAAAGGTATTATTATTTCTTTATGTCTACTCATAACAAGCTGTTTCGTGAGTATATAATTACACCTTATATAATGCATAACGTGCTGCAGTAAAGGTTCTATGGAACTGTAGCAGTAACAGTACGTGATTATATAAAGGTTATTATTTCCTCTATAGTTAACAACTTCACCTGTCTTGCTTCCTCTATGGCGTTTACTATACTGCGTGTGGTTATCTGGTTTTTTACCGCGCATTCTTCTTAATCAGGACATCTTGGAAATGCGATAGTACATAATCCAATTACAGTAGTTATCGCGTGAAGATGTCAACACACGCACACGTCCTTCTTCTATCTTAGCGGATCTTCGCCCAGGTGCTAACTCTGCGATGTTTTTAATTATCATAGGAAGCTTTACAAGACGGATATGCGAAATATTTATTGTCCAGTGACTTATAAGTATAAGACGTTGTCATATATATTTACATGGACAATGTCATAAATAATTAATATGAACCAATTAAATCAACACTAAGGGTAACAAATAGGCTTACATCACATTTCTCTCCAGACAAAAAAAGATAGTTAAATTACGCTTAACATTGAAAGCATGACTATTGCTTACACTATTCCATCGTAAGAAAGATTTTATCAATACTTTGGTGTGTTAATTGTTACCCGATATCGTAAAAGAATACAACAGATATTATGAAACAGGAAATATAATTTCAAGAGGTTCATATGCAAGGGACAACAATTGGCAATATAGGCGTTGTATGTGTTATGTGTTTGTGATAACATACAGATTCGCGCAAGTCTATAGTTGCAAGATCAAAAATCACCCTCAAGGCTTCTTTTTGAGTACGAGTGCCATACTCACCAGGGCCTCCAACTTGATCCTTAAATATCATTCAATGAAGTTTAAATATCCCTTTAACTTTTAAAGCATATGGAGTAGCTATGTTCATTATACACCTCAGATAATGAAGTGTTAGATATCTACGTTGAAATGTTTATTTTCCCTTTCTGATACTGATCATTCAATTTTTTAAATTAAAAGAACTTGATCTTGTTCTTTTTGAGGCCCTAGACATATATTTTCATTTTATAAGAAACGACTTTCTACAACACTAATTATCTTACCGCCTTACGTGGCCGGTGTTGTAGGCTATCTAACACCAAGGTCCTCGCGGTCACATCGCGTCGAACATTGTTTACACAATTAACTTTCTTGAAATATTTCGGCCTCGCTGTAGAAAGCCTTCAGTCAACAGTTATATAACTGTTATTAAGTTAAACAAAGGTTAAGTTTCGGTTTAACGTCTCACCTGAATTTGATGACATTTAAAACAAATTTACTTTCTAAATAAGCAATATAAGACTAAGAATATAAAACGGAAAAGAGAAAATTAAATATGAAATATCAGCGCAACTACGAGATATAAATATAACAGTGTGAAATATTTTGGGGCGAAATGAGAGAGTTGGATCTTTGGTTGTATTAGTTACACAACTACTATAATCAAAGGTTGGAGTGACCACAAGGATACAAGCCACCATGTCCATCTTCCAGATGTCCACTTAGAAAAATAAAGAAGTTTCCGACAGCAACACCCTAAGAATTTATTCAGGGACCCAAAACCCCTAAGCCTTAAAGATAGCTTTGATGTGGAAAATCCAGTCTAAGCTTCAGTTAGCTGTAAGATGTTCGTAAAATATTGCTATTCACGTTGCTATTTATTCCTTTTTGGATACATAAACAAGAAATTAGAAATTGTAATTTCACTGTGGGACAAGTTTTAAATACATTTATTTAATCGCTAAAATACTAACAGTTTTATCGTGCTTACATAATCTGGCATCATTGTATACATAATAGTACATGATATAAGTGGTTATAAATAATATTACAGCTAAGTTTATGAATGTACTGCGATATACTTTTCTACACGAACTAAACATATGAAACGTACTCGTAACGGCTTACAACATTTTTAGTGGATTCTCATTTTGTATTGTAAATTATAAATTGAGCTAAAGGAAAAAATATCGATGCTTTTACGATCAACGCAATTTACAATAATAATTATACACCTATACTAAAGCGTGGAAAATAAAGTTCTTTTTAATCCGTTAGGCTCTAATTGATTGTGTACTTATCTCCATTACACTGTCATAAAATCACAGTAAATTTATTACAAAAATACTAAAACAAATTAAATTCCTATAAATTAAATAATTAAAAAATACTGTTATCCCAATGTACAGAGGCTCCATGGTGCGTGAAACAGGCATTGCCGTGTAACACCCACATACACCAATGCTTATTTCCACGTTCACCATAGTTTTAGGTTTAATATGGCATTAAAAGTCATTCAATTTGTTTGGTAAATCTTGTGAGTGGCAAATGCATATCTATGGGGGATTTATACTCGATTTCCAACACATTTTTCTTGCTGTGCTGTTATTCGTACAATTGCGTAGACTACAAAAGCCTCGTGCAGAATGTGAGAACTACGCCTGTAATGAGAATTTAATTACTACTGTAATCATTAATATCACAAATACCTGTTTTCCTCATAGCTGTGGAATAGAATGTAAAATATGGAACCCATTACCGTCACATTCTTGTACATTGTATATTGGAATATAATAGCTAATCATTATGGATTTATGTAATAATGCATATTTATCAATCGAAACATAGGTTTTTGCGACAATATTTTAATCAATATTTTAAAATACATGTGAACTAAATCCCATGACTGAAGCGTCTATAAAAATTCATCAAAACGTAGATTTGTCCACATATAAATTGTATTCTTTTTTATGTAAAAGTTCAAATTTAGCATTCCGTCTTATGGAGCTATCGTGATGACAAACGTGTTGTACGTTAGAGAAGTGTAAAGTTTCCAAATTAGTGTAACATTTAAATTTGATTCTCTTTAATGGAAAGTTAAAATTTTGCATTTCATATTATGCTATCGCGATGACAATTATGTTTTGAACAAAGCAGTTATTAAAATGTCAGTATTAGATGAATAAATTTGAAAAATGATCGGGCAAAATGTCTAACAAGATTAAACAAGTGGACAAGACGCCATCTGTACGCGCTATCATTATTGGATAGTTGGAGTGTTATGTATCCATACTTTTCTGTATATTTCATTATTTCCTCGTTTGTTTCCATTTGAGTTACGGGCAACGACAACCATTTGAAAATGAATGTTTGAGAGCAGTTGCTAGGCTAATGGTACGCCTAGTTAAAACACGCCGGCTGGTCTGACTGCCGGCGTTGGACTTCCCCAATCTGCGTGGTTCCTAACCTAACCTAATTCCAAACGGGAACGGACACTACGCACCGGCGCGCGCAGATTTCAACGCCAGATAACCTGAGCCAGATTGTCGAGTCTGCGCACCAGAACAACATACTATAAATTTTCTTGTGTTTCTACTATTTGTTCTATTTGTGTGGCTCTTGACCGGTTTCATTATGGATACACACTGTTCTAACGAAAACACTTTTTTAATCCTACAAGATTTGTTGTTACGTAAAAATTCGTATTCTAAATGATCTTGCATCCGATTCTAACAAACCGGGATCCATAATTCTCATTTGTTGCTTTTGGGGAATTGTTTTACTCTTGTGATTTGAAAAATATTAATAACAAGGTACTTTTTATGTTCACGTTGAGATAGTAAACTTTATTTTTAGGAAAATCTTTTTAACTAGAACTTGTTTGTTTGTTTAGGCATTTAGGATTACTTTCCTAATTTTCGACACTCAGTTCAGGGAAAGGTTCTGTATTAGTACGATGACTATTAAAGAATGACGCCATGAGTCAAACTGATATGTCTGATCTCTGACAACCAGATCGTGGCAACTTTCCCAACGGTTGTCTGCGTCGATTATCTGGATATGACCGCTTACCTGATTACTGCTCTTACTCCAAAACGAGCGGCCGATTGGAATGGAATTGGACTGGAAGTGTATTATTGATAAATACATGTGTGTATTTTCAACTTGAGGAGATGGTGAATGTTAGCAGGTTTAAGCATGAATACGCATGTTCCTTATTCAAATTCTCATAGTGGTATGTGATTATTACGTGGGCAGAAAATGAGATCACATCTTCTGGAATAATGAGACAAATCACAGAGCATGGATATCTGAGGAATCGTCTTCACAAACAGGATTGTAAGTTTTCTCAAGAAAACCGAATTAGTTGTTTTAAAATCTTTTGTAATGCGGTTGAAAACTTTAAAATGAGAGTTAGAGTTTGATTTTATTTCATACTACCGCGGTTTGCAATAAGTCCCTGAGAGTTATGTGCGTGGCAAAAGGCTGCCACTTCAAAAAAGGAGAAAGAAGGTCCTCTGCTGGAGGATATCGAGATTACTGGCACAATGCTACGATTATACAGTAATATAGAACTATAACGGGTAATTTCTTGCAAAACTCATGCGACGTGTATTTCTACATCCGATAAGGGTGTTTGACTGGCACAATGCTACGATTATAATATAGTACGAGAACGGATAATTTCTTGCAAAACTCATGCGACTTGTATTTCTACATCCGATAAGGGTGTTTAACTGGCACAATGCTACGATTATACGGTAATATAGTACGAGAACGGATAATTTCTTGCAAAACTCATGCGACGTATATTTCTACATCCGATAAGGGTGTTTGATGATATCCATTTTAAAAGACATGATATCCGTAGTTCCTGAGCTACAGGAAGAACGATTCGAAGATTTACGCTTTCTCGTGGCTACCACTGATAGCTATCATTATTTCTTCATCCACATAAGGGTGGTGATCATTATAACATCCATTGTCCTGTTGACGTACAAAAGGTATGAGCCATCTTCCAATGAATTGAGAACGATACGTTAAAAAACAACTGTCTATTCTTCATGCATTTTGCATGGGACCGTCTTGGACATAGATTATCAATGTATCTTGATATAATTTAATGCTTCATTTTAAAAAGTACTTAGCAAAATTAAAGTGTAGGCCATTATCGTAATCACAGTGTTTTATTTCTACCCACACCTTCCACTACAAACTAATAAAAGCATATCTGACCTTATCCTCATTGAGAAAACGTTCATCGAGAAAGAAACCAACTTTATTTCTAATCAAGCTAATAATACAGTTCATATATATCCAAAAACCTCCATTTTCAAGTAAGAATTATACAAATAGTGTTTTCATTCTTACCGTAACATAATGCATGGCACATTACATAAACTAAAGCATTTCTAAAGTACAATGTATAATGACCAAATTTATGAAGATCCCTGTTATGTGAATATTTGAGTCCCATTAACGGTTCAGAGTATTGAGATTTAATTTTTATTGTGCCAGCCTGCCTGGAACTGCACCATAATATAACTCATTCTTGTACATGTACAAATGAAGTTTCATATAAAATGTAAAGCCTACAGATGAAATATAGCTAGTGGATAACTAAACTGCATATGTTACTATGTCAAAATTTGCATACAGTTCAAATCCTTAACTGTATATGGCAAGAGATAAGAGCTGTGACCATGGGATTATCCTAGTGACACTGATTCAATGAGTTTTATTCATTGAATTGTTGCTAGCTAAATTTAAATTCTGTAAGTTCCCTGATACGGTTATTAATAGCCTTACTTCTTATTTAAAAGGACGGTAACAGACGACTAAAATAATAGAAATCTACCTAGTTTAATGTGCCTTCTAAAGCCACTGATGGTGTCTCCCAAGGTTCGTGCCTGGATCCAAGTATATTCACCTTATACACTGCTGACCTTGTCAGTGTTCACTGTGCTCGTATGCAGATGTTAGTCAACTTCTTTTGACGTACCCTTCAAGGGTCAATCAAGTTGTGCATGCAATGTATTAGCGGCGACTTGCTCAAGATCAAATGCACATCGGATGGACATAGGCTAAGATCGAAAGCGGGAAAATGTTCTGTATTACATTTTGTTTATCATCTATTAAGGAATTAAATACGACATGCGGAACTGTGTTGCTTTGAGTGAAAATTATTAGGAGCATAGGAAATTTATAAACGAGAGGAATATTATTTCTTCAAAGTGGCGATAATTTCACGTTTCTGTATCAGTTAGAACGCCGGATTTAAATCTTTAGTTTTAATTTAGCATTCTTTCGACAAAACATATTAGTTACCGAGTAAAATATGAACTTACAACCATTAAAATGATTAATTTCATATTCATATTTCAATCCGAATGAGTAGTAGTAGTCTGTACTAGTAAAACGGAAGCTACAAGAAACAATGAAAATGTCATTGGGTACAAGTGTCAATTAAAATCAGAGTTGTAAACTATTTCGGTATTTCATAAGTTCGTTTTTCATAACGCTAATAAAAAATAACTAAAAATATAACCTAAGTCACGAAACGTTTTCTAATCCAAATATCCATATAATGTATTTCCACGTCTGAACTGAAAGTCTATGTTATTACGTGCAATGTATCCCGTATCACTAATTCCTTCGGTAGAACGAGAATCCTTATCTCTACTCCACTAGATCTCAAAATATAACCTAAGTCACGAAACGTTTTCTAATCCAAATATCCATATCATGTATTTCCACGTCTGAACTGAAAGTCTATGTTATTACGTGCAATGTATCCCGTATCACTAATTCCTTCGGTAGAACGAGAATCCTTATCTCTACTCCACTAGATCTCAAAATATAACCTAAGTCACGAAACGTTTTCTAATCCAAATATCCATATCATGTATTTCCACGTCTGAACTGAAAGTCTATGTTATTACGTGCAATGTATCCCGTATCACTAATTCCTTCGGTAGAACGAGAATCCTTATCTCTACTCCACTAGATCTCAAAATATAACCTAAGTCACGAAACGTTTTCTAATCCAAATATCCATATCATGTATTTCCACGTCTGAACTGAAAGTTTATGTTATTACGTGCAATGTATCCCGTATCACTAATTCCTTCGGTAGAACAAGAATCCTTATCTCTACTCCACCAGATCTCAAAATATTTCATTTCAAGGACCGATGCGCACGCAGATGTTTTTATTAGATATCCAAACACAAAATTATCTGCAACAGAAATTTTACCGTTCTTCTCAATTTAAACAATATAGTAACTCATTTTGTATAACTGATTGAAAATAATCAATCTACTGACCTGGTAATGTTTAAATTGCATCACTTTGCTTGTTGGCCACAATCTGTACCTAACGCCAATGAGCAGACATCCTCTGTAATGCGCGGTTCCGCTGTGTAATCCTACCGAAATAACCCTTAAAATTGCTCTCTGCTGTCTGTGACAGTAAAACTCAACTGCAGTACTCTATTTAACCGAGTATAGCAATAATCACTCTGCTACCTTTGTTCTTGTTCGGCTTAAATTTGGTTCAGGCTGTTAGTTTTCAAAATAATACCTTGGCTTATTATATTTAATTCGTGAAACAAGAAAGTTTGCAGTCAACTGTTTTCCAAGTGCATTCTAAATGTAACTAATGTAACTTATAATCCGAACATAGAAAATTTAACTTCGCTATTGTGGTTTGCACTTATAGTCATTTTAAAATAGAGCTGACAAAACCATTTTGTACATTTTGGAATTATAATGGAAATGAAAAGCTTAAATTGTTTACGTAATATTGTTATATAAATCTGCCTAATACAGCAACCCTCACGGCGTGATCCCTTGAAGACATTTGCATTTTTACCGATCATAATCTCCTAAACCACTTTTTCTGAAAATCTTTATATCTATCGAAGCAAAATATATATATATATATATATATATATATATATATATATATATATATGAGAAAAACACACACTTGTCACCTCGGCATATTAATGTTGTACCTTTTACATTGTTCTAATTAAACACTTTTCTATATCTATTAACATCATAAGCACTATTATTATAATAAATAATAACGTATAAACTATACTAAATTAATGATATTTCACAGGAAATCAGTGTGCTTACAAACGGTTTTGGAACAGTTAAAAAATCTACAATTAACTTTGGTTTTGTCTAAGATTTTCTACTTTGGACACAATGTTATTATTATACGTTTATTATAGTTCAATTTGAATTACATTACCTCTTGCATTTCTATTTTAATAGCATGATAACGTGCCTTTAATTTAGCTTTAGTGTAACACAATTGAAACTGTCACCTGTCTTACATACAAGAAGTGCGTGGCCCTCGAACACTCTTAGGGTATTGACATCCGCAGCCACACTTGAACAAGTCAGCAACAAATTCCTTCTCTACATCTGATCAATGATATAACACCTGCATAAACACACATTTATAGAACAAGGTCATAATTAAGAATGGATGAACTAATTGAGTCGGCCTACCACAGCATTGTTAGCACTTCAAGAAGAAACAAGCCTGAAGGGCACATAGTTTTGGAGGTCTTGATGTCACAAACACATATTACAAGAACAAAGTGTTCGAAAGAACCTAACAAAGATAATATCAGCCAGTCAACATTCCGGAAAATGTGGGCCTCATTGATTTTCTAGGGGTTCTGGACAATAACAGAGTTAGAGGAAACTCTGAGATTCTATGGTAAGCTAACCATAATCTATCCTTAGTAATCTGTTAGGGCTTACCCGCGGCTTCACACGTAATTTCATTTTGTAAAACAGAGACACCATGAGCATATTCTTTTAAAATCGCATTCCAAACAATCCTTAGATAAGTCATAATCACTGAAATATATTCCAATCTCTAGATCCATTTGATATTTAAGTTTAAAGATGGGGCTCTGATGTCGGGGAGTGAGACTGTTTTTTATTAGGATCTCTGAAATTTCTCGAATTTCTCTCCAATATTTCATGATATTTTAATGAATGGATCCAACGATTTCAGTAACAGTTGAACTATTTTAGGCCACTATGAAGAAATTCTAAGTTTAATGAGAGACTAAAGTCGTAGTCCTTAGCTATCAGTCAACACACTTTTGGTGTAATCAATTATACAATTCTACTGAAGTTGATTAAAATTTGAATAACAAACCACAGACAAAGAAAAGCTTCTGCGCGTAACATGGCATTTACGAAGTATAGCTGAATTAAAACAAGAATTAAATAGTTAATTTACTATCAACTGTTTAAATGTGTATAAATTATTGTACTTATTAGTCTTAACTTTAGCAGGTGATCAAAAACACATTTTCTAGTCTACCGATTAAGTTAAGTCCATAAATACAATGGATAATTGAGTATAAAGGAAGTTTTATACATATATATATATATATATATATATAGGCCTATATATATATATATATATATATATATATATATATATATATATATATATATATATATATATATATATAATATATATATATATATAATCACTAAGTCTGAAACGTTTTCGCTAGATCAATTTATGTATTCAATGTTTTTTTTAATATAACTTTGCATAAGGTCTAAAATCCCTTGCCTTGCTTCTGACGTTGCTTCACTTTTCTAAAGGACATATTTTATGATTGTTCAGTAACTTAGTAAAGCATAAAAAGCTTAATCTGAGTTAAAAATAGGTTCAATGTTCTCTTTGATTACGTGTTTAGCTCACTCAGTATGCAATTTTTTAGGTTAATTACTAACCACTAAATCTATGTCACAATCTAAAAAAAAACTTTACCATGAAAGGTGGCGACAATAACCGGGACCTAAGTAACTGCCATAGAAACCATCACAACTAAAACAAATCGCCAACTGATAATAATTTACGACTACTCGTTACCCACAAACCATATCGACTTGCTAATTCAACAATCAACTGACCTTATTTGCTTGTAATCCTACAGCCAGATAAGAGGTCGAAGTCCTCAGTTCTGTGATAACGCACTGCACCGACTGCCCAGTCGCGAACTGACTGTAGGGCTGTATGTACACTGGCAGGTGCCGGGCACCGGGCACTGGGCAGTCACAGTTGGAGGGGTTGAGTGATCAGCTGTTAGGGGAGGGGATGATGGTAACAGGACAGACATCCAAGAGATGATGAGGTTACAATAAAATTCATTTTATTGGTACTTTCTAAAACTCAACATTAAATTTAACTAAATAACGATATGAAATAATATTCTACATCAAGTTCTGAATGTATTTAAATTTTACATATTTGATTCCAAAGTAATCTAAATTACGTTACATCAATATTTTGGGACCGATATTTCTTTTTTCTTCTAAGTGGTCACTCTCTTACCTGCTGAAATAGTTTTCATTTCAAACTAAATTAATCCATTACATTTTAAAATTTGTAATAATTGTGCAAAGTCAATTTGTGATGATAGTTTTTAAAATTACACTTATGATTATGAAAGAAACACATACTCAAAGTTTATGTGAGATTAAATTTGTGCATTGTTTTTATTTTATAAATTAATATACATAGATAACTTATGCATATTTTAAATGGTACTATTTTAAATACACTTTACACTTCACTTAAAACTTGTTTACAATAAATTAAATTGTCTTCAAAATGTAAAGATTTAATTTGATTAACAATATATTTTAGCATATTTTTCAATATTTTACTTCAATGCATAAATAATATAAGCTGTATTTGAGCTGTATTGACTTAATAAAATTAATGAAATAGAGGCACGTACAGACCTTTTCCACTCAGTAACAGAGCGGTCGTTTTATAGTAAAACTGTCATAAGAGTAAATTTGGTGTGGAATTGTGTAGAAGTCAGGTATGTATGTTGCAGAGTAATAACATAGGCGTTTAATATTATTACTGTTTGATAGTAATCATATGAATCCGTACGTACGCTAACATCACATCGGTATAACCTATCACAAGAGTGTGTGTAATACAAACACTATTTTTATACAACTGGTAAACATTTAGACAATATCTGAAGAAGGTCGAAATCAAGTAATTGGGTGGAGAACTTATCCGTTATTTTGCTTAAAATAAGGCGTTTACATGAGATAAGGAATTAATAGTAGTACATGCAAAACATAAATAGGTACTTTTTGGCTAACTTATATTTATTGAAAACGTTAAAAAAAGCTCTATTTAACGAAAATAAGAAAATCAGGTCTTCTTTGTACTGTAATAATCAAGAACTTCTCATGTTTTATCCAACATTTTTATCTGTGTGTCTAATGAACATGTTTCTGGTCTTCCTCATAGAGTACTAACCAAACTCGTGCTAGTAGCCTACATAAATAAACTCCGAGTGCCTTTTAAAAACATTTTTGAAATCGCACTCATAGAATAATAACCAAGATCGGGCAAGTGCAACGTATGCTGCCCGCACACCTTTAGTTTGTTCCTTTTTGATCTGTGTGTTAAATTGTTCAAAAAAATGTATTAAATTCCATTTTTAACTAATAGGACAGAATAAAAAGTTTAGTCATTAAGTCGTATCCCTTTTAAAACCATTTTTTATCGTCCTCATAGAATAATAATCAAGATCGGACAAGTGCATAAATATACTCCGTGCACCTTTTAAAATCATTTTGTTATCGTCCTTATAGAATAATAACCAATATCGGACAAGGTATCAATATAAGACATATGCCTTTTAAAACCATTTTTATCGTCCTCATAGAATAATAATCAAGATCGGACAACTGCATAAATATACTCCGTGTGCCTTTTAAAATCAGTTTGTTATCGTCCTCATAGAATAATAACCAAGATCGGGCAAGGTATCAATATAAGTCGTATGCCTTTTAAAACCATTTTTTATCGTCCTCATAGAATAATAATCAAGATCGGACAACTGCATAAATATACTCCGTGTGCCTTTTAAAATCAGTTTGGTATCGTCCTCATAGAATAATAACCAAGATCGGGCAAGGTATCAATATAAGTCATATGCCTTTTAAAACCATTTTTATCGTCCTCATAGAATAATAATCAAGATCGGACAACTGCATAAATATACTCCGTGCACCTTTTAAAATCATTTTGTTATCGTCCTTATAGAATAATAACCAATATCGGACAAGGTATCAATATAAGACATATGCCTTTTAAAACCATTTTTATCGTCCTCATAGAATAATAATCAAGATCGGACAACTGCATAAATATACTCCGTGTGCCTTTTAAAAATCAGTTTGTTATCGTCCTCATAGAATAATAACCAAGATCGGGCAAGGTATCAATATAAGTCGTATGCCTTTTAAAACCATTTTTATCGTCCTCATAGAATAATAATCAAGATCGGACAACTGCATAAATATACTCCGTGTGCCTTTTAAAATCATTTTGTTATCGTCCTCATAGAATAATAACCAAGATCGGGCAAGGTATCAATATAAGTCGTATGCCTTTTAAAACCATTTTTATCGTCCTCATAGAATAATAATCAAGATCGGACAAGTGCATAAATATACTCCGTGTGCCTTTTAAAATCATTTTGTTATCGTCCTCATAGAATAATAACCCAGATCGGACAAGTGCAACGTATGCTGTCCGCACACCTTTAGTTTGTCCTTTTTGATAATTTTAGGTTGAACTGTTCACAAAAATGTATTAAATTCCATTATAAACGAATAGCACAGAATCAAAAGTTTATATGACAATTTAATGGAAACATTTTAAGGAATTAAAAAAGTCCAATCCTTTTACAACAAACAAAGTTAATTATCTATCTTTTTAATTGTTAAAAATGTCTAAATCCCTTTCACGATAAAGCTAAGTTGTAGCAGATTAGTCCACCAGCGTGTTACCATATTTTTAAACACAAGATATTAATATTTATCACTTAGTTAACATGGATAAAATAAGTTTCAAATTGATAGTAACTAAATTAATTAAGTAACATTAAAATCCTAAAAATTAACAGCAATTACAGTAATGACATTGTTTATTTCATAGTGGGCCAGTAATTAATATTGTCAGTTATTATCAATCATCGGTCTAAAGTTTTTTTCACACAATAAAATGTTGTTTGTCAAAACATACGAACGTGAGGGACAAAAATTCAGGGACAAAAGAATATTCTGTATGTCACTCAACTCAGTGTGTGTTTATAAGTTAATCACCTTTCATGAACTTTTTATAAACATCCAAGCTTCTCAGTGTTGTGTAACTGAAACAGGTATGGTCAAGTACAGGGTTCCGCCCTTCTGGCCTTGAATGTGTAAATAACAACTATTGTAGATTATCTAAGGAACTATTCGTCAAGCGCTAAGGAATTTTGCTTGTTATCTCTTATAAAGAAACTCTTAGAAAGATATCTTGTTTTGAAACATACCCACTTATAGACGTGCAACGACTCGAAGTAGCCCTAGAGAATGGAGGAGACCTACCCTCAATTATCTCAGGATTTCTTGAGCTGCAGCTTAAAATGGAGTCGTCCTTGATGCCTGTTAAATTGTAGGGGCATAGACACGAAGTTGCGGATGTAACCTGTACACGATGTGTGGGGAATGCTCAATTCTGTCGGCAATCCTGAATTGGACGAACTATTTTGAAGTCGGGTATGTTTGTCCGAAATTAAGTCTTTTCGGAATGCTGATTTGTCCGAATCTAGCATACCTGCTAGACGCGAGGTAAAATTTGTGTAATGCCTGATCAAATGATTATTCGGACAATCAACTTTTAGACGAACATTACGGCACTATTTGGGTTTACTTGTCTCATTTTCCGTTCGTTTAACGACTCTACCGACAGTTGAAGATACTGCTTACGTGGATGCGAATAAGCAAAACAAATCCCTTTACCATGTGTATTTATACCTTAAATTGTATGTTTTTTACATAGAAAATCAATTGAGTTTTAATTAAGAGCATTGGAATTTTTCATTATTATTTATTCTATCGTAATCTAAATAGATACATATTTAAACCATTACGTTATTCACGGACACCGCTTTAAAAATGTTGCGGTAAAGTTTTACATAAAACGAAAATGTCTTTAAAACATCTTTGTAAACAATATAACTGAGAAACTTAGTGTTTATTGTTCTACGAACCGCTTCAGCAACAGTTGTCACCACTGAGGACGCTACGACCGAGACCGTTTTACATAAAACTGAATCAGTATACTCGCGTACAAGGTTTACACAAACGAATCAGTAATGCTCAGTTAGTTTTTATACGACTGCAGCAAACAAGGAACGGAACGTACATTACAAACCTTAGTATACTACCTTTATTATTGACCTGATTACATAAACAATATAATTGTAACCACGACTTTTTAAATCACTTTTATAATGCCTTACTATGACCAGAGTAGGCAACTCACTACTATCAGCGATCAACAGCATTGCCGCTAACGAATTGAAGGGGTTTGAAATTTAGACTTGTACCTGAAATGAGTTACAATATCCTTCCTAAAGGCGTAAGAAGTTCTTCCAGTAAGCTTGTGAGTTCTTCGTTACTGGAACTATTTCTTTAAACGTAACATTATATTTCAAACTCACCATCTTAAGCATGTTGTAAAATTACAAATCAGATGTAATTCATCGATTTTTTTTATTTTACCATATTTCTTTCACCGGGGTAACTACGTAACTATCCAGTCCTGTTTACTGAAGTCTGTCCCGGAAGAGAAGTCACCACCCACATTTGTCGAGATACTGTGATCAGGAGAAGACTGGGTAGTGCTAGGCTACAGGAGAGAGTGGCAATTGTATGGGGTGCATTGCAATGTTCTTGGGGAAACTTTGTAATATCAAAGATTTTAGCAATATTACTGCAATACTCGTCGTAAACATGTAGGGTACACTCTTCCCTGCCCGCTTGAAGTGTTCACAACCTTCAATTCTGCCAAGGCGGCATGTCTAAGGCTGACAAAGGCCCACTATCGCTTTCCATGGGATCTTGGCAGGAGACATTTCCGATCCTCTCTATCCATCCATTCACTCCAGAAGTCACATATAAGATTTGTAGTTGCAGCAGAGATATATTCAGCTGATTTCCCTTTATGACAAAAACTAATGAGTGTGTATATTCCATTCATATAGCGTCTATGTGGCTGTTTGTGTATTTCACATAAAAGAAACCTTTAACGGCCAGTATCATAATTTCACGGTACTCGTACAGCCGTACACAGTTCGAAGGCGTTAATACATGACAGATATCGATTATTAATCGTTAATTTATATAGAATCAACTCGATATCGCGTTCGTTATTGATACAAATGAAATAAACCATGTCCGTGTTTAAACGTGTAATGCGTTACAATGTGCGTAAATTAGCATTTGCTTATTTCTTTATTTTAGATTTTTTAAGCAAAAAAGCTATAATTGTTAGCTATGTATGTGGAACGGATGCTTCATAATTTTTAGATTTAAGTTACGAAGACCCTTTTGCACTTTTTCTTTTTTACTACCTACTTAGTTCGCTTTCAAACTGGCTTAAAAATCAATATTATGACACAATGTGCCATTGGTCCATTGGTCGATCTATTGTAACCCTCTAAGGAAAAACAATCATTTACTCAAAATTTACACATACCGTAACATTGGCTCTACAACTGGCATAAAGATGACGGTTAAAAATGTCCAAACTCCACTTTTCCGTAACAAAAATACAGATTAATGCGGAACCTTTTAGACAGTAATCAATATTTTTAGCTTTTAAGATGGCCGCATTTACGGTAACTTATTCTTTTTTAGAAATTTGTAATACCCGTATAGGATATTACATATTTATTAGATATAATATTGAATAAACTTGATGAGTAAACATGATAACATCTGGTACCGTTAATAAGTGTTAACTGACTCTATGTTTCAACCTTTGTCAGTCAAAGCGGTAAAGAAACAATATCCACACACGTTTAGACTAGCAACAGCGTGTAACGCTAAAAATGCTCAACCCACTCCAACAGTTCTCTTTTGCAGTAAACTGACACATCGATAAACCCTTGTATGTCAACCATGTAAGTGAGTCATATTTTTCTTTTAAAAATTGTTGTTTATTTTGCGGCGTCGAGTTGAGTAAGGAATACAAAAAGAAACAAGCACAGAAATCTCGTCGAAAAATTTGTAACGTTAGAACTCTTTCATTTAAAGACTCAGTTATGAAAGCAGCTCAGTCTCGTTCTGATGACACCGCAAAAACTATTGTTGCTCGCATCGGGTTTGAACACGATTTAGTTACTGCTGAAGCTAAGTACCATAATGATTGCTTTGTATCATTTTTAAAGCGACCACTGGAGGCTAAGTCGGCCGTCCTCAAGATGAAGCATTGTATCTCACCATGGGGGAAATATTTTCATATATTGAAAGTAGTGATGACTGCCAGTTTACGTTAGGAGAATTAGAAAATATTTGTAAAACGTAAGTGTTGATAACAGAAAAATTAAATTACGATTGAAGTTAAATTATAGTAATAGAGTCATTATTACTCGGAAACAAGGACAATTAACATTGCATATTTTCTTGTTAATTATCATGATATTATCAATCAAGCTTACATTGAAAAAACCTAAAGGCAAAGAAGAGCAATTGAAGGTCCTATCAACTGCGGCAGCAATTATTTGTGAAGATAATCAATCGGTTCAATCATATACAGTTTTTACATACTATGACTGGCTGTGATAAAAAATCAGCAATGTTTCGAAGGGGTAAAATAACAATGTTTTAATTGTTTGAAAAGAAAATTTTATTACTTGTGCACAAGCTTTCCAAGATATCAACTCTTCACAGAAACTCGCTTTCTTCTGTCTGTATACGGAGCTCGAAAAAATTACTTCGATAGACAAATTTTGTTACTTATCTTTTGCAAAACAAACACGTAATAAAAAACGTGTGCAATTAGCTTGCCATACTCCAACCGCAGCTTCAGCTCACCAACAGTTTTATCGTGTATACTACTAGGTTCAGGTGTGGCTTGGTAATCAACTAGACCCAGAACAATGGGGTTGGAAACATGTCAATAATGCATTGGAACCAACCCACACGCTTCTTCCACCTGCACAAGAAAACCTCTTTAATTATGTTTTTTTACAACTGCAAAAAGGGGTGTAACTTAAGATGTAGCTGCAAAAAAGTAGAATTATTTTGTTCACTAGCGTGCACCACTTGCCAAGGCCAATCGTGTTCAAATGTTGAATCTCCAACAGAAGGTTTTTACATGAACGACGAAACAACTGATGTATCGCTGTTAGTACAATTTACGTCTACTCAAGAAGATGAGGAGGAAGAAGAAAATAGAGAGAGAAGAAGATGGAGGGGAAGAAGAGGAAATAATTAATGACGATGATGATGAATAAAATATATTTACCATCAAGTATAAGGGGACTTGTCACTCGAGCTGTACCTGATCGACAACGACCACACTAACAAGAGTGCAACGACTGAAGAGAAGAAGAATAACCAAACATTCATTAAATTTTACTGAAATAGACTTTGGAATAGGCCTACCGGGGAAACCACATTAAAAAAATCGCGCTAGGTACACTACCTCATAGGTGGCGTGAAAACGTGTCCATATTATAGACAACACAGCGTAAGAAAATGTTGTAATTTTTTTCTCAAAAATGGTTAGTGGTATGAAAAAAAGCACAAGGAGCATCTTTGTAGATATTTGCATGATCTACAATTTTTTTTAACCTTTTTTTCATAAAATTAACCGTTTCGCTGAAAAATTAAAAAAAAAACCTATTTTTGTGAAATTTGACCTTGAATAAAACATTTTGCAGACATGGGATCGATGGGGACTTTTCACAATTTCATAACAATGGTGTCCCTAACATCTATGCAAATTTTCAGCTTTCTGGGAATTTTTGCAAGGGTCAATGACTAAATTGACCGGACTATTAGTGATGTGCCGCTCTGGTCATTCACAGGGATGACCCAACCCTTCTGTGGAGTTGTAGTTCTCTGGGTTGCAAGAGTATTTCTCGTTGAAAACTGCATATCTGGAGAAGGATTCGCGTACGTTCTTATGCAGTAGCTCTTATGCAGTAGCCTAAGAATCTGGAAGTTGGAGAACTCAATCCTGACTGCTCCGGAAGTTCCATCGTCGCCGGAAATTTCCATGCCGGGCGGTCTTGTGGGAGATGCCACAGACAGACACCAGGGTGTGGTCTACTCAAGTGGAATTAGTCCAGAATGTCAATCAACGTCTTATGTATGTATGCATGTCCTTGTGTAGGAAGGGATATTATTATAAAGGTTAATACGTGATTTTTCCTTGAATAATCTTGCTAAGATTGTCCTTACGTAATAAATTCCGAAATAATGTCGCTATCCGCTACTCCACGAGCATTTACTATCTGGAACTTCAGTACCAGAGCCTAAAACGAACATGAAGTAAACATGCTTGTAACTCTTGAATTAATGTCAAACAATATCGTACGTACTATTATTGTTTTATTGCGTGCAAGACTCCTGCTCAAGTAATCAGAACATATAACGTCATTAGGTGTTTCTTGTTCACCAGATAGGGTCGTATCTCCGAAGAATCAAATAGTCTAGACTCTAGAATATCAAATTTACATGTTTTTAAATGGCAACGGATATAATTTATAAATCTAACATAGAAAAGCCTTGTATTCGGCCAGTTTTATAAAAGCTTAAACAATTTTGAAATGTCTGACTCGCTCTATAGTGTTTTGTAATTTTAAGTTTTAAATTTGAATAATTAAAGCTACAATGTGCCAGAAAATGTGTATTTTTCTGATAATATGTGACCAGAGTTTAAAAGTCATTGTTTAGAACACAATAGTCAATATTGTAAAAGGGAACGACTATTAACTAATTTATGCCACATGTTTACCGTCTGATGGACTGTACATTGGAAAACATCAAGTTTGTCTTAGTTATATTTGTATGAGATTGTTTGTAGGGGAAACCATATATAAAAACCTTAAATAATAAAACATTAAATTCTTCTGAAAATATCTAGACGCAGTAGATCTTAGCAAGCAGGTGTTGCTTCTTAATGTAGACTATTTCTCTGAGCGCGCAACAGGTGTGTTTGAATACTAAACATTGGATTCAAATACAAGTGGAATTACTTGTGATATTTTCTGAATAAAATTGTTACAGTATTTTAGACAGTGAATATACAGAACGTCATAATATTTAACCATTTTACAGACATATGATTTGTTGTGCATACTATAACATACAGACTGTAATTCAAATCCTACTTTACACAATGTCAAAAAGAACGCTGTAGCTTACATAAATAGAATATACAAATATTATTTTGAAGTTTTGGTTTGCAAAGATTTGCTTTGTGTAGACTACAAACATTTTATGAGGGCAAAATAAAAATGCCTTCGTTCTTGAAAATCATGAGCCATTGAGATTGGTAAATAATTAAATGTGGCAATTATACATGAATAATATACGTGCCTAGACAAGATAACGAACACTAAACTGATAAACTTCCTTCTTTGGTAAAGATACTAAATATATTACCATCGGATTTAAAAGTATAGCTATCCGTATTTGCACGTTAACTACAAACTAGTAAAAATAACGGGATTAAATTAAAATGTAGCTTTTTTATATTTGTGTTTATACATATCAGTTGGATATTTACAAATAAAAACTTTCCGTTTCTATGTAGATAAGAACGAAAAAGGTCCGAACTTGAAAAATCGACCTAATCCAAATCCAATCCAACTAAGACCAATTTTTTACAAAATTAAGTATAAATGAACTATTTTTATAATTAAATTTTACAATTATATAAAAAAATATGTTATTAACTTACAATATTAAAATCTGAGTGTGAGACAGCGTCAGATTTCAGACGCTGGAAGGTGAACTGAAGCCTAACTCAACATTCACATTGAATCAACACTTCCTACCATAGCTACTTTATGAGTAGAAAACTCGATTGTTCCACTACGCTTAGACATCGCGTCAGATACATCATAGTGCACTCAATTGTGCACCTGATGAAGTAATGACGCTGCTTCTTTACCTAGATTACACTATATTTTGTAGTAGATGTCTGTATCTACATGTAATGAGTTCCTTTTGAGCTTCTTCGTCACCGATTTTTTAAATCTATTCCGACGAACATGAATCCAGATTACATGAGTCGAGTTTTTGACGGCGTCAGAGTCCAGACGCTGAACTAAGAGAATGGTGAACTGGAGCTAAACACAACATTCCCAGAGAAAACAAGTATCCTTACATGTATACATTCAAAATTGTGTACATTCAGTTCAAATGGCCCAGAATAAACGAATTGGTTCAATTCATCATTACTGCCGTCCATGATTAAAACTAGATAATACTACACATGACGTAACTATGGTGGGAAGGGTTAATTTGAAGACGGGTTGGGAAGGGTTGGTAGGAAAGGACAGTGTCATATTTCTGATGCTGCACTAAGTGGAAGATGAAATGAAGCTGAGCTCAACATTCGCATAGATAATACTTGTCGTTACTAAGTATTTGCATTACACTACGACACCAAATATTTATTTATTTGTGTGAAATGTGCAGCATACCGGGAGACTGCGTGGCACGTTGCGTTTTATGACTCGATAAGCTGGCACAAAATATTCTATACATTTACAATGCATAATTGTTTTAATACTTTTAAGAGTATTAAGTGGATGGTATTTGGGAACAAAAATATGTCTATGTCTTATTAGTAGTAACTGACATAGGTTTTGTGTGGTTGAATATGAAAATCCAGACATATTTATAAAGTTTCGCATTTATAATATTAATAGGATTACCAAAAAAAATTCCCGCTCAAGCCCCCTCCCTCCCAAAGATTAATTGTGATAACACGCGAATTACTATAAAGATACTACTAGTGCAAAAAAGTATTCCCCATCCCCCCAACGCCAACTTCGTTGCTCCCAGAGGGTATATTTCGAGACACATAACAATAAAGTCTTGACCAACTGTTATTTATTGAGGGTTTTTTATAGTTATAGGTTTTTATAGTTGTGGAACACTCCAAATAAAATATTGAAACGCTAGTCAAACCGAGTTCAAGAGCTCTCGCTAGTACTGAGCATCCATGTTGTCTTATTGTCAGATTGAAAGGAATAATTCTTAAGAACTTCTTAGGAACAATAATATTATACAAGTTTTACGTATTGATCAAAGGCGTGCAGAGCTAGTTTCTCCTAAAAACGAGAGAAAGTAAACTTTACTGTAAGGCTGGGTTATAGAGAGTTACTGCTATTCCAGAATAAGTTATACCTTAATTCATGTTTTTTAATTTACTCCTTGATTTAGGATCGTAGAAATATTAGATTGTGTAACTGCATGCTTGGAAAGGAACTGTTCTGACTAAACTATATAAAAGAAATGGGTACTATCTTTTTAGAATAAAATAGATTAAAATTGGATTTTAGCTTTTTCATAATTGACTTAAGGAACTTACAATTAATTAATTTAAATAAATTTTAGTTTCATGTGAAATATCATATGTTCTGATACATTAAATACAGTGAACCTTAAATTTACTTTATTTTTAATAATTATAATTTCTATTAATTGTAGTTCAGATATAATTTGTATACTAAACTTGAAAGATCTGTATAAGGTGAAATTGTTAGAGCGGTCGCTGTGCAGGCGCACACTGCCACTACAATCGTCGAATCGTCGTTATATTACCGTCGCTGTCCAGGCAGTGAACTGTTGATATAAAATTGATATACTCACAATCTTTTAAATCTATAGTTTATTATTAGTTAATACATATCAGGTTTCGTGAAAAGGTTGTTAGAGTAATATTAACTATTTTACGTGCTTAATTCAACGAATACGCCAATTTCGCAGCGTGAAAAGAACCTAGATTACCCTCAATGAATACATATAATATTGTATTCGGAATACCTGTTCTTAATTCTTTGTTAGTTCCGACAAATCTTTTATTAATTCAACGATAATAAACATTTTACAGCAATTTTAAACATTTTAATTCAATGTGCGAAACCTAAACCCATAGCATGACATGAAGCTTACCTACCAAGTTTTGTTCTGCCCGTTCCGATGGATCATTGTCCTGTTTGAGGAACTTATAAAACAGAATAAGGGGGAGAGACGATTCAGTACAAGGTGGATAATACTGATACAAAGTACGGTCAGAGACAGGATTTGAACCTGCACTATGCCTCACTCAAATAGAGATAGCGATGTCTTAGACCGCTCGCCATCGGCTCTATGATACAATGTGATAATAAGGTTTATGAAGTTGGTTAGGTGAGGGTGACATGCAGATTACATAAGGGAAGAACGTAATTACGTCAGGGCACAGGAAAAACCAGCTGGTCGTCATGCCACCGCCAATCAGGTCTACTGTTCCTAACAACATCACTAACAATATAACAAATCACTAATTTATTTAGGCCTATAGACCAGAAACTTCATTTGTTGTTAAATGACGTAGCTAGTATAACGAATACAATACATAATTTAAGGAAAATATAAATTAAATAAAAGAAAAATAAACCAATTTCAAGATTGAAATGAATCCATCCTTGAAATGGTGCCTTAATGAACTGTAAATATACTAAGCGGAATGGAAATTATATAGAAATCTAGTAGTGAGTTTGAAGGTCTAATTTCAGAAAATATTCTTAAAAATGACGTGAACAAACTCCAAACTGCAGTGAGTGCGGGTGAACAGTATTCACGTAGTAATCGTTTGGAAATCAAAGGGGTGTCAGAGATAAAGAACGAAATAATTATGTATTTTGTAAAATACATCGCAAACTCAATTAATTTCAATCTTAATGAGGGGAAGATAGATAGATTCTGTCTATCAGTAAGCGAAAACTAATATCCAACAAGCTTCCCATGTATAGTTATCAAATTCTGTAGAAGACTGTAGCTAGAGTATAAATATGAGGAAGAAAACGGGTGAAGACCGGGTTTAAACAGCTAAGCTGGGGTACGAAAGTGAGAACCGAATCTTCATAGCTTTGTCCATGGCGAGGGACACGCCATCGTTGTATAATCACATTCGGGACTTCAAAAGAGGTCATTGCTATAAATACGCATGTATTACCAGTATAGGCAAAATATTCATCAGGAAGGATGAAGGAATGAGAGCTGTTACATTACTGCGAAGTCCTGAAATAGGACCTATGTAGTTTATTCTTTTTTTTAACTGTCGTATGTTGACATACAGTTTTTATTTTCATGTAGAAAATGTATAATGTTAGTACCACTGATTAGCAAATAAACCAACTTTGGCCGACCAACCTCCTTTCTCCGTTATTCCCTCTCCTTTTTACATTCGTCTTATGGGTGACCTCGTTGGCAACGTGAAAATTGAAGAGCAAACAGATTTGTACACAAACTTTTTTTTCTTATTTAAGCCTCAGCGTCTTAGCTATTCCGGCTTCGATGTTCTCTGGTTTTTATTGTCAAAGTACATGATTGAACCTCTAGTAGGAGGAGGACTAAACAAACTTAGTACAACCATTTGATATTCTAACATGTGACATAGAAACATATGTAATGAGATTATTTTGTTAAATTGGTTGGTTTTGTTACATTTTTGGGTCTTTCAATACTTTGTTGAATCGGTAGACAAAATATAGTTCGATATTGATTCATTTCCCTCTATGGGATTTCGCTTAGCATTGGCAAAACCAGGGTGATATCGTGATAAAGAAATTATTGTATATATGGATTTTAAATTGTGTATCCTGTTACGTGACATTGTCTGGCATAATCCTAGACCTTGTTAGCGAAGCCACTCAGGGTGCTGGACAAATTCTTTTTCTTTCTGTCTGCATAATTTGTTCATCATAGATTTTCCCTCCTTCTAAGCATAATTGATTGATATGAAGCCTTTAATTTCAAAATTCTACAGATTAGTATTAAATATAACAATTTGCATTGCTTGAAGTATTTATTTTTCAAAGGAACACACTTGTGTATGGGATGATGTGATTATGTAAACAGTTGGCAGATTGATAACATCTGTCACTACTCGAGTGATAGTGACTCATCGTTTCTCCTTGACATTGACAGAGTGTTTGTTCAGTCAGGTGAGTGTCGTTAGATGATACTGGTGCAACTGGCGCAGGTTTTGCTTTTATAACGCATCATCAGAACGAACGAGGTTAAAGTATGTGTAGTTGTAATCGAATTGAAATTTAATTCTTTCTTACAGAACAATTTGTCTTTCAGTGAAAATGTTAAAGAATCTACCAGTGGAAGTTTTAGAATATATATTCCAGTACCTCAATGTAGAAGACTTGATGATCGCTTGTGAGGCCATGGGTATGGATTTCAATGAGACATTCTGGTCTACAATTTGCAAGAGGGAAGGACTCACCAAACTGGAAGGTGTAGACGACAGCTGGAAAAATGTCATCCATCGGGAATCAAACTGGAGATTGGGACATTTTGAGAAGCGTGAGTACATCGTAGACTGTAATGATATACCTCATCCTCTCTCGCCTCGTCCATGCAAGATATCACATGAGGTACATGGCGAAAATATACTATTATGTGACGAAACTACATCTACGTTAGAAGTCTTCAATGTGTGCGGCACACCAACTTTACTCACCACAATGTATGATGTAGATTGGTTTGAAGCGTTTGGTTCCAAGTTGCTGGTCTGTACTAAATCTGCGCACACAATTTATGAGATAAGGCAACGTCAATACCATGAGATTTTTCGAGCAAAGCATAAAGGAATTGCTATTAATGAACTCTATCTGTCTAATGAGTTCTTCACTTTTGTGAGCACTACGCCAGGGCGTATCACAGTTGCAGATTTAGTAAAACGTGACCAATTTCATTGGACTGTGCTACAATATGATAACATTTATTCATTGTCAATATCTGGGGCCGTATTGAATATGATTTATGGTGGAGGGATAAACTTTTATTTGAATCTAGGAAGATATGATTTGCATAAGAGAGAACCCATAAACAATGTAGTCTTATCTGAAGGTGCGCTACAGTCAATAATTCTACAGCTGGAACTTAGAACCACTTCCCAGCTTTTGGTGTATAAGATATTCAATGCATCAGGTAACTTGCCTGTCTATGTCAGAGGAGCCAATGGAGAATTGGTCAAAACTTTTCCGGATTGTAATTTTTTGGCTGTGGAAGGAGAGTATGTAATTTATTTCAAATCCGGGAACCAAAATGAATTGTGCATTTGGACAAACAAGAACCCAGATGATGATTCAGTCAAATTAGAGCTTGACGGGAACTTAAGCAGATGTAGCAAAAGATGTATATCTAGTTCACTGCTGGTTCTGACGTTTGGTAATAACTGTTTCAAAATAATTGATTTTCAGAAAGCAACTTTTCTGAATGAAATCAAGTTTGACGTTATGGAGGCATATGGTGAACCTATTCAGATTTTGGTAACCCAGTACTATTTTGTATTGCTTAAAGTGATTCCAAAGAAGCAACAGAAGGAACGTAAGGGTAGAACAAAACAGGCACCAAGTGGAAATTATCAGCTGGGTTGGATTATTTACGATTTTAAGGCTAAAGTTGACTCAGCTGCCCTCCAGTAGTCAAGATTGGTAAAAAATTAATATGGTATTTGTGTAGTATATAATATGGCTTATTGTTGAAGTGTACAGTGTAGATCAAATTATTTGATTAACTTTGCTGTTATGTTAACTAGGTTTTGACTGGGCTACAGTTGACTAATAACTAAACAAATAACATAGTTACTGATTTACAGTCTGTTGCAGAACTATTGATATGTTTTGATTTGCATAGAACTGAATAATAAAATCACATACATAATTCTGGTGCTTTCTTTTGCTTTACCCTCAGTTAAGTTAATGGAAACCTTTTCAAAACTCTACCTTGCATTCATGCCTAACTACTGCCAATCGAGAAATACTTTTAGTTCAATATAATTGACTTATATAAAAGTAAATCAAGAAGTAAATGTATACACTTGTTTTATGCTGTTTTACAAAAAATGGTCGAATCGATATATGTATCGATTAGTTTACAATATGTTGAAGATATAATAAATCATATCTCAATAAGGGATTAAAAATTGAAAAAAATGAATAGAAAGTTTGATTTATAAATTTTGTACAGCAAAGAGATTTTTGTTTGTGCTAGCAATTAGCAAAGTTCAATATAAACAGTTCGTCAAAATAAATAATTATTAAAATAGTAATAAAGATGATTGAAAAGGATTCCAGAACACTTTTTACTTTTCTCTAGGTTAATAAATGACGAAGTTGTGAAGAAAATAATATTTAAGTCTTCTAGGGGTTACAGCCCATTTCAACTCCTGCAGGTTGTTGATCTTCATAAAAAAATTTTTACTTTGTAAGTTCATAGCACAAGGAACGTGTGTAATATTTATAATCTTTATAGGACATCGCGAATTTGAATATACATAGTTTTTATAGGGTTGCAACCCTCTTTCAGTCCCTATGGATAATTGACAAATCATGAAGCATGAGCGCGCCAAATTTCAACTTTCTGAGATATTGGGGAGAATTAGTGATGAGTGAGAGGGTACCAAAGCTCCAAAACTCCTTTATACATACACAAAGTGTATGTGAAATAATTAAAACACAACCCTTTACCATTAAAATCCTTCACAATAACAAGTGAGCCATATTTCCAAAAAATCTACTAAATATTTTAATGAATATTAATCCTCAATCCCAGTTATGATTTTTATCTATTATCCTTACATAAAGTCCTAAAAACTGAAATATCATTCAGTCGTCCTATAATCAACTCATTATCATGTCCCACAGAAAAAAACATTAACGTTTGTAGATGTGAGCCTACAGGAGTTTGTCAAAAAAAAATAACTTGCTATTTGAAAAACAGAATGTTTTATTAAAAAGTTGACAAAGGAATTCCCTAACCTAGTAGAACAAATGTAACGTTAGTACTATATTCATGTATAATTTTAAAAGGTTAATACTACGAAAATAATAACCACCATAGCAGTCAACTAAGTTAAGTCACATGGCTTTATGCTTTTTTGGACCATTGAAGATGAGGCGTTAAAACTTAACTCATAAATACTATATATAAATATTTATTTTGTGATGCAAATATATTGTTTTCCACCGTACTGGAGGATGGGGCACAAGAAGTCAGAAGAAAATTTTAAATGAGAGCATAGGACGAATAGTATATCAAATTAAAGGTGTCTAGACTCTCAGCAGAATACAATACCGCAATTCTGACCTCACACGGTTTGTTGATTTATGGCCCGATTTCAATTAAATATAACAAAGAGGCCGAAGAATTAGGAGGGAAGCTGTCAGACATTGATAGCTTACTCTGTTCCGGGTTGACAAACATTACATTTAGAGCCAAGGGAACCGAGCCTCAATGTGAGGTGAAGATTATTTCAACTAAAATTTTCTGGAAGCTTTGTTTTTTGAAGGACCCTTTATGTAACTTGAGTAAGATTGGATTTCAAATTAAAGATCCGATTTCAAAGGATCACTGAGAGGACTAATGCATATGATGGATAAGTTTTTGTCTCTCTGAAGTTAACAAGGTAGGATTACGCCACACCAAGTGTTATTCGCTGAGGTTACATGCACAATATCAAGTCTATAGCTCATTTTATTCTCAAGGTGTCCTGCGAACAGATCTGATCATCATTTAGAAAAGAAATGTTTAAATCCCCCGGCACACAAAAAAAAATTAAATCATTTTTATCCTAAATTTCAAAGTCTACAGATGAAATCTTTCTCAAGATATCTAGGCACATAATACGTTCACATTTATGTTAATTGAGTTTGGTATCATAGCAGTTTTTAAATAATATAAGCTCATGTAAGGTAGGGATAGTAGAACAACGCAAAAGCGCACCAATATCAAATCTTGTTACCAACTTTAAACATTGACTTACCACTCTATTTCTTCTTACTGCTGAATGAATACGCTGAATGTCACATGTCATTATCTCATATGGTGGCACTCAGCTTGTTTAAAAATTTATTTATTCTGATATTTTGTTGTTGTAATCATGATTAACCATAAACACAATGTAAAAATTAGTTAATACTCAGCCAAATTAATGAACTGATAGATATATTATGATTTACATGCCAACCTTGTCAAAAAAACTCCAACTTTCACATTTCATAACTCCGATCCGATAAATACCAAACTTATATACAAGATAAGTACAAGTGCACTGTTTTTGAGTAGTAATTTTAGAATTATATGACAAAATTGTCATCTTCTATCTTGTCAGGTTGATTAAAGATTTGGTATTGGTCTCATTATGGATCTCTTAGTCATTATCTTTGGCATGTAATTTTGTTACCCACAATTCAAAATATATAATTTTTAACACAGATTTTGTTGAGCACATTTTGTTTATTTACTGCAGCAAATTGAAGTTTGAACATGCAAACCCCCAGACCTGAGCATCTTGACCTTTAATAATAACTTCTATATGCATTTTAAATATATTTAGGAATTTTTATTTTTTTTTTTTTGTAATGAGTTGCAAAATGTGACATGAAAAAGGTAGTCTGGAAAAAAGTGGTGATTATATACTTTAGGCACAATCTTAGGATTGAGAGAATCATATATACACACACATATAATATATATATATATATATATATATATATATATATATATATATATACCCTGTAAGTAAAAAGTTAATACTCATCACTTATTAATTACTATAGCTGTTGTGTCATAGCTAAATTACTACATACACCACCTTTTCACAAAATTTAATAATAAAAAAAGTTACATCACGGTATATGGTCTGGATCACAAATAATAATAGATTGTGTTGTTTAAAGCAGATTTTTAATAAAGAACACAGTGTGATGAAGTAAATTTAAATTAATTAAGAGCTATTTAATACATTAGGGGGTGTTCCAAGCTTTAAAAAGACTTTAAGAAATGCACACATAAATAAGAACAGCTTTTAAAAAAACCTCTGGCAATCAGCTGAGGTAACTTTAATTTCCTAGAAGTACTATAACATAACTATCGAAAATAATATTATTAATTCCAATTGTTTTTCTGCTTTTAAATATATTTATGTATACAAATCAGAAAAATATGTATTGATACAGTACACAGATAGATATATCTTTATCTCTCCATTTATACATTTTACGATATAGTTGTTTTCTAACTAAAAATGTCATGAACACATGCTTTTTAGTGATGGAAGCGGTTTGGAAGTATGTAATACGAGTTCAACCATATTCATAAAAATTATTTTCTAAATTAATAGACATTCACTTTAACATTCAAGATGTTATATAATTTCTTTATTTTCGTGCATTTAACGAATTTAATGTAATGTCTTCATGATGTTTGGTATCCTGTTTTATTCACTAATTTAAATTTAGTAATTGAGAATTTCATGCATAACTGTGTAACAGGTCTGAATAAAATGGGAACAAAATTATTTATTTATTTTTTGTATGGTTCCACACTTTGTGTATTAAAACACTTATGGTAAAAATTTAGCATATTTATATATATATAAAGCTTTTATACAGGTTGAGGTATTGGTGAAATTTAAAATTAACGTCTCTAACTGTTCACCATTTTGAACCTTGACGTGAAAATTTCTATTATATTTTAAGTTATAGTACCTGTATAGCATATGTATAAGTTTAACAGTTGTACATAAAACCTCTATAAGGTAAAAAACAGACAAAATATAAAATTGTAAAACTTTTATTTATAAAAACGTTTTCCTAGTTTTAATATTTTTTAACTAATTTACGAAATTTGCCGACATACTTTTAAACGATTTTGAATATACAGGGTGTCTATCTCATTATGATTGACCAATATTTCAGAAATCAGTTCAGGATATTTAAACAAGAAAATGTTTTTTGAACAAATGTCCAAAAATGTTTTATATTCCATCTGTCTAATATTTTATAGAAATGTACTTTTTATTTAAAAAACTGTTTAATTTACTGTACTAAGACTTAACATTACTGTGAGTGTCATTAAGTATAACACAAACAATGGTTATGTGTGTGACCAATCAAATTATTGTGTTGCAGTTTTAAAATTTTAATACCAAATTTCCTGTATACTGAACCTTATACTAGTACATAATATTTAATAAAATATGTACAATGTTCTACATAACCTTACTATTTAGGAATACAATAAAGTAGGTAGGTTTAAACATTTATCAAGTTTGTCAATAATGTAATCCAATGACATCATACTGTACTATAATCAATAATTAGAATTTGCTTTGGTATAAGCAAATATTTGGTACAACAATGCTTATTTTTAAATTGACTAAAGTCATAAACTTATCCCCAAGATAAATTTGCACATATGAGAGAGGCTTGAAAGCTATATGGAGGGTCGAAGAAATACAATCAAAACTTCTCCCAGTTCTAAGGTGCCCCAAGGATCTTTGCTTGGACTAGCATTCTTAATTATATTTGTTAACGACTCCCCATAATGTATGCCAATGATATAACTATACTACTAAACAGACCATCATCAGACGACATACCAATGTCATTTTATGTTATCAATACTGCAATGGAACAACCTGGTCACAAATCCAACTAAAACCAGTCGGACAGCATTTTGAAAACAAGTATCTGAAGTTCAAATCATTCATGATGTACAAATGGAGTTACAAGTTAAGTTCCTGGATCTGACTATAGATAATAATAGGATGTAGACACCACACACAGATACTCTTAACAAAAATTGAATACTAGTCTGTATATGATAAAACAAATCGCATCCCTCAGCAACAGTGACATAGCTAGATTGGCCTAATTCTCTTTTATTGAAATCCATCTAAGATACAGCATTGCTGCATGGAGAAGTACATCAGCAACAAATCTAAAAAGAGTTCTGATTATCCAGAAAAAATCTGTCAGAGTTCTAAAAAGGCTACACCACCTGGAAAGTTGCAGATTCATCCAAATCTTTGAAAAGTATGACAAAGAATTATGCATCCTAGAAGTTGTAATGTAGCCTATGCTGATGGAGAAGATCTGCTAAGAAACAGGAATATCCACCATTACGATACCAGAAATAGTAAATTATAAAATCTTCCAGTACACCATCTGAAGAAGAAATCTAAGCCATCCTAGATTAGCAGAAAATGTCCCCTATTTTTGTTTATAGAATTAACAATGGTGAAGCATCTACAGCTACTGCAGAGTACACAATGAGGTATTCAAACCATTGTCAACAATCAATAAATAAGTGTATAGTAGAACATTTTTGAATGTTAAGTGAAACTGGATCAACTACTATTGTAAATATAACATCCCACGCTAAATTACTGAAGTGGAGGAGACCCTGATTAGACTGTATGACAGATGTAGATTTCCAATAATAATACTATATTAATTTATCATTTTGTAATTTGATTTGTTATCATTATTGACTTTTTTACATGTTATATTATTGTTGGTTTATAAAGTGAGTGAACATAACAAAATATTTTTTACATTGTTTTTTTTTGGTTAGATATCTATTATATTATTGAAGACTGCTGATACTATACTAAAACTTTGTAAAATTATCTTCTTCTATTTGAAAATGGCAGCCACTAAAATACTGAAGTCCAGATATCAAGGAAACTATTTTCATTTTTTTGTTTTTTAATAATTCAAAACAGCAACATTTTAAAGTTTTGTTCAGACTAGCTGTTACCTGCCATTACATACTTTTTACTAATGAAATGTTATGTCTTGAATAAGATACAACCAAACTTTGTTAACTCATTGTTGTAGGTAATATAATTTACATAATTTACATTGTAATGAAACTAATCAAAACTAGTTATAATCAAAAAATATGAAATACTTTATGAAAAAACCATTGATACCAAAAACAATAAATCAGAATTTTATTGAGGGAGATAAATGATACAAGAAAAAGATATGATGGCATATTATGAACATTTGTATGTTTACTTACACATTTAAATAAGCTAAACTCAAGTATTTGCACCAGCATTCTTCTTGTCAATGTGACAATTGTTAGTTAATAGCTCATATCTCCTTTAATAATGATCTAATTTCAATGTTTTAAATGTATAATTTTTTTGTAAAATATATATATGTATATATATTATTAAATACCAATATTTATATTTTTATCCGTCTAAAGAGATTTAAATTTGAACATTTTCAACTTTACCATTTTGAAATGAGTACACAAAGTGTAATACAAATATGGTGCCTATGGAATTCAACAAATTTAAATCAACATTTCTTCATTAAAATTAGGTACAAAATCGTAAAGTTTCAGAGTTTTAAAAATATTAGTATTAATATTACTGATATATTATAGCAATGCCTTATAGAAAGAAATTTTAGCAACACATTTAATTGTGCAGTTATTTATTTCTTTGATACGTTTACTACTAATATTTTGCATATATGTTTTTGTTACAGTATTAATAAATATCTATTAGATATATTATTGTTGTTATTGAGTGGTTTATAATACCAGTTGTGGTACATCTACTGAAATGTTATTTATTTCTTAGTTAATACAATTTTGGATTTCTTGTCTGTTAAATCATGTTGAGTTAACATGTGAAAAATTATTAATTTTTCCTCTTGGCTGTAGAAAAATCCATTTCATAGCAATTTAAGGAAAATTCTGCTATTTATTATTTTGTTGCATAATGCAAAATTATGCTTATTTTTAGAAAATCTACAGACAAATCCTGTGTGCGCATTTTGCAGCTAATAATGTATTGCAATTTGTTATAAAATAAAAGCTCATAGTCATTCTGAGTGGTTGCACATCTATATGTATATGCTATTTTCTATTTTCGCCATAAATGAGTGATAGTTATGTAAATAATTTTTGATTAGTTGATTGATAGTTGCTTTGCTATTAGTTTTTAGCTACAGAATTAATCATGTCTAAAAATAAAATATCAAACAATATAGAAATCATGTACATCTACTCACCAAAAATTGAGTATTATGCCCATTATTCTGTGTACTTGTAAATAATATCTTGTTGATGACTGATTAATACATAACCCAGCATTTTGGAAGTCAGCAAGATAGGTAAAACTTTCTCCTAAAGACTTTAAATCTCTAATTCTAAATACGTGATTCTGAAAATTGATTTCATATATTTTAAGACCTCCATTATGGATGATGACCTGGACAAACTTCTTTGAAATAGCTCTAAACCATTTAATGCCTTCCAAACATGGATGAACAGATTTGGTCACAGGGTTAAACAGTTTCAAAACTGTGTCACTAACAAAGAGGAGGTTATCACCAAGAAATTGAGGATGGATTGCATGGTTCTGAAATTGAATATCATTAGTGGGATAACTGATAAGTAACACTGAGGTTAGGTAATCATAGACCTCAATGAAATCATAACTGTGTATTCCAATGTGTTCCTTGTGAACGACAAATTGAAATAGACCTTCTTTTACAATTCTGAATGGAAGAAAAGATAAGCTAGTTAAACTGTAAGCTACAAAGGTAGTTGAGTCTGTATCTGACCTTCTAATTGACATGATCAAATTGTTTGTACCAGAACCCTTAACACTATCGGTGACATGTAGTGTTGGACAATCCTCTACTTTTAACTTTATCCCTGTTTCTAAATTCCATATATGCAATGTTGATTCCCTAAGCAGTGCTCCAACAAAGAATTTTCCCTCAACAATTCGAAATCCTCTAAACAATGGCATTATATGCCTTGCTTCAAATTCTCTTTTCAATACAGTGACATCTTTAATGTTCAGTTTTTCTGATTCCTCAAAGAAAAACGTATGTTCAAGAGAATGAAGTCCCGTGGTGTAGTCTAAATCATAGATTTGAACATTGGATAAGGCGATCGCTACTATTTTATTGTCCATTACTTCTATTTTCCATCCACATGATGATGCATTAACTGGGAGAGATATTGGTTGAACCACTTCTTTAAAAGGGAATTCTTTTACATCAAAGATTTCCAAAACATCTGAAGAAAGGGAAAGAACAGAATCATTTGTTATAAACCGCCTTATGGGGAAAGTTGTGGGGACATTTTTCAATCCAGACAACATCTGCATCTTTTCTTTCTTGTACTTTCCTTGTCTCCAGTTGTTCCAAAGGTGGTTCTCTCTCATGAAAGCTAACCTCCAGCATCCGATAGGACTTAGTGTGCAGTCCTCAGTCTCTGGGCTGACAAATGGTGGCTCTACACTGCAAGGGGTGGTCCTTAAATACTCTGCCAGTTCTGGGTCACAGTGTTTTTTCCATAGGTTGTCACTACCAAACACTTCTCTTATTCTGCGACTGATACCACAACAAGCTACCAAATCTTCGACAGATAGAGTAGCTGCGATGATTTCTATAACTTCTTGTGGAATACACTCCAAGGAAGCAGCACATTCAAACTGTGAAGTTTCCATTATTTCCCTGAAAATAAAGAGATCAAGGTTAACCTATAATAAAAAAACATATTATTACCAGTTCTTGTTTAAAATAATACCTTTTTAGAAGAAGGCTAGCCATAAATATCAAAATCGCCCAAAATAGGAAAATTTAATTAAATAAGTAAAATATTTCCTGAAACAAATACTGGCATTCGAAATATTACGCTATGACTACCTAGTACAGCCATTTAGATAGCCTATTTGGACTGCATGTACATTAAACAGAACTCAGTATTTTGAATTAATTCATCTTAATTGTTCATGAAGACATTACTTGACAAATAGCATCTGAAAGCTTGTTCTCATCAATCTTACTATCCAGGGCCGCATTTACAAATTCGGCGCCCCTAGGCCTACAGACCAAAGAGCTCCCCCCCCCAGAGGACTCTGATTACACTGACGTAGAAATCCAGTAAATTTCTTAATTACGTAATTTTGATGAAAGATAATTACAATAGTATAAATAAATAAATAATATATATATATATATATATATATATATATATATAGGAGTGTTTTGAATAAATAAAAGCAATGAACCAATGAATGAGTCAACGTCGCACCCCGGACCTAGTTGACCTTGGCCACCCGCCCCGCCGAGCGCCAACACCACCCGCCGCCGCAACTTTCTTCTTTTGTGTACTTTAAAATTTATGCGCCCCCTAAAATTTTGCGCTCTAGGCCTGGGCCTAGTGGGCCTATAGGGAAATGCGGCACTGTTACTATCTAGATTTCAAAATCTACTGCACTAAACAGCATGCCGTCTCCCGCAATACACATTCAATTCTTTTCCTAATGTATGGTAGTTTAAATTACTTAAAACCAGCAGAGAAGTAGTAAATTATGTGTATTTCTAATGAAAACGTTTAAAATAACGCATAAACATTTTTTTGGAAATTTAATAATATTAAGAAGTCATCTTTATGGTATTTTGTCAATCATTATATATTTACATTTATTTTGTTCCATACCATACATTACACAAAAAACTTTCAGGTACTCACAGAGACAGACCCATACTTAGACTGTTTATATATATGACCGTATTAGATCATGTGATGAGGTAAGGCATCTGTTTAATGATACTTTTCCCAGATAAGGAAGGTAATAACCTAACCATGCGTCAACTGTTTTACGTCAGATTTTCGCCAAAATGTTTCAATTAAAAAGAGCTTTAATTTGATGTACGACTCGACCTATGCTTCTATTTAAGAATTTTCACCAACCCCTAGCGGGACGTCCCCCATAAGCAGGATATCATGGTGAAATACATAAAATAATAGTTTTATATGAGCAAAAGCTTGATGTAAATTTTGGTTCTTATATTGTAATTAGTTCAAAAGTTATTAGACCGTCCCGGGACTTTTCAGCACCCCTGTACATATATATATATATATATATATATATATATACTACCCATATATATACTAGAAAACTGATAAGAATGTTAAAAGAATGAGAAAAAACTAAAATTTAAAAAATGTATTAGGAAAAACATCTTAAATCGTAGTGGAATATAGAACTAGAAAAGCTTTGCAAATATACTTTCTAGAATAAAAAAGAGACTCTCGCTATGGTTTACATCCTTCTGTTGGCTACTGTATATTATAGTACAATATATACATTGTGCCACTAATGAAAATGAATCAACTCGATACCCATAAATACTTGTACAGTACAAATTTTATGAAAATTTCATAGTAAAGAAGAGATTGACATGTTTCAGCCATCTAATATCTGTACTTTCATTATAATCCCCTACACGCCAAGCGATTGCGGCAAAGATTCCATAATTTTTCTTAATCTGTGTAACAATATCAACGATGATTGCGTAGTATGTAGGAACTTTGTTTAGTTTTGTAACTAATACAATCAACTGTGGAGGAGTCCTTATTGATGTCACCAATTATTGATTGTTGTGATCATACTGATCACAGTTGTGAAAAACAATGCTTTAGCTATATTTTATGACAATAAACTTTTATATCCTGAATAATTAATATAATTTCTTTTTAAATCAGTATGGTGGCTTACATAGAATATTAAAGGAGTTATCAAAATGGTGAACTGTGCTAGAATGGGGACTATTTTAATTGTAAGCTGTTTTTTTAGTCTTGCCGGCATTGTTTACTTTTACTCGTAGTTTTATTCGTATTTTAGTGTTGTTTAAAAGTTTAGAGTGTTGTTGGATATTGTAATAGTGCAAATAAATATATTTTAGATTAAAGAAATATATTTTTACTGAAATCTGATAAATTATCGGCTTTGAGTAATATATTGTAGTTTGTTTAGCAAAAATTCATTTCAAATAGTTTTTTATTGTTTTTTCACTTTTATATTATCCACGATTATATCATTATCCATTCTAATTCAGCAGTGTTCATGCCAATGTAAATAAAGATTAGCTAATTTAGTAACACAGTGTATGTTGTGGATTTGAATTTTTGTCTAACTGGTAGGCATTATTGCATTTCATTTTACAAATTTGGTATTATTTCATACACTTAGATATAGTTTATGGTTTTCTAAAACTACAAAACATCAGTAATAAACCATACATTTTTATATAGTTCAAACTTTTAAAAATATCTTATACTTTGCCATATGAACATTTTTTTGTACAATTTTTGAATACCGTACTGAAAAAAAGTAACTTTTTTATACTTTAAAAAAAAAGAGAGTATGGAATTTATTTAATTGTTGCTGTATAGTTCATTTGATATTGAGTAAGAAAATATACGTATAACATACATTCATGTAGAATCGTAATAGCAAACTGTTACATATAAAACCGATTTTCATAATTTATGTGTATAACCGCTTTTTGTTTTATAGCTTTATAATGGTTTCATATGTGTATAAAGTTTATGTTTTCTGAAACTAGATGAATTTGACACAAAATGGCTATCTCACATTTACATTTTTCTCACAATAACTTGATTTCATACGTATGATCCTCTCCAAATTTGAAAAATTCTTTTAGCAAAATTTGCATTTTATTAAAAAATTTTTATAAAATATTCTTTGTTTAATTCTGATATATATATATATATATATATATATATATATATATATATATATATATATATATATATAGTATAAAAAAGTTACTTTTTTTCAGTACGGTATTCAAAAATTGTACAAAAAATGTTCATATGGCAAAGTATAAGATATTTTTAAAAGTTTGAACTATATAAAAATGTATGGTTTATATATATATATCAGAAATATATATATAGTAGAACAAATACAAAAACATTTATAGAATCTACTTAACAGGCATTCTAAAACTAAAAATACCGGTTTTCATGAACAAAGTGTACTTAATTTCACAAACCAAATGCAGAAAAAACAAATCTATGAATAACCGTTCCTCAAAAACATAGGTATATATATATCAAGAATACTGGTAGGAATGAAAAACACAGCTACTGTCCATCTTGTACATGTTTGAGGTACGGCCATCCATGTTTTTCTAGTATTTGACATGTAAAATCAATATATCTCCAAATAAAGAATGATGGCTGTATTGTATCATAGTAGACCATGTATTGAATGTGTAAATAAATTTTTATCAAAATCGGCTCGTACGTTTTTGAGGTACGGCCATCCATAGATTTGATTTTTTAGCACATAGCCTGTAAAATCGGTGTGGCTCCAAGAATAGTATTTCTCCAAGTATTTCTGTGTTGTTCTGTGTAAGGAAATTCTTGAAGAATGAGGCTTGTATTGTAGTATAGTAGACTGTATCTCAAATGTGTATATAAAGTTTTATCAAAATCGGCTCATACGTTTTTGAGGTATGGGACCATCTATAGGTTTCTCAGAACTTCGTCTTGTTAAAAGAGTAGCCCAGAAAAGGGCCGCTGTAAATGGTGATTATTATCATAAAAGTAGTCTTTGTTCATTTAAAATCTTTATTTGTAGTGTTTATCTTCACGTTATTACATTAATATATATTTTGTATTGGTTAAGTTGATGAACTATGTTAGGATTCAGTTGGGAACTAGGTCCGGGTACTCGTTCTTTCTATGGATAGAATCTATGGCCAGTTTCATGTCAGCGTCTAAGCACTAGATTTTGTTTGAATTTTGTAACCCTTTTAGTGCCAAGCATAATTTTTTAGTTACTGAAAGTGCCAGGCCTTTTCACCCACATCTGTACAAAGATTGCCAGCCACTTTTGGCCGCAAATTACTCATTTTCTTAAAATAAAAGCTGTAACTGAACTATTTTTTTAATAGTATAACATAAATTTCTATTTCTTTCTTTATATTACCCATAGATACTTTTATTTTTTTAATATAGTCAATTATACAACCAAAATTGTTTATTTTATAGTTAAAACACTTAGATAAAACAGAAAAATATATTTTTTAGTTGGTACTTTGGGATTATACCGACCACACCCAGACATGAATCGTTATTTCACATTTCGTTTCTACTGATTACTAGATTAGCGTAGAACAATATTTCGTCAATATAAAACAGGAATTGTCTTATCGCAAACCCCTCCCCATCCTCAGACAGAGGTCAAAGTCGAGCGTCTAGTAGATAACGTGATTGCAGAGTCTCGCCGCCGCCCGTTCAGCTGGTGCATCGCTTTGTTGTACTTCCGTGTTTTACCTCTACATTTCTCCAAACACAAAAATTCAACAAAAACAAACATTACCAAACTAAAACTAAACTCTTTATTGAAAAAACACTCAAAACTTGTTTTTATTCTTGATCACACAATGCGAGTGCCTCCGGCCATCAGCGCGGGCTTCGGCATGCCCCGTGCTGATGTCGACGAAAGAAAAACATCCCTCGAGATAGTACCTATCAGTAAAATATCAAATTCTAGAGGGGCTAATCAGAAATATAAATTGAATTGTAATGGAAAGGCAATTATGTACCGTGCAAATCACGTGATGCCGCGCGGTCTGCCGTAATCAGGATTCTCGAGAAAGATAAGATAACAGCGACAACAATAACGATCACAATACCTGGAAATGCTTGTAAGTTTGTAATTTTGTAATTGAAGAGTTGTTTTTTTTCGTTCTATCATGTTTGTTTCTATAAATTTCTATTTTTGTGTTCTTCATACTAGTGTGGTCGGTATAATCCCAAAGTACCTTTTAGTTTTACTTGAAATATAGTTGGGGAAAACCACATTGGGACATTAGGAACATGACTCAATTACTCTTTTTAATTCTGTACAAAACCTCTAAATTTCAAAATGCTATCTTAAAAAACATAAGAATTAATTTTACTTACCAGGAAAACATGACCATTTTATAAAATGAATGTCTACTGTGTTTATGCTGGTTACTATAAAAATATTAATGACCCATGTGACTCATCATATCTTTTTTATAATGAATAAAAATTTATTGTTCACTGGTTATAAACTAAAATAATAATTCAATAAAAATAACAAGTAATTATTTCCATATAATATGTATACACAATAAAAGAAAAAGACTTCACATATAATCCTTTAATATTTCAAAAAAATGTAGTTCACAAGAAGGATTAAAAAATGTGTATACAAACAAAGAATTAAGAGTAAACATAATATAATGAATTTTTAGAATCAGCTGAAATGTTCTAATCTGACTTATAGTTTAATTTTTAAACTCCTTGGTATATTATAAGAAAAGGGCTTTAGATATTAAAAATAAGATTAAAAATATAAAAACGTGTTCCAACAGCTTACAATTAAATTGAATATTAACAATTTTGTTGTTTTGCAGTTGTACATTCATACAAAAATAAATAAAATATAGATAATACATTTAGTTTTAGATTTGCTAAACTAATTTAGACTATTTTAACATATCGTTTCTTATGTAAACCAAAAGGTTATTTTGACTTAGAGAATACTATATGCAGAGTTTGTGACTATATGCAGAAAATAAATGCGCAGAGGATTCTTTAAACAATATATATATTATTATATTCTTTAAACAATATATATATTATTATATATATTGTTTAAAGAAGCCTCTGCGCATGCGCATTTATTTTCTAACTAAACATACACATATAACTAAATAAACATATATATATATATACGGGTAGGGTACGATAAACGGACCCGGTTTTTTATATCGAAGAACGTAATCATCGATACCTAATATTCGCATCTCAAATCCTAGACTATCAACTGATATAAAAGTATCTATAATAGTCCTCAATAACAATCATATGTTTTAAATTAAAATATGGATTTAATATTTACAGTGATGAAACAAATTATTATAAGCAAAATTAGGAAAACTGAAGATGACCATATTTGCTCCTCTCACAGTTACAGTTGTTTCTTTCCCACAAATTTCACATAATGGATTTTTCGGTACGAGTCCAACATGTTGAAGCCACGTAAAACACGTCTTATCATCTTTCAAAGGAATGTCTTGTAGCTTTCTAAAATTGACTGCCATTTTTAATAATCAAATGTTACTTATATGTAAAATTGAAATATTACCTTACGTGTATTATTTGAAAGTGTTTAAAGCTGTTGATATAGATTATTTAAGTTATTTGTTCAAAATAATTAATCAGTATCAATTGATTATACCGGTGGTTACGATTAAGTAATATCGTTTGCCAATCTCAATATAAAAAAACCGGGACCGCTTATTGTACCCTACCCATAAACACACACACGCACCTAGAAAAATCAAAATATAATCACTTGAGAAGTTCAGAAGATTATTTTATTGTGATTCCAAAACACTATTGATGTTTATTTTAAATACTGTAAATATTTGTAATCGTTTAAATACAAAACAACCTAAAAATAGGACGCTGGAAATCCTCATACAACTGTCCAGCGTCCTATTTTAGGATTTGGGCACTAAAAGGGATACTCCTAGTTCTAGGGTTAATTTCGTTGACAGCTAAATATAAGTTATGCATTACTTCATCACGCTAAATGATAAGTGAAGTAGTTAACTGATATAATTTTACAGTGTTTTCCAATTCATGAATATTATTCTTATTATATAATAAAGAATAACTCACAAAAATAGAATGACTATTCTACATAACCTATTATGTGCAACATACACTGTTTAGTGTTTTCCCCTTCTTTTTGTTTGTTTTGCACTTCAGCAAAATTGAAACAGGCTTTGGAATAACCCATGTAACTTTAAGGTCCGAGAGAATTTATTGTTGTTGCCCTGTTAGTTACATTAAAAGTACAAATAAAATGTTTAAACTGAATATAATTGAAGAATCTTGAAACATTTAATATCACTATTAAATAAATACACATTTTCCAAGATTAATTTTATTCTTGCAAGGTCTTTCAGGAAAAATGATTTCATCACCATGCAACTTCACAAAAAATGTGTATTCATTTACCAGTGATATTAAATTGAATATAATAAAATTGGTAATATTCATTAGTGGATATTATAAATATCTCCAAAACACTGACCTGATCTGTGATGTATTGTTATGTACTTAATAGGAAGAGAATATTTGGCGAGAATTAGGATTCCTTCTCGCCAAGAACCCATCAGGCATTCCTGTCCCAAAACATGGACCACGTTTAAAGTACCTTTTCTAGGATACATACATGTATTCCTATGAAATCAATGTTTTCCTAGTGCTGTGGCCATGCAAACCTCAAAAAAACCGGTGTGCCTATTTCAGACAGTTTACATGCCTTCACTTTAAAAGTCTTAAAAAATACAAGCTAAAACTTGTTTTTACATGTTGTTTTGTAATATGTATGAATACTGTTTCTCTATATGTAACACTTTGGCCAAAATAAACAACTATAACAAAATTTTAAATCCTTCAAAAATAACCGAGCGATGAAAAAATATGTAAATGCATATACATTGAATAAATTTCGTTTTAAATAAAAATGTATATATTGTAAAATAAAAATAAATTATTAAAACATTTGAGGAATCTTTAGATCTAATATTATGGTGCATCGTAATATTATGTAAAAGTACATATTTATTGATATTGGGCGAAATATAAATACATACAAAGAGGTTATGTGAAGTGTTACACGAACAAATTTTGGTAAAAAAAATAAAAACCCTTATTATAATTTCAGTTACTATACTAAAAGTTTTAGGATTTTTAGATATAATCTTATTTTATTATATTTATCTAACATCAAAACCAACTTGTATTACGTCAAACTGGTGAATAGCTATGATCGGTTGAAAATTACGTATTTTGTGGGCTCCGCTACACAGTGGAGTATTTTAGACAAAGCCCTGGCCAAAACGTTAACATTTTTGTTATTGTTTAATGATTATTTACTTTTATTAACATTCGAACTATTATAGCTAATAAGACTGTCTGTCATGCAAATAGAATCCCCACATCCAGATGATTCAGGTTTATTTCTAGCTTCAGCTGTTCCTTCCGACAGCTGTCCAATACGCAATAATGCATGACTAATAAAAACTGGCCCATGAATTAGTAATTTATGTACCCTGGGTGTTGTGGTACAATCCATACAAATTCACATACGCTTTGCTGTTCCATAAAATATTTCTTAAACGAGATACACTTTACTTAAGACTAATCTGAATATTGCCTATTCTTACACAAAAACCTACAGGAAACCAAATGCAACACAGAAATGCTGGAACAATGAGTGCAAAAACCTGAAGAGTGATTATATCAAAGAATTAGGACGCGAATTCTGCTCAGGCCTAACATAAGACAAAAGGATCACAGCTGAAAGGAAAAAATGACTATAACAAACTACAATTTTTACGAAAGCAACAAAATGCTAACATAAAAAAGCAGACAATAAGAAAAAAACAGTCTGGCAATTAGTTAATTAAAAAACGACAGCCACAGCTATTATTAAAAATTCTTCTTCGACTTCTTGTAAATGTAACCACTATTAATGATCCAGTAGGAATAGCTGACTATTTCAACAGTTTATTCACCTCAACAAAAGAAAAGCACTTCAAGACAACAACACCAATCCCAATATTATCAACCACCGTACAACATCAATACCAGTGAATAGATTCCAGTTTCGATTATAAACTGAAAAGGATGTACTTAAAGCAATAGACACTCCGAAACTTAAATCAACGACAGGGATATATCACATATCTGCCAAGCTTACAAACACCTTTAAAAAAGAATTGACTGCTCCACTAACAAATATTATAAATAAATCATTACAACAAGGAGTTTTCTCAGCTCACCTTAAAATCGCTCAAGTATATCCAAAGTACAAAATAGGGCCAGCTACGGAAACAAATAGTTACCGACCTATTTCTCTTATACCTATTTTCTCAAAAGTTATTGAAAAGATTGTTTTCGAACAGTTTATCTTAAGCTGCATAGCCTTCTTACTCGTCAATAGCATGAATTCTTAAAATGCAGATCAACTGCAACTGCTCTAGTACATCTTTGTAGAGCACATCATAAACAAAATAGAAGAGTGCTGTGTTGTTACCGGTCTGTTTTTAGACTTCAGTAAAGCATTTGACTGCCTCATCACAGATGTGTAATAGAATAATAATTGAAAGTACTAGGTAAGTAGGAGAATCAGCAAAGTGATTCCATAGCTATTTGGGTGTTAGAGAACAATTCATAGAACTACGGCACACACCCAATAACATAACAGAAGAAGTACAATAAAAGCCACTCTATGTAAAACGAGGAGTATCACAAGGATCAGTGTTGGGACCACTACTATTTCTTCTACTAACTAATGACCTGCCAACTTATCTATAAGGAATCTGTCAAACAATAATTTATGCAGATGACACTGTCATTATAACCACAGTTCATTTTTTAATTATAACCACAGTAAAATATAAAGAGCAAACATTAATTAACACAGACAGAGCATTTACTGCTACTAAAGAATACTGTGTTTCTAATCACTTGATCCTTAACCAAAAAAAGTCCAAGTAGTCTTTAACTCTCCGAGCGTCCACCATATTTTGTAAAATGCATACGCTTTTGCAAAATGAGTGAGGATTTGCAGACAGCCCTTGTAAAATGTATGATAAATCTAAATAGTAACTTAAATGTACAACACCTTTTTTCAAATAATTGTTTTTTTCAGACTGTGTAACTGTGAAGTTAGAAAAAACAATTTCTTAGTTTGGAAAATAAAAAAAGTTAAACAAAAAATAAAAAAATTTGCAATAAAGTATGTATGTATTTAAATATTACACAAATTCAAAATTCAGCCAAAATGTAGGAAATGTTGTACTGAAGACAGGAATGTATAATGTTAGAATGTTCATATTAATAATTTAAAAAATAAATATATATTTTTATGACTAATTGCACATTTGAAATATTTTCTTACTAGCGGTAGTTAACACGTTGATATAACAATGTTCTTACTTTTTATATTATACTGAATATCGTAGCAACAATTATAATAGCCTAGTTGTAACAAATTTTGCCATTGACACAGAAATATACATTATTTTAAGTTTTCATTTGGAAATTCACAATATTTATGTATATAAAGGAAAGTGAAAATAGTAACTATCTTTTCTGAAAAACATTAACAATATTTACATGCAATAATAACATTTCGAACATATACTGTAAACAGCATAATCCACACGTTCGTATCTGAGCAACAACAAACTATGCATAGTCCTCCCCCGTAGACTAATATTTATAGTCTCGGTTCTCTGACCGAGAGATCACGGGTTCAAATCCCGGGGAGGTCCAATCATGTACTTTGTCAATAAAAACCAGTGCACATCGAAGCCGGCATAGCTGACGTTGAGGCTAAAAGAGTTAAAAAAAAATGCATAAGTTGGAAACAACAGCTGATGAAAATGATGTAGAAATTTTTTTTATAGAATACAAGAAATCAAAAGACCGCTAAACATAAAGGAAAACTCACGGGCTTTCGAACGGTATAATTATAATGCGGTTTGATCAGTATTAGCGTCAGCAAAATGAGTTTAAAGACATGAATAAATGTTTATCATCAACATTTTTTATGATGACGTTTAGTAAAATACCGAGTCGTCAAAAATATTGATGATGGTTGCTTGGAGGGTTAAAACCAAAGGCAAGTATGTAGATATAGGAATAACTGGTAGTGACCTTAAAACTAATACAAGGCACCTTGGTATTGTGATTTACTCCAATATATCTTAGAAGCCACATGTAGACCAGCTGTGCAGAAAACTCTGCGTGGGAACCTAACTTTTCCATAGATTCAATCAAGTATGTATTCCTGACGTTCAAGAACTGACTACTTCGCCTTTTTGAGTCTCACATAAGATATGGTATAGCATCTTGGGGTAGAACAAGTTCTGAAATTTTAGAAAAATTCCTCATATGAAAAAAGCGAGACTTACCCGGATGTCTTGCAAGTCTTGAATACAGAGAAAGCGTTTGCTGAACTTAACATTCTAATGGTGGTGGTACTTTATATACAAGAAGTTATCTTACACACAATCTCTACTCGTCTGCAACCAAGATATCAACATATATACCACTATAACACGAGAAATGCCTCCAACTTCCAACTTTGTCCTACAACTCATCACTTAAGTCTGTTCAGCAAAAAAACAACGTATGCTGGAGCAACGTTGTTCAACCTGCTGCCAGAAGAACTGGAGAATACACCTGCACAACAACTAAAGAAGCGACTGACTAATAAAGTTTTTTACTAAATGGATGAGTACACGTAAAACACATAATGTTTAATAATTAACAATTATTGTAACCACATGACACATTACTAATCTCCAAGATTATGTAAATGAAGAACTTACATATTGTCTACCCCATGTCCACTGGAAATTGTTTATAAATTAACATTGAACCTTATTAATAGTCTCAAATCAATAAATGTAACTCGTGACCTATTTTCAGGGTTTGCGAAAAACACCTTAATATATTGCCGTTTTTTGTATTACACAAGCTTTTTTATATATCAACGTTTTTGTTTGTTTCAAGAACTACATCCTTTTCTTCTTCACTTCTTGCTTACCATTTTGTAATTGGTAGTTTATATGGTAGATGAAGGAGAAACTTAAATAATCTAATTCTAGTATGCAGAATTGATAGGCCACATTCTAAAGAATCCGTGTTCTCCGGAAATCTTTGCTCAAAACTATTGAATATTCTGACCATGTATTAATAATTAAACACCTTGTAGTTTAGCTCACGTATGTTAGTGCATTACACACTTTTCCGTCACATGTAGTGGGAACCAATGTGTACTTGACTTTGACTAAATAATGGTATGTTTGTATTTCAGTACGTTTAAGTTCCTTGATCTTAAAAAACAATGTATTTTCATTTGTAACGTCCACGCTTTTTTTTGATTAATCTTATTCTAATAGGTCACCAGAATCTTGTAGATGAAGGGATTGGATTTTGCCAAATGACTTTTCAATTTCGCAAAACAGCTGTAAAGGCATTAGTGAGCTATTAAATGTGTCAGAATCATTATCATCAGAACGTGTAAACGTTTTAAACTAAATTCTTGGATACCATCACAGCCCAATTAACACATAAGTTCCATATTAATTTGTTCTTCGGATGGCAGACACTCAAAAACATCATGTAAATACTTAGTAAACCTAGATGACGTGTAATCTAATAAATCTGGAAGGACAACTTCAGCCATTTTCTCTGTTATAGATATAGAGTCTTCGATCGAGTTGCATTCTTTTTTGGCTTCTTTACTCAACGTGTAACATGGATAAATAATTTTTATTTACAGAGTGTTATTTCATACTTTTTCTATTTAAATCACCATTAACAAATATGGATAATGCTTCAGGTGGACGATGCTGCTGTATTTTTATGCTGCTGTTGATATCTGTATGCTGGACATTTTCAACTTTGAAGAAAAGAGCATAATCTCCTTTGCACTAGTTGGAGTTTCTGTGATTCTTAAATAATATTAGCACCTTCCAGGATTGCCTGCTGCTCTTTGGGTCATTGAAGCAGTATAGGTTAATTCGTCAGAAGATGCTAGTTTCCTTATACGCTTTGACCTTTCACTTGATCCTGATAACGTGTTCTATGGACGATCACTAAGAGGTGGAATGCAGTTAACAATATTTACAGTTCTCTCAAGGTATTTGTTATTTTGATTAATAAAACTATCATTCATATTGTGATAATGAGGAATATCGGCTACTCTTTTTATGAAGTGCAATTTGCTATCCAAATGATTCTCAGAGAATTCCCTTATAATATCATAATAAAGTCAATTTGGAAATTGCTTCTCCATTTTTCTGCTTAGAACAAATAAAATCTTAAATAGGTAATAAATAATAGTCATTTTTGCGTAGGATGAAAAATTGTCATGTCAAAATATTATTCATATGCTTTCTCTTTCTAAAAAACTGACCTTTAATCAACCCCAAAATTAGTAAACGATACTAATTACGATAACTCGACAGTTTAACCAGATATTTAACAGGGATAAAAAGCGTTTGAGACCAGGAGACAGGGTACAAGCTAACAATTACAGTAGTAAACAAAATAATAGGAACTTTGGATAAACGAGTCAAGGGTGGACAAACAATTTAGATTACTTTGTTAGAACTGACAATGGTCAAATATAAAAAAGACACGTAGACTAACTGATCAAAACTAAGGTACAATACTTCAGTAAGAGAGTATACTTACAGTATATATTTCAATTGATATCCCAGTTTTCTCCCGGAAAATGCAACAAAATCATTTCGTTATGTTTATTTTTTATAAAGTTATACATTATTCAGTGTAACACTACATAAACACCAAAATAGTAGTTGGCACTGGCAGCGCCACTCCGTCAAAGACGCTTGGCATTCAAAGGGTTAATTGAAATAGCACATTCCTAATAGAATATATATACTACTACTACTACTACTACAGGAAACATTATAATTTAAAATAAACTATTTGTCAAGGTGCATTTTAAATAAATTAATATTAAATTATCGACTTATAGTATAGTTAATCTAACAAATAACTACCATATTGGAATGGCACTTTAATGTGTATGAAAAATTAAGAAAATATACCACCGAATGGCGTTACCTTTTCATTTTAGAGAGCGGTGGCCGGCTGGAGCGGCTTGGCTCACACCCCACTCTCCTCCAACGCCAGCTTGAGTCTCGTTTCGTCTCCTCTCGTTTCCAGTCTCCGCCATCTTTGAATTTGCGTTACAAGTATTGTCAATTCCATTTCGTTGCATTTATTCGAAGAAAACTTTATTTTGTGTGGGTATGGGCGAAGAGAATAATAAAAACGGTATGTAAAGTACATTTATGTTATAATAAGTTTTTACATTATGGAGTAGTTTTTAAAATAATGTAACAAGCTATTCAGTAGTCTATGGTTTTTGAAGTTGCATAAGGCCACTACATAGTTATAGGTGTTGCTCTTTTATAAATTAACACCCTTTAATGTCACTGAAGAATCGTTGGTCTATACCCAGCTAAAATCATTTGGTTTACCATATAAAACCAAGCCATTTTTTTACAAATTTGAAGTGGTTTAGAGAAAAACAATAACTTAAATAATTTAGGCTATACACACCCAATCTCAAATCATAATTCATACTACATTGTCCTATCATAAAAAAAGCTTTTTCAACAAAAATTTCAGATTTTTACTTGATCCCCAACAGAGATATTAATGTTAAAATAATCTTAAACCCCGAAATTTCTATTTTTAAACCCTTTTAGCCCCGGCGTCCGCTATATCGGACAGAGGTGGTCTAGCTAAAATGCCCAACGTCCGATATACTGGACGTCTCGAGAATTTAATGTAGCTGGCTAATAATATGTCCAAATGCCATCAGTTTCGGTATAGTAGTCGGTGAAGAAACGGGCTACATGCAAAAACAATAAACCTTCCAATTGGCATCGTATTTCGTCGTCATTGAGCGTAGTTTATTTGTCGATGTCAGTTGTCAGACGACTTCAGTTGCATTGTTGTTGTATGCTGACTTATAACCTCAATTAGTTTGCGTAATTGAAAGCGGTTGTTTTTCGTGTGATTTATTGTATTATTAGTAAAAAAACATGAGTAAACGTCGTAGAGAAAAGTTACCAGTGAGTGAAAACACTTTGATAAACACTGGTACTTTGGGATTATACCGACCACACCCATACATGAATCGTTATTTGACATTTTGCTTCTACTGATTACTAGATTAGCGTAGAACAATATTTCGTCAATATAAAACAGGAATTGTCTTATCGCAAACCCCTCCCCATCCTCAGACAGAGGTCAAAGTCGAGCGGTCTAGTAGATAAGTGATTGCAGAGTCCCGCCGCGCGGCCTGCCGTAATCGGGATTCTCGAGAAAGTTAAGATAACAGCGACAAAAATACTGATCACAATACCTGGAAATGCTTGTTGATTAATGGAATGTTAGTTCTGTTACTCAACTACATCGTTTTATAACGTTCTAAGTTCATTGAAAAAGGTTTAAGCGTTGGGGGCATATAACGGAATCTGACCCCATTCCCAAAGTACCATAAAATGTATATATTGTAAATATTATTTCTTTTACTTTTTTGAAAAATTAAACAAGTTTTAGTCTTACAAACCATTACAATTAGTTTGTGTTATTTTACAATTGTTATTATTTCAAAAGTGCAAAAACAAGTAAACATATCTGTATACTTCTACTGACGTGTATGTGGAAATATATGAAGAAGTGCTTATGCAGCAATACAATTAATTGGATATATCTCCTGCATTTATCAAGGAAAGTTCTTAAAATTTTGTGTGTGTAGTAAGAAATATGTGTACAACCAAATTGCTTCATTTTTCAGGGGCAACAATTTTTTTTTCTACCGTTTATGTATGTCCAAACTATAAAAAATTTAAAAAATTTTATGTATAAATACGCTAAAAAAAACTAATCATTCTGTAAAAGTACTTTTTAACTATTACATCTAATAGTACACTTATTTGTGAACAATTTAAAACAAAAACCTAAAAATTATCTTCAAAAATAAGAAAACTAGATGAATTTTCCCTCAATTCTGCACTACGGTCCCTTATCGCCATGGGCTTTCTGGCAAGTCCATGGAAAAATGGCTGGGGTTAAAAGGGTTAATACATTGAACCCTGAGCCTATAACATCGAATTTGCTCAGTATTTTTTTTGAATTTTGAAGACATTGTTTTAACCTAACATATTATATATCAAATTAAAGAGGAGAACACACAGTTTTAAAAAATGTGCATTTTTATGATAAAATAATTAGCCTATTTCAATAAAATTATTTAAAGTAAACAATATAATGGAAAAAAATAAAATTTGAAAAATTGTAACTTTGTATAGGCTAAACGTTTTATTTTTCAACCACCTAATGTTCTATAAAAGTTTTTTTTAACCACCTAATGTTCTATAAATGTGTTTTTGATATAAAATTAACATAAAAGAAAGTATTCATGTTAGTAGGTACTAATCATAATCATACTCAGCATCATTCACGTCTTGATCATTAGGCCTAACCTCAAAATCTGGATCACAGCCATTCTTTTATAACAGACACCTCAGTGTTAAAAAATGAAATAAATTTAAAGTTAGTTTTTAAGACATATTTATGTTGTAAAATACTTTAAATTTACCAAATCCAAAGAAAATAGTTTAATAGAAGATGTACATTTATTTTTATTCTAGGTTAAAGTTGCCTGTTGATGAGACAGTCTACTAATAACAATAATCTAGTTTTTTAAAAACGACTGATTTTACCTAGTGTATAAGTGTTTCTCAGATTTGAGGTTAGAGAGAGGAAGCTTGGACATTTTACATAAACTTGAGCTGAATTTAAAATAAACTTGGTAAGTAAACAAGTCCTTACTTCCAAATAATTCTGACGTAAGTCACAGTGTCACATACGTAACAAGAAACATGAAAAAGTTTAAACTGCATCTCATCTAGAATGTTGACATGGATAACATTTTGTAAAAGTAAGGTTAAGTTAATGATTGTTAATATGATATTTTTTATTTTATTTTAAATATTATTCTTTGGCAAGTAAACTGTGTTACGTATGTGACACATCAAAATGTTACGTATGTGACACATTAAGTTATGATACAAAAACTGTCAATTTGAAGAAGAATTAACTTAGGGAAGTTAGTTAACCTAGCCTATCTACCAAGTTAATCTATTTATTTGTTTATTTTAAAGCCTCCCAGACTGATTTATGTACAAAAAATAAAAGGTTGGCATAATGATAAAGTTTATAGTTTTGCTTGTGTTAGTGATGATTTGAAGCATTGTAAGAACTCTGTTTGGACATTTATAAAAGTTCTTGTAAAAGAAATTAATCAAATAGCTCCAGAAGTAAACATTTACATATATTTTCTGATAACTGTGCCGGCCAATTTTAAAAGCCGGTACACTATGTCAAATATTTGTTTTGCAGAGGAAGACTTAGGTATTGCAGTGAACTGGGATTTTTTGCTTCCAGCCATGGGAAGGGGTTGTAGATGGTATCGGAGGGATGGTAAAGAGGATTGTATGGAGAGCAGTAAAGGGTCGGAAAGCTTTTGTTAATACCCCAGAAGATTTCTACAGAGTGGCATTGGAAAAATGCAAAGAAATTCGGCTATTGTTTGTTTCAAAGGAAGAAATAGATCATAATAGAAAACATCTTGAGGAGAGATGGGGTAAAATTCATCAAATAACTGGTATTCAAGCAATGCACCACTTTCAAGCATTGATCACGAGATACTGATTAGCAGGACATCAAAATCACTCATACTTAAAGTTGACATTAAGAATGAAGAATATGACGCTAGAAAACTGTCAACCCGACGATGGCTACACTATGAAGATGGTTACAGTGATGAATCTGATGATGATAATTATGAGAGTACTGGAAAAGATGATGCACAGAAGGAGAAAAGATGAAGAGCCCATTATCAAACACTGATAGAAATGTCCAACACCCAAATCCTGGTGACTTTGTATTAGTGAAATTATTAAGTAATAAAATGAAAGAATTTCGCTACGTAGCAGTTGGCCAGAGCAAAGTAAATGAAGATATTGTAGTCACTTTCTTGAGAAAGTATGTGGAGGATACTACACTGTTTAAAATTGATGAAAATGATGAAAGGCTCGTGGCTACTAAAGACATTATTCGGGTGTTGGAACAACCTAAAATTAAAAACCGTTAAGTTTGTGTACTTTATCAGTTTTCCAAAAACTGTACATGTTAAAGAAGTGTGACTGTGTTCTGTTAGTTTTACTTAGAACAAAAGTGCACCCAACTTATTTAAAAATTGATATTGTAGAAATAGTTATAAGGAACCCTTAATATACAGTATGTGTGAATTTAGTACCTAAGTTTTATTGTAACGTTTTTCTATGTGAATTGATAACAGTTACCTATTTTGTTGGTTCAGTTCAGTTGTAAGGATATCTCTATTTAGATAGAATAAGTTGTTATTTTTATCATAAATAGTGTTCTTGTACTCTAGTTATACTTGTCACATACGTAACAAACAACCTGTCACATACGTAACAACAAATCACAATTTTTAACAAGTATTCCAAACATGTTGGTTACATTGATTAATTAAGAGTTGTACGTAAATATTAATTAGGAATGCAATTAATTTTATTTTAAATTTTATTGAAGGAAAAATTAACAGAATTTTACCATTATGTACCTAACATTCTAAGGATGAGTGCCTTTCATGTCACAAACGCAACAGCCATAAAAACATGTATTGCTTGGAAAATAATAAAAATTCTTTGTGCCCAATTTGTATACTTTTGAATTAAATCACCTTCTATACACTGAACTGTGATAAATGTATTTATATAATTTTACTTTATTTATATTTCACCATAAATGTGTCTAAGTGTCACATACGTAACAAAAGAATGGCTGATCAGGATCATTGTCGTTGAAAAACTCACCCTACGATCCAGAGTCATAAATTTGACCCAAGATTCTTTCAAACTGAATCGCAGATGATCTTTTATTTTCATTAAAAACACGATTATCCTCCTCCAAATCATGCTCAGAATCTGACATCATATCACGTATAAACGTATATCACGCAGCGTTATTTTGTCTAAATGATTACTCATTTTACACAATGATCAAGAAAAATAAAACTTATATCACTAAGAAACCAAATAAAATATATTAAACCATCACTAAACCAACATTTATCACTTTATTGAGTAACAGTGGAACTTTGTTTATAAATAACTATGCTCGCATCACTGCGTCGTCAGTCGGTTACGTAACTAAGCAGTTGTGCATAGTTGAAAATACTATTTTTACAGTTGCAAAACTGTTACTTGTCGTATAAAGACGTATAAATATAAACAATATAACATAGGAAATAGTCTGAAACAACTAGCTAAACCCGATTTTTTACCGAAAACCTAAACGTATTGAATTAAATACCGGAGCCCGAGTATAGGTCGGGTTCCGTATACAACAGCGTGCGTGCTAGCCCGACCTATACTCGGGCTCCGTATTCATTGTGTTAAAAGGTGAGTATCTCGTCATTGATACTTAGTATATAGTAACAACAGGCCTACAATGTGATGTAATAGCACAACAAATATAAATTAGGCCTACCATCTGAAATTTTAATTTTGATTTATAGGCCTAGGACGAACCATTAAACTTACTTGAACAATTATAAAAACCGTAGATGCTTGTGGACACCAAAAATAGTGGTGATTACACAGAAATGACCACCATTTCTAAGTGGTGATTAACCCTTCGACGCACCGCGACGTACGCCGTACGTCTAGTGTTTACCGCTGAACTTGGCCTGCGACGTACGCATCGCGCAGTCCGATCTTATAACGAATACATTTAGGTTATTTTCTGTGTAATACATTTGAGTTATACATCGTTGGAAAGACGATGAAATGAACTATCGGTGTATCGATACCTATGTATCGAAAGCCGTTCAACATGTAGTTTATAGTAGACGAAAAACATTGATCAAGGTGGCGCTTGCTGTCAGCTGTTTCTAACTACGCAATTGACTGTGAAACTACTTTGTCTGCTGGCATGACGATGTTATCGTTTGTGTTTAGCTGTTTATTTGTTTGGTTATGTTTGGTATTGTAGTAGAATATAATAAGAATATCGGGGGTGTGGACCTTAGAGATCAAATGCTAGAGAACTATCTACTGGAAAGGAAAAGAGGTACTAAATGGTACATGAAAGTCTTCAAGCGTATGCTAAACATTACAATTCTGAACTCATACACCATTTGGAAGTCAAAACACAACAATATTGATCACTTAACATTTAGATTAGGCCTAGTAAAAGAAATGTTGGAAAGATTTCAACAAGAGGTACCAAGAACAGTTCAAGGCAGACCATTCACTGAGCCTCCACCAATGCGCTTAACTGAAAGACATTTTATTGAAAAGATTCCACCAACTGGGAAAAAAGCAAAGCCTCAAAGGAGATGTGTGGTTTGCTACAAACATGGCAGACAAAGGGACACAATCTACTGGTGTCCCCAATGTGAGGCTGGCCTATGCCTAGTGGACTGCTTCAAAACATATCACACAGTTGCAAATTTCTAATATAAGTACAGCAAATAACTTCCAGTAAACATGTCTTAACAAATTTTGTAATGGTATTTTGTACATGTTTGTATGGGTATACTTATATTTTAGCAATTATAATTACTTTTACAAGTATAGGCTTAACAGAAAATCATTTAATGTATGTATAGGTAATGTTGTCACAAAACTGTGAAAAACAAGAAATTAAGTGGGCCACTTAGGGGGTGTTCAGTTCAAATTAAATAGTGCGTTGAAGGGTTAATACAATTTTTGGTACTTTGGGATTATACCGACCACACCAGTATGAAGAACACAAAAATATAAATTTATAGAAACAAACATGATAGAACGAAAAAACAACTGAATTACAAACTTACAAGCATTTCCAGGTATTGTGATCGGTATTGTTGTCACTGTTATCTTATCTTTCTCGAGAATCCCGATTATGGCAGGCCGCGTGGCATCACATGATTTGCACGGTACATAATTGCCTTTCCATTACAATTCAATTTATATTTCTGATCAGCCCCTCTAGAATTTGATATTTTACTGATAGGTACTATCTCGAGGGATGTTTTTCTTTCGTCGACATCAGCACGGGGCATGCCGAAGCCCGCGCTGATGGCCGGAGGCACTCGCATTGTGTGATCAAGAATAAAAACAAGTTTTGAGTGTTTTTTCAATAAAGAGTTTAGTTTTAGTTTGGTAATGTTTGTTTTTGTTGAATTTTTGTGTTTGGAGAAATGTAGAGGTAAAACACGGAAGTACAACAAAGCGACGCACCAGCTGAACGGGCGGCAAGACTCTGCAATCACGTTATCTACTAGACCGCTCGACTTTGACCTCTGTCTGAGGATGGGGAGGGGTTTGCGATAAGACAAATCCTGTTTTATATTGACGAAATACTATTCTACGCTAATCTAGTAATCAGTAGGCCTAGAAGCAAAATGTCAAATAACGATTCATGTCTGGGTGTGGTCGGTATAATCCCAAAGTACCCAATTTTTAATATTACATGACCTAAAGCAATCTACTTAAGTTATAATAAATAAATTATTATTTTTAAATGGTCAACCAACCAATTAGTTTTTTGTATGGACGCCTTGGTATGGATTGACCCATAAGGTATTCTATTATCAAACTGCACCAACACAATCAAATTATAATTGATTATAAGTATAGGTACTATCAAATACAACATTTTTTTATCTATAGATATTCATAATTAATCATTGCCAGCTGTTTTTATTTCATTTAAGTACTGTGGAGGCTAGTGAGATCGGCAAGAACAATGGCGATGAACATGCAATTATTGTCTCAAAATGTGTTTTTAAACATACAGCAATGTTTTAAATGGTTACAAGATAATAATCTTGCTCCTTTAAATTATGAACATAGTCATCAATTGTATTACATCAAAAATTTACAAGGTACCAACTATTTTGAAATTTTTATAACTATTCCAACGGTACTTTTCTTAATAAAATTTGCTAACGTATAAGCAAGCACGACCACTTTAAAGATACGCTTATATAAGGCGGTAGCTCCAAAAATGTCAACAGTTAAGAATTGTCAGTTTGTTGCTCCCTGCTTGTGCAAGCGTACTTTTAAAGTGATTGTGCTCGGTTATGCAATCACGAATGTTGTTGAAACAAGTACCGTTGGAATTGTAAAGAAATTGTTAAAATAGTTGGTGTTTAGTAAGTATTTTATAACTATACTGGTTTTTTTATTTGAATTTAAAAATTTCCAACAGTCACCATTTTGATAATATTAAAGAAAATAACACAATATTTTTCTACATTTTCTACGTATCTATTGAAACCTATGTGCCAAATTTGGTTTCTCTAGCTTAACTAGTTTTAGAGATAATGAATTTATAATAAAAAATTCAAAATGGCAGCTAGCGTCTAAACTAGACACTTGACCTATGTTTATATGTCATTTTTGTTTGAAATAATGAATACTATCAGCTAGAAAAGTTTGAGACCATTTGTGAACATCCTGAATGTATTTAACTACTTGCTTATATTGCCTAGTAATAAATAGAACAGTCATAGAGGCCTCTTTCTCTCTGGCATCGCTTCCTTTTGGTAGGCAGAAAACAGGAACCAATTTTCATAATGATATGTAATTTTCACAATAATTCAAATAAAGTCTGTTCTTTCTAAAAATCTAGTTTGTTTAGGTCATCTCTAAGAAAAACTCTTCCAATAACAGTGGCCTTTGGATAATACAAAAGTACCTTTTTTTGTCCATTCTCTTATAAATTAGTGCATTTGTTCATTTTCGTAAATGTACATGTAAAATGTGTAAATATGTATTGTTAAAGTGCTATACATTTCTGAAAAATCATCTCGAATTTTTTTATCAAATGTATATTTTAGAATTGTTTCTTTATGCACTTGAAATCAAGTACAAAACTGAATTTGAGAATTGTTCCCATTTTTTGGTCCATCATAAACTTAAAATTCCTTTGCACTTCTCTATAAAATATCGTTTTGTGTTATTTTATGAATAAAATGTTATGTGTTAGATTTGAAGCATTGATTGAGGTTGTAATATGCTTTAGAAAATTACTAAAACACTCTAGAGAAATAAATATTGGCAGGCCACAACAGAAAATTTAAATTGTCACCTTTAAGGTTACAGCAAAGCCATAGGTAGTCTAGTAAAATTTGAGGGTTTATATTATAACATGTAGTCTTGTAGTGGTTTAACTTATAAATATAAATACAGTTTAAACTTTTTTTTTTTTCTTTTTTTTTTTGTAAAAATGGGGGAAGAATGATTGTCTAAATACGGGGAAATAATTGCCTATTAACTTGAATTTTTTAATATTAAAATAGGCTGTATTACAAAATGAGTTATTACTATTCACATTTAAGACGATCATTGGTGCCAGAAAGACTAAATAAACTAAAAATATCAAGTCAGTTAACTTAGTAATCCACTGACTATATATACTATTTCTTGTTACGTGATATAGGTTGGTAAGTATTTGTGTTCGTATTATAGATAGAAATATGTTAAAGTGCTTTTAGTCCTATTTTTGCCTTAGCTTGAATTTAGGTACTATCTACAGGGGTATTTTTCTTTTTTCTTGACTCTGATGGTCAGGGGCTAATTTGCACTTTGCAATGCTAGATTTTCCAACCTAATCATGAATTCACAAAACTAACTTTTACATTGATAATTTGGAAAAATATTCACTCACTAGCATCACAAAAGAGAATGAATGTCTGTTTCTTTAAATTAACTGTGCAACCAAGCACGAAATGCCTGAAGAAGTTGCCCAATGGAAACAGGACTGAAGTAACAAAGTAAAAACTATAAATGGAGGTAGAAACTATGACTATAATCTATGACTTATCACTCAAATTCACTGCCCCTTTCTTGTGTGAATGTTGATAAATCTGGTATTCCCTCATCTTATACCTACTCTTCCTTAATTTATTTCTCCACCCAGAAACCATAATTATCCACTGTCTCCTAGATCGATGGACTAATTGAGATATAACCCAAAGATGTTGATAATTTTGTACAAATATATCATGGTTGGTCAGCACCTAACATTATTTTTTGGAAATGAAAGTATGCTATTTGAAGAACTTGTTTAAAGTGGTTTTAAATTGTTCAGGTAACGTGGCTCAAGTAAATATTATCTATAAATCGAATGATAGATGAGTTCTTAATTGTATTCTAGAACATAATGTAATAGGTTCAGAAGTGGTGTGCAAGAATTACTGTGTGCCTTGTTGTATTAAACTGCAAATCACTTAATTATAGATGCAATCATATCTTCTGTTGGGAAACAGAAAAAGAAAACATGTTATTTTAAATTGTCTGCTTAAGTAGGTACCTTCTTAAATGAAAATTTTAAATGTTGTAAGCAACACTGTTGTTGATTGGCATTCCTTTGTTTAATGAGCCTTGTAGATGATGAACACTTCAAAGCAAATTTGTGGCCAACTTACTGTGGTGCAGGTGGATGAGGCTATATTTGGCTGAAGAAGATTTAGAAAGGATGCTGTATTGAGGATAATGGGTGCTTGGAGTAAATTTTACAGTTTTTTACCTAACCTGCTTCATGAACTACTCCTGACCTAGTTCCTGAACTACCACTAACCTAGTTTCTGAACCAGTTCAATTAATACAAGTAATTTTATTTTATTATTTAAAAACAAATACCAAAAAAGAAGTCTATAGAATCAGGCATTCTAAAACAAAAAAAAAAAACCGGTTTTCATGAACAAAGTGTACTCAATTTCACAGGCCAAATGCAGAAAAAACGTAACTATAAATGACCATACCTCAAAAACGTAGGTGATGATTTCGATAAAACTGCCTATACACATTGAATACATGGTCTACTGTATTATATTACAACCCTCACTCTTAGGGATAACTTATTTTAGAAGATTTATCGATTTTACGTATCAAACACTGAAAAACTAAATATTTGGATAGCAGTATCTTAAGACTCATTCTTAGGCTACACCTATTTTTAAAGCCATACCTATTCTACAGGTTATGTGCTAAAAAATAAAATCAATGGACGGCCGTACCTCAAAAACGTATAAGGCGATTTTGATAAAACTTTCTATACACATTCATTATTAATATTGTATTATAAATTACGTGGATCATGAAATTTTTAATGGAGATCGACATGTGTTCGCAAGCTTCATCTGAGGGTTGCCTCCACTCTACTCCTGTGTCCCGGCAAGACCCCTCCCCCCAAAAGACATGTAAGAATGTATTGGATAATTTAAAATCGGCCAACTGTTCTGGACTTCGGCACAAAATGAGTGGTAAAGCAGTAGAGTGGTAGTGACCGCGATACAAATGGGTTTGATGTATTTAAATATTATTCAGTCGTCGAAGTGGGGATATAAACAGGCTTAATAGTTTGGTTCATTGAGTAATATATGTTTGAAGGTTTAACATACCCGGTTATTTTGGTACACCAGAATTTCAGTTAGATTTTTACAAGGCCTGATAGCATACCTTTTTGAAGAAGAAAATAGTGGGTAAGCTATAACAAATAACGCCAAGAAAGGCGCGTTTGCGTCCGACATGTTGTACAGCAATGACAGAATGAACTGTGGGCTGCGCGGCAAGAGAAACATTTATTGTCAAGAATTGGCAGCAGATAAGTGGCATCGTGTGGTACCGCCCTGCCGCTCACTTCTGTCGTGAGTGTTCTAGCGCTCACCGCCCACCACTCATCGCGGCCGAGACCTTGGTTGGTCTACGAATGATTGCTCCTCGCTCATGTTCCGTTTACATAGGTTTAAACAAAGAAAGTGATGTTATGATTTGATATCACAGTAACATCCAAACCTCGACTGAAGTGCATTTACACTGGCAAAAAATGCAAATGTAAAAATAATGTCTCAACGGGTGCAAGAGCTCTCGCGAGCACTGTCGCAACCAGTGTCGGTCAGTTGTTTGGAAGAACTGGAGATCAGTCTCGACCATTACAATTTCAATTATAAACATTGCTGAGACATCACTGCCGTGTGTAACAGACTTCATATTGACTTCCGGCACAACCAGCGATACAACTGTAGCTTATGACAGTTCTCGTGAGTAAAATTGTTTATCTTGTTCACATTATGTGACAGTAGTGGTGCAAATTCTCTCGCAACTTTACTTACTAGTGTAAATGCAGCTTGGCCAGCCGCCCGAATCAAACAGGCACGTTGGATGACGGCTAGAAATCGCGCAAGTTCTCCCATTAACTATTTACCTGAACGACTTCCCCCGCACATGTGACGATTCCAATACTAATAAAAGTGTTAAATATGCTTGATAAATCACAATATACTACTCATATGGGGAATATGAATCTCGAATCAAAAAAAATTCTCTTCCCGAATGACTACTGATCAGCAGTAAATTAATAATTGCTTTGAAGTTCGCCCACTACTCAATCTCTGACCAGCAATGCTGGACTGCAGTCTGTCCCACTGTAGCGCTATGTTGGTATTTATTTGTTATCTTTACTTATTTTGTATTAGATATATTTATTTTCCAAACGTCCCAGAAAGGAAGTTATTAGGTATACACGATGATTCGTTGACACAAGGATAAAAACTAAGGAGCTTGAAATAGGTGATAGCGATAAATCGTCACCAAATTTCTCGCATATCGCTAGTGACAAAATGCTAGAGCACCGTAGCTTTGTGGTATTACTTACAAATACAACTGGTGACAATAAACTGTCACCGTTGAACTCAGCGTAAGGGTTAAATACAATATTACAGTTGTTTATTTTGTTTTCAAATATACTAGAGAATCGGAAATTTTTGACAGGAAACCGAGAATTTGAAAAGGGATTTTGAGTGGCCACCCGGTTTCAACATTGGCAAGATATTCATAATGAGTAGCAGCTTTTGTAGGATTGGCCTAGTACAGATTGTATACATTTAGTAGCATCAACTAATAGGCTTAGGCCTACATCAAGTTTGTCAAGATAGGTTTTTGCTACTTTATTTATGTTCAAAGACTAAAATTTATTAATTAAAACCTTGATTGCTTCTCTCTTGCAAACTATTCATGTAAATCATATGATAAAAATATTTGTAAATGGCCTAAAAGCGGTTTCTGGTTTCTTGGCATCATTCTTGCCAAATATATATATATATATTTTAAGTTTATAGCTTTATTTTCTGATTTATAATAATAATAATGATATACAGCATTTTAATATACTACATACAACAATTTTGTATGACATTTATAAAAGGACCATGCAAAACCTACAACATTCAGTGCACACTGCACACTTTATAATTTCTGAGGCGCTTGCTTCCAGGATCAAAATATGCTTTATAAGTCATGATTTAATAGTATTACTATCAGTGATGTGCCAAAACTGAATCTCAAATCCAAATTAGCCTATGCTAGGACAATAGCTAGTCAACTATACACAATTACTAACAGCATTACTAATACGTGTTTTTGCTGTACTTTCTTTATGACAAATGTGGATAGATAACCAAATTACCATAGTTTATTAAATAGTATTGTACTTCAAGTTTGTCTATATTTGTCAATGCTTTCAATTCTTTGCTGTGTATATTGCTTTCTACATGTGAATGTCAGTTGCTCAGTTGTAAACAGACAATTGCAATTTTTTATTTTACCTTTATGTTGTACTCTTTGTAGTTGTACATAAATAGATTTTCTAAGTTATAAATTTATCTTAGTTATTTATTAAATTCATTTATTTATAGTTAAGTTGAAATAATGGTACTATAATTAATACAAATATGTACTCATTCATTTTCATATAAATGAGTTATATTGTAGAAGCTCCTTTCATAACCTCCCATTTTTATTACAGTATTTGGAAAAGTAGAAGCTAGAGGATATAATTGTGTATATATATATATATATATATATATATATATATATATATATATATATATATACATATATATTTTTAATATATATGTTTCCTTGAACCTCTGCAAATTCCTTTACGTATTCTACAATTTTTTAGAATGTGTAAATTAAATTAATAACTTATTTTTTCCAGACCATGACTCCAAAGATCGGGATCGAGATAGAGACCGTGACCGAGATAAGGATAAGGAAAGGGACCGGGATAAGGATCGCAGGCACCGCTCAAGGTCCAGAGATCGTAGGAAACGAACCAGGTCCCGCAGCAGGGATAAACGGTCGCGGTCTCGTAGTCGGGATAAGCATAGGAAACGTTCTAGGTCAGCCTCCAGGGACAAGAAACCCCCTAAGTCTCGCAGAAGGAAGGCATCACTCTACTGGGATGTCCCTCCTCCAGGCTTTGAGCACATTTCCCCACTTCAGTACAAAGCTATGCAAGGTATTTAACAATTTTTTATCACATAATGACAATATAAGTATGTTTAAAAAATACCAAAGTAGCACTATGCTGTATCAAAAAGAGGCAGGCCAAACTATTTTTTTACAGCCCTTCATGTTAAATGTTACAAATTTGTTTTGTTTGGACCAAAACTCTTGTTTAATTTGAAATTCTTATGTAAATTATATTTTAAACTAATTAAAAACTTATTTTATTGTGCATGCATTAAAAAATTATACATATATTAATACCATAGTAAACAATTATATATTAGTACTATAGTAAGGTATGACTTACGCAAAGATATAATACTTTGGCATTAATAACTCAGGGTAAATACTCAATGATAATAATAATGAAAGCAAGTAAAAAAGAATACATAATATGCCATTTTTACAAAAATGTGTAAACGCCATTTCATTAATTATTATTTAACTATGAATCCATTAGCCTCCTATTTAGAAATGTTTAGAATCACTTGCCAAAAATAATTATAGGATTTTTTCAAAAATGCACTTTTTTGAGACAATCAAAATTTTGAATTTGATTTTTTACAAAAACCTTTTATGATAAAGTATTTTGTGTTGTACATCAAAAGAATTAGTTTTTTTAAACTGAGTAAATTACTCCACTCCCATCTCTAGCTTGGTTAGGAGTAAAGCTATGGTATTTAAAAATATGTTGGTTCCGGATTTTTTATGGATTTTGTGAAACTTTGCATTCCCTCTCAATTTTGAAACCGTTGGAAATATTTTGGGGGAAATTAGCAATTACTAATCTACCTGAGGACTACCTTTGTACCAAATTTCATCAAATTCTGAGATGATTACGTAATTTTTTTTATTTTAGTTTGTTGATTTCATACAGAATGAACCACATTAAAAAAATGTTGGTGTTGCAAATTTAAATAATCATTATAATAAATACTTTATTGTTCTTGGTGATAACCAGGTTAATATTTAGTTTTCAACAATAGTGAATATTTTTCTGTTATGTAATGAAGGCTTGTTATTCCAGCTGCAGGACAAATTCCAGCCAACATAGTGGCCGACACCCCACAAGCCGCTGTGCCAGTCGTCGGATCCACTATCACTCGCCAAGCACGCCGTCTTTATGTTGGCAACATACCATTTGGCGTCACTGAGGTACTGACAAGACAATATAGAAAAGAGCCTTGGGTTAAATGTAAATCAGAAAAAGCTGAAGTCCTTTATCTATTGTTCAAATTTTAAGTGAAACCCAGTACTCAAGGACCTGGAAAATTTTATTTTCATTTATATGCATGATATCTCAAGAATAAACTAATCTATAGACTTTAAATTTTGCTTGAAGCTTTATTTCTATATAAACAATATACACAATATACAACATGGATTTTGTTGATGGTACATAACTTAATGTTGATTCAGCTGAGCATTAGTGAACATTTTTACATGGGTTTTATGGTAACCAAGATAGCAATGATGAAATCATAATATAAACAAATGTTTAAACAATCATATGACAAAAGTTGCTGAGCATGTTAGCAAAATATATATAATTCAGGGAAATATTTCAAGATTAAATAGAGCCATAAATTTCATTTTGTACATTTTGCGTAGTTATTATTAAGAGTTCTGGTAAAATTCATCTCTGTGTCTTTTTCTGCTGGATACCTCAAGAAAAAGTTGAGCCGTTGACTTGAAGATATGTTTGTAATGACATGCATACATGCAGCTGAGAAACAAGAAGGTATCACACCGTCCTTTTATCTTCAAAATAGGCTTGTGTAATATACAAGCCTTCTTAACCCTCTCCCGCTCGCATTGTTTCCAGGCACTCACGGTGCTTCTAACCTCAATTAATTCGCTCTGCCGGTCGCGCTCGGTAAAAATACACGGCGCCTCAACTTACACACGTTCTGTCATTGTAATTAACTATATTTATATATATTAATTATTTTACTATATATTGGTTCAATGAAGTTGACTGTACGAGACCAGGGAGGGGGCACACGGACAGCTGGGCGCCGGTGGCGCGGGATTGTTTGTTGCACATTTACTTGGTGAAGGTCATTGTCTGGCTCGCCGTCACTGCCACTGTGATCACACGAACTACATTCTCAATACCACCAACCATTTCACAAGGCTCTGGTACATCACTACACTCACTTGAATCGTCGCAATCACTACTAATAACGAGATCGATTTCACTATCACGAAGTGTACGACTACAACCCGCCATTGTTTCCGCACAACTAATACAAATAGCAAAATAATGGAATAAATCTACTGTAAAAGTAAAGTGAATAGCAAACAACCCGTAGTAGTACAACATATTGCTACTCAAGAGCAGCACTTATCGGCTCTAGTAGATAAAGCAGTGCGTGCCGATCTGTGCCGTTTAAGCTGCAGTGGCTATGTGGTGGCCGTGCCGATTCATGCCTTGCGAGCGGGAGAGGGTTAAAAGAAATTTGAATAACATACTGAACTTTTCCTCTTTTTATTGCCCCCACCAAACCAAAACATACAGCTTTCCCTCTTATTCGTTTTTTTGCATACACATTTTCCTGAAATAAACAGAATTTTCAAACATGAGGTATAACTTTTCAACCTTAGCATGTTTGTTGAAAATTTGAGTAAAAAGTATGCATAAATCACAATTTGTGAATTCTTCAGAAAAGGAAAATTAACTTAACTTTTTAAACAATTAAAAAACTACTAGAGCAGCACTGTTTTTAATTATGTTCTCGGAAAATCAAACATTGATGATAAAGATGACGTCAGAGATGAACATTTACAAGAAATAAAAGGCATTGTAGAAGTTTTTATTTTCAGGATTCAAGCTAAATAGATGTCACTCCAGGATGTTAAAAATCTCTTTAAATAATGAAGATGGCCAGTCAAAGTGAGAAATTATGTTTCCAGGAAAGAATATAGCATCAAATGCAACTGAAAAAAACATCAGTCACCCAGAGAAGGATTTCGAAGAAATCTCATGTTCGGCTAAAAGACCTATAGATATAACTCCATCACTGCATAATACAAGTGTGGAAGAATGAACTTTTGATGCTAGTAGCAGTCTTTATATAGTGACAAAAGAGATGCCGCTCACTTCGTTCGGAATATATCTGATTCAAAAACAGTTTTAGCTGTAAAAAACACCATGAAAACACCCAGTTCAGAACCCATAAAATATACACCCAAAGAAGCCACACATATACAGTGTGAGCTGTTTATAGACAGCCGTTTTACAAAACATTCATACGTATTAATGGTTTCCGGAGCTTTAAACCATAATTTTAGTATTTATCTTTCTTATAGGGAAATCACTATGGCAAAACAATCTTGCTATCCTCGCCAGCACAAAATTATAACTGAAACGTCTGCAGAGGTAAACTTACAGGGCTTAGTAGATCATACTGCTGAAAGACTTAATGTGAACGTTAATATTCCAGGTAATAATAATTTAGAGTTTCGAATTTATTGTAACACTTTACTCTTGGTACAGTATGCCTTCTAGCTTACATAGAATATTAGTTCATGGGACAGACATTATTGAAGCAGCAACATTGCCCATTGAAGAAAGAATTTTCAGAAGAAGCTCTTGAGGCTAGAAAAAAATATCAGAAGATTTCAGGAGCACAACACAAGGAACAAATCCCGAATATGTGATATTGCAGACCTATATGCATTGTTCTTCACATCAGATCCACTTATATCATCAATATTTTTTGTGTAAAAAAAAATATAAGAAATCAATTTTCGACAAAGATATCAAAAAGCTATTACTTGTACAAACAGGTGAACAATCGTCTGACAAATCTAATAGTGAATAAAACTTTTAAACATTCTTAAACTAAATAATTATATCTATTCTTGTGAGCATGTTGTTTAAATGGTTTAATTTTCAAAGGCATTGTAGTCAGCCTCAGAAATTTCTTGTTTTAACTTGTTTTAATAAAAGAATTCATAAGAAGAATTTAATAAAATGTGCAATAACTGAGATTATAATACAAATCACAATAGATTTAACATTAAATGTATGTATATTAAAGGGTAAATTGCTAGGTGAAAGATTTAATACCTTTCTTTGTTTATTGGCGATAGCAACACAAATAAAATTATTGATTTTGTGCTAAAACATTACTAATATTGGTATTACATCAACGTTACTTTGTAGGCTTGAAGGTTTAAATAACGTATGTACTCGTATATGTACGTAACTGAACAGTTTTCATAATAACTGTTATTTGAATTAATGATGTATTTATTATTCACAATGTAACTGTTTTATGTGCTACTTTCCAGGTAAAATATTTGTTGAATTACTTGTGTATATTATTTATGAGATAATTGTTAATTACATAAGGTGAAAAACTGAGTATAATTCACAGAAACCTTTAAAATGCACCAACATACTGAACATTTGTTAAATTTTTTAGAAGTAATCAGTAAGTAGAATTTCAGTATGTAAAACAAAATTTTATTATTTGTTATTCTTAATTATATTTCTTGACAAAAAGCGCATTATATGTGTCCTATTTTAGAATTAAGACTTGCACTGCTAGAATAACTATAACTATTTTATTGTTATTTTGTTTCAGGATGAGATGATGGAGTTTTTCAACCAACAAATGCACCTCTCCGGCCTGGCTCAAGCAGCGGGCAACCCTGTTCTTGCATGTCAAATTAACTTGGACAAGAATTTTGCGTTTTTAGAGGTAAAATTCCAATTTTTAGTTCGACTTTTTTTTAGTAAACGCTATAATTATTGGATCTAAAGCATGTGGTAAAACAAGCCGCCTGGCAAAAATCATATATTTCATGATTAATTTGTTTTACCATTGTGATTTTGGATGAACAGATGTGATTAATTCAATGTATTAAACCATTTTTATATCACAAAATGGTAAAATGTTGGCCCAAAAACCAAACAAAAGTTAATTATTTGCATTCAAGTATCATATTGTGTAAGGTATTGGTACTTATATATTAATACACAGAATCTAAAAAAAAAAGTGTGGGATCAGTATTGTATTTTTTAACTATTGCAGATATAGGAACAAAACTTTACATATAAGTACTATAATTAAAAATTTACTTTTTTAAGCAAATATTTTTTTATCATACTTTGAGACAGTCCACTAGGAGTCAGAACAAAATCTTAAATGAGAGCATAGGTTGAGTGTACATTAAATTAAAGATTAAAATATATTAGGAAAACACAATACTGCAAACCCGGTCTCAAAAGGTTTACCTTAGCCAAATCATGGCGGTTTCAAGTTACAAACTTGAGCCTGTTGAATAAATCTTAGTTGTCATTCCTTTTGTTTGATAAAATAATGAAACCCCAAAAACCTTACAGCATACGAAAAACAATTTTTGTCGAATTGTGAATGACTACACCATATTTGGAAATGGTCTAGGAGAAGGCATTTGAAAATGTTCTGTGTGTCACAAAATAATAAAACTCGAATGAGGTTATCGTTATAGCTTCCTTTTTTTTCCCCATTATATGGTCAAATTGTTTTCCCCTCATAAGTTTGACAGTGAGCAAGGCGGTTGTAGTTGCCATCCATAACTTTCCGTAGCATCTCAGCAGACATGACTGCCGCTTAATGTAGTATTCTTTGTGATGAGTCGTGTAGACTAGAGGACTTGGTCCCATTAATTTTGCTTTTTAAATTACCCCCGAAGAAGTAGGCTAAAGATGACAGGTCAGGTGACTTAGAAGGTCCATTCAAATGGACCTCTTCGACCAGTCCATCATTCTCTAAAGGAAAACATTATGTACATCTACTGCATAATGAAGGGGCACTCCATCTTGCTGGAACCAAACAGAATCCTAGTTTAATTCTTCTACATTCTTGATGGAAGGGATAATTCTATTAATGTACATGTTATGATAATTTTTTCCATTCTAATTTCCATCAGTAATAAAAAACCCAATACAGTGAGGTTCCCAATAAAACATACTTTAATTCATAATTAACCTTTATCATTGATTAGGGATGATTTGAAAGAATAACAAAATATTTTACCGTAGTACTTTTCAGTAGCTAGTGCCAAAAAGATTGATTTTTGTTTTGTTACATGAAATATTATGCAATCTGATTACCATTTCTAGTTCCGGTCCATTGATGAGACGACACAAGCCATGGCTTTTGATGGAATCAACTTCAAGGGCCAAAGTCTGAAGATCAGAAGACCACACGACTATCAACCTACGCCTGGCATCTCCGACAGTGCTGCCGTCAATGTTCCAGGTACAGATTTGTTACAACTTTTGTTGAATCTTACAATTAATGCATTTTGGTTGTCCGTTACTCTTTTAAGGGTGACTAACATAATAGGCACAATAACATTTATACTCACATCTGTAGTTTAACCCTATAAGTGGCGGTCATTTGTGGTCTCAGTGGCAGGCCGTTTTTGGGTAAATTGTCGTGATCGTTAAACTTATTTTTAGAAAATATTATCTAAGTGGTAACCTAGCCACATTATATATTTTTGTTTTCTTTATGAACTATAGAATAAGAATAAATATAATATTTGGTGCCTTACCATTATTTTCAGATTAATATCATTGTAGATGTGTAAAAAAATTTTTTTAGAAAAAATAATTTTTAAGTTCTACTGTCCGTCACTTTGAAACTACTGGAGGTACAAAATAATGTCAAATTCACAGAATATACACAATTTTATTCTAAACAAATTACTTCTTATACATTTTTTTCTATTTACAAGAACAAAAAAGTTAGATGGGAAAAACTAAATCTATGTATAAACTGGTTTTTTTTTTACTCCCGAGTCACTAGAAGGGGCTTGTCTTTTCCTCCCAGTAGTGTAGGGCCTATAATAGTATAATGGTGGCTTAGTTTGTCATAGCACAGTATATTTCGTAAATATAAAACAGGAATTGTCTTATCGCAAACCCCTCCCCATCCTTAGACAGAGGTCAAAGTCGAGCGATCTAGTAGATAACGTGACTACAGATTCTCGCCGCCCGTTCAGCTTGCGCGCCGCATTCTTGTACTTTTCGTGCCGAAGTATCTGTCGCTTTGTTGTACTTCCGTGTTTTACTGTGTGTGTAATAGATTGGTGATGGATGACACTATGAGAATTTGGGATTTACCCATTCGTTTTTTACAAGATCATGACTAGTTGCCTACATCTAAAATATGCGTTGCGGTCGGCAGTTGCTGCTGAAGGCGGAAATCCACTAGACTCACTCATCCTTGATATTGCTGCTTTCTGGGCGTCACAGGAAACCCATTAACAATTAATAATCATTGTAAGTTTGTAATTGAAGAGTTGCTTTTTCGTTCTATATTGTTTTTTTTCTATAAATTTGTTTGTGTTCCTCATACTGATGTAGTCGGTATAATCACAAAGTACCCCAACATTTTCCATGACGAACGAATAACTTAAACATTTACCGGTAACACGAACAACGCGATAAACAATAATATACTGACAATAACATTACGCAAAGTCGCCAAACAAAACAGTGACGAGACGAGTAGACAGCTGTTCTCTCGTTTGCCGCCAGGTCATACGAAAACCTTCGGAATCATTTAAGCCAGCAAACATTAGTAACACGAATACACACTATACTATATGATATGTATAGGAAATTTCATGGAGAATACGATAGTTCAAACTAGGCCTAAAAATAATGGACGGTTGCGGAGCAACGGCCTTAAATGTGAAGCGATGGCTGTGACGGCGCTTGCCACTTCGCGGCGGCGTGAATCATACGTCTCAGACGGCGCTTGCCACTTAGAGGGCCATATGTAGATTTTTAAAATGTACTGGTTTATTAGTAATTAAATTGCCAAAACAAATTTAAACTCTGCTTAATGATGTATACTATAGGGTGGCCATCTGACTGGGAATAAGCCAAGAATCTGTAGAAACGGAAAAATGTCAAAAACAAATTTTCCGTCTTTAAGAACTTATGAAATCAAGAAATAACTTGACAGCACCTTTAATCAGGACCTGATTTATCTCGAAACATTGTATTTTACATGACATGGTCCGTAAAACTGTGAATTAAATTCAACATGTGTTAGTGAGCCCCATCTGATGCCAGTTGATCCAAGGTGGCTTCCACTAATGTAGTAGATTTTATCTTGGTTAGTTCTACCCTTGTGTCGCGTCAATCCCTCCAAACACACAACAATCCATTGGACCGTTAAAGTCGACTGACTGAGTCTCAAGCCAACTATACAAGTGTTAAGCGGTAAAGTGACAGAGCAGTAGTGGCCACGATACAAGTGGTGTCTTTGTGTTTTAAGTTTTATTTAATCACCTCAATGGGATCTCCGGATGAAGTTGTCCAACTCTAATTCTTTAGTGGAAATAGCATTTTGAAAAGACGCATGTTAGATAGATTACACAGGTCTAAAATGTACAGTGTTCACCCGTACACTTTAGAGTTCGGTTTGATGTATATTATCATCGGTTTGGTGGTTTGATAAGAGATGCAACCCGTTACACCAGAATGTCAGTTAGATTTTTACCAGACCTTTTTGGAGATGAAAGTAGTGGATTTGCGACAAGTAAAACCGAGAAGAGGTATTTGAGTCCGACATGATGCACAGCAATTACAAAATTAACTAAGGACTGCACGGCAGGAGGAAAATTAAATGTTTGGAGTTAGTAGCATATCAGCGGCACCATGTATTACCGCCCTGCCATGCATTGTCTGTCATGGGTATTGTAAGGGTTCTTCTTTTGTACAATACAAACATTAGACTTATAAGTCGCCGTTCTAAGGCGTACCCCCACCACTTACCACTTGTATCGCAGCCAAGGACTCGGTTTGATCTATGAGCGATTGCAACTCACACACATATTCTGAGTGGTCAACAGACTTGTATCGCGGCCGAGGGCTCGGTTTGGTCTATGAATGATTGCTACTCACACACACACATTCCGATTGGTCATCAGATAGGGGAGACGGGGAGAATAATAGTTTCAGATCAGCCATAATAGTTTAGGAGTTCTGGTTTGTGCTGCAACTTAGTGGCTGGATGGAGTGAGTACCACATGCGCTGCCAGCGGGACGCCATTTGTCTAGTTGGACAGCAGCTTTTGCGGTTTACGTGTTTTTCATTATTTTGTTGTTAATATCTCAAGTTATTTGAAGTGTGCTTACTCAGTCATGTCACTGCAAATCAGATGATGTTCATATAAAATGAGTTGTACATATTCTTACTAATTTTCTGACGAGGACTTCGCTCCTGCAGAATTTCAAGAACCCATTGTAATGGACATTGCTAAATCTTCCTTTACAGGCATGTGCTCTGTTGCCTCACCCGTTGTTTATACTTCAACAAATTGTACTGAATTTGTACCATTCAAGGAAGTAGCTCCTCAGATAAAAATAAGAAGGACACAAAAAAAATGCACTTGGAAATACTTACCTGGACTCCCGTTAAGATGAGTTTGGAAGAAAAGAAGAAATATAATGAGGAAAAGAATCTGCAGAAAGAAGTTCGGCAAAAAAAAGAAGCTGAACAAAAAGAAGTATCTACCAAATCATGACAAAGCGAAAGTTGTGTTTTATCAAGGAAGATAGGCTGAACCATCTACACAAGAAGCAAAAAAAGCTTCAACCCTTTCTGAAACAGACGAGTCCGAGTTATCATTGAATGGAATATATGATACCAATGAGTTTGATGACATTGTTATGACATTCAGTGATAAAAATAACAAAAAAAATGCATTTTCTATGACGAATTTGGAAGAGATATTGAACAGTGGTTCCGATGCTTCAAATGTGGATTCTGGACACACTCCAAGTGTAGTGGCTGGGATAGTCCTGAAAACTATAAATGCGATATGTGCATAATAAAAAAGCGGAGACACAAACATTGTGCAAATAATTGTTATAAATTATACTTCTCAACTATAACACCAATCTAGTTTATGTTTTTGTCAAAATAAACTTATTAGCTTCTTAAATAAAACATGTCAAACTATTTTTGGTGCTTAATTTTATTTTTAACACTCAAAAATACATGGTCAAAATTACCCCAACCCCTGCACGGTATTACCCAACGACATGTGGAATGCCGTGCACATACAAGGCATTAGTTAGAAATTTTTCATTCTATAAATATAACATTTACAGCTTAGTGGAATTTTTATATAGAAGCTAATGTATATTACGCTTAAGAAAATATATTGTGGAGACTAATTCAGGTAAAATATGATCAGAAAAATGTGTCCTTCCTTAAGTGCGTGGAATTCCCCCAGTCTCCCCTACATAGGCTAAAACAAAGAAAGGGATATTAATTTTGATAGTGACGCTGAACCTCACACTGTCTTTAATCAGTGGTTAAGATCTCAGACGGAAGATTTCTAAAAAGCTGGAATAGAAAAACTTGTTTCATGTTGTGATAAATGTCACAATTTGAACGGGGATTGTGTTGAAAAATAGCCTAGCTATTTAATGTAGCTATGAGTGTAGTGTTTAAATGTATATAATAAAATGTTCTATTTCAGTTGGTTATTTACTTGGTTTATTTTTGACGATGGAAGGATTGTGAAGGAATTTTTTGTTTCACTAAACGATGGCAAATGTCTGGAAAAATCCTGTTTCCTTCTCAGTTGGTTAATTTTTTATTTCTAAACCTTTGTTACTTTCTGGATAGACCTCGTAGTAACACTTGAGCTAACTGAATTTATGGGTAATTTTGTTAAACAATAAGCCTTATGAATGATAAATGTAATAACATTCCACATTATATTTCAGCTGGTGTTATCAGCACAGTGGTCCCAGACTCTCCACACAAGATCTTTATCGGAGGTTTGCCCAACTATTTGAATGAGGATCAGGTAAGCCCCAGTTCATCTTGCTTGCCTTCTTTTTATTTAGCCCGGTCGGTCTCCCCTTCAGCTCCTGGCCTTGTGTGTTGAGATCTTTTTCTTTTAGGCTTTCTGTTGTAGTTTATTTAAACAAATTATATTCTATATGTGGCACTGTAGATTTTACTATAGTATAATTACACTTTCAGTTCAAGTAAAAGTCTTTAGGTGGTCTCGAATATTAAAATTAATTTTCTTTAAAGTACAATTTGATGAGGTATAAAAATGGTCAATCTATATTTTATAAATTCATTTGTATAAACCTTTTAAAAAATCCTCTTGGGAATTTCAGGCTGTACTTTATTACACTATCTATACTTTTGTTTATTCATTTTTGTCATCGTGAAACATAAATCAGTCTATGATAACATTTCTTGTAATCTTGGATATTATTTCTCTTGTTTCTGAAGTCACTGATAATTCTATAGCAATTAGTCTATGTGTCAAATTGAAACATTCTTTTTCTAAGAGTTTATACATTCTTTTGTAGCTAGATCTTTCAAAATATTGAAATTATATTTTTAATAATTCTGATGGTATTTAATCAGAGTATGCTTTATAAAAGAGGTTCCTTGTAGTGGTAGCTTCAATGCCATGAGATTTTCTTGGCTTTTCATTTTGGTAGTTACACTACCACTAGAAACTCTGGTTTTAGGGAAACTTGGTTTTTTAATGGTAGATTGTAACACCACAATGTACATTACCCCATTCATATTTCAAGTACAATGCAATGGGATAGCCATATTTATTAAATGAATGTAAATTTAGCATACAGAATAAAATATTCATATTTCTTCCAAAACATCCTTACATCCTCCATTTTATGTGAAAACTAAGTGTCCTTGCAGTTGTAGATATTCTGCGTGTTATTAAACTCAAAAGGATGTCAAAAATGAATTATTCATAACTAAATACTTAAAAACCTCAAATTTTGCAATATTTTCCCAAACGATTTAGTAATATTTAAATGTATGACATTTGTTCATATTTTGGAGACGCTTTGGCTTAAAGGAATGTGTTGGAAACAGATGTTACGAAAAAGAGTTCTATTTCACCTCTGGAATGTGCTTTAGAAAACATGAAAAAAAATATCTGTTACATTAAGTATTAATTGTAAATATGTTCATTGCTAGTTAATACCTCTGTGGTCACACAAGGTTGGGCTGGAGGGGGGACGATCCCAGCAGAGGCAGAGGCCAGAGGACAGTATCAGGCAGAGGCAAGGGCGGAGTGGGGGCCCTGTCTCTAGTTGTCGTTTCAGCATAGTCTTCAGTGGACCACTGTCAATACCAGACATCTGGGTGTATCTCATTTACAGGAATTACACATTTGCTTCCAAAAGGGATTTTCTCAGTCCTTTCTAAAAGAATTAATCATAAATCATTGGAAACTGTAGGGTTTGATAGTAAATTCCATGTTGGCTATATCTAACAAACATTGTATGCTATCTCATTGAATTCTAGAAGTTCTCTCTAATGTTTCAATAGCCAAAGTGTATTATCACTTTCCAGTTATTTCAGAGAGGAATTCCGTCTATTTCAACAAGATCTCCAGTGAAGAATAATAATTTTTAAAGTATTTAAATCAATTTTGTATTTTTTTCTTTTGGATGTAGGGATTTCAGCGGGTCCCCACTCTGCCCTATGATGCTCCGGTTTCATTTTTAGGTGACGCGGTCCAAAATATATATTGTTTTCAGCAATTTTTTTACAGCCCTGTCCTTTCGGTAAACTTTTTACAGCAGTACATCTTTTTCGAAGCGTCTGCTTCATGTTTTTCAGCCTATCGGTCCAGCTCACTGGGCGATTTCTCAATTTATTTCAGACCAGATTTTTTATAGCTACCAGGATCCAAAGTCGGAGTGAAATTTTCTTTACAGGAAAACGTTTCCAGTTTAACTGATGCCATTACAGGTTTTATACAGTTAGTGTAAAATATCCAGCCTTTCTCTGTCCAAGCCACATCATTTGAAAACAGTAAATTAAAGAATTTGAACAAAATAGTAATAAAGTAAGCCTATTAATTTTTTTTATAAGTCAAAAATGTGAAAAGTTAACTTTAAATTTTCATATATTGTATCTGCATTATGGCAAATTTGTTTTGATAGTATTTTGTCTTTTTAGTTTTAAGGTTATCCACAAAAATATTTATGATTAATTTGATAGGTTATCAAACTAACTGTTGTTACATTTTTCTGTTAATTCTTCAATTAAAGGTAGATCTCAGTTTTACTTTATAATTCAAATATATTTTCCTTTAAAAACAGTAATTAGAGGTTGAAACATTTTCAAAATGTGCTGGCTTGGGCCTGAGGACTTAGATATATTTTTTCTTTATATCCGTATCACAAAAGACTGATATCTGTGCCTCTGCTTTTTCCCCCGTTTTGTCATAGCCAAGGTATCGTGGGTATTATGTCAGTCAGTCGTCTTGTCGACACGTCTAAATCAATGAAAGCCTCAGGAGCTACGCCCGCTATAGGCAAGTACAATTAATTTTTACTGGACTCAGTTACGACCAGGTTCTACAGGTTTTGCAGTGCCACAAACAAAGGCGTGGGAAGTCGTTGGTTTAATGTTGTAGAAAAGAAGCAACACTACAGTTTTTTACTAGAGTATTTCTTCAGTCGAGACCATATCAAAAAAGTTGTAATGAAGTAGAGATTGTTCGACCATATAAATATACCATTGTAGATGTTTTATGTACATTGGATGGCCTGAATAGAAAGTATTGGTCGTGTGTAAATATTGCAATTTTGGTGTCAAAGTTTTTGTGTAAAAAAATCTTTAAAATAACAAATTTTTCTCAAAGAATACAAAAGATATCTAACATAACTAAACAACACATTGAAAAGCATCTATTTTTAAGCACTATTACGTAACATCCAGTAATGGCAGTGAAATGCCACCAGATGGTTAATGGTTTCATGCGTGTACAATTAACCACGTCCATCAATATTGTGACAAACCAAAGTCTGACACTAAATGGGTTGTTGACCAGGAGGAGGGTTGAGTATTCCATTGAAAATAAACTGTCCAAGTTAAGACAGTTAACTGATTAACTGAGATGTGTTAATGGACAATAAATTGAGTTTTTTCCAAACAAATAGTAAAAGTCAATCAAAGAATATCAATAATCAACACATCATTAAACCAACACCAGCACTCCTGAACGCCTTCTGACTTTTCAGGTAAGAGATTTAATTTGATTATTTTTGTTTGAGAATAGGTTGACTGTAAGTGACAGGTAAGCCATGGTTTGCCAATTAATTGTTTAATTCCTTATTATCAACCACATACGTAATATCTTGCTTATTAATTTGTATTGACTGCAGCAAAATAGATTCAGGTGAGATGAAATATAGACCTGCTCCCTCGAAACTATAATTTATTCTAGTTTAAATTTGTTTTTAATTCATAAGTAAATCTTTTATAACTAATCCATCTTAAAATATCAAGGCATAACAAAATTAATTAATTTTTTATTACAATTTACAGTGAATTATAGAATTTTTAGTTTAGCTCATCTTTTTCTGTAAAGTACAGTACATCTAAATGATTTAAAGCAATGAAATAGTTACATCTAATTTTTTTTTAATGATATCTAACTCTTAGTTTTATTTACAATCTCGCTCAACATTTGATTTAAAGTGATTTTTAATTCTTTCAAGAAATCTTATGAAGTCAAGATTTTACCGCAAATAGGCAGTAAAAAATTTTGGCTTATTTTAAACTTTTATCTGTTCTTTAGGTGAAGGAGCTTCTTATGTCATTTGGATGTCTTCGAGCCTTCAATCTTGTGAAGGACTCAGCAACTGGACTCAGCAAGGGCTATGCATTCTGCGAATATTATGATGTCATTATGACCGATCAGGTGAGTTATACTATTAACTTAGGTTTGAAATATTAGATTTTTGTTTTTCATTACAAATGCTGAAGCCAAGTCAAATGTTTCCTAAATTCTTCTTCTTCTCTTTATTCGATCATCTATTCATATTCAGTAATATTTATTTTTGCTTGCTCATTCACAATTTGTAAATGTAAGCTTATAAATAATTACTTATGTTGTCAGTTAGCTGAACTTAAAATTACTTAAGGTAAGTAAAAGTATTAAAAGCTGCTGTACTGGTAGCATTTAAATTTTAATCACATAGAATGTTAAATTTAAACACTTTACAACCGTATTTTTTGTTGTAGAAGTATGGAAGTTGTATTATTTTAATATAATTAATACTCATCCAATCACTATTGTTTTATTTTTTTTTATTTTTATTTTTTTTTTTTTTTTCAGAAATAAAAACTCAAAAGGTAATGTACTTGTTTAAATATTAGAGAAGTATAAACTTATGAAGAAGAACTTAATAGTGTAATATAATGAATGTGTATTAATTATATCTTAAATTGAAATATCTCATTATGCTCAACAAAAAATAAGGGTGTAAAATAGTTTGAGGTTTAACCTTGTTCTTTTTGTGTATAGAGAAGAATTAAAACAAAAAATAGTCAACAATTATTTTAAACAGGTTGGGGATCTCCAACTTCTGACAGTTTAAGGGGATAAGATAAAGTACAGGTTGCAGGAACATACAGAAATTTCATGGAATGTGCCAAATGAAGTCATTCATCAATGGAAGTGTTCTATCACAAGCACAGCCAAACGAGGAGTCTTTGGTTCAAGAGTAACTTCCACACTAAATGTTTGATGTGTTCTTAATAGTCTATGTTTAAGTCAAGATAATTTACTTCATCACACACACACACAATGATGCTCATCAAAGGGTAAACCACAGGAGAACGAGAGAGGTATAAAGGAGAATGATGAGAGTTGAAAATGAGGATGAGGTGGGCTGGCTAATGGAGATTTCAATCCGTGTATAAGGCACAAAAGACAAAAAGTAAGAACATGGGTAATGAAGAGAAATGGTAGATAGTGTAGATATTTTCGTAAAGTATTAACAATGAAATAATATAATGATACATATTAAATTAATTATGATAAGATTTCTACTATATCAACTATTATAATTCTTTGATTACCAATTTTATGTAGAGTTGAAAATACTATATAAACTAAGAAGCAAGACGATTAATATTTTCACGCTGACAGTCAGGCAGCGCTGATGGCTATCATGCTGTTTCCTTCCTTGCCAGAATCAACAGTGTGACCATTTGTTGGGTTCCTGGTCATGGGTGGATCCCTGGGAACGAAAGAGCTGATGCCCTGGCCAACCGAGCATAATGCTCGGAGTCAATTATGACGGGCCCTCAACCGTTCTGCGGTGTGAATCCTCTAGGGCTGTCTCGAAATGGGTTCGCGTGGAGCATGAGATAAGGTGGAGGTTGCATCCAGGCTTGAGAATGAGCAGAATGATATTACAGTCCTTCCTCCAGGGTGGCGTCAGACCTTCTCTCATTAACCTGTTGGATCCCGTAGCCGCACAGTTGCGACTGAGGCAAGTGTGCAGTCGTGGCCCGTTGCCGCACTGTTGCGGCCGCGTGCAGAGCGTTTTATTTTTGCGTTTTCTTCAACTCAATTCGCTAAATTAAATGACGTTCAATATACCGGGTTACTCGGGAGAACACTGGCTTTCTCGTGAGGTATATTTTGTTTCGCGCTACGATACTTCGCAGCCTGTTTTTACTCTAAACGTCGAGGCGTTTCAGCCGGTTGCTGTTGTTTGTACACAATAATTATGGCTTCGCGTAAGCATGAGTTGTTTGATCAAGATATTAATGAATTATTGGGCAGTGAGTTTAGTGAACTATCTGATAGTGACGACGAAAGTGATGTGGATATTTTCAGTCGTGTAAGAAGTGGTGATTTTATTTTTAGTGAACTAGTTCGTGATGCAGACTTCAACCACGATTTAGGTTATCTCGATGAACCAGTACCAGGACCATCAGGTGATACTGTTTATTCTAATAATCGTCCAAATAAGCCTACTTTGGATAGTGTTGACTTGGTAATAAACGAGGTAGTTCAAAATTATAATCCCAGAAATGACTTTACTGGTAATGAAGGAACTGAATGTAGGCCTAACCCCAAACGTAGAAAGCTACCTCCAATTACCTATCCCTGGGTGAATGATACCAACTTTATTCCGCACATATTTCCATTTGACAGCTCAAAATCTGGAATAAATGCTGATTCTGGAATAAGTAAGGAATCTACAAACCTAGATTTTTTCCTAGTTTGTTTATCCTAGTCTTATTGATTTATAAAAAATAAACTTACACTTGGAATCAAAATATATATATATATATATATATATATATATATAAATTTAAATATGTATATTTGAATTTAGAAATATCAATAATATGAAATAAATAAACATAAAAATAAAACTTATGAGTATATGATTATGCAGATGCAAAAAAATAACTATAATGCAAAGTAGTAACCAAGTGCCAGAAAAAACCCGGGCCAGCAGATGCCCCTGTGCTGCCATAACCCGGGACTCAACAGGTTAAATAGATCAATGCATTCTCGGGTTATTGGTCTTATCATGGGGTATGGTCACCTGAGGAACCATCTTCACAGAGTCTGTATCCTTCAGGAGGATCCGCTCTGTAGAATGTATGATGAGCAGGATGAAACTGCTGAGCACCTGCTATTTGACTGCCCTTCAATAGCAAGGGAGCGGTATGCCATTTTTGGTAGTTTGGACAAGGGTGGTGAATTTCTCCAGGAGGACCTGATAGGTTGTTTTCGGTGGTTTGTGGAACTGCTGAAATCATAGACTGGTAGGCCTCATGGTGTGTTTCCGGGGTGCGCAAAAAGCCCTTGAGGCTTAAGTGCATGGCAGTAGGCCGCCCCATGGGGGAAAAACCTGCTAGTAAAATAATAAAAACAGTTCCCTTCATATGAAAAAACAAATAACAAAGGTTGAACATTAATAATTTCCAGCTTTCAAGAGGTTGTTTTGCAGCTGTAATTCCTTTTGACGTGGAAGGCAAACACTAAGCCATTCATCACGAATAATGTTATGAAGTCGAACTCTGCAACAAGGCAACATTCATATAAGCATTCCACCTAATATCCAGGTCCTTTTCAGAAATAAAGTTTTCCTCCACAGGTTCTTCTCTTTCTGATTGATTTTCTAGAGACATTTCTGAGATTAGTCAGTTACTTCTCTTTCAATACTTTTTGTACGATTATTATCATTGTTTGTTGTCTTCTTCTGCTACATGCTCTACTTCTTTTTCTACCTTCTTCACACTTAGTTTATCAAGTAAACATCTCCACTCATCGTCATCCATCTATAATTAATAAAAAATCACGGCAATACAAAAATTAAAAAATTACTACAATAAGAAAAATCAAAATTTAACTGCCACAGTTGTAGTCATATGGCGTACAGACAGTTACATTTTTGGTCGAGTCGAGTACAATGGACTGCACCACTAAAACATTGACACATCTTAGCAGTGGCCTTCAGCTAAAATGGCTCTTATTTATTAAATGAGTGGAGTGAGAGATGTAGGGAGAGATGTGCTGAAAGGGGGGGGGGGGCTTGTGGGTAAAATCTAACTGTTTACGTGCATAAATATAGATATATATATATTGGCAGAGCAAGTACTTTTTGCGATTCAATGTTTATTAAAATAAATTAAATTCGGCTATTGCCATTTATACAAATTTAATGAATGTAAATAAAAGTCATTTGACAGGTATTTGGTCTTCCGATCATATGTTAGTTTGGTTATTTAAACACATATGTGAAAGAAACGGCCAAATACAAAATAATTGAATCGTAAAAAGTGAGGGCTCTGTGGTGTAATGGTAGCACATTCACCCGGCAAGTGAGAGATCCGGGTTCGAGTCCCGGCGGAGCAAGTACTTTTTGCGATTCACTGTTTATTGAAATAAACACAAATATTATATATATATATATCTCACGGTGGTTTGTACACTGCATGATCTCTGAGGGACTAAAGACACTGATATTTAATATTTGTGGTTTAAAAGATAAATAAGCAGTGATTTTTTTTTCCAAAAGAATTTTTGCAAAATCCTTATGAAGTGTCTGTCATTTTGGAAAAAATGTATTGAAAGTTTCTGAGTTAAGGCAGAAACTGTTGAAAAATGTAATCAATTTATAAAGCTAAATCTTAATTCATTTAAAGGTGACAAGTGGAGGTCATACTATTAATGATATACACAAATTTCAATAATTCTGTTGATTGTAATGTATGTTCTATAAAATGCAAGTTTACTCAATACAGCGTGTTTACAATAACGAAGGATGTAAACAATGCTAACTTTGTGATTATTTAACAACATGATAAAATATGTCATCAAATCGAGTGAAAGCTGGACCTTGTTCCACCAGTTTTAAATGAAGCTAGCAAGTTTTGAATATTTTATGTATGTAAACATTCCTCAACATCATTCGGTAGGGAAAATAACGTAATGGTACATCCTGAATATTAAGGAAACTCAATTCTTTTATGGTCGTTTGTATACTAATCAGTCTATTCCCACTTGGAATAAGACTTATTTAACTTATTAAATTGTATATTTCTACAAATATTATATATATATATATATATATATATATATATATATTATAAGAAAAGTTAACAAAATTGCTTCACATTAAATACTCATGAACTTAAAAATATAATTCTTAATAAGAGATAAAGAAAAGAAGCTAACATTTTAAAAGAGAAAATAAAATAAAAAAACAATAAAATATTCAACCACTCCAAACACATTGTCTAACCTCAGGTGCGCCGAAAGGACCACCCCCGAAACCCCCACAGGCTCCCCAGGAGCAAGTCCCTGACCCTCACCCCAAAGCACGCACGACCCTCAATACTTCTATTATTATCAGGGAGAGCATTCCAAAGGTGACAAGCTTGACAGTAAACTACCTATTAAAAATTTTTATCAACAACAATAACAGAACAAAAATTGCGAACAATGACAGATTCCACCATATATTAAGTGAGACATTCTCATGTAGATCAACTAAAACTTTATTAAAGCATTTTGTATAGGTATTAACCCTCTCCCGGTCGAATTACCGCGACGCGCTTTTGGCGCTACTGGGCTGAATTAAATCGCCCGCTCTGCCGCGAGGGCACACTTATTCGCGTTTTTACTACGTTAAGAACTTTATTTTAATAAAACTATTATTTATTGTACATTGTTACAAAGATGATTAAATCCTCTATAATAACGTGGTATTTATTTAAAAAAATAACCTTATGAGGTAAATTAAAATCAAACAAAAAGTCAAACTTACATGAAAAATCTTGTTTTAATCGTTGTATAAATTATTATTTATAAAGGGTTATAAATATAAAAATTAAGATAACACTAAGACTTTGTCTAGTGTTATCTTTGTCTAGACCAGACAGGCGGGACCCAAGTGGCGGTACCAGAGGCGCGAGGCAATGGTGGGTCGCGGTGCCGTCGGCGCGAGGCAGCGCCGGATCACGTGGCGAGTCATCAGTGTCCCTATCTTCTTGGTTAGAATGGTGAATTTCCTCATCACTAAATACATCGCTATTCATGGAACTTTTATCGTCACTGAAACCATCACCTTCATCATCCACTTCATTGTCAAAAATGCGATCAATTTCGCTATCACGCAAGCATCTTGAACCTGCCATTTATGAAGTACAGAACCAAGTGTAAAGACTGCGAAAACAATTAACGAAATGATTTCAGTAAATAAGTGGTTATAAAAAGTCCCAAATAGTTCATCAAATTATGTAAAATAGCAGCACAAGTCAGAAAGAATTGTACTACTAAACAACAAGATCACCGTCAATGAAGTAATGAATGAATCGTTTCAAATTATTAATCCTAGATAGCGTCCCTAGTCATAAAACTATGAATAAACAAGGCAACAATGATACTGCCAATAGATATTTCCAGTATTAGTTCCCCAAACAATCGTAAGACAGCAGCACAAAGCAGAGGGCGTTGATAAAGCAGTTGGAGGCGTTTGGACTTTAGCGCCAGGCGCCCTGCCGAGGCGTTTGCCCGGGAGAGGGTTAAAGGACACTGCAGTAATAGGTGTGACAGAATAAAGCCCTGTCCACACCGGTGCAGGAGCGTAACGGTCTTAAGATTTGTATTCTTAGAACTACCCACACTGGCAAGGCTTGCAGGTCAGAGGTGGAAGCGGCAAAACGCAGGAGACTGCTCCTGCGTTTTGGGAGCTGGATGTGCAGAGAATCCCTGATCTAGTTAGTCCGTCTGTCACTTGTTGCGTACACATGTATCGGTCACCATGCCATGCCTGACAGAACATCTTTTGGAAGTGGTATTTACGTACCCAGTGCTCTATTGTCTAACCAATTGTGATTACAAGAACAACAGCAAGAAGGACCAAATCTGAGAGTAAATAGAAATTTAATCAATAAAAATAAATGTAAAATCTTTTTGTCATCCCTCCTCAACTGAGACATTAGAGGGTGGTATTCCCCAACTTGAAGCCTTTTTTTGTTGATTTCATGTACCCACCTTTTTTTTGGTTGCTTTTATTGTATCACAACAAGCAATGGCAGAGCTTTCTCTGCATCCAGCAATGACATTGTAATTTGCACAACACCAACATAAAACAAAAATTTAAAAAATCTAAAAAACTAAAAAGCAACCGTAAATTAATGTAATAGCAATATGCTGGTAAATGTAATGTAACACTCACACTGTCGCAATGGCTGACACAGGTGTACTGAATCCCGCATCGGTGTGGCATATCAAGTTTCCACCTCTTATTTCTTGCTTATAAATACTACTTGTGAATTTCCAGGAACTGGATCATGACTGTCCCGCACCAGTGTAGCCGTACCTTAATACAGGTCTTTGGATGAATTATTGTATTGTGTTGTAGTGTAGAGAACCTCTAATCTCTTTACCCACTTCCGAGTTTGAGGCAACAAAAGATGTTTCTTTTAACTTACAGCCCATTTCATATTTAGTATGTGTGAGGAGTATCTTTGATTTTGAGATAAGAAAAATGGAAGCAAAGACTTATTTTATGATCACAAATTAAATTAGAGAAAATTATATACATTAGTGTAAATCTTATTTGATTTTGATGATTGTATTCAAAGATTTCTTTGAAAGTTTTGCTATTAATATTATATCAGAGTTGGTGGGCAATATTTGGTGGTATATATAAAATACAATGGCCATTGAGGAAAACAAATAACTTCGTCATTTTGGTCTTAAGGATCAGCTTGATATTTTTCTCTGTTGAAAAGGAATCCATTTGTACTTTACCAAAGCATTTGCTGACTAGTTAGTGTAGTAATCTATTTACAATTAACTGGTGATGATTGCATACAATGGTGAATGTTATAGGCAATAGCTGGATTGAATGGAATGCAGTTGGGAGACAAGAAACTGATAGTACAGCGAGCCAGTGTTGGGGCCAAGAATGCAGTGCTGGGACAACAGCTACCAGTTACTATACAGGTGCCAGGTCTCAACCTTGTAGGCACTTCCGGTCCAGCCACTGAGGTATACATAGCTATTGTATTTCATTTTGAAAAGAATGGAACTTTATAACAAATTTTGTTTCCTGTAATACTTAGAAATGTATGCAAACTCAAAAGTGTACCAAATTATATTAATTTTACCTGTGTTTGTGTTAGTGGGTTTATCCGTGTCTTAAAAGTTGCAACTTTTGTAAACTTTTATACTGATTAGAAATTGTTTTCAAATTTACAAAATAAAAAAATATTTTTTTGAGTTATAAAAATTCCAAATTTAACTGTCACTTTAACCCTTTGCACTTGAGAGTAAAATTTTTGGTCACTACCAAAAACTCGGGCTTCTATTGAACAAGTACTGGCGAAAACCTCGGAGCCCTTTTTATCAATTTTGTAAAGGTTTTGTTAAAAAGTTGTAACTTTTTTATTTTAGCAGATAGAGTTATAATTTTGGTTTTGTTTTATTTCTCATAAAATTCTATATTGTAAAAAAATATATATGTGTAATTACCTTTTTTAATACCTTTTTTTACTTATAAAAAAAACTTTTGCAAAAATTTTTACAAAAGTTAACTTTTAGCTGTTATAACTGGAAATAATATTGCATTGACATTATATAAACTATTATTATTTCTAGGTTCCTTACATAGTTTTAAACATGCACATAAAATTTCATAAACTTACCTCTATAAACAAAAATGTTGTAGCCAGTTTTGTAATTTCCGATAATTTCCCCAAATAGTGAGTTATTTGTCAATTGATTGAATGTTTACTTTTTTATACCTTTTTATGCCCGTAATACCGGTACTTTGGGATTATACCGACCACACCAGTATGAAGAACACAGAAATATAAATTTATAGAAACAAACATGATAGAACGAAAAAACAACTTTTTAATTACAAAATTACAAACTTACAACGATTATTAATGGGGTCAGATTCCGTCGCTTAAACCTTTTTCAATGAACTTAGACCGTTATAAAATGATGTAGTTGAGTAACAGAACTAACATTCCATCAATCAACAAGCATTTCCAGGTATTGTGATCGGTATTGTAGTCGCTGTTATCTTACTCAAGAATCCCGATTACAGCAGGCTGCACGGCATCACATGATTATTTAAGTTTTTTTTCACGGTACATAATTGCCTTTCCATTACAATTCAATTTATATTTCTAATCAGCCCCTCTAGATTTGATATTTGATATTTTACTGATAGGTACTATCTCGAGGGATGTTTTTCTTTCGTTGAATCAGCACGGGCTTCGGCAGCACCGAGAGGCCGGAGGCACTCGCATTTTAGGTGGCGGAGTGTGATCAAGAATAAAAACAAGTTTTGTGTGTTTTTTTCAATAAAGAGTTTAGTTTTTGTTTGGTAATGTTTGTTTTTGTTGAATTTTTGTGTTTGGAGGAATGTAGGGGTAAAACACGGAAGTATAACAAAGCGACGCACAAGTTGAACGGGCGGCGAGACTCTGCAATCACGTTATCTACTAGACCGCTCGACTTTGACCTCTGTCTGAGGATGGGGAGGGGTTTTCGATAAGACAATTCCTGTTTTATATCGACGAAATATTGTTCTACGCTAATCTAGTAATCAGTAGAAGCAAAATGTCAAATAACGATTCATGTCTGGGTGTGGCCGGTATAATACCAAAGTACCGTAATACCTCCCTCACTTTCACTTTTGGCATCGTCAGATGATTCCGAATCTGATATGTTACTGACAAAAATATCACTTAGTCAACATAACCTTATTGTAGAATCTTGGAGCATTGGAAAAACGGTGTATTGTAGTATCACTAGATCATGTAAACATTTGATAATTTGTGAAGTGCCTGATGATGGAATCTTTGATTCAGAAAGGCCTTGCACAAAATAAAAAATTATATATTGGAAAATGTTGTATTCCTTTATCTAGTGATACTACAATAACCTTATTGACTGAAATAACTTATCAAACTAAACAAAACCATGAAGAGTAACAGAACTGATACTGATCCCAGCTGTTGAAGTTGGGATCAAATCAGCTGACGAACAAAGGTGAAGTTGACAAACCTCTAGAACACAATGTAAAACTGCAAAATCACCACCAAGAAGTATAAAGGTTTACTACGTTTTTACATCCAACAACTATCCAGCTTGCGTATATCGCAAATTTACCACATTTGGATAATTTATAAAGCCAGTATAAAGGATTTAGCAAACGTCCGACATTTCGGACGTCCGAGGTTTTGGCCCAAACAACGATGTCCGATATTTCGGACGTCGGAGTGCAAAGGGTTAATAAATCATTATTGTATATTATAAAATAACCACAGACAAACAAAGAGTTTGTTTGTATGCATTTTGTTAGGACATTGATATACAGGATCTTTTTTTGTCCAAGATTAATTCCCAATTCCCATTGTATTTTACAATAAAGTAGGTAACAACAACTTATCAGTTGACTTGCATTATTTCTTGACCAGTAGAGAGAATTCTAGTTCTGTTCACTTTGCATTGCCTTGCAGTCTTGTAGAGTAACTTGTCACATAAAAGTTGTATGTTATTTCTAAATTTCTTGAAATACTACATTGGGGGGGTGATATTGCAGGTGCTGTGTCTGTTGAACATGGTTACCCCTGAAGAGCTGAAAGACGAGGAGGAGTATGAAGACATCTTAGAAGATATCAGGGAGGAGTGCAACAAATATGGAATAGTGCGCTCATTAGAGATTCCCCGGCCAATAGAAGGCGTAGACGTCCCTGGCTGTGGCAAGGTAACAGTCTCAGAGAGAATTACTTATCCATTAAAAGCTATTTTTAACTCTTCTTTTTATATCTTACATACTCTAAATATGACCATATACTAAATAACATTAAACTATTACAAAATTACAGTAAAATGCAGGTACATATTGTCTCTTGGTACTCAGTTGTGTACACTTCTTGTACCTTAAAGTGTGTTCATTTTGTGTCCATTAAAACATGTATTGGCTTTTTGTGGTTAATTTAAAATAGTTTAGATGTACATACAATGGTATTTACTAACACCTTACTATAAAATGTTATGTAGTTTAAAGTTAACATTTTTTTAGTTTTGTTGATAACAATGCATATGAAACAAAATAACATAAACTTGTATATTTTTAGATTGACTACTAGAAGATAAAAACACAAAACAATTGTCATTTATTAGACAATAGTAATTTTAATTATTTTAGTTAATTTGGCATGGTATTACATGAAGTATTAGTTCAGTTTTATGCTACATGCAAAATATTTTGTTATCAATAAACTGTTTCTACTCATTTACTTACTCAATCAGGAGTTTCCAGTTTCACAGTCTTCTTGGCTCAAAGTCCTCTCTAGCATGTTCTATCTTTCTCTTTTTCTCCGTACTTATTCCTTTACTCTCTCCAAGCAACTCTCTAGATCTTTGACTTCTTCTCTTTCCCTTCATTATATTGTCAGGTGTACTCTTTTGCAAGTCATGTATTATACAGTGTACTTGTTTTATTCATTGTATTCTTAAAATTTTCTCAAATTATCACTGTGGTATGAGAGACAGGTTAGAAATAACTAATTTTGTTAATGTTTTTTTTATGTGCATTTAAAATTTCATAGTTAGTCATTTTATTGTTTACCTTTAAGAAAGTGTAATTTTCATTAAAAAACTATTCAGTTTAGGCTTAAAGTAAGCAGCCATAGCAGGTTGTTAAGGGAAAATGTATTATATTTTGCCAAGTGTATGTCTATACAGGGTGTTCCGTAACTCTCTGGACAAAGGTACACCATGTTATTGCTCAGGTCAAGACAAACACATTTCACTATATGAACATGGGTCTCTGGTGCTTATTTTCTTGTCTGTATGTGTTTTGTTCAAAAAATTAATATCTTAAAAAGTAATAAATTAAATTATACCAAATTTGGCTCAAATGTTTATGATATCAAGGCTAGTTACTGTAAAGAATATAATTAAATTATCTGTAGTATTTTCAAAATGGTGGCCATTAAAACTTTTTAACTTTGAATATCTTAAAACCTAGCATTTTTTTCTCATGAATTGCAAGAATAATAGTTTAAAGAGGGTTTTTTCACAAATCTAATGACTTTAAAATTTAATTTAATCGAATTCATCTGATTTAGTGCAGATTTACTGTAACAAGACATGGCCCACCTTCAGAGCTGCCATTTATTTAGTTTTTGTATTGTTGGCTATTCGCTGAGAACCTCAACCTGAGCAATAATGTGGTATACCTTTGTCCAGAGATTAACGGGACACCCTGTATAAGTACGTAAGTTGGAATGAATTTTGTATTCGTCACAGAGAGGATCCTCAAGAGGTCTAGATACCTTGAGAAATTAAAAGGACATAAAACCGTGAATGATCAAATACTAACTAATTATTCTAAGAAATTATTGTTCGTGCTAGAAAATCCTTTAAAGGTACTATAATTTAATTTTTTAATATTTTTCTTCACTCTAAAAATGTTACACAACCTTTTTCATCTCACGAGTGTTCCATGCCAAAATCCTTGTTATATCCATTGGAAGTTCTTGCATTAAAACAGTATGTTTTGTTATGTTTTTATCTGAGTTAATAAAGATTTCTTTCTGTGGTTATTCTATTTTTTCTCTGTTCCCAGGTATTTGTGGAATTCAACTCTATAGTGGACTGTCAGAAAGCCCAGCAGTCCCTGACTGGCAGGAAGTTCAACAACAGAGTCGTCGTCACATCGTACTTCGACCCGGACAAATATCACCGTCGAGAGTTCTAATCATTCAAGGCAGAAGGTCTCCCAGTTGTGGCCAAACTGAGATTTTCAGTTTTAAAACAATATCACTGTTGTATATAATTTTAATTAATAGATCTTCAGTTAGTAGTTATCTCAGTGTAGTTCAGATTTTATATTATAAAAGCAGATCAAATAAGACGACTATGTGGATTCAGAGTTGTATCATCTGAAAATAAATTGACTGTAAAATATTCTTGTCTTTTTGTTATTTATGATTAAGACCTTGTTTTCCTAGCACAGTAAAGTATCATTAATCCAAACAGCCATTTGATAGTAGGTTATAAACATTACCAACACCTAAGATAGGAACGTGAGGCTTTGAACTAAGCGATTTGGAGGTGTGGCCTTCTGTTTAGTAGCAAATGAGTGTTAACAATGGTGGGAGGAAGGTTGCCATGGCAATGGTCAGCATTGCCACTCTTTGTTTTGTAGCTTTCTGTAAAGTTACATGTTCCACACATCAATAGAATCACTTCCTGTTGTTTCTTCTGATTCTAAATCTTCAATCTGGCAAAGATTCATAAAATAAACATTTGAAAGTGTTTTTAAAATGACAACCAAAATTCATTCCTTTTTGAAGACATTTAGGATAGATATTAGTAACATGCATTTGTTTTTGCTACTATAAAAGAGAATAATAATTTTATTAATGATTGTTGGTACGTATTGGAATTATGGAAGGAGCTAACATGACTAAACATTGTTTAACTTCTTTTGCTAGTATGAGTAAGTACATATTAATATTGAGTTTTCAACGTTTTCATTGATGCTACTGTAACAAGCAGTCCTTTTTTCTCCTACAGTTTAATTATTTCCAGCTGTTTATGATAACTTTTATACCTGTTTAGATTTTTTATAATGCATTTTAGCTTGGCCATTTTTAGCGTGACTGATGAGGCTTGGTTTCATCTCGGTGGTTAAGCCAAAACACAAGAATTTGGTCTCCCTGTATCCACTGTGCTGGGCAACTTAACCAGATTTGTATTTTTCCTGAGTAAGACCAATTAAATATCTGTATTTAGAACAAAACTTTGAAGATTTTATGTATAAATTGTTGATTAATAGTAAACACTTATAATTTTGAATGACATAAAATTCCAACTGCATAAGACTTGCACAATTATCTTAGATGACTTATAAAGTTAAAAATTTAAATATTAATTACCATTAATACAATTTCTAATGTTATATAAAAGTAACATTTCTGATAAACTTTAATTTTGAGTATTATAAATAGTACTATGTATAACTGAGTATTATTATAACATAAATTAATATAGTACAAGTAGCTGCAGGGACTTGCACGTGTTTGAACAAACCCTGGCAGGAATTTACTGGTGTTTGTATGTTATTACTTAACAGTTTAATACAGAATAAGTGCATTTTTATTTCATTTCAATTTAAGTTGAATTGCATTTATTTCAAATATTAAGTGGCATTACCATATAAATTAATCAAAGTGCCTTATTCATAGAAACTATCAAATTTATTACTATAGAAAATTAATAAAAGGTTATAAAGAAAATTGATCACCAAGTTTATTAAGAATTTATCTAATATAAACTGTTACCATTTACTTCTTTGTTAATTCGAATTATTTACATGTAATAAACTGTTTTTATTCTTAATTCAAACTTCATAATCATTTATGTCTTCAATTTTGTATCAGTAATTTAACTTACATTGTTTTCTAATAACATTCAGAGCACGTATCAATAAGTTTGTATAATGTACTTGATGACATATGAGACAACACAAAAAACTTAATGGATAAAAATAAAATAAAAAATGTATTAAACGTTATAAAAAAAACTGCTTGTAAAACACAACTATAGAAAACTTTACAGGCCAGGAGTGCCAAACATGTCACAGTTGAGAGTTACCAGTTGTTTGTTGCTCCTGGCTTGTTCAAGCATATCTTTAAAGTGGTCGTGTCCGCTTATGCACTGACGAATTTCATTGAAACAATAACATTGGAATTCTATTGAAATTGTTCAAATAGTTGGTTATTTGACTTTAAATATTTTCAACAGACGAAATTTAGTTAATATGTAAATTAAACTATTTTTCCTCTTATCTATTCAAATCTATGTGTCAAATTTAGTTTTCTTAGCTTACTTAAATAGTTCTAGAGATATAGATTTTTTATACAAGTACAAAAAGGCAGATAGCGGCTAAACAACACATTTTTCTATCTATATTTATGGGACTTGTTTGCTTGAAATTATGAATACTATCACCCACAGAGTTTGTGAACACCTCAAGTTTTTATCTTTATTTCATTTGTTAATCACCTCTTTTTTCAAAAACTTCATTAAAAAAATTCAAATGCTGATAAAATTACAAAGCATAAGAATTTAGATGCTTTGAAACTAACAACTTGGAATTTAAGGAGAAAGCACAGGAATTTTAATAAACAAAAGACTATTCAAAGTAATATATATTACATACTAAATAAACAACATAATTTAAATTAGTTTTCTTACAACAATAATCTCAGAATATATTAATAACGATTATTAAAAATAAAGTAAATTACTGAATAAAACACATTAAACATAATAAAACGTTGATAAATATAATAAAGGGTAGAACTAATTTATCTACAAACTTAATAAAACTTGACTAGTATCACAAGCCTTGTAGTCACCAATGGAATAAAATGTATTAATTTTGAAACCATTTAGACAATACTAACTTAATCCCGTCTGACACCAGGTATGGCACAACCACACGTTATGTGCATAATATGCAAGTGGGCAAAAAGGAGAGGATAAAAATTAAGAAGGAAGAAATAATAGTGAAATTACCCAGACATGTTAAAATTTGTTGCATCTTGAAGTGTTGAGGAATTATTTGATAATGCTATCAACTTTCTGAATGGAAATTACTCTTATTTTGGTGCTAGTCGAAAGAAGATTCCCTAACATCATGTCATAAGTGAGATTTTACTTACCTGGGTGCAATATAATATTTGTAGTTAATAAAATAAACAAAGAAGGGGATTTTTACATTACAATTGTACAGCTACGCAATAAAAAGTGTTCCAACACTTTAATTGGTTGTTGTGTTGAGCTTTATGTTTTAGCACAGACCAAAAAGAACATTATTTGAGTTATATTTTTTCATGAAAAATGCAACATTGGACTTTATAATTTTTTATAATATTCAGTTATATTGGCCAAAAATAACAAATGATATAAATATATGTTTCCCAATAAACCGTACTATTGATATCTAATCTCATAAAATGATTAAATTGTTATACTAGAAAACCACAGTTTGTATTGGTAAAAATTGGAGCGTTTATGGCCAATTTTATTCTTATTTTTCCCTATCTATTTCTTCAACTATTCATAAATATCTTTTATGTATTACGACACATATTCAAAAAATAAGTTTGGTCCAAATAACATATTAACAAGTAAAAGTATGTATTGTTTAAAGCACATACAAAAAATTACAAGTATATTCTATAGAACAAGCATGAAAACATCTTTAAAAATGGTGCTTTAGGATGAAACAAATATATTACTTTGGAAACAAGTAAATATTTTATTGTTAAGGAAGCTCTGGCTATGTTAATATTTAACTCTTACTTATGGAATAATTTGTAACTAAAAATTCCGTAGGGTGTTGTCAAATTCAGGTTAAATTTAACTAGCACATGTTACGTTTTACGAGGCTGACAAATTACGTTTTATAACTTCGCCAAAAGAGGGATAGATGTTGAAGATAGAAAAAAGGCCTACTCTGTCAAACACATCAACAACAGGATGGCCTTTGACGATTTTCTGTGGGTTCCTGGATCTGGCAATACACAACCTGAACACAAGAGACAATGCAAAGAAGACTTTTAATAGCGAAACTTGCAAGAGGGCTGGTGAAACCTCATCTTATACAAAGAGCTTCTATTCAGACCTCTAGCTCCCATTGAGAACAAGCATCAGAACTGTCGCCGGCGTGGAGCTTCCAGAGCCAAATCCATTACCAGGTAGGAATTGATATTTTTCACTAATTGTTATTTGCACATTATACATTTTAAGAGTAAAAAAATTTTGTCTGATAATAAATGTTTCACTCTTTTACGATACTTATAATATATTTACTTAGGTATAAGTTTCATACAAGTTATTATGTATATATATTTTTACAGCTGTCGAGGGACGATAACCCAGGTGTTTTACTGCCCTGTCAATTTTTTATCAACTTTCAAATATTTTATATTTAATTTATAATCTTGTGATAAATAATGTTTACTTGGTAAAGAAATTAACTTTATTTATTACCTATTGTACTTTAATAAACTAGAATTTTTAATATACATTTGTGATAATATTTATAATTTTAAAAATTATTCTAAAGAATTTTATAAATTACTTTTATTATTACTAAACAAAAAAAGTTTAGACATTCAAAACCAGATAAAATGGGTAAAATAAGTGTAAAATAGCATTTAGAAGGATAAAAAAACAGAGGTAACATACAAAAACACAATGTTAGATGGCAGCTATATAGGGAACCTGCTACGTATGTGGATAGGACGGGATCTCTCACAGGTTAAAAATAATTACCAATGTCACATATAAATATTTAATCAGTGATTTAGATGAAATAAAATACATGAAATCTGACAAAATTGGAAATACACCACTTATATTATTCAAATATATAATCAGTGTTTTAGATGGAATAAAATGCATCTTTAAAAAATTGAATTACATGTGCATGCAATTGGACAAAATTTAATTAATTTAGCATTTCAATTATTTTATTTTATTCCCAAGATCGTGTAAAATATACAATCAAAGTCTAGGTGGAGCAAAATTATTTAAATCTTACAAAATTTTGAATACAATTAACATCTTTATACCATTTATACAGTAGAGAACCATCACGTGTTAAAAGCTTAATATCAGAGATGTAAATGGAGTAAAATGCAGTAAATCTGACATTAATGTAATTACATTAAGCGTACAATAAACATTACATGACCAATACCACATGCTGAATATACAATAAAATATCTAGATAGAGTAAAATGCATCTGAGTAAAGTCTGACAAAAGTACAAATTACATTTAACATCATTATAATAAAAATTAAATTATTAATTTGGAATTGGGTTTGTCGTATCACAAAGCAGTCTTTTTAGATATTTCTAAAGATCTTATTTTCGAGTATGACAATACAAAGTTAGAGTAAAAAGACAGATTTTTTTCTAAAAAAGCTCTTTATAGTTTTAGCAGTAGATTAAAAGACACCAAGTGGAATATTTCAAATGATTTTACTTTTGCTGACAACTGTTCAAATGTCTTTAATTGCTTTCAAAATATGTTTGAAGAATCGTTTCCATAAAAATTCTCTGCTAACAAAACCAAACAGTCTAAAAATAACAAAAGGAATTTAAATTTCAAGAATTACAAAAAGGGGACTTAGTAAGCTGGTCAAACAGTCAAACAATCTAAATTTTATAATTAAGTAAATTATCATTAAAAAAATTCAAAAGTATCTGTAATAAATCCAAGCAAATGTATAATTCTAATTTCATAAAAGATTCTAAGTATAAAAATAAACCTGCTTGGCATGTAGTTAAATCCGAGCTTGGATGTAAGAAATCTGTTAACAATTTTCCTGATATTGTGTTGGATAGTGGTAGGGTAAGTAAAGATAGAAAGGAAATTGCACAGTATTTCAACAAAATATTTTCAGGATTCGCCAAATAAATTAAGGCTCAACCTTTTGAAAAAAAGGCCCTAAACTTAGGACAAACTGATCTTGAATGTCAATTTTTTAAGTTTAACTTTGGTAATAAGTCGTCAAACGATGTCAAAGTGATAAAATCAATTAAGAATATAAAATCATCTGGGTGGGATGAAATACTTCTGGATGTAATGTATTCTATACATGTTCCTTTATCAGATTTAATTAATCGATCATACAAAAACTATAGTTAAAAAAAAAAATTGTAAATAGGCTGAATTTAAACCACTTCATAAGAAAGGGCAAAAACCAAAACCAGATAATTACCGTCCAATTTCAATACTGCCATCATTTTCTAATGTGTTATAAAGTGACCAATATCACACATCCATTACACAACCAGATATCTAGTCGGAGTAAAATGCATTAAATTACACAATTTTTTAATTACATTTAACATCTGCAAAATTGAAACTGTATGACCAACATCACACATCACCTATGGAACCAGATATCTAGTCGGAGCATTAAATTAGACAATTTTGAAATAACATTTAACATCTATATAATTGAAACTGTATAACCAATATCACACATCAATTACACAACCAGATATCTAGTTGTGGAATAATATTTAACATCTATATAATTGAAACTGTATGACCAATATCACATCAACTATACAACCAGATAATGTCTAGTTGTAGCATTAAATTAGACAATTTTTAGAATAACATTTAACATCTATATAATTGAAACTGTATGACCAATATCACAACCACTATACAACCAGATATCTAGTCGGAGTAAAATGCATTAAATTAGACAATTTTGGAATAACATTTAACATCTATGTAATTGAAACTGTATGACCAATATCACATCAACTATACAACCAGATAATATCTAGTTGTAGCATTAAATTAGTCAATTTTTAGAATAACATTTAACATCTATATAATTAAAACTGTATGACCAATATCACATCAACTATACAACCAGATATCCAGTTGTAGCATTAAATTAGACAATTTTAGAATAACATTTAACATCTATGTAATTGAAACTGTATGACCAATATCACATCAACTATACAACCAGATATCTAGTAGGAGTAAAATACATTGACCCTCCAACTGGTAACTGTTAAATATACAGCAGTTAGGCTGCTCGTGTACCGGCACTTCATTTCAGAAATCAGTTATTAGTTGTGTATTTTTGATATTTCGGTTTAAAACCGAATATCAATCAATTGCCGAATAATTGAGCTATTGATTGAAGTATATTGTTACTCAACAATTCAAACTATATTCCTCTTTGTATGGTTAAAAGAAACGTGTTGTGCGAGCAACTGTTTTAACTGCGACCATCTGACTATCTTTTATTAGTTATGTCTGCTGTCGTTGCGTTTTGGTATCCGTCTAATTGATTTATTTCTAGTTTATGTTTGGTTTGGTTGTTAGTTATATGGCTGATAAAGTCACACTTAGTTTTAGGAACAAATCAAGTGATTTGAGAGAACTATTAGCTAAATTGGAACGAGCATCCTTATAAGGCTTGTTCAAGGTGAATGTTTTTGTGAATAAAATAACTATAGCAACAATAATAAGCGAGTATTATTAATCCTTTAGTTATCCTAAAAACAATGATATATAATAAGTCATATATATTTGAATTTCAGTGTTGAAAAGCCATTGTACAAAAATGCTAAAAATACAATGTTAGTGGATTTTGCACTAAAGTTCAAAAATTGCTACAAAAGTAAACATTTTTTAAGTAAAAGCGCTCAAATTATATATATATATATATATATATTTTTTAGTAAGTATAAAATTGTGTTTCTTTAGTATGATTTGGAATTTAAATAATCCTTTCTCACATATATGACAAGATAGTGCAAAGTTTTAAAAAATTCAAAAGAATTCTCATCAAGAATATTCAAAGACCAAAATTGTTGAATATTCAAAAACCGAAATTGTTTTAAAAGTAAAAAAATGTTAATTTAGATAATTTATTATTATTATTTGGAATATTCCGAAAACAATATAATAAGCTGTATATAGATTAAATGTCCTTTGTTGTAAAGCCAGTGTTGTAAAAATGGCTAAAAATACATTCTTAGTGGATTTTGCACTTAAGTTCCAAAATTGCTAAAAATGTTTAAAAACCTTTACTTAAAAATCATTTTTTAAATAAAGCCACTAAAACTATATATATATATATTTTGGGCAAGGATAAAATTGTGTTTCTTTTGTATATTTTGGAATTTTTATGAATCTCATACATATATAATAAGAGTGCAGAGTTATAAAATATTTTTTTAAATTCATATCAAGCGCATTCAAACACAGAAACCTTTTTTTTAATAAGACAATATTAATGATTATAACTTTTTATTATTTTGAATATTCTAAAATCAGTGATATATAATAAGTTGTATATTTGAAGATTTTTGAGAGGTATATAACAGTTTAACGTAATTCTTACAAACAGCAAAAAAAAGGTGCCAGTAGAGGAGCAGACACCACCAGTACGAGGGTTGAATTACACAATTTGGAATTACATTATCATCTATATAATTGAAACTGTATGACTAATATCACACATGAACTATACAACCAGACATCTAGACAGAGTAAAATGCATTAAATTAGACAATTTTGGAATAACATTTAACATTTATATAATTGAAACTGTATGACTAATATCACATATCAACTATACAACCAGATATCTAGACGGAGTAAAATGCATTAAATTAGACAATTTTGGAATTAAATGTAACATCTATATAATTGAAACTGTATAACCAATATCACACATCAATTACACAACCAGATATCTAGACAGTTGTGGAATAACATTTAAAGTCTATATAATTGAAACTGTATGAACAATATCACATCAACTATACAACCAGATATCTAGACGGAGTAAAATGCATTAAATTAGACAATTTTTAAATTAAATGTAACATCTATATAATTGAAACTGTATGACCAATATCACACATCAATTACACAACCAGATATATAGTCGGAGTAAAATGCATTAAATTAGACAGTTTTGGAGTAACATTTAACATCTACATAATTGAAACAGTATGACCAATATCACAGCCACTATACAACCAGATATCTAGTTGGAGTAAAATGCATTAAATTAGACAATTTTGGAATAACATTTAACATCTATATAATTGAAACTGTATGAACAATATCAAACATCTTTTACGGTTTATCTAATACGGTTACTAGGAGAATTAGGCAAACTAAGCTTCAGTATTATTTTGCTCTGGTAGGCAAATGTAATGGTGACTCAAAAAAATATTGGAATGTTATTAAGAAAATTGTGACTAAATGTAAGTCAATTAGCAGTGTTTTAGTAGACGGTATGTTGGTCAAGGTTACTGGCAATGAAAAACATAGCAGATGCATTTAACCCTTCCAAGGTCAACTTACTGTACCCTTAGATTGCATATTATTCATCTGTTGGGGTAAAAAAGTTTTTTTGACAAAAACTACTCAATTTGATTTTAAATTGCTTACCTGTCATGGAAAAATGGAAATCTATCCATAAATAATTTTCCCCACCTTTTTTTGTGTGATAGACCAGTTATATAAGCGTCATTGACCCTTCCACGAATTGACATGCGTATATAAATATAATTGATGTTTAGGTTTAGCGTAATAAAAACATTTTATGATTAAAAATAAGTATGTACTACATGATTAGGGTTAACGTACAAAACAAATAAAGTAAAAACTAGTCATATAACAAAGGAGATTGATCACTGTCCACTCACATAGTCCCCCATGTTATGATAAGCTTCGAAACAGCTATGTGGGTGAAGGAACGGTTTGTTGACACACGTTTTACAAAAATAGATTGTTTCTTTTCGCAGATATTTTTTATAGCAGACATGGCATCGATGACCCTTTGCGTCTCTTCCCATGAGATGAAGTTTTCCGTCTAGCCGTGGTGCATAGGGTGCAGAGCGACTGAGAAACAAAGAGGCAGGCAGCCGACAATGACCTTGACTTGCCGATAAAACCCCTCCCCCACCAAGCAGCCCGAGCTATTCCGGCGCACCTTACTGCCACCAAACTACTTCACTCAATAATTACAGAACTGATTGCGAATTTACTTTTTAGAGTACAACTGGGTGGGATGTAGGAATAAAATATTCATGACTTATTCCAAGGCAACGTACATTATAAATTTCATCTACATCAATTCAATAGGTATAATCGAGTATGAAACAACCTAACAACTTCAGTTCAGTACGCCGAGTGGAGAGCGACTCAGTAAACAAAGAAGCAACCGACAATGACCTTCATTCAGTTGCCGCTAAAGGTCCTCCCCCCCCAAGCAACTCCGGCACCCCCCCCCCCTAACCATACTGCCGCCAAACTACTTATATTATGTTCCTGATTAGCTGGAATAGCTGACAACTGCAAACAATAAGGATATTCATGAACATGATTATGCGTATATACATGCATTTGACACTTGGCCAAAATAAGTGTATGCGTAAATATACGCATATGACCCTCGGGAAATGTTAAGTTAGGCGTATATAACCGTCATTGACCCGGGAAGGGTTAACACGTACTACACTAATATCATTTCAACTCTTAGAGTAGAGGCTTTTGGTAGCGACATGTTTTTAATAGATAATTTACAGCATAATGTTTTTTTCAGCAAGTTTGCAAGTGATTATAATGACGTTATTAAAACTATTACTTTGTTAAAGAATAAACCTAGTTGCGGCATTGATGGCATTAGTATAACTACTATTAAGGAAAATATTGAAGTGTTTGCTCCTTTGTTGTTTGATACTTTTAGTAAGTCTTTTGCTCAAGGTGTGGTTCCACATCAATTTAAAGTTGCCTCGGTTGTACCCATTTTTAAGGCAGGATATGATGCTCTGGTCTCTTCATATCGTCCTGTTTCAGTAATTAACGTTGTAGCAAAGATTTTTGAAACTTATGTTAAAAGTCAATTAATGTCATACTTCAACTCAATATTATTTTTTTCTCAGTCTGGGTTTTTACCTGATAAATGCACAGATTTAGCTGTAAGAAGGCATGTTAGTAGTATAGCTGCGGGTGTAGATAAACACAAATATACTGTATCAGTGTATCTAGATTTTAAAAAGGCTTTCGACACTCTGGACATTGATGTTTTAATTCAAAAATTTAAAAATGCTGGCATAGGTAGTGATGCTTTAAAATGGTTAAGCTCTTTTTGTAAGGGGAGGAAACAAGTTGTTAAAATCAATAGGGTTTTAAGTGGCACCCAGGAGTTACAATATCGTACAGCGCAAGGAGAAGTTTTGGGGCCCTTGATGTTCATGGTTTATATTAATGATTTATTAAATGCTGATTTGTGTTCTTCTATATATGTGTATGCTGATCACACTGCCTTAGTGTGTTCATCGTATAACAAAGAGACCCTAAACTTACAAATAAATACTGATCTTGAAAAAGTCTCACAATGGTTAATTAGAAACAAGTTATTGATTAATTCATCGAAATCTAAGTGCTTATTGTTTTTTGAACATAATACGCCAAATGAGGTTTTAACGCATGAATTTAAATTGTTGTGTCATATGCATCAGTGCGTGTATCAATGCTGGTGTTTGCCTATAGAAGTAGTTGATGCTGTAAAGTACCTGAGCCTTTATATTGATAAGTATCTCAAATGGGATCACTATGTCAAATTTTTGGTGCAGAAATTAAGGAAAATTAACTATGCATTGTACCACACAAAAGGTTATTTAGTTGGTGATTATTTAAAAAATGTTTACTTGTCTTGGTTTGAGAGTACGTTAAGGTATGGTATTGCTCATTTTGGGGGGCTAATCCTACAATTAATTGTTTCACCTTTAGTAATGTGTCAGAGACAGGCTGTACGTATAATTTATAATATTAAAAAAATGGAAAGAATGAGTTATTTATTTTGTCAGAAAAATATTCTTACTTTGAAACAGTTATACCAGTATTCTCTATTAATGCATATTCATAAATATTTACCAGAATTTAAAATAAAAAGTGTAATGAGAACAACTCGTTCTGCACAAAACATTCTGTTAGAAGTTCCTTTTTGTCATAGAGAAATAAGCCGGCATCAGTTTTATTATCTAGGTCCCAAGATATTTAATGATCTCATTGATTACTGTAGTAATGATATTCTGTTTGAAAAGAAAAATAAAGTTAAAATAAAGGTTTTAAATTTTATATGTGAGCATTTTTTTGTAATTGTATTGATTAATTAATTTATTTGTTTAAAAAAGTATAAATGCATTGTGAATTTTTGTTCCCTGTCTATTTAGGTTAAGGATTCAGATGATAATAGTTTTTACTGCCATAATTATTAGCTAGTTATTAAATGATACATTTTTCCATTTCTTTATATGTAGCTATTGGTTGAATGTTTAGTTGTTTGGTATCTTTACAATATTTCTATTTATATTAATTAAATTATTTTTTTAAACTTATTTAATATTAAATTTATTGTAATTGTTGAGACTAAATAATTTATTTACTTGTACCATAGTATAAATGTATTGTGAATATTTGTTGCTTGTATATGACGTAGTTTAAGGACCTGAATTGAATAAATTTACTGTCATAGCACGTATCTGGTATCAGATATTTATTAAATGGTAAATTTTGTTATTCTTTTATATGGCTACTGTTTAAATATTTATTTGATTGTAATTATATCTTGCCATATTTAAAATATATATTTATTAAATTAACTATTAAAACCTTTTTTATATTATAGATTTTTGATGCTAAATAGTTTATTAACTTGTAATATATAGTATCGCAGAGATTTATTTAACGCTAACTTGAAGAACTTTTGTGATTTTTTTCTAAAACGATTTAGGTTAAGAAGTGCCTAAAGTAATTAATTATAAGTTAAAAATAGCTGGGACTGCACATCTGTAAAAAGCATAATGTTAAAACACAAACGAGTTCCCGCACGCGCTCGTTTAGAGGTGCATGGGATGTATCTTGTAAAACTTGCATGTTTACTGAATAAAGATTTTTTTGTAAACTTTGTAAACACATCAATTACACAACCAGATATTTAGTCGGAGTAAAATGCATTAAATTAGACAGTTTTGGAGTAACATTTAACATCTACTTAATTGAAACTGTATGACCGATATCACAGCCACTATACAACCAGATATCTAGTCGGAGTAAAATGCATTAAATTAGACAATTATGGAATAAAATTTAACATCTATATAATTGAAACTGTATGACCAATATCACAACCACTATACAACCAGATATCTAGTCGGAGTAAAATGCATTAAATTAGACAATTATGGAATAAAATTTAACATCTATATAATTGAAACTGTATGACCAATATCACAACCACTATACAACCAGATATCTAGTCGGAGTAAAATGCATTAAATTAGACAATTTTGGAATAAAATTTAACATTTATATAATTGAAACTGTATGACCAATATCACAACCACTATACAACCAGATATCTAGTCGGAGTAAAATGCATTAAATTAGACAATTTTGGAATAAAATTTAACATTTATATAATTGAAACTGTATGACCAATATCACAACCACTATACAACCAGATATCTAGTTGGAGTAAGCAGTTTAGCAACATTAACAAATCGATTAGTGTATTATATATATATATATATATATATTATATATATATATATTATTTCACTTATTGAAATGAAAAACGAAGATTACAAGGCTTCTATATATTTCGTGGGATTTAATACCCACATCTTCAGGAAGCATAATATAAAAAAAAATATATATATATATATTGTTCTCTAGTGAGAGATAACACTCCCTAAAACTGTTACTATTTGGTTTATTATTGGTCTTAACAAATAAACTTGGTATTAAATTATTATCTAAAAGGAACCAATATTTCACTATTCTTATACATGTTTATAAAATCTCTCATTTTTGAGATATTACAGTTAAAAAATTTAGCATGGCTGCCATTTTGAGACCTCATTGTACCTAAAGGTATAATTTTTTCCTAAAAAACCAACAGGCAGCCAGATGGTAAACTGGGAAAGATAGGACTATACTTATAGAACATATGTTACTTATTTTGACTTGGAAAATAAAAAGGGGAAATGTTGATAGAGTAATTTATGAATACCTTGTATCCCATGTCAGAAATAATATTCAAAGGGTGATAGTCCAGCCAATGACTAATCCTAAACTAAACTACTATAAGTACTAAAAGTAGTTTAATATTCGAGATATTGACATTTTATGAATACTACAAAAGCCGCATATTGAGATTAAGCGACAAAAGAATATTTCTGACGAAGAATGCTAGAGAAAACATAGAGAAGATCCAAGGTTTTTAATAATATCTTATGGTTAGATAAAAGCATATTATTTAAGACATATGGTTTTGTAAGCATACACAACCTGCACTGAATTGGGCAACTAATTGCTTGACCATAAGTTTAAAGTAACTTTGTGAATGGGCATTTTATATAGCCACATAAATTGTGAAGATTATTTGCATATTCTGCAAAACGAGTTTCAAAATCTTTTGGACGATATCCTTTGGCAACAGATGTGGTTTCAGAACGATGGTTGTCCAGCTCATTACACAGTGCCACTGTGTGATTTCTAGATGTGACCTACACGGGCAGGTGGATCGGCCAACTAGGTCCCATTCTGTCTGTGGCTTCCCAGGTCCCCTGACTTAAATCTGCTGTATTTTACTACTGGGGTTATCTTAAAGTGGATGTGTATGCAAACCCGTACGTAAAATTAACAAACTGCAGCAATGTATTCACCACACTGCTTAAGAATGCAATTCTTTCAGAAGTGTGTGAACAAACTGCTTGAGATCCTTTACGTTACAAAAGTTATATTACAGTCAGTTTCAGACTAAACCACTTAGTAGTAACAAACAACTTTCATCTTCGACCCCTACATTATCTCTTAATATTTTGAATACCAGTAGCAATTATAAGCGTTGATTTTGTAATAAAATTGAAAAATATACTTATTTCTGGCAGATAATATTATAACATTTTGAAATATCAATAAAATGAATGTTTTTAAAAGAACGTGTCAGTTTAGTAAAATATTTTTTTTAAATCGCAAATTATTGAATCAGAAGATTAATCATTTTAAGTATTTCAAAATTGAAATTATTATTATTTATACTACAAGAAAACAACGCTTGCAGTCACCTTTTTCAGTTGAACCAAATTTACTTGTACTATGACTTTTAATATGAAAGAAAAAATTATAATAAAACGCCTAGTTTTGTAGTAGAAGTGCACGAAATATGTATCAAAAGTAGCTATTTTTATGTATAACACAATATGAATAAACCTTTTAACACTTTTTTTAAACTTTTACTTTTCATACAATGTACATTTCGAAATCTGGGATTTCATCTTCAGGTACTAACTAAGGCTAGTTGCACACACACCGATTTTGGACGACCGATTTTTACCGGCCGTCCAAATTCCAATGTGAACCGGCGCCGATCAGCTGTCGGCGTGTGTGCCAGGTTCCGTTCCCTCATTCAGTTCACTATTGGAATTTGGACGGCCGGTAAAAAATCGGTCGTCCAAAATCGGTGTGTGTGCAACTAGCCTTAGGTTAAGTTAATTATGAAAATAAATAATTAAAACCAATTTGCCATGTGTTTTTTCACTACCTTGGTGGCTAAATTTGTTGTATTTAATTTCATGTGTGATCAATGTATATTGTTTAAAAGTCTATCAAATAATAAATTTGTTGTTAGAAAATCTTTGTCATTTAATAATATATTATGATTAATTTTGGCACTTTTGTAAATTTCAAAATGTTCTGAAGTGTATAATATGTGACTTTTTTGCTTGTGTGTAAAATTTCAAGATTGTTTTCGATGTTAGTGTATGTATGGCCGGTGTTGTTTAAATGGTCTGCATATTTTGAATTTGATGATGTCTTCAATGCTTTTATGTGTTCATTAAATATAATTTTGAAGGATCGGCCGGTTTGTCCAATATAGTAGGATTGACAAATTAAATTAAATCGTTGCAATTTAATTTGTATACTCCACTATTGTTCAATTTTGATTTTGGTTTGTTGAATTGCTTTTGTTTTTGATTAAAATTCCGAGGTTGTTCGAGGTTTTGAAAGCCAATTGATATCCTTGTTTATAAAATGATTTGTTAATTTTGTGACAATGTTTACCAAGGTAGTCTGATTGAATGTATTATCTCTTTCTTCTTATTTTCTTTCTTTGTGTAGTTCTCCGATAATACATCAATCATGCTTGGTTTATATCCATTATTTTGGGCTATGTATTTAATAATATTTAATTATTTATAAACATCTTCAGTTTTCGTTGGAATGTTGTGTAATCTGTCGATCTTTGATTTGAATGCAGCCATTTTTTGGTGATGTGGGTGATTTGATGAGGAAGGAATAACTAAATCTGTATATGTCGGTTTTCTGTAAATTTTGAAATTGTGCTTTCTGTTGATCTTGGTTATAGTCAAATCAAGGTAGTTTAGTGCATTATTTTCTTCAATTTCACTGGTAAAATGTAGATTATGATGGATTTGGTTTAAGTAGTTTTTGAACATGTCTATTTGTCTTTCATTTCCTTTGAATAGACATATTATATCATCAACATATGTGTAATAATAAATTATTTGTGTTATATGTTTGTTTTTATCGCTTAGTATGAATTTGTCTTCTATGTTGTCAAGGAATATATCAGTCAATAATCCGGATAGTGGTGATCCCATTGGTAATCCTTCAAGTTGTAAGTAGTAATTGTTGTTAAATGTAAAGTAATTTTGTCTTAGAGTTACTTTAGTGAGTTCAAGTATTTCTTCAATTTCTTGTGTATTTAGAATGTTCTGTTCTGTTAAATTATTTTTAATTTATAAGCATTGTTCCTTGGATCGGAACATTTGTGTATAAATTTGTTATATCGAAGGATACAAACTTACTGTTGTTGGGTATATCTATATCATTAATTTTGTTTACTAGGTCAATGCTGTTTTTCAGTCTTATGTCAGTTTTAAATTTTTAATGTTCTTTAATTTTGCTGTCCAAGTATTTTGCTATATTATAAGAAGGAGCATTTTGAAAATTTACTAATGGTCTTATTGGGTAGTTTTCTTTGTGAATTTTTGGCAAACCCTTGAGGATTGGTGCAGAAGGCTTCATTATTTTTAATTTTTGTTTTTTGTTATTCGGAAAAATATGATTAATTTTGTTTATGCATTGCTTGATATCTTTTTGAAAAGATTATGTAGGATCATGATTTAGTTTTTTCATATTGTTATTAGAAATAAAGTGGGCTATTTTATCTGTATAATCAGTTTTGTTTAAAATTACAATTGAGTTACCTTTGTCAGCTTTACATATAACCAAATTATCATTTTCAATTTTGTTGTTTATTGATTTTATGCTTTGCCAATCATGTTTGTCTTGTATTTTGTTCTCTATGTAAAGGTTATGACTTTTCTCAATTTTTTTCTATTGTTTGATCGACTAACACTCTTGATTGATTTTGTACGTCTGCCAGGCCCGTTTTACACCCTGCCAGCGCCCTAGGCACAACGAAGAGTTGCGCCCCTCTTTATATCCCTGCCAGCTGACTACGCCCCCCGCCACCAGCCCTACCATAACGCCTATACCCCGTAAATTTAGATTTATTCTGAAATACCAGTTTTGGTTCGGGAGGGACTTTAGACTTAATGTCCCTTAACTCTCCTTTACAAATTATCCTGAGTCTTTTCGAGAACCTTCCCATTATCCACCACCTATGGACCCGCCGTGTCCCGGACTGGCAACCGGTAGCCGTGAGGTATCTACTGGCCTCCGGTGGGAATACGTGTAATACCTCACGGCATCACGGATGTTTTCTTTAAATTATTTTGGGTTTGTTGGCTTACCACTAGACTTACTAGAGATTCATATCATAGCTTTTTTCTGGTTTTCCGTGTTGCAAAGTCGTCAATAATGTTTGTTAGTCTAATTTTAAAGTATGTCGTTTTGGGTGCACAGCAACAATAAGCCATTAAGCTTTTCATCAATCAGGTTAGAAATATCCTGAAAGCGACCTTCAAATTGGGGAAAATGTTCTCTAATCTGTTTGATTTTATGTAGGCGTACATATCTTTGATCTTAGAAAGGTTCTCCAAAACCATGTATTGTTTGAAATGGTTACATTCCTGGGCAAAGTCTTGTCCATCAATATCGTTCTTGTATACTTCTCCTAACAGTTTAGCTTCACAAGCCACCTCTCTGGAATTTTTCTCTTCTAGATTTTGTAAGATCTTAAATATTGTGTCGAGATTTGTATAGGCCTCCCTTCTTTTGAGCTGCGAAGCTATGTTGTCAACAATGGCAATAAACACCCCGGTGAGAAATCTTTCTCGAGATGTTTCTTCCATGCTTCTGTCCTTCTTTTCATCGGGCAATAACTTTCTTTTCTAACTTTGTAGTATACAGCTTTTTCTTTTTTTGCAAGTTTTAATGCTTTGGACATCATCAAATAAATATCTCTTTTCACTCAAAAACGAGGATAGTGTTTCAAGTTCCTTTGTAGCACCAAATATTGTAGGTCTAAATCTTGAATTTGAAGAGTCAAACTTGTTCCTTGTTTTATCAACACTGTCTCGAGAATTTCGTCCCAGATCACAGTTAATAACGTGGTTTGGAAATTTCCAAGTGTTTTTAGAAACCCAGTGGCTGTGCATTGTGTTCCTGGTGTCTGAGTATCGTCTTTATTTAGCTCTTCAAGAGCATCTTTTAATTCATGTCGACTTATTTTTAAAGCTCGAAGGGCGTCTGCCCTAGCAGACCATCTTGTGTCACGCAGGGGGTTTTATCATTCTTTCTTTGATTTTCCTTCGTTACTCTTTTCAATATGCCTTTTTAGGATGTTCCACCTGTAAGTGGATGCAGAGAAAAAATCATACAGCCCTTGTACGAATGTAAAAAATATTGTGTGTTATCTGGACACGCCTGCTTGGCAGCAAATCACCAGCAAGGTTTAGTGAATGAGCTGCACATGGTCCATAGTCAGCAAGATAATTTTTGCTGTTAATCCTTGCCTGAAGACCAGAGTATATGCCCGACACGTTTGATGCATTGTCGTAACTATGTCCACGACAGTTATCGACATCCAGCTCAAGTTTCTCAAGTAAACTGAGGGTTGCTTATTCTAAACTTCAAGATTCGTGGCATACACTTGATAAGAGTTGTATCAGGTGTTCGTTGGCGCAAGCATTGGGCAATGAAACATAACGAAGTACTACAGCCAATTGGTCTGTGTGCGACACGTCAGGTGTGGAGTCTATGATTATAGAGAGATAGCGTACTTGCTTCATTTCGTTTGATTTGTTTCAGTACTCCTTTGCTCATAATCTCAATAAATTCACTGCAAATGTTAGACAAAAGGCATGGTACACTACCTTTGTCTTTGTTACCATATGTTGGTATGTTTTTCGCGATAAATAGATCAAATTCACTTATCAGCACAAGACAGCCTAGAAAAAGTCCGTTTGATGATTATGCATGCAGATACGACCATAGCAATTTGTTTTTCCATTTTTTGCGCCCACCCAAAAATGCCAATTGTCTAGCGCCCTAGGTATGTGCCTACCGTGCCTATTGGGTAAAACGGGCCTGATGTCTGCAGGTAAACTTGTAATTACTGTTTCACTATTCAGTATCAGTTTGCTTATATAATCTTTCCTATTTGTTTGGTGTAAATTATATTTCAGTCCCTTGTTAAGAAGTTCTGTTTCATTTTCTGTAAATGTAGTATTTGATTTGTTAATAATACGTGGGTGGAATTTTGTATCAGGGGGTAAATCAATTACTGGTTCTGTGGGATATTGAATACATTTGAGTTGATTAATTTTTCTTCTTAATTCTTTCTTTATTAATTTTTTATTTTCTATTCTTTGATCAATATTGTCAAATAATTCAAAAAGTTGTTGAGGGTATAAGAGATTTGCAAGATTGAGATGAGTATCATATAACAGCTTATTTAATGTATGTTTTTTCTTGTAAAGTTCATCTATTTCTGTATTTAGCCACGATCCCTCAGCAGCAATTTTGGCTTTGGTAGCTGCTTTCGATTTACAATTTATTTTGACATTTACGAATTTTGGAATAAGATGGTGTTTTAAGCATTGTTTGTTGAAATGAATGTCCAATGATATGTTGTGTATTTTTAACTTTACTTCTTTGTATTTGTAGGCTAATCTAGCTTGGTGTGCATATGTTAGAGATGTAGCCTCGAAAAGTGTTTTATAAATATGTATAACACAATATGAATAAACCTTTTAACACTTTTATTAAAAATTTATTTATCTTACAATGTACATTTCGAAATCTGGGATTTCATCTTCAGGTACTAAGGTTAAGTTAATTATGAAAATAAATAATTAAAACCAATTTGTCGTGTGTTTTTTCACTACCTTGGTGGCTAAATTTGTTGGACCAAAACAATGGATATAAACCAAGCATGATTGATGTATTATCGGAGAACTACACAAAGAAAGAAAATAAGAAGAAAGAGATAATACATTCAATCAGACTACCTTGTTAAACATTGTCACAAAATTAACAAATCATTTTATAAACAAGGATATCAATTAATTGGCTTTCAAAACCTTCAACAACCTCGGACTTTTAATCAAAAACAAAAGCAATTCAACAAACCAACAATAGTGGAGTATACAAATTAAATTGCAACGATTTAATTTAATTTGTCAATCCCACTATATTGGACAAACCGGCCGATCCTTCAAAATTAGATTTAATGAACACACAAAAGCATTGAAAACATCATCAAATTCAAAATATGCAGACCATTTAAATAACACCGGCCATACATACACTAACATAGAAAACAATCTTGAAATTTTACACATAAGCAAAAGAAGTCGCATATTATATACTTCAGAACATTTTGAAATTTACAAAAGTGCCAAAATTAATCATAATATATTATTAAATGACAAAGATTTTCTAACAACAAATTTATTATTCGATAGACTTTTAAACAATATACATTGATCACACATAAAAGTAAATACAACAAATTTAGCCACCAAGGTAGTGAAAAAACACATGGCAAATTGGTTTTAATTATTTATTTTCATAATTAACTTAACCTTAGTTAGTACCTGAAGATGAAATCCCAGATTTCGAAATGTACATCGTATGAAAAATAAAAGTTTAAAAAAAGTGTTAAAAGGTTTATTCATATTGTGTTATACATATTTATAAAACACTTTTCGAGGCTACATCTCTAACATAGCTACTTTTGTGGTTTCCAAAAAATTGTCAATTCTTGAAAACTAAGCAACTTTTACTAGGGTCATGTTTGGTTATTTTGGTTAGTCATTGGCTAACCTATCACTTCGATATTTATATATAGTAAAACCTTGTTTATCCAGATTACTTGGGACCAGGAGTGGTCTGGATGAACTGGGAATACAGTAGAAACACAATAGATTACAGATAAAATAGAACCTCACTAAAATGCCCACAGTAACTGATGCTGTTGCTTGCTGTGAGTTCATCCTCTTTTTCTTTATTTCTGTATAAAACTTGAGAGCATTCTCCTTCAGAATAGGCCCTGATATAGATGACCCGTCTCCACTTTTCATCCAGTACCAAGTCTGATATAAAGCCTCAATAACTTTCTCGTAATTTGCACGTATATTATATTTCATTTTATATGTTTTCAAGAATTTCTCGATTTGAGGGATGAATTGCTGAAAAAACTAATACTCAATATTCACTCCTCCATCCATGCATTACACTGGTTGTACAAGATTTTATGTACATTCTTTTCAAAAATAAAGATTAAACTTCTGTATTTAATCTAAATTTTTGTTCTTTCACCTAAGTACAGTTGACAGCCCAACATTTAAGTCCAACACACTATATTATTTGTACTTTCAAGTCTCTTTAAACCATCTATTTTCATATCCATCGACACAGTCACTTGCTTACATTTTTCTCTGTTATTATTAAAATCTATAACACAAACTACTTTTTAAAACCCCAATATCTTATATACAACACCAACGAAGCTTTTGAGCACAGCTGTTCACTAACGCTATACTGAAGTAACTCAGAACGTGAATGAACAACTAAAGTGAAAGTAAATTTAGCAGAGTGGGGTGTCGACATGATGAATTAGAACAATGCGTGTGGTTTATAGAATGCTGTCTAGAGACATAAAAGTAAAAAGTAAAGAATGTCTTATTTTACCAGGCGAAGTTAGGGCTAAGAAGCCCTCTCTAACACTTAACCTAACATACATCACATCAAGAAATTAACAGATATACTGCTGTTGAAAAACATCAACCACTGACATAAAACCGATAGCTTTAATTTGCTGGTTTGGTATAGAAACCAGTGTAATGCATGGATGGAGGAATAAATATTGAGGATTAGTTTTTTCAGTAATTCATCCCTCAAATCGAGAATTTCTTGAAACCCTAGAATCTTTCAAGAAAAGCACTTCTCATCTTGGATCATGCTGAAACCCACCTTGATGCTGAATATTTGGTGGACGGGAATATAATAGCACTCTTTCTTCCAAAAAATGTTACCACACTTTGTCAACCAATGGATCAAGGTGTGTAGGCTCCTACAAAGAAGAGACATAGAAGCAAGCTTCTTTTGTCTTAAGTCCTTTCCTTGGATGAAAGTTGTGAATCTCAGTAGTAAGTTGCTTGATGAACTTGACTTAATCTATGATCATGAGATTAATTACAGCACCCTTGTGAGCTCGTGGAGAAAAATTTTGAACCATTTATGAAACGAGTTTCCTGATGTATTACAAGAAGCTGACAGTAATTTTGAATTTATCAGCATTATGAAAAAATACATGGATACCAAGATATTCCACACAACGATATTGAAGTATGGATTGATCTTAATGGAGCCAGTGACCATTTGAATAAGAATATATAGTCACCGTTACAAAGATTAAAGGAGAGATGACGAAAAGCCAACTCTGACATTGACAAGGAAATCAATCCATTAGCAGCAAAAAGTATGACATAAGATACTTTGAGGGAATTTTGCAGTTGAACAGGGTTCATCTGCAATAGAGATTTATCTCTTTCATCGCATTAACAATGAATCTTCCAGACATTGAGTTCTATGTGAGAAACAGACATCTATCAAGAAGTTATACATGAGGTTAATTCTAAGGTTTACATGGTTAGTGTCATATCAATGTCAAAGGCAACTACTGTAGTTCACACCACGTCGAAACATTGCTTACACAGTCATCGGATGCTAAACTGAAACACTGAGTCACGTTGAAGTTGTTTCTATTTGATGGCCTATACTTATATGGTTTGTTAGCATAGTCTCACTGTACACACAATTCCAAGTGTGTTCATGATGTTTTTGACAAAAAGTCTATCAACACTGCAAAGCAATTATTCTTATTAAATATTTATGTTTCTTTGTAAATCTCAGCTCTAAAGTCATAAATGGACATAATGTACTTGTTTTCTTTGTTTTTACAGGCTTTATCTACATTCACAATAGTGGTATCAAGAAGACCAATGTAGAACTTTTTACTGACAAAGAATGGCTGAGGCAGGAAAAGCTTGTCAAGCTCAATTCCTGGAGTTTCAAACCGAACTTCATACAAATATACTACCTGTTTGAAGTCTACAACCTTAAAACCAAACGAATAAGATAGGACTAACAGTGAACTCGAAACAATGCTCTGACCATTATAGAACTGAGTGCCTCTTTCCATTACCTTGAAGTTGTTAGGATCAATTGAATGCCAAATGTAGAAATTTTTCTCTTTAACAGAAAGTATTACATACTTTTCTGTTGCAACAACCCAAAAGAAGTGAGGGACTTCTCTGTTGCTGAAAGTGGTTCTTATCTCGTTCTGGGTGCTTCTGTCCCAGAATCTGATGCATCCAGAGTGTCCTATGTTGTACCATGCCACTATGATATTATCAGTCATGATTTTCGAAACATCTTCCAAAAACACACTGTCAAACAACAACAAATCAAAAAGCCAATGTTTAAGGTGCAGGTTAAAACTTTTCAGAACAAGATTATGTGTGGGTAGAAGCAACACTATGTTCAAAATCTCACCATAAAATGAAAAATCATATATATCAATATGAGGAAAACATAGATTCTCACTGAATTCCTCTTGGTTTCTCAGATTGATAATTTTCAACAGGTGGTATATTTCACCCTTAGTTGTGATCACAGCAAAGAACTCATCTGACAAACAGTACACCCTTTTTTCACAGTAGAATTTTTTACAGTCAGGGAAAGTCTTAACGATCTCATAAAACTCTCTATTTTCTAGTGAATATATCACTGTGTCTGAACCAGTCTTCAATAACAAGTTTGAATTGCTTGTTTTCAAAACTGTACCTGGTAAAGTTTGGATCAACTTTGGCCCATCATCAATGTTCCAAACCGATACCTCACATCCGTCGTCCAATATTAAGTTTTCCCCACACAGTGTTCCCCTTAATGGCTTTGCACACATCATATGTGCAAAAACTTGCATTTTTGTTTTTGTAATAAATTCATACTCACGTTTTACACAATTCTTATAACTAAGCCAGTTGGTCCTTATCACAAAAACATCTCTCCAGGATTCATCCTCTTCTAAATCTTTTTTATAGCCTTCTCTCTCACACATTTTCCTCCAAAAGGTTTCACTGCTGTCAAAGCCTACAGACTTCCATACATTGACCAGATCGGTTGCATCAACATACATCATTATTGCTTCTAGAACTTCCAATGGCAATGATGTCAAAGACATGATTAATGTTTGATTCTGAAAAAAGTTATGCAAATTTACTTTAACATGTCTCATTTTTTACCCATGTACCTAATATGATCATAAAATTATGTAAAGGTTAGTTTTTAAGTACTAAACTACATTATGAGTAGGTTTTAATAGCCCACTTCTTGAAATAGAATTGAGAGGATAGAATTTTTTTTATTTTCACATCAAATCCTACATTGAATGTAATAACAATGAAAAGACCCAATTAATGGTAGTAAGTAGATTCTTCAAAATTATTTTTGACAACATGGAAGATTTTGATAGTACGTACACATGACACATAAGAAATTGAACCCACTTTCTTTGTTTTTAAAAACATCAAAAATTGAATTGTTCCTGTATCAACACAAAATGTATGTTTCTGGTGGAATTTAGGATTACTCAATCTATTTTGTGGTTAAAAATATTTTATATGTTAAATTCAGAGCTCTTCCCTAATACAAAAAAAGCACAACATTTTTTATCATTCCACTTGAAATTACAGGCATTTAAAGTATAAAATTTAAGCAATTTTCTAATCAGGCCCGAACAAAAATGACTAAATATAAAAGTAAGTTATTTTACATTACGTACATGACTTATAGCTTCACGAAGTGACATGTTTTTAATTACAAAAGGATTGAATTTTGTTACGAAACAAAAAAAGCATGTCATTTTGATGTATTATATTTTGTTATGAAATATAAATTCCTTAAGTATGAATAAAAACGTTACTCTCTGAAGCTATAACTCAGTATATACTGTGAAAATTTCACAATTTTGTCTTCAGCCATTTTTATACATCCTGAATGAATCCCTGCAGTTACAATATCTTGGTACTATCATATCTCCAAGTACTTATACCAACAATAGGTTTCACAAACAACGAACAAACAAAAGTTCATTTTATGAAGAAAGTAAGGAAATATACTTACAGAACAAAAATTAGCACATGCTGATCGAATATGATCACTCTCGAGATCTCTCTAAGTCACCAGGACAAGAGTTACCTGATTCTCTCCCAGCATCATTCAACTAAAATATCAAGTTTCAAGTAGTCCATCTAAGTTCTGTCCATGCATGGGTCCAGAAACAGAACCTAAATCAGAAAAACTTTTTGGCAGTTTCTAAATTAACATGGCCTACTCATAAAAATACTGTACAGTAGACTCTAACTAATCCAGCAGATATCAAATCACGTATTGCCAAATTAGTGAAAATGCCATATTATTCTATGATCATCGATAAAAATGCTAAAAATGTACAAAATATGTGTTTTATTATACCAAACACTATTCAAAATCACTATTACAGTACTGGTCTACTAAATCTAAATTAAAGGCATTACAAAATCTCCTTTAAACATTCGTTTTACGTATGTAATAGTTGGTTTTTATCAGTGCTGTACCACACTAGAAGTAAACATAACCTTAACTTACGATGCGGTAGATCTATTCCATTGGAATACAAAAACCTTAGATTTTCTTTTGTTTCTTGGTTTGGAAATACACTTTTAATACTTTCTCTTGAAACTTCTTTAAAACAAGAACATCACTAGCAGACACATCATATTCCTCTGCCCACTTTAGAGAAGTTGAAAAGACATTCATCGCAGCATTTGGCAAAAGCAGGTAAACTAAACCACTCTCATCTGCGTTACAGCCTTGATTGGGAGTTAGGTCTAGTTTCTCAATGATTTGCTTAATATTTTCCTTGAATGGTTCAACTGCAGCATCATATCATAGTTTTTCACCTAACATACTTAACTGAATTCCGAAAAGCTTTTTGAATTACTCTAATCATCCTTAACTTGCTTCGGAATTGTTTTTCTCCGTTATTTTCTCTTAGAATACCTTTGCCTTCTTTGTAAGAATCTCCCCTGAATTTGGTATATGGCTTTTTTGTTTTTTAAGAAACCAAGCATATAGGATATTCTCAACCTGATACTTGATGGATAACACTGGCTCTGTAAACATGAACAGCGGGTAAACCACGAGACAACTGAGTGATCATAGTTTGTTTGTTAACACAGGTGCCGAACTGGCGCAGTGCCAAGATTATAGTGGGCCCACTGTATCTAAAAATATGATATTGCTAAACTAATTGCTCTATAAATAAAGAGAACTATGACTGAAAAGTAGGAGTCAGCTACAATAGAGGGCAATAGTCTAACAACAGGTGGTTCCCAAATCACCAGCCATGCTGCAAATAAACTTCCCAATAACAATCCAGTATTTCTTTGTTAATGCCATAGCGTTCTCCACATCTAGCCAAGCTGAAAGAACTGCATTGAGTAAGAGTTGGTAATAGCATGAAGCTTTCCAATTTACAAGTCAGCTTTCAAAAGCCTCTGTGGACATCCCAAGCTCCTCTCCACCCAACCAAAACAATAATGCTGTTAATATGCAGACCATCCAAGAGCAGTTGAAGAACCAAGGATGAGAATGGATATACAGAAAAGCTCAATTGGGACCCGACCCCGTTAAGATTTTTGAAATGAACCAAATAAAGAGGTAATGCCAAAGAGCTAATGAAAAGTTATGTGCAATTAAGCATAATTCACGTTATTGTTTACAGAAGTGGAGCAGATAAATAAAACTATTCGTTACTCTATTAATAAAAGCTTTAAATGTTTAACTTACATAAAATACAGTAGTCATATTTTGTGTAGAGTACATCTAGGCCATATAAATCTGAAGCTTATACTGTGATTTATAAGTAACTTAAATTACGAAATATCCGAAGTTAAAAAAATCTGTTATGGATTTGTGAACCACTGTAATGGTTTGTTTTTTTGCAGCAAAGTTCGAACAAGCTGAGTTAGTGTGTTTTCAGTCTGTTTTTCAAAACATGCCATCAAAGTCTGCTGCCATAAAAACTTCAGAATATGTGGACCCAGCTTCTTCAATTTTCATTTTCACTATTATCCTCCACCTCCTCCAATTCTTCTGTTTCTGTGTCTCCTTAAAACGATAAAGACGCCTAATTAATCAATCTGATACTGTACAGTAAGTTTTTATTGTTTTATACAAGTACTGAATATGTTCAAAAAAATAATTTTCACCTGAATTGAATCCGGATTATCAAAGGTCCGGACGTCTGAATCTTTGACGCTCTACTATATTATCACTGGATAATTACGAAGCTACCAAACTATGGTTCATCATATTGTACTGAACTTAACGCGAGTTACTTGGATAGATAAAAACTAGACAGGATCACGCTGCAAAAAGGTAGATTTTGTTAAATTTCATATTGTTTCTGTTATATTATTTAATAAACTGTCTATAAATTCTGGATACAAAGTTCTTATCATATTGGAATTTTCAAAATAAAATTATATAGATGACTTATGCTTAATAAGTTTGTGTAAGATAAAAACTGATATAAAATTATAAGATATGATTTTGATGTCTTAAATTACATTTATACCAAATGCTTGATTCTGTATGTACTAACAATGTCTGTACAATCTCATTATATGTAAAAAAAAGTACATTTTATTTTCATATTAGTAGTGGCCAATAAAATAATTATACGATACACGGTTATTTGATCAGGGTTGTGGCCTAGCTACAAAATAAATTAGATTCTTTTCTAACACACTAGTGTAATTTATTTAAAATTCATTATCAAATACATGGATGTTTTGAAAGAATCACAGCTTTACACATACTTACCATTTCTACTGTGTGACTCTGAAAAACGATGTACATTTTTTAGGATAGTTGTGGTTATGGAAAGGGACATATTATTAGCATACTTGTCGTCATAAATATTGTTATGGACAAAATTTAAGTTTTATGCTTGCAGGAAGGCAATTTATTTCTACGCACTATGTTTTACATGAAATGTCTGTGTTTTCGTTGCCTCCACACTGGCTTCATTGCAGCCCATTTCCATCCTGTTTAATACAGTTCTCTTGTGCACTTTTTCTATGGGCTTCTGGTTACATCTTTTCCTATCGTCTTTCTCATGTTTAAACATTTATGTTTCAATGAATATCCATGCCATGCAGATTTTCTCAACCAAGACAATGGATTAGAGGAGAAAGGGCTCCATCCACTGGTCTGAAGGATCTTCTGATCTTACCCTGTTGGACTTTTTGCTTTGAGGCTATCTAAAAGATTTAATTAACGAGACACTGGTAGACAATGTAGAAAAACTGACTGCACGTAGAACAACACTACAGCATTAGAAGTGGGGGAAAACCGTAAATCCTTGCAAATTCTATACAATGAATGTTTAACGCACACAGCTTTACATCGATGCGAACAGAAGGAATTTTGAAAACTTCTTGTAATTATTAACCTTATTTTCATTTTTTCCCTTGAGATGAGTAATGGTATAATTATAAGCAATTGTATATGCACATATTAAGCTGCTTGCAACTCCTTGACCTACAACACCAGTTACAAAGACATATTCAATACTACAAAAGGTCTTAGTGGCAATCTTTGTGTCTCAATCAGCCAATGCGTACTAAAATCTTCTGCCTAACACCCCTGTAGGGCTTACAAGATATTTATCATTTTTTACTATTAAATATTATCACTATTGAAATGGCTGTGTGGACTATATGTAAATAAACACTGATATACTGCTAGTTCTAATGTTAAAACTAGATTAGTCTAATTTTTCCAGAAACAAATTTCTCTGCAGTTCAGTTAGACTATAGTATGTTTGAATTGACACACACACCAACAGGTGGGGCCTATGTGTCAGCTGATTCAATATGACAGATTGAAATAATAAATACAATCATCCAAGCATACCGATATCAACGAACTATACTACTGGAACGCGCACTGCCCATAAGCAGCATGTTGTGTTTTCCGGTCGCACACAGCTGTGCGTTACTGGTGTATCCATGGATTTGCAGGCGCTTAAAGTGGGCAAGAACTCACCAAGTTCTGTACTCCTTGCCAATGATGCTGATCTTAGAACACATTAACTTTTTATTGATTTTAAATCTAAGGGTAAATTAAGTAGATCAAGTGATGATGTACGGTATTGAAAATTGTAAAATATTATTATTTACTCTAGTTATCTCAAACAAATGCGACCACTTCTAAATTGACAGGAAGCCACGAGTTACTTTGAATTAAAACTGTGACTAAACTATTTTTTTTAAATAATATCTCATCACATCGAAAAAACAAAAACTTTTGACATTAAAAAAGAAACCAACTTAGAAATAAGGCAAAAATATTGGTCAAAATAATTTTATTTTCTAACACGTAGATTAAGTGTGTCATGTTTGTAAATTTTTTGTAGTTTATTTTGAAATAAAATACTGTCAATAAAAAGTTGTTTTTTTTTCATCTGGGTAATATTTTAATGCCTGTAATATTTGTTTCCGACTTTGTAAGAAAAATAAAAGTCAAAATCTCAGTTATTTTGATATTGCACAAAAATCAGTTTTTTTAACAGAAAATAAAAATCCACGGTAAAAAGCAGCTACTAACATTTGTAATAATAAATAAATTGTAGTATCTAACAATTGTATTAAGTCTACAAGGCGTTTTAAAGTGATATTAGATCATTACTATAATGCCTGCCATATGGGCGGAGTTAGTTCTTGCCCATTTCCAGCGCCTGCAGACTCGGAACGCAGCCCAGGATTTCGGCTCGGTTTTCTCCGGCCCAGAGCGCGTTCCATTATTATAATTCGTTGACCGATATTAACTGATGTGATTTTCATTACAACAAAAGTAAAATTTGAAAAAAGTTGTTATATTATACACAAAACACTAGTCTATTCTATGCATATTTCTGCTGTTGCTGTATTGAGTATTTGTTTAGAGTGGTATATACATGACGTTGATTTACAGCTTTACAGCATCAAAATCTTCTCATAAACCCAGTATATTATTATATGAGCCAATACTTATTCTTGTTTACTTACGTTTGGTTTTTAGGGAGATTGAATTAAAATAGAATACTTTTTTCAGGAAAATTATAATGAGTTGACAAATGAAGATTTATCATCATCATTCTTACGGCCTATTGGTAGGATTTCGAAGAGCCTTACATCAGGCAACCCATCACTGGACTCAAGACAAGCCCAAGACAAGGTAGTCCTTTGTTAGGACCTCCATGAGTAGCAGCATACTTCTTTCTCCTTTCTAGGTGAGTTGCTTCTGATGTCCCATAACTTGGAATAGGGATCATTTTGGGACACTGTCATACGAGCAGCTTCAATCTTAGGTCGGTTGAGCATATCAGACTACTTAACACATTCTGTATAACTGATTGGATAAGAACAAGCGATAAAAACGTCTCTTCGTATTTTGGCTAGAGGACATTTGCCATCATTATTGTTTACAATAAATACTTTGAGAATTGGTGTGAACTCTACGACATAACAAAAATTAGCATGCAAAAATGTAAACAATTCAAGAAAAATATGAAAGACCCACATCAGTCTGAAAATCATCAAATAAAGTGGGCAAACATAGTAAATCATGAAGAAAACTTTTTCAAAAGATAATCCCCTAGAAGTGATTGAAGCACCCAGGGTGGCGTACTGGAGACTAGACTGAACACCACCTTTCAATCACTCACACATGTCGCCAACACAAAAACAATATACTCTTGCCCCAGGATCTTCTTCACCATCCAATTCAGATTAAAAAATTACTAATTTGTTAGACTTTAATCTTTATAAATTAACACTTTCAGTGTTATGTAAAATTATTTTCTGTCACAAACATTATCCACATCAAATAATGTGTATCATGATGTAAGGTTTCTGTAAAGAAAGGTACTATACAGTCCTTTACTTTAAAAAATTAATAAATGAAGTTACACTTAAGGCCGCCATACATGTACCGGCAAACCGGACAGTCCGCCAGGGCGGACTGTTGGACTGATCACACCATACACCTTCAGTTGAATCCAGTCCGGCAAGCGGTATTTTTGTGTAGTGAATTACTTGCGGTGCGTGTTATGTAATTGAAATCTCCTCCAAGATGAAGATGTGAATGCCATTTTGGCTTAATTGGTAACAGGAAATGGCGGGGAAAAAACACGAGTTGTGGTGTAAACAGTGACTGCCTTGGTACATATATCTCGTCTCGAGAAGAACCGAAACTCGAAAAATTCCTCACTTTCTTCAGTTCTTTTCTGTTAGCTGCTCCTAAAATTATTTATTTTTTTAAGAGTAGATTTTGTACAGTTGGAATCTACCTGTTTCCACACTTCAACAAGCCATATGTAAGCCGCTTTTCTCTTTATCCTATCGTGATACTCTGATGATTTTATTTTGCATGAACACGGTTCACTTTCATAAACACTAATAAATTCCTCAAGACACTGATTTACTTTTTCTTGTTGTCTGAACAACCCACAAGAACTGTGTAAACTACGCTGGTTCGCAGTCAGGTGGCCGGAAATCCCCACACACGGACCGGCTCATTTGAATCATCTTCCGGCCAGCCAGATAGATTTTCATTCGATCACCAGCTGCCTGTACAGTCCAAACTGACTGTTCAGGCAGGGTTGTCCGGCTTGCCGGTACGTGTATGACGGCCTTTATGGTGTTATAACCTGCCTCCCTACACACTTCTGCATGATCAGGGGTGGACACAATACAATTGCACATATAAGGAGGAGCAGACAAAATTAAAAGTTGTAACTTAAGATATTATCTAGTGTCAAAATTTTGCAAGAGTCGTAAAGTATAAAATCAACATAGACAATGTTGACAAACCACGACAGCATTGCAAAAAACAATAAAACCGAACGTTATAACTCCAGAAATACACGGTGACAACAGATACCATTGTGGCATTTCTTGCATTGACTTCTAGTGGCAGCATTTTATGCATTTAATGTTGATGATGACAAATAAATTGTTACTGTGGTACTCAAAAGGGTTAAAAAAATTGTTAGTGTGGAAAATATTTTTTATTTCAAATTAAACTTTAGAAAGTAGGTAATACTCCACCTGCCTTTATAGTACCTTATGTTGAGTGAACCAAGAGCGACTTTAAATAAGTAGCTTTGAGATAGAGGGATAAAAATACTGTAATTTCACTATTATTTTGTTCATTATTATTGTTTCTTACATTTAATCTTTTCCACTCCTTATCTGTGAAGTTGCAAGGTATCAGAATCAGAATCAAACCCCTTTATTTTGTGTTGTACATACATACAAATAAGCTTCAAAATATAAATTTAAATAATACTTTCAATTATACAATTCCAATGACACAAAGTAACTGCTATTTAACAATAACAATTGTCTATTATGTAGTGAAAACGGACTAAAACATTTTCCCTCTTAATTCAAATCTAATGAATTTTGTTATTGTTCTTTTCAGATCTACCAAGATATTTACTATGAAATTGTTTATATTTCATTATAATATTTTTTTTTATTTAAACAGGGAAACTCTCCCAACGAATTAGGGATGCTAAGTTAAAGATACTTTTTAACCATTTTTCTAAAACGTATTTTATGAATATTGCTTGTTTTGCTTATTTTAAATGGTAAATTATTTAAAAATTTTGAACCTATGTGGACTGCTTTTTTATTGTCACAATTAATTTGTGTTAGGCTAAATTTATTTCTTTACAATATTTAACATTATAGGAATGGGCATTGCACCGCAGATTAATGTTTTCAAGTTGTGTTATTACACAAACTATAAACTCTAGGATGTACAGTCATATACTTTTAAAATACCCATCTTTGGAAAGTGCTGCTTCACTCAATGCAGCCTGTTTAAATTTGGTATGATTCTTATTGTGTTCTTTTGAACCAATAAGATTCTTTGATGTTCCTCATACGGTCCTAAACCGTAAGCTATATTAGAATGCACATGAGGGAAATAGATGGATTGTAATGTATCTAACCTACACACAAGCACCCTTCATAATCCTGAATAAATTTGTTTTTCTATTTTTTCTGCATGAAAATTCCAATTAAGATTATTATAAATTTCTAGTCCTAAAAATTTTGGTACAATATTGGTTTTTAGAATGTTGTTTTTTTTTAATAGAAATTGTTATTTCTGATGGTTTTCTATTTTGCTTTATAGAAAAGTTATATAATTTGTTATGTTAGCATTTAAATGCAAGTTGTTACTGAAAAAATATTTATGAATCTCTTTTTAATTGTTCATAACACGTTATATCTAGATCATGATAATTTTTAGCAGAAACCACTAAGTTTCAGTCACATGCATATAAGATCAATTGACCTTTATTTTTAAATTCTGATGACACATAAACAACAAAGGCCCAAGTATTAAATGTTAAGGTACGAAATATTTAACTTTTAAATATTTTTATTTGTGTTTAATTACTTGACTTCTATTTGAGTACATTTGTAAAGTTTATTCTCAGTTAACTGATTTAATGAAATTTTTAATGAAGATTGCATACCAATACAAGGCTTGATTCTCATGTCTCAAGTATATGGACAAATTATATCATTTATTTATAGTAGAGAGTTCATAAATTGGTTATATTAACCGGAAAATATGTCTCCTACATAGTGCACTAATGAGTTTATTATTTGTAATAAGTAACTTGTGTACTGAGGATTGGGTATAAGACATAATCCTATACTTTATAATCATTAAATCTGTTGTAACATTTCCTTGTACATCTTCTATAGACACTAACCGAGTTCACTTATAACTACAAAACCATGAATATAAATACTGCATTATCCAGCAACAAGCATCTATTTAGTTTCAGGTGGCAGAAGGTACTCTCCCTATTTTAAGGGCATTATCCTAGGCATATGCTAACACTCATATGAGTATATACTAGTTTAAGAAAGTAAGTCAGTAAAAATTTTTGAAATACCGTACATAACATCAATACTCCGCACATCCCATTTTTATCAATAATAAACAGTAAAAACTCCTTTGGCTGTTTTGCTTGCTATGAAGATGACATTGCAGCTAAAAACTAATCCAAAAAAATAACTTCATTGCATATGTTGATAAGTTACTGATAGACGTTACCTGATTAACCTTCACAATATATTCATTCTGTTTTTCTTGTTGCCAACATGGTTACCATAAGACCAATGTAACCATGGAGTCATTTTCTTGACAGACAGAAATCTGCACTCCCAAATATATTTCCCATTTTCAATACAGGCGTAAATGTAGTAAAAGTAAAGTTTCACCTCAAATTTCAACCTTCTAGATTAACTCATTTAAAGTTAATGTGCGTTCAGACAGACAGAAATCAGATTTCATTCATCAGCAAATGGCGGGTGACTGAGCATTTAGCGAAGATTAGAGGCCAATCCTGACATCCAAAAAATGTCTACCTTGTGACAATTTGTTCTATACTCTCCTAGTAATAAGTGGTAAAACTAGCTTGAGAATTATAAGGACTGGCACAAACAGTGTAAGATAAAATTAATTTGTATTAAAATTGGAACAAAAAAAGGTCCAATGCTTTTTTGCTGTGACAAAGTGTTAAAGAGATAGTTTATTACAATGATATATCATTGTTTTTACTTTTCTTCTAAGTTCTTGAGCTTGCTTTAAAACGAGTAAACAAAAGTTTAAATAGAGACTAAGCAATATTGTTAATATTTTCAGTGTCACATACTATTGTTCTTGTGTGGAGTATATTACCAATCAGTCACCAGATCTTTCACTGAACATATGTTTGCACTGTAAGTAGTAAAATTTTTCATTTTAATTTTTAAAGTGGATCTCAAATATGAGAAGCATAACTAAGGCTAATGACAGATTGCAGATTTATTCAGGAAATGTTTCTAAAATCTGCTGAAATCTGTCAGATACTTCCTCTTTCTGAATGTTATCTTCATGGTTGCAACAAAGGAGGATCAGTATTAGTGCACACATTTCCTAAGGAAATCCACATATTTGAGCATTATTAACAGTTTCTTTAGCATTTATCTTCATATTCTTTGAAACTTCATACTCTATGCAAATGCGAACATAAGGGAGAGTGTCTATTCAGAGGGTGTGAGTAACTAGCAGCAAATGTCAATCAATATTTTCCTACCCCATTTTAGTGTATCATTTTTACATCGAGCCATTGCTGCATAACCATCCTGAGCATTGAGTGTAAAGGTTGCACTGTGATGCGTACAAGAAATTGTTATGGCTTAGATTATCTAAATCATCAGCAACATGTTTTAATGCATACAACAAAAGGAATAATAGTTTCCTGCTTCAACTACATACATTTACAAGAGCAGGGACTGCCAACGTAGAAACTTAACCTGTCCAAGACCATGTTTAGTCATCCTCCAAAACACCAACCCTCCACCTCCCTTCCATTTTTATGTCCCCTACATAATATTCATTTTGTAAATATAAATTTGTTGTAATAAATATCTGCTCCATAACAACTACACCTCCACCATCATCATGATAAAATATCTCTACTGACAAGTTTCCATGAAGGTTTAATCTTTTACTTAGATAGAGATGGTTTTGGGGAGAATCTGTCATCATCCTGAGGATGATGGGCATCCCTGTGTGTGAGATTATTATTTATGATTAATTTATTTTAAATGACAGATAAAAATTATACAAATATGGTTATTGTATGGAGATTCTAAACAGTCACAAACAAGCCCTGATACAGTAAACTTACAGTAATAAAGAAATTTGGACAAACAACATTTTAAAGGGGTGTTTAACATGTTTTTATTTTAATAACAAAATATGAGTTACTCAATATTTACATGTTGAGAGGATTGGAAATAAAACATTAAATAGTAAATTGAGATGAAAATGTGATATGAAGGTAATATTATAAAAAAAAATTTATTTTCGTCTATTTTAGATAAGGTTTTCCTTGTGAAAGAAGGATATTGATCTCGGGTTTACACCATACATTTACTTTGTTGTAAAATGAGGGATTGCTGTTTTAGAATATATCGACCATTGTTTGATTAATACTTACTCAACAAAGAATGACTAACTAGAAAAACAAAAGTCATTTAATAGATGTCTACGCGTTAGTATAACTCACTTGTTTACGAGGATATATCGAAGAGTGCTTAATGTATGGACTAGTGGACCGGTCCCACTCCCACTCTCAACAGGTGTGTTTATTATTGTTGTCTCCCACCAATCAATAAAGATGGTACTAAAATAACATAACTGTTACTTTATAACAGTTAACCAAAATCACGGGTAGGCCCCTTAATTGCATGCGACGTAGAACCTTTAAACTATTACATTGTCAAATATAGAATCTTTTAACCACGTAAACTTAAATTTCAAAAGCGATGAATGCGATTTATAACCTCAGACCACTAAAATATTCGGTTCGCAGAGCACACGGTATTTGCCATAGACTACGGAATAAAACTAGAATGGTGAGTCATGTAAAAAGTCTATTTAACTAGGACTACCACGCATTCGCGTTATATAAATCTCTTCTTCAACTCACCGGAATAATGATAATGATATCTGATTACTCACGGGAATAAGAAACAGTATATAGAATTTCCTGGAGAGGTCTTGGTTTCAGACGTCGATCAAAGGTTGTCTCTCCAATATGGAATGTAATTGCTCCGGGAACACTGTGTAAATTAGCTAACACTTAGATGTTCTCTCAATAAACTTCCAAATCTAATCAAGTCTTCACGGAGGTGGGTATTTCGAATGTACCAGGGATAATTAGCTGCTATCCTCAATACTTAACATTTATTTTAAAAGTCTGAATTTTTTCATATTACCAGAAGAAATGTGTAGTCCCCAAACTGGACAGGCATAAATTATTAAGGGTTTCAGTATACTTGTATAAATCATTAGTGTGCAGGCCGGCTTTAAACTAGAATTCCCATTAAGTAAACTGAAGAGATAAACGTGCATAAGGTTGCGTTAATTTTGTATTCATTAGTAACTTCCACGATAATTTCTTATGGAGATACAGACCTAAGTACTTGATGTCTCGACCATCAACATTCCATGAGATGAAGGAATTTTCTATTACAATGTATGGTGGAGTAACGTATTTTTTTTTTTTAAATATAATGGCTTATTCTCACTTTTTATTGGATTTAGAACGAGTAGGCTATCTAATTTTAAACTAATTTGTCAAAATTGTAACACCAGTTTGTAATAGGGTTGCTGCTTCATTTGGGGAAGACCTTATATGTTAAACAGGGAAATGTTAAAAAGCATAGGCCCCAGTATCGAGTCCTATGGAGTCCCTACTCTTACTGGGCAAACTGTTGAAAGCGTACACTGAAGATTGATGGAAAATGGTGAGGTATATAAAAAAAAAATTGAAATGGACCTTTAGGTACAAATAAAATCTTAACTGGCATAGTCAAAAAACCGTTAACGGTAAAATACGGTTAATCCGGGAGAGATTAAAAGAGAAATGCAAACCATAATAACAGACATCACTATATATAATTTTAATTATTATAATTCTATATAATTACGATTTTAAATAAGTGGATTTTTTTAAGGAGAGGCCGATCCCCTTTTAAGCCTTATTCTGTCCGTCCTCATGGGCCTGTGCGAGGATCTTATCAAAGAGAATAAGGAGGAGAGTCGATACAGTACAAGATCAATGGTACTGATAAAAAGTGCAATGGTCACAAACAGGATTTGAACCTGCGTTATCTCTAACTCAGACCCAAAGTCCAGCGACTTAGACCGCTCGGCCATCGGCACTCCCATTATGTATGTTATTTACTGTATGTTTAGTAATACATTTAAATATGTTAAATTAATTTTTATGAGGTTAAGTGATAGAGAGGACTTATAGTCCCAAACTACGCCTCTAATAAATACATGTTTCCATTTCATTTAATCTATTACCAATATTTCTTAGTGCATTAATATATATTTAATTTAGTACTGAATAAAACTTATTAAACTGAATAAACACACTAAAACTATTAAACTAAAAAGACTTAACTATAATTTGTTTTTACAGAATTCAGGAATGATGCATATACGTCATTTGCCGTGTGTGACAAATTACAGTAATGGCATTACATAATAAGTTAGACTGTTGAATTATTAAGAGACAGAAGAAGAACTAGTTACTATACAATGCTGTTGGAACGTATAGCGGCAAAATTGTGAACAGAAGAACTCTATATGGTTATTAGGAACTGAGAAACTACAAAAAACTTCTAGTTCTTGAGAATGGTTCTGGGACGGAGCAACTATCGGCATACAACGGTTGCATTTCCAACAGAACGGTTCCGTTCTTTCTTACCCATCCCTAGTAGGCATTGTCTGCAACAGTTGCAATAGTTTCAATTGCAGCCAGCCAACGGTTTCAAAGAACCGTTGCGCCGCAACTGCTCCATAAAGCGACGGGTCGCAACTGTGGGGAAGAAGCAGCTCTTTGCAGCGATAAACTTTCATAGGCTAGTGTCTCAAACGTTCTCGTGGGCCACCCACATGGGCTGATCAGAAACCTCGGAGAGAAAGCACCCCTCCTGCCAACTATAGCCCGTGTAATGCAATATTGGAATGAGCTGTCCCACGCGTTCTCGCTTCATACTCATTTGGATTTAATGTAGTTCAGTACCTGGCAAACCAATTAAAATGTACCACTGTATTTTTGGTTTTACTCAGATATATATATATATATATATATATATATATATATATATATATATATATATATAGGTATATATAAATTACATTTTCTACCTGGATGTTAAGGATGCAGCACAATTAAGTTGATTTCATTAAATCTTGATTGTACAACGTATTTAATTACAGTACATGCAATTAATCTTGTCTACATACAAATAAACCAATACAACAGAGTATCGAAAGACCCAACAAGACATAAGGAAGTCTAATGTAACAAATTAGCCTCGTTACATGCAAAGGCGTTGCCAGAAAATATTCTAGAGTGGATTAAACATCTAGGGAGATTTAAAAGAGCCATACTCGCAAAATTTAGAAAATATTTGGTTTAAAAGTGTATTCTTAAGCAAATTGTACTTTTTTAAATCTGCTTACTCACTCATATTTGATTACGGCCCACGAGGAGCTCGTGTTTCACAAGACCGCACGACTTGTTCAGTAGCAGGAATCGTCTGTAAAGAATTTTTGAAACTGCAGTAAAATAGTTTAAGTGGAACTAAAAGTATTGTGTAGTACTCAAGATTCTACAAGCCGGTTATAATAGTGGTGGGTACATCAGTTGCTAGTATCATTATAAAGAGTGCCTTAATAAACAAATATTTATTTACTGATATTTTAACCTATTATCATAAAATATTTTTGGTTTATTTCAGGCTGAGGCAATTTAAATAATTGTTGTTAATAATATTTATTTTTTAAGTAATTCTTGTTATATTATATAAAGCTACTTAATGTAAAAAAGTACATTTGTAGAAATAAAACTAAAATAACTTAAAACGAGTATTGAGTAATGAGTTTTAATTATTTGGGATTTTAGGTTAACACACTCGTAAATAAATAATCCTTACTAATATAACTATAGGTCCATGTTGGGTAACATAGTGAATCAGTCTTGAACTAACACAGCAATTTGATTTTTCTGTCTGTAGGTAACGATCATTGACGACGGTATTGAGTATAGTTTCAGTTAATGTGCAGCGCAACAACGGCAGTAAAGTTGACAGCACCACCTACCATCATTGAGGTTGCAACTATCAATATCAGACAACCGTTACGTCGCCTAAGCGCAACCGTTCCAAAACAACTGTTCCGTGGTATTTTACCAATACCTATTCCATAGTCATGGCAGTTGTAGAACGAAACATCATTCTCTATTATTGTGATTGCATTGCGTCAATAAACAGGAAAACTATGTTGATTTCGATATCTCTGGGAAGTCCCAATCGTCACCGCAATAACAGTCATGTGACGGGCGGGAGTAGCTAAGGGTTAGAGACTTACATATATTATAAAAGACCACAAAGTTGATAAGACAATGCTGTAGACTGAGACAGCGAACACCACAGTGTGAGGTTACGGCAAAGGTTATAAACATACAGCCTAAGATACACAATAGGCTTACATACTTTGTAGTTAACATTATCAGAGGAGTACAGCTTTAACCCGAGGTATGAGATATGTTACTTGAGAGAACTCTACTAAAAGATTAGGAATCAAGTTTATTGATCAATCATTAATTAAGAACTTCAGTATTGCAACTGAACCGTGAACTCTACTAGTCCATATCACATAAAAATATATGGTATTTATTTACAATACCGTGACCATGAAAAATGGACTTTTTTTCATGGGTTGGGCATTTATAGCCAAGTATTATTATCACAGGTGCATATAAACTGGGGGGAAAGTATATTATTGTATTATATTGATGCCTTTCGGGCATTATTACGTTAAAAATGGAAAATAACCGACAAAATTTTGTCGAACAACACTTGGAGGGTTAAGGATCAGGGGCATCACGTGATCTGGGATTCGACTTTTGCAAGCTCGAGTTAATTTTTTTTCTAAAAGAGCAAGCAGTGCGCAGCACTGCGCAGCGGGCAGGCATCGTTGACAGAATTAACGTACTTGTCAGCATCATTTCAGTAAAATTGCCAGAGATACTGTCAAAAACAGAGTTTTCAAAAAATCGTAACTCCTTTGATTTTCGTTGCCGACGAATTTTTTCTTCACTATTGTTTTCAGGAAAAATTGTAGTTTTCAGGGGAAAAAAATGAACATACCTTTCCATGGTCACGTTATTGTAAATTGATACCAAATATATTTATCTAAAGTTAATTTATCATGATTATTGTTATTTACTATGCCCACGTTACCTAAAACAGTAAGAAATAACCGTTGAACATTTTCAGTGAATTGCTCTTTGCTATAAAATAATTAAATGCAGTTTAATAAGCGGCCACCAACACAATGGAATCTATATATTATTAACATTCATGTCAATCTAAAAATACAGAAATCAAAATAAGGACCAAATTATGGAATAGTTATTTCAAATAACAATATACTTCTGATAGTTTTAAATCTTAAAAATAAATATATTGATGATAAATATAAAAAACTATACCTGTAAGATGTTACAAACAAAAACATTTACTATCGTAAAGGATAAACGTGTGATTTAAACTCTGTTTGAGCAGCGTAAGATTACTTTAGCCAATCTGAAATGGTATTTCTGCATGTACTGATGTTGTAAAATCTACATTCATTATTTAAAAGTCATAGTTTGTTTGATTTCAACTAAAATAGTAGCCTACATGATTTTTTGTATATATTCATAATACCAAATTTAGAATATTCAAAAAGTCTTCTCAAGTGTTTTTTTTTTTTTTTTTCAACTTTGTGTTCTGACTTTTCTTGCAGCAAATCATTATTAGATTTCCACTTTTAATTCTAGTTTTCATCTCCTCACAACAAACAGAATACCTCGGATTTGAAGGAGCAACTTGTAACCATTTAAAACATTGTTCAATTGTTAAAATACATTTAGAGGCAATAACTGCATGTTTATTTGCTTTTGTTCTTGCCGATGTCACTAACCTGCTCAGTACGTAAATGAAATAAAAACATTTCAAACTGAAAATTAAAAAATAATGTGAGGAGGATTTTTTAATAATAATGAAAATTAAAATATAAATATTTACCCTGATATTATTTTTGTTAAATAAATTTGGTAATTGTATACTCATGTTTTCATCTTTTGACACTGAGATATGTTATTTGCGAAAAAAAAAAGAAAATAGTCATTAGGAATGCCTTATGTGTCGGAAAGTCATGTAAGCCAAGATAGCCATTTAAGCAGTCACATGTAAATATATTGTATGCCTTACTGTAAGGTTATTTGTAACCTGGCCAGCCAGTCTGCTTTTAGTTGAGTCAGTGGTTAATAATGGTACTGCCGGTTTGAGGCATTCATAGTCTGTTACACAAGGTAAATATTCTAGATATTCATGATCAGATCAAATATAATTGATCTTCAGCCAGCAGTGGGGCTAGCGTAGTTGCTGCCCCCATACTGCTGATAAGAACGAAAAAAATCCCTTTAGATAGTACCTGTCAGGAATTCCAGAGGGTCAAATCGTCAATTTATATAATAAAGTGGGGTTAATGCATTTATATCTGAAATTTAGACACTAAGCAGTCGTATGTATCAAATGTTTCCTTATTATGCTTGGTTAGTTTATATAATAATATTCAATAATAATTTTCTTTCTGGGTATTAAGCACTTTTCTATTTTTTATAATTCAACACCAGTGTAGTTTTGTAAACATTGACCTAACACCATCAATATCAAGAAAGTTTCCTCATTGGTGAATGGCATATTTGACGGACAACAATACTCCGTGCTCTCAGAATGCTCCGTAAAATTTCTTGGCCTTATTATTGACTGCAATTTGTCTTTCCATCTCCATATAGAGCATGTATGTAGGAAGCTGAGTCAGGGTATTTTTATGCTCAGAAATCTGGCTCGTTTCGCATCAACTGAAATTCTTACTGCTACTTATTATGGCATCATTTATCCATTCATATCTTACGGGGTTTCCATTTGGGGTTCCGAAAGCACCAAAACTAAGTCTGTGTTTAGGTTTCAAAAGAAAGCTTTAAGAATAATTTGTCATGTCCCATCCAGAACCTCATGTGCTAACCTTTTTTCCTCCAACAAACTTTTAACTTTTCCTTCCATTTATATTCTGGAAACCTTATCATTTCTTCATAAAAACTTTCAATTACTACTTTTAAGCAAAATTAATCAGGTTGGGCCAACCGTACGCACCTTTTTTATAATAGATGTTCGAAAATGAGGCCATCATTATCAATACATTTTTGCAGCACGTTTGTGTATTGCTTTTGTTGCGTTTCTTAATTTTTCAGGACTTCCCTGTATCTGCACAGCCGAATCCATAATACGGGCAATTAATTCATCACGAGAATTCACTTTTGTCTTGTATACAATGTCTTTCATCCATCCCCAGATGCAATAATCCAATGGAGATAGATCTGGTGATCTTGGTGGCCAAGGATGAGGCCCTCCACGACCAATCCAGTGTCCAGGAAATTGATGATTTAAGTAAGCAGAAACGGCACGTGAAAAGTGGGGAGGTGCTCCGTCATGCTGGAAGTACAAATTTTGTCTGAGATGTAAAGGAACATTCTCTAACAGCTGCGGCAACTCTTCTTGAAGGAAATGCAAATAGAAACTCAGCATTTAGGCGTCCAGGTAATATGAAAGGTCCAATCAGCCGATTGTGCAAAAGGCCACACCAGACATTGACGCTAAATCGGTGTTGAAAGTTCTGTTCCACTACCTCATGTGGATTTTCTTCTGCCCATGAGTGTTCATTGTGCAAGTTATTGACACCATCCCCGAGTGAATTGTGCCTCATCCGTAAACAAAATACGCTTGTAGAGTTGATTATTAATATTCAAAAAGTTGCAAAACTCCAAGCGAAGCGGACCATCCCCTAGCTGCAGATGTTGAACCTTTTGTTTATGAAAACGGATAAAATTTGTTTCGATTAAGTGACCTCCACACCGTTGACTGCGAAACTCCTATCCGCCTAGAAATACGTCGTGTACTTACACCTGGACTGCGATGAACAGCATTTAATAACAATATCATCATCAAGTTGGACAGCTCGTTCATAATTGGTTCTAGTACTTGGTAGTGATCCTGTTTCCCGAAGAGTACGAAAAAGTTCCTGAAATTGTTTTGGTATATGGAATCCTCCTATTAGGGTAACGTAGTTCATATTCTTCTACAGCAGCGCTCTAGCATTACCATTACAGTAACCCAAAATAAAAACCATATCAGCGTATTCCTCTGATGTAAATAAGTAAGGCATTTTTTCGCTGAATAAACAATCGAATTATAACTCACTGAAAAATTGCATTTAATAACACGATTCACAGAACCGATTTCCTGCTGTAGCTTGCAAAACACCACTAATACACAGTTCTAACGTAACAGTACAGAATACCATTGTTGATCAGCTGTTATTCGTGCGTTACCAAACTTAGAAATTAATAAAACAAAAAACTGCATTTCAATGATGTAGTAAACAATAATGGGAAAATGTTTGCTTCATTTATTTTTCGAACATTTGATGTAAATGTTTATTAAAAAATAAAATACAACGTAATAAAACATGATATTTTTATTTACAAAACAAATTTATTTAACAGTTAATCTTGTTTTCTCAATTTATCTCATCATTAAGGAACAAACATTTTGTTTTTGTTTTATTTTAAACTAAATACCGTACGGTATTTCTTTACAGCTAGTACTGTATTATACTGAATAAAATCGATTTTTTGGTACTTATTTCTGTTTTATTTTAGACTTTGATTATATCAATTTTCTCAGAATTAAATTCTCTACAATTAATGTTTGTTGATTTTATGTATTTATTACCAATTTAACAAAGTTATTGTACATCAAACTTAAAAAAAACATTGTTTCGTTGCCCCAATTTTTTGCATTTAACCCTGAATCCCTCAAAAACTACTACAGGTACAGTTCTGAAACCTATTTTATTAGCTTTATCAGGTAAAAATACATAAAGAATCCACGATATTTCTTACTTAATTAACCTTTCCAAAAGTTCAGTATGGCTTTATTTTACTCTTTACCCAGGAATTTAGGTGAAATCTTTCGCTAGCTGTAACTCGCTAACGAAGCGTTTTCGGACCTATGTTTGTATAACATTTTTTCATTATTTTTACTAGTACAATGTGCTGTAGAAGTGGGGGGAGAACTTCATGAATCACCCTGTATATGGAACAAGAAGTAAACCCAGATGCATTATGAATATCCCGCCACACTCCACCTCATTTTTTGAAAATCATTTAAAATATTCAGCAGTAATTCTTTTTAACAGTCTTCCATTAAGCTTAAGATTAGTCCAAGATTACACAGTTTTTAGAAAAAAATTGAAATGGTTGTTGATCGAGAAGGCTTACTATTCTGTTAAGGACTTTTTAGCTGATAAGATAGTGTAAACTTGAAAAAGTAAAATTATTTTATTGAGAGACATTATTATATTTTGTTATGATTTGTTGACTTGGCATATACATTGTTAACTCTGTCTACATGCTGAATAAAGAATTTGAATTTGATACTTGTGACTTCATGGACACAGCACAAAACTGACTTGACTAATTAAAGGAAATAATATCTGATAAAACAAAATTATTATTTATCATTTCTCGTCATTTATCCTAAACTTGTTCGAAAAGGTTCAATAGTTGTTACAGATAAGCTTGTCCATACTGGTAGAAAGTAACTGAAGGTACACACGCGTTTAGATTAATTAAAAACATAGCAGGCATTGCCATTTGGTTTGTTATCAAACAAGCCCATCACAGGTCGCTAATAGATATATTGTTATCAGCATTTAAATTTGATATGAATTTGGACTTTTAGTACATGGTACCTCTCATTATACGGAAAGTGTTTTAAAAACAAGTTGTAAACATTTTTTTGGGATACCCTTACGCAAAGGTAAGAGAACACATTGGTGTACTTAATGCAACAAAACATCATGGTAATTGTATTTTTGCGCTATTTCTCAACCATCCAAGATAACAGAAAATTTTAAATACAAAAATTGTTAGTTTTAAGAGAGCAATTTATAGGTATAATGAAAGTCATGTCTTGCTGTTTTACATTGTTTAAAGTTTGTAATTTCCTAAATTTTAATTATTTTTAAAAATTGAAAATTTCCTGAAAAGTGACATCTGTCACGTATTTTTAGAGAGTACTCTGTGGTAACCTTGGATTTGCTAACATGTTAACAAGGTAATTGTAATAACATCTGTGAAAACAGATATTATTTGACATTTTGGATCACCTTTGTACAAGAAGCGAATAAATTAAATTTTTTTTAATGACCATTGAAAAGAGACCTTTAAAATGTGGTACAACCTACCTATTTGAAAATCTTTAAAAAATTCCAGCTGTCCCCTTCCCCCCCAAAAGTGCTATTTTGGAGGTTTTTTTGTGTTAAAAATTATTTTTCCAAACTTTTAGGAATGAAATATGGAGGTTTTCATTAAAATGAAAAAGGTTGGTTTCTTGGTTCAGCCACTATGTATTGCAGACGGCTGGTCTTTATCATCCTGCATTTATGTGGTATGCAATAGATATAAATACAATATGTGTTATCAGATTTAAATTGCAAGTTACAATTATTGTACAACTGATAAGACAATCCCATTATGTATTTTGAGTTTTTACTGTATATCTGTATGTAGAGTGAGCAAATTACATGTCAAATATTATTGAAGTCCAAAAAATCTGCCAGTTTTTAGAGCGCTTTAAAATTAATTCAATGTTTTTCTATGACAATGTTGGAAGTTCCCCCCCCCCCCAAACATGTCCCTAAAAGAAATTTGAGAATCTAAAACTTATTTGTAAATCTATAACCAAAAGGCTTTAATTTGACATGGTGATCGTTGATTTTGATACAATATTAAGGGCGGCGGACTGTTCACAAAAATCGTCTTCGTAATATACATAGTTTTCATGGTTTTTGCTTCATTCATTCTCGAGATATTACACTGAGCTTTGGTCACTGTCAACTAAATCCATGAAGGGACATGCACAATAATTGATCTCTTATCTATATACTAATAAATTGATGCAGCGGAGTATAGAAGAACCCTATATGGAACTCTTACTAAATATAACATAATTAATCTCAGTTTGTTTAAAATTTTGTTTACTCTTGGATTTTCTTTTTGCCATCATGGTTATCCATAAGATCAATGTAAAGTTTGATTGGTTAATTTTCCAAGTGACATTTCGACTACGTTATTTATCAGAGTAAATGTTCTGGGATGGATTTGCTGTTATCTTAAAGTACTGATAATATTAATACAACACCATATTATGAGTAGTGTGACCTTTGCACAACATATTGTATAATCTATGTGAAGAGGTATTATCATTGTCTCATTAGGTCACAACTGAGTGCACTGCAATATTTCAGACAATCTCTAAGTACGGTTGTGCAACCGAGTTTTATACACGTAATGTAGCTATGGTGGGAAGGGTTGATTCAATGTAAATGTTGAGTTTGTTCCAGTTCACCTTCATCTTAGTGCAGTGTCTGAAATCTGATGATGTCATAGACTTGACTTCTGACATCCGAGACATGTTCGCTTGAAGAAATCAAAAGAAAGTCGGTGATGAAGAAGCTAAAATACATTACTAATTAATACATCACATGTCATTATTTATCAGTACTTTCAACATATATAAAACTGTATTACTATGACTTGCAATCTGATTCAGAATACATCTTTGCTCAGTCTATGTATATTTTCTCCTATGTGAGGTTAATACCATAAAAACCTAATTTTATACTCATTATATAGACTTTCAACACAATTATTACCTCAGGAAAATTTCTCCTAGGTGGATGTCTTCTTTGTTCTAACAAAAGAAGAAGCATCCCTTGAATCTTTAGAGATGCTTTCATTTTTTGCCCTGAAGACATGTAGTGTATTGCATTTTTGGACAATATTATACTAAATTTCATTAGTCAAACTGATTTTATATCTTTTTAAGGAAAATAAATTAGCATTTACTGGTAACATTTGGAGTTTCAGATCAGGAGTTACTCTATTGATATGATATGCATCCGTCTTTGTGTAATTTTGATTGCCTTCATCAGGTTTAAATAATTATTTTATTTTATGTGTTTCAAAGTTGTTGTATGGATACTCTCAATATTGAAACTATTGTTTCAGAACTTGAACTGATTACAGTCACCAGGAAAAAATATCTGCTTACAAGATGCCACAGTACCTGATTCTCCTTAGTCTAACAACGTTGCAGAACCTGATCCAATACAAACAGGAATTGCAATCAAACTCCATGAAGCCTGGTCATTACTTGAAGAAGAATTTAGATTTACTACTTCAGAAAGGAATAGATATTAAAAACACCACAGTTGAGCAGTTTCTACAACTTTTACTGTCAACTAAGAAGACTATTTGCTTTGCAGAGTCCGAAGTCGTAGGTGACGGTTCAGACTGGAATTACTCTGAGTTAAAGATTCTGGGTGAGATCAGTATTGCTATGGCAACAGAGGTGTATGACAATGGAGTTTGGGGCATCTATGAAAAAACATTTAGAACTCACGAGCCGCCAATTTCAGCCACTTTGGTTTTCACACCTGGTCCTTTGCTGTATGGATATAACTTCCGGGGAACAACTCCAGACCTAGATGATATTTATGAAAGAGGACAAATAGATCAAAACAAGTACACAAAATTGATTGAACGGAGACTGTTGCCTGTCTTACTATACATAAACGAAAGTGCAAAAACCCAAGGAAAGAAAGCTATTGTGGTGCTTCCTGGTATTGGTTGTGGAGCTTTTGCAGGAAACTTTAAAGGGTCAATGGGTGAATTCCTTAACAAAGCTCTCCAGACAATATTGGAGGAGTTTGGAATACATTTTAAAAATATTGTTTGTGTTCGATTTGACCCTTTTGATGAATGCACGGACTTCGAACGAATTATACAAGGTGTGAAATATCGAGTAAGAAGGAACATCGGACCAATGGGTAAATCACAATTATGCTGCGTCACTGATTATGAAGAAACTGAGGGCGAATTCACTGATTGCACCTTCTACAAAGTTGTCGCCTGGGACCATGTCTCACTTCCCGGCAATGACTACTTTAAAGGAAGTCGTAATACAGACGATGGCGTGACGGGAGCTGCCACTAACTCAATGGAACTCATTACAAATGTCAAGGGAAGATATGTCAATGGTTACTACTTGCCTCCAGAAGGTTATCGCACATGGGAAGGTGTTGCAAAGAAGCATAAAACTAAACTTACTGCAGATGGAAATGTGAAAGTTGCCACACACAATGGAATTTTGGTTGATTTGAAGGACATCTCCGAAAACAAATGAGATAACTTTTTAACATTTGTTATATGTACTTAAGAACTAAATATTGAATTTAGAGAATATACTTTATTGTTGAATAGATAAGGAACAACTGGATTTGTCATCACAAGAAATCACCTTAATGTCTTGGAGATAATATTTTCAATCTGGAAAAAGTCCTTGTGATTTTAATTAAACAGATGCTAATAGACAGTTATCTTTATGATACCTCAGTAATTTCAATGAAAACAACTGTTTTGAGTATTAGGGTGGTTTAAACATAGAAGGAATGAGCAGGGCAGATGTAAAAATCTCCTTAATATCTAAACTTGTACTAGAGGAAACTATATTTCAGATTTTTAAAATTGAGTGACAGACAATATGAGAGAAATTGGTAAACAATCCATATATAGAGTTTGTACAACTTCAAAAAATGACTGTAGACACAAACATAATGACTGTTCACATGTATATCCTGAATGCCCTATTTCACTTTTTTAAGCGTCTGTTAAATCTTTCTGTTAATTAAAATGCAACAGTATCCAATTTGTATGAAATGGTTGAAAAATGAATGAGTTACGGCTATTTTAGTGGTTATGTGTTCAGGTTTTCTTGCATGTAGAAAAAGAATGGTCTTACACTTGGTGCAGATTTTTTCTTTTAATTATTGGTCTTTCATCATTCAATAACAGTAAGTAGTTTTTAATACAAATAAAAAAAATTTAAACAACTAAAATAGGTATGACTTTATTCTTCAACCAATTTATACAAAAATAGAATTGTTGATTTGTTAATAAATTTCCAACAAAACTCTTATTCTTAAAAACCTTTATAAGATCTAAGGTTTTTAAGATATTTGATTTTGAAAACCGTTAACGCTACATCTGCCAGGTGCAGTGTTATTTGAGAATTTTTAAAACATAAATAAAACCCTGTTCCCCAAATACCATTGTGTTTAGTATTGTTTCTGAGTAGAATAAATCAATACATAATATAATTAAAGTCACTTTTGTGCATAAGTAGGTCTGTTTGTGCATAAGTAATTTCTAAGTTACTCGACAGATTTTGGTACGTTTTCACTGTCGGCTTTGTTATGAACTAGGGCATATTTTGTGAGTGCTAAAGGTGTAATGTAAATAAAATGTAACCATTTACAATAGATGTTGATTTTGATATCTTGAATAACACTACCTGAAATAATACTGTACACTAAATAGGTTAGCAGACCTCCGCTTGTTATGACAAGAAAACAAACTAACAGATAATGCTGGCGCATCGCTCAGCTGAAAGATGTGAATGGATGACCTATGCCAGATAATCGAGATGCTAGACCTATCATATTATTTTTTCAGAAGTTATTCAATAAGAACTGAGTTTAAAAATAAATTTGAGTAGAATTAGCTAGCCGTTCTGAACAAAAATATTATAATTATTGAAGTTTTTATATCCAACAGTTGTATAATAAAACATTCAGAGTAATAGTTATTACTGTTCATTTTCAAATTATTTCAGTCATTAAAGCTTATCCCAGAATTTACTCTAACCAAGAATGTTGAACTCTATTTCAGTTTTCTCTAATGTAAAAATTAGCATATTTGAAATGTTCAATATTATTTAATAAAATATACATTTTCTTCTGAAAGCCAGTGTTCATTTAAGCAAATTATACAGGTTTTTATCCCAAATTGTATGCAGTAAGTTAAATTCGTCCAGTTTGTTTTTAATTATCTGAATATATTAATTTAGAAAAACAACTAGAGTTAATTACTCATTAAACTACTTTCACTAAAACTTAAATCTATGCTATCAGTGGAAGTGTCATCTTCTATGGGCTGGTTCCTAATGGGGACGGCTGACCTTTTCCTTCAGGAGTCATCAGTTCTCTACTTCACAGACTGAAATAAACCTGTCTAAACACCACTGATAGTCTTTAGACAACTATTAGGCTAAGCAATTCCAAAACTGAATATGTCTTTGGGACATACTCTTACACTTACGAACATATAGATGGAAATCAGCATTTTTGTACCACTTAGTTCATGCAATTCTCTTTTCCTTTCACTAGACATTTTTAGACCTTTAATCATCCAGGCTTTTATGATGTGTTCTTTATGTACAGTTCAGGTAGCTCAAAAAGGAAAAATACAAAAGAAAAATTACCAAATCCCATAAATTTCTTAAATTTATCATTAACATTTGCACTTGGAAATTCAGAGAAAGTTGGTTTCTAAGGCACTGACTCTAAGTTAAAATTGAAACTTTCTACATTAGGTTCAGAAAAACATCGACTAAAACCAAGAGGATCCGGAGTCAGTAGTCAGGGGTGGAAAATTCTCCAGAATCGATTTTGGGTGGAGCCATTGTCACGGAACCGGAAACAATACTGCTGGACACTTGAGTCTGCTGCTGGTCATGCACGTCACCAGGAACAGAGTTAAGGCCGAGACCAGCCCCCAAGGATAGCAACCCCAACACCGTCTTATTAATACTAATGCAGATGTTTTTTTTTCCTGAGGGAAAAGGACGGTTTGTCCCCGCGCTTAGTCCTAAAAGGACCTTAATGCAGAGTTGTTCAGGCTCTGTCCATGATTTTTAAAGTACAGTCTTTACAGCATAGATATCTTTAATAACTCACAAACTCTTGAGTCGTCAACAAAACTGGATTTCACAATTAATATGTATTACGGCTTTGTTTATGTACCTTTCTGGATAATTAACGAATTGAGGGAATTTCGGACAGATAACTCAGTTGGTAGAACAGTCTTTGTTGATAACTGATTTCTGTGTTAGTGTTATTTAAGTCTTGAGCCGGAAGATTGTTTGCTCCAGCAACGATAGGACAAATATTGGTCCTTTATTGGTCATGTGATCTACAATGCTATCCATGTTTCTAGCTGCTGCCTCAACTGTGGCACCACAACGAACACATGATAAGTTAGGGGAAATCTTCTGTGGTTTTATTTCTTGATACAGGATTTTAAAGTGCTTTAATATGCTTTTTACTTCTTTAATAATTTTACTGCATTTGTTATGAGGTATTACACATTTCGAATGATTCAAAGTCTTTTGAGAAGAGCCGTCATTAGAATCAAGTTTTGTCAGAGCAGAAAATCATTTGAAAGAGGCGGTGATAAAACAATCATCACTCATCTCGCCAAGTCGTTTGAGACGATGAAGCATATGATTCCTTATGTTTCTGTGAAATCAAAGTTCAATCATGTTCTTCGATTCTTTTTGAAGAAACACAAGGTTGTTGAAGCAATTTTATTTTTTTATGAAGGACAAGCATATTCTTATTTGCTGTTTTAAGTTCTTCTTTCAGTATTTTAATTTCCTAACTTCATTATTTTCGCTGACTTTCCGATTTGTATGTTAGCTTGCTCAGATTGTTTTTCCAAGCTGCAATTATTCTTCATTTTATGAATTGAATTGAATTTTTTGAATTGAATCATAATTTATTTCCAATTTCAGTACATGAAATAGTATACAAACTAAAACTTAAACTCCTTAAAACATAAACAAAAAGTAACAATGTAAAAATTAAGCAGTAATTATAAGTTATTTAATAATATACAATTAAGGAATCTATTTATATAACTAGTTGTACATTCGTTAGTAGTAGCAGTTAATTTCTTTTAAGAAGTTGAACTCATTAATAGAAAATATTAGTGACCTAGGAAATAAGCCTACATGGGCCTGTAGAAAGCCTGTGCGTAGGCTCGAGTTGCTGCCATGAAACCGTGGACGGATTGTAATTTGCTGTCTTTATTCAATATAAATCATGCGAACTACGTGGTGCGCTCGTCGCGCGCCCACACACACACACACACACACACACTTCATGAAATATTGTTCTAATGTCAATCTTAGCGAATAATATTAAAAGTATTAAAATTTAGGATGGTGTATTTCCAGAATCAAGAAGAAACGACAGAGTATTAACTTATATACAGTAGTTGGTTGAGAGGATTAAAGTGAAGCAGTAAAGTTAAATATATAAATTATACTACGAGCTACCATGAATCCATTCATAATTGTCGGTAGTGGAGTAACAGGTTAGATAAGGAGGGGGGGAGCAATGTTAGAAGTAGTTCCGTCTGTATTCAGCCGTAATAATTGATTCAGCCTCGTCAATACTGATAAGAGACAACCATTCATTTGAACGTTTTTTACACATAAATAACGATGATGAATCAAAAATGTGGTGATCAGGAAAATATCGACAAAGATTTCTAAATAGAAGATGGGGTATGTAGAAAGAGTTAGTTGATGATATGGATTTACTAATTTGCATTGGGACAACAGCAATATTCCGTGCATATCGAGTATTATGAGAGTGTGAAGTTGTTGAAAAGATTGTTGTAAAGTTGTTATAAATATGGATGAGGATTGTTTTTATGAAAATTTTATGGATTGACAGAATAGCGGTTTCTTTGTATAAGGTATCAGTATGATATCTCCTACATTTTTTATACCCGGCCTTTAAAATTGCGTTCTGAACTACCTGCAGTGGCTGCAGAAGTGTTTTGTACGCTCCGCCCCAGGCTATTATTCCGAATGAAAACAATGACTGGGCGTAGGCAAAATAGGCAAGTTTAATTTCCTTTTCATTTAAAATTTCCCTTAATTGTTTGAATGCAAATATGTATTTCCTTGTTCTTCTCTTCACATATTCAATATGACAAGACCATTTCAAACGCTTATCAAAGATAACGCCCAGATATTTGTAAGACGAGACATTTTCAATACTTTCACAAGAGCAAAATACATTATTATAACTGCCACAACTGTGAACAACCAGTCCGTCCAGGGAATAGTCTGTAGACTCCCTGAGAGAAATGGGCATAAATTTAGTTTTCGAGGTGTTTAGTGAAAGAACATTTTGATCAAACCAATTCTTTAGGACCATAAGGTCATATAGTGCTTTTGAACGAGCATCAACCCAATCGTTGCCCTTAATTAAAATAAGGCTATCATCGGCAAATAAAACAAGTTTGCCGTTCAGATTTAATTTAGAAATATTGTTTATGTAAATCAAAAACAGAATTGGGCCCAACGTACTCCCCTGGACCACTCCGTAATCCACAGGAAGCGCATCACTCTCAGTCCCACAGATAGACACGGTCTGTAGCCTATCCGTGAGGTAGCTTGTGAACCAAGAAAGAGCATTACCATTTACTCCAATATACTCTAATTTTAGAATCAACTTATTTCTATCGATGCTATCAAACGCTTTTCTTAGATCAAGAAATATTAGAATAACACGTAAGTTGTTGGATATTGCGTCATTAATTTGCCTATTGACATCGAACAGAGCATCAGAAATGTTCCTGTCCTCTCTGAACCCATACTGGCAGTCACACAGGATTTGATTATTATAAAGATAATTTACAAGTTGTTCTTTAACCACTCGTTCAAGAATCTTAGAGAATACACTCAAAAGGCTAATTGGACGGAAATTATTTTTTTCTAAAAAGCTCTCACCTTTATGCAAAGGAATTACTTTTGCAATTTTAAAAATATCTGGAAAAATCCCAGAAGAAAGACTTAGATTAATTAATTGCAGAAGAGGTTTCGAAAATACATGAATGTTATCTCTTAACGTAGTGGCCGAGATACCGTCACGTCCAGGGGCAGATCCCCCGCGCAGTCCAGTCACATGTCGTATTACATCGAATTCAGTTATAGTGTGTAATGTAAACACGGTATCCAGCCTGTAGTCCGCATCACTCAAAACCGGGTCCCTACTTAAATGAATGGCACTAGCTAAGCTATGTCCCACCGCGGAGAAAAATATGTTAAAATCATCTGCTACTTGTTTACACATACTATGAGTTATATAAGGGGTATCTGGAAAAATATTTTGGATAGGAAATGGATCTTTCTTTTTTACGTTACCTGCAAGTTCGTTTATAATAGTCCAGAACATTTTTGGGTTATTTTGAGAATTGTTAAGTTTTGATCTGTAATATTGTTTTTTATACTTTTTAAGAGACTTACTTAAATTTTGTCTGAGCGTGCGGAAAACTTGATAAAGATCGTTATTGAAACGTTGTTTTTTAAATTTTTTGCTTATTTTGTCTCTGATTCGAATTAATTTTATCAAATCAGGTGAAATCCATGGTTTTAATTTTTTTTTTTTTTGCGGGTGGAATGCCTTATTAGTGGTTTGGAAGAGGCTTTAATAAGACAGGAAATTGTTCTTGCAAATTGCTCTGCACATGGTGCGATATCCTGGCAACTCATGACAGGTTCCCAGTTTAAGTGAGCGAGGTTACGGCTGAGTAAATGCATGTCCGTGTAGTACTGTGTAGTGGAGTCGCCAGCGAGGTTGTCAGCATGAGGTACAGTGGCAGTGGCAGTGGCAGTGATAGTCAGGCCAGTACTGTAGTGGTCGCTCACGCCAGTCTGGAGCACAGCTGATTGTACTTTGTTCATGTCATAGTAACGTATAAAAATGTGATCCAGACATGACGAGCAGTTATTAGTCACTCTTGTTGGTTTATCAATGCACTGAACAAATCCTGAACCCAGTAAAATATTTAAATATCTATCGCTCGTTGCAGTACTTTTAAGTAAGTCAATATTTATGTCACCCAATATTATTCCCATCTTTTTCTTATCTAAATGATTACAAAACGTTTCCAACTCAGATAAAAACAAGTTTAAATCACTGTCAAATGTACGATAAAGTGCAAGTATGTAAAAGTGTTTATTGTAGTAATTAAATTCCATATAAATACCGTAAACGTCACAGAGTGTTATTTGTGAAGCAGTGGCTAGTAAACAATAACACCGTCATTTCTGTTACGTTGCTTGTCCGTCAGTACAATGTCAAACCCCTCCAATGCCTCCCCCTCCCTCAACCAACATTCGGTCAATACAATTATATCTAAGCTTGGCATATCATTTAGGTAAACTAGAAGTTCGTTAAAATTTTTATAGTAGCTCCTAATATTGCAATGAAATATTTTTAAACAATCATTGCTCTCCTGACCTAGAAAAAAATTTGACAAATGTTGAGTACCAGAAATTTTTAAGCACTTGTGAAAGTTAAAAGAGCCGTCATCGTCCCTATTCGTGAGCAGGACCCCCGACACAGACTACCCCCCAGCTGAGGACTCATCATCCTTTACAGTTAAATATAACCATGGAATAAAGAAACGAAATAATCATCAATACATTTAAAAAGACAGGTTTTCTATAACACTAGTACTTGAATATAATATATCTAATATTAGTCTATATACTATTATGGTTATAATTATAGCATTGTATGGTTTAGCTATAGTACATAAATATAGATTTAATTGGACTAAGAACTTGAGTGTTTTACATATGATATTTAAAAAAAAAAAACAAATATACCCTTAGGTATACACTAATTAAAGCTGTAGATAAAATTATTAAAGGATATTAAAAAATAGTCACAATGGTACTAGTATTACTTATTAAATAAAATAGGATGAAATGCCAACAAAATATACATATAAACATTCATGAATTATTAATAACTTAATTATGATTTTTGTTTGAGATTATTTAATTTGAAGGATGAAATTAATTGAAATTAAAAAAATTCTATTTATATGCCATTTACTCAAATATTTTAACCCTAAACGAGTACGATTGATATAAATTAATAAAACTATGGATTTGCCAATATAAACTGAAACATGGACACAAGATAAATGAACACATGGTTAAAAAGACTGACAATAAACTATTTATACTATGCTATTGATGAAAGAATAATAACACAAAATGTACTCTTATTTATACAGATATGTATTCTTATCAAAAATAAATCGATTAATTCTTGTAAAAAAAAAATAATAAAATCTTTCTTTAAGCTAAAAGAAACAAATAGAATAAAAATTGTGTTTACCAGATATTTAAATTAACAATAACTAAAATACAATAACATAACTAAAATGTGTACCTTGTGCGGAATAGAGTTTTTTACTGGTCAAACTTGTCGAGATCAGAGAGAGAAGTAATTCTTTCAGTCTCAGCACCCTCCGACACCTTGACGAGAATCTTTCCGTTGAAGAACCCCGCGAAACTGATCTTCTCTCGCTGGAGTCTCCGTGCTCGCCCGAGAATCGCCTTGTTGTGGGGGGTTAGGTGCTCATTAATAAACACCGGACTGTTGATCAGCGCTGGGTCGACATCAGAGGCGTTGATGTTCTTCCTCCCTCTTGCAGCCGTCAACCATTCTTCTCTCACCTTCCTGGAGATAAACTGCGCAATTTTTGGCGGATGGACGTGCTTTTTGGAGAAGAGACGCAGCCTGTGAGCGATAGAGAAATCCTCTTTCCTGAAGGGGACATTGATGGTGCGAGCGACTTTTTGGAGACAGAAGTATATATCCTCTCCATGTGTACTTGGCAGTCCGACAATCTCGATGTTGGCCGAGCGCGAATGCTGCTCGATGTCTTGCAGCTGATTGTTTAGATTACGCACCTCTTCATTTAGCTTGGTGTTTATTTGTTCTAAGTCACTGCAGCGGGCTTCCAACTTCTGCTGAGAATTTTGCAGCTCGAACACCCTGGACTGCAAGTTTTTCACCTCTGCCGACAAGCAATTGACAGATTCTAAAACCGTGTTGATTTTTTCGTCTGTGTTCTTGTTGATGTCTTTTTTGAAAGATTGAAGAAGTTCTGCAATGAATTTTTTCATATTGTTATCCTCGTTGCTACAAACTGATGAAACCGATGCAGTTTCCTCCACACATTTGTCACACTTCCAGGACCTATGCTTGCCCTTCGTAAAATTTTGCGTCGAACCGGCACGTGAGCACGCGGGGTGAAAGCAGCGTTTACACTCAACACACTTTGCCACGACATCAGAAGCAACGAAATTTGTATCGCACTTTTCACACTTTTCTGACATTTTAAAATAATAAATATAATAAACGACTCAAATAAAATAACACTAGAACGGCAGGTAATAACCTCAGCTGGACAGGTAGAATCTTGCAATCAGATAAGGCTGGACGTCGAAGATAAGAGGTCCGGACTCATCGGCGATCTGATAACAACTGACCATATGAGAAACATACTTTGTTTTAGTTCATGCAACTTATTTTTGGCCTGCTCCAACTGCCTTGTTAATATTTGAGAATGATCAACAAGACAAGACTATTGGTGCACTAATTGGGTATTTTATTAATTCATCGTTTTATTTCATGTGATAATCTTCCATTTGAGATAATGTGTCTGTCATTTTAGGACACAAAAAGACGAAAGTGGTGGTAGCATAAGACTTGAGTGACTCGAATTTGGGTTACAATCTGAGGTATTATGCAAAATGAGTGACGTGAGAGATGAATACCAGTATGTTAATTATTAACAAATGCTACCTTCACCCTCTGTGCATAAGTTTTCAGCGAAGCATTGCAAGTAGGTCCCAGGCATCGCCAAGAGATTTCTCCATCTGACATAGTCCTAGATTCTCTGTATTTATGATCATCAAAGATCAAACATGGTTTACTCTTTTTTTTTCAATAATAAAATTAATTTTTTATAGTTACACTAAAATTATAGGATGCAGAAAGACACAGAAAAAATATAAATATTATATAGCTTAGGTTAGAAAGCTAATTATTAATTAGCCGACATCTTTTCTCTTGATTATATATATATATATATATATACTACTTATTTAGAGACCTGGTTATGGTCTCTAAGACATATAAACCGAACACTGTCATGATAACCAATTCTGAAAATAAATTCTTAATGGATTCCTTTTCACGTAGATTCATAATTATACATTGCAACTCCAAAATATATAAATGGCCAAAATAAATAAATGTTATTATTTCTGGAGAACAGAGTATGACCATTGACCTGTGTGCATTCAAGCCTGCGGATATCTTCTCAAGGAAAGTATGGATGTGCTTATCCCTCAATACATTTATCATTCAACACCAAGCATAAAAGTGTTTTCTAATTGTTCAATTTTATGGTTATTTACTTTTAAGTAAATTTGTAATTTACTTTGATTGTCTAGTATAAAAAGAAATAAAATTAACTCTTTAGAAGTTAAGCAGATAATTTTAATATTAAAATAGCTTAAAATGTTAAGAATATTGTTTTGTTTAATTTTTTTTAATATTTGCATGTGTATATGTGCATGAATCATCAGTATTTAGACAAAGTTTATTGTTTTTATGTAGTGTGTGTGTAGTGTCAACCCTTTCAGATAGCAAAGAAACTAATAATTTACCCTTGCGGTACTCCATAATTAACAGTTATTCTAATAATTTAACACGGAACACTCAATCAAAAGCTTGAAGATACTACTATCATTATCACCCCTATTTATTACATCAACAAGATCAATGCCTGCTGTAGAAACTGAACTACTAGCTCTAAATCCTTATTGTTTACTGTCAAACATTTGTTACTTTATAAATCAATCAAATCTTTATTTACATTCGTAAAGAATATAAATGGCTCAAATTTGTTATGTACAGAGTACCAGTTTTGTTACTGAAGTGTCGCTGTTTATCAGGAATTATCAGTCCCTTTATCACTTTGATTTCTATAAATACCTTTAAGGTTTACATAGGTTCCTTGAGAAGCCATTTCTTCAACTCTTTTTGCAGTCTTTTCCAGTGAGGTTTGGGATGTTGGTTGTGAGGAGGTTTCGTAGTTTTCGTCCGGCATGAAGTCTATTTTCAGACAGTATGGTTCGGTGTTTTGGGAGGATATAACATTAATCATGTCCAGTATATTATAATGGTGGATGTTTCTTCCTCGAAGGGGGGACAGTTTGTCCACGTACAAAATAACTTCCTGATTGTAGAAGGCCATTATTTCCAAAGATTTCGATGATTGGTGGCATGATTGTGGGTGGAGATCTGCTAGGGTTCTAATTGCTTTTCTGGATGTCAAGGACAAGTTAGATGCTGAAATTACTCACCATGCAGGTAGATTGTATTTTATGTGATTCTACAAGATCATTGTAAACAGTTTTAGTTGCTTTTACTCCACTGATCTATCTTATTCACCACACTGCATAGACACCAGTGCTGATTTTTTTACAGACATCAGTATGTGTGTTCCATGACAAGTCCTTGTCTATTGTTAGCCCCAAGAATTTTGTTTGATTTTCTAATAGGGTATCTAGTTTTCCTGGGAATTCATCTTTTTTTTTCTAAAATGTACATGGGTTGTTTTTTTTCCCAGGACTATATCAGCATCTTCTTGTAGGCCAAGTGCTGAGCTGTTTTTACTAGCAAGGCTGTGTCATCTGCATACATTACTGGAGTATTTTAAATTATTTCAGTTGTCTCCAAATAGCTTTCATATCATGAGAATTTGTTCATTTTTGGTTCCTTTATTCATTCTTAACTTGCACAATTGTGTGCTATGGTTAGAAATTCCAATCTGTATTCTTTTTAAATTTAGCATTTTTGGATGTTGATTTAAAAAAACTCAATCAATATACAGTACCCTTTCAAATAAATTAGGAATTATTGATTAAGATCTGTAATTAGATCTAATTCTCCTTTCTTCAAAACAGTTTTAATCTTAGAAACTTTTATTTTATCAAGAAACATACCTGAAATAATAGAATTCATCACATGTGTCAATCACTTAATAAGGTAACTTAAAGATTGCTTAATAACAGGCATCGGAATTTCATCATATCCAGCTGAGTATTTATTAGAAAATTATGTGATTTTCTTCAACTCTTCTTTGCCCTCAGGTTTCGTATAGAATTTAATGTTATTGGTTACATGAGATATTTAAATTACTACTTTGTGACAGTTTGGGAATTACAATAATGTACACATTTATAAAATATTCATTACAATTTTCACACAAAGCCTTTGGTTCCCTATGTAACACTCATTCATGTGTTAATTTAACTTCTTCATTTGTGATTTTTTAAATTTATGATTTGATTTTCCTCATTGATATACAAATCATACAAATGGCTACAACACAAGGCACAATATTAATTTTAATCTTTCTATTCATACAACTTTTATTTTCTTAAAAAAAAGCCCTTACATGCTGGAGCAAAGCTATTCAATGTTTCCACTATCAAAGGAAGACTCACCCTTCACATTGAAGAGGATCCAGAGGATCTGGCTTGCTGTCACCTCATTATACAGTCTAGATGAATTCATCACTCTTGCAAGACCTCATGTCAACAATGGCTTTTGATATTAAGTTACATTTAAAATAAATTGTATTTATTAACGGTTTGACAACATTTTTTTTCTTTTCATTCTTGAATCTAATTGTAGAATTAAGTTGTTTTTACTATAAGCTCTCTGTCATCATTCAGTAATCAACTGTTCCATTAGCATATCCTTTATCAATCACAGATTTTGTGCTAAATCAAATAAATTTGACCAGTTCAGGTGTTATTCATTTTACTGCTTTAAAACACGGGAAAGCCAAATAAAAATACTATGGAAAACATCATACTCAACCACTAAAGGGGAATTTAAAACACTATTTGGTAAATTTTCTGCTACATTGGTTTAATATTTTATTGCCAGTGATCATTATTTCCAAATATTGTCAATTATGGTCAGAAATATTTGTTATTATTCTATGAGTTTTTAGTTATGATTTTGGCACGTTAGTCAAACACTTCAATAGCACTTTTACATTCTAGAGTGACTCTAGCTGTAAAATTTACTATATAATGCATATTAACTTCTCTTAAGGAGAGTTGAATGGCCCACAAGAGACCATGTAAAATGTACAAAATGTTTGACCCATTATCTCAAACCTATTACAGGTATCACTTTGAAATTGCTACAGGTTTTATATTACTCGAGTCCACTGAACTAGGAGTACTGTATGCTTGTAACTAAATAAACAAAAATTATATTAATTATTTTAAATATCTCTAAAATAATTTTTTTGGATATATTATTTAATTCCAGGTGTATTTATTATCATATTGCTATTATCTTAGTTCCACATATTTATAAACCCGCATTATAAATTGTGTGCAAATTTCATACCTGTACCATTAAGTTTTTGAGAAATTGGCCTTTATGTCCAAATAGTAAATTTTCATGAAAACGAGCAGAAGACACATTTAATATGAAAAATGAAACGATATAAGGTACATAGTTAAAAAATCCTTGGGCAGTAGTCGTCATCATTTAGTTCTTCTTTAGTCTAATTTTTTCACTCGGGCTTCCTTGGTCATCTCTTTTAAAGCCCTATCCACTTTTTTGAGTCTAACCTTGTCAAACTTTTGAAGAGATAACTAAAATTGTATTTTTGCCTAAATCTTGAACATCTATTTCCTCTAAAACTCTTATCCTTAACAAAAATTCTATCAATAAAAGACATGATTGCATCTTAAACTCCTAACTCAAGTTTTTATGCCTACATAATTGTTTTTTCTGGATTCTGCTCCAAACAATTTTATTGAACGATTCATTGACGTTTTGAGTACATCCATGCAAACATTTTTTCAGCAAATCCTTTCTAATTAAATCTTTGTACACATGCTTTATTTCACACACTGCAGGTTCTGGAATTGACTTCTTACGTTGTAGGCTTCTGGATCCTTTCTATATTTGCACCATGTTTCTGGGGTTGGAAGGCAAAGTTGATGAGTAAGCATAAAATAGTTGCAAAAAGTATTTGAATGCAAACTTTCAAAAAAAAAATATATATATAATAAACAAATAAGTATATATATATACAGGGGTGCTGAAAAGTCCCGGGACGGTCTAATAACTTTTGAACTAATTACAATATAAGAACCAAAATTTACATCAAGCTTTTGCTCATATAAAACTATTATTTTATGTATTTCACCATGATATCCTGCTTATGGGGGACGTCCCGCTAGGGGTTGGTGAAAATTCTTAAATAGAAGCATAGGTCGAGTCGTACATCGAATTAAAGCTCTTTTAACTAGAAACATTTTGGCGAAAATCTGACGTAAAACAGTTGACGCATTACAAAATGGCGGACACTCAAAGATTATAAAATACAGAATTTTTCAAATGCAAACATTCTGGTTGTTAGAGAAAACTGAGACACTTAATCTTTTATTTTACTTCTTTTACTTCAAATCACTTACCAAAACAGTTATAACAAATGTTCAAAGTGTTTGCCTTCAGTTTGCTGACAATATCCCAATCGATTGTAGAACGCTGACATCGCATTGTTTAAAGCTTGGACAGGAACACCCTGAGCTTCTCTTACAATACGGTTTCTCAACTCATCCAAATTTTGAGGTTTTGTTTTAAACACTTTTTCTTTGAGGTAGCCCCAAAAGAAGTAGTCTAAAGGGGACAAATCTGGAGAACGGGCAGGCCATTCTATTGTTCCCCTTCTACCAATCCACTTATGTGGAAAGACATTGTCTAAAAAATGTCTTACATGTACGCCATAATGTGGAGGGGCTCCATCTTGCTGAAACCAGATATTTTCATTAAACAGATGCCTTACCTCATCACATGATCTAATACGGTCACCAAACCCGCGCATCATTAATAAAGTTATTCTTTCTCTCTCGGAAAGCGCCATAGCAAAATAAACTAGCACTACTGAAACTACTTGCAAAATTAGGGCTTGAAGACTTCTAAGTGACTGAGTTGATAAAACAACTGTATCTGTCAGGTGGCAATTTCATTGTTGTCTTTTTGGTCTTGTTTGCTCTAGCTGATTACCTTCCAGATAAGGAAGGTAATAATCTTACCTGCTGATAAGAAATTTCCAGATAAACAATGAGATATCAGCGTTCTACAATCGATTGGGATATTGTCAGCAAACTGAAGGCAAACACTTTGAACATTTGTTATAACTGTTTTGGTAAGTGATTTGAAGTAAAAGAAGTAAAATAAAAGATTAAGTGTCTCAGTTTTCTCTAACAACCAGAATGTTTGCATTTGAAAAATTCTGTATTTTATAATCTTTGAGTGTCCGCCATTTTGTAATGCGTCAACTGTTTTACGTCAGATTTTCACCAAAATGTTTCTAATTAAAAGAGCTTTAATTTGATGTACGACTCGACCTATGCTTCTATTTAAGAATTTTCACCAACCCCTAGCGGGACGTCCCCCATAAGCAGGATATCATGGTGAAATACATAAAATAATAGTTTTATATGAGCAAAAGCTTGATGTAAATTTTGGTTGTTATATTGTAATTAGTTCAAAAGTTATTAGACCGTCCCGGGACTTTTCAGCACCCCTGTATATACTATAACAAGATTTATATCATGTATTACAGTATATATTTCATTATACAGGAAACTCTATAAAAACAAATTAGAATAAAACAAAATTGATTTTTTTCAAAAAATCACGGTTCAACTCCCCTTAATTAATAGATCTGTAATATAAAATATAATATAAAAGCTACCATTCATAGTTTTGAAAACAAAGAAGTTAGTGCTTTGCTATAGACTTAGCAAGGCCTTTGATATTATGCCCCATCAAGAACTGGTATAAAAAAATTGATTATGGAGACAAGTTAAACAAATGATCTCTAGCATTTCTTACAAATACAAATGGTACCAGTTTGTTATAATAGGCGAACATTTTTTGGGTCTTAGGCGGTGTCCCCCAAGGTTCCGTCCTGAGTTCAATCTTATTAACGGTCTTCATCAATAAATTCCCAAATTTAGTGCCTAATAAAAGTGTACTATGACACTTGTTGATGTGCTCCATCTTACTTATTGAAATTATGTGAGAGAAAGGTCCAACCTCTTGTTTACTGCCAATATATATATGTGTGAATGATAAAACAGAAACCATTATCTTTAGCCTAAGATAATGGTACCAGTCCTGTAATTCATTTAGTCAAGCTTCTTGGAATTAACTTAACTTACCTGGAGATACCATACAGATGCTCTCTGTATTCTGTGTCGGCTGTATTAAGTTATATTCCTCTTAAAAAACTAAAAAGCATTAAAACACTCACACATATTGTTTGGAACTTTCCTCTGGGGAAATCCTATGCCATAAGAAAGCCTTGAGCATAACGGTTAACCCCCCTTGAAGTCGACTGTGTTGGAACACCAATCACTCACACCCAAGTAGTATTTTGTTGCTTACAATGGTATCTGCTGATGTAACATAATTTCTTCAATTTATTGCACTTCATTTATCCACCTAACTTCCTCCACTTCCATTCTGGATCCAGGATTAAAGGTAGTGCAAATGAAGTGAATTTTAGAATATTGCATTAAATATTATTTTATTACAATAATTGTTTCCTTCATGTCATAAATTATTAAAAAAACATGTTACATTTGAAGTTATAACTCATGTACATATAGTAAATATAATATTGTTATCTCCAGTATTACTATTTGTATGTTGAGCAATATTTGAAACTGATTTATCAAAACACCTATGCATTTTTTATCAGTTTGCTACTTTTTTTGTATGTGTAACTATACAGTAGTAAGAACATCATATATGTTTTCACACAGTTTTTTTTTATATTTTGTTATTGTGTGTATATTGTCATTTAAAAGGGAGTTTACCATCCATATGCACTTAACATGTAGATAACTTTGTTTATTTCTGGATGTGTAATACTTATAGATATGACATCACAAGGTTAAAATTGATCTCAAAAAGGTTTTATTAATAGCCTCCTGAACAGCTTTTCAACATGTACTAAATAAAATGAACACTCCATATACCAAATTTTTTTCTAAATTATGCCCTAAACATGCAATCAATACCTGTAAGGCCAAATTTCTGGATCTGTGGTAAAAACTGTGTCTAGGGTTATAATTGTTTTTCAGAAAATTCCTTTTGTACAATGCAGGGAACTAGATTGATATTTGTGTTTTTTGCAAGATAATTTTTTTCTGCAAATATTTTAACTCTGTATGATTTTGTAAAGCTATATAATGAGTATACTGCTGCATAAAGCATGTACGTTTTAAAACAGTTCCAGAAAAAATCACAAGCCGTCCAAAATGGCCAGTGTAGAAAATAATATGTGCAGAGGGTTAAACCTCAATTCATTTTGATTACAACTGCATGTTAATTTCTTAAATTTGATGTGTATCTAGTTCACTAAACACTTCAAAATAAGTAATAATTCGGAAGGACAAAGGAAGAATGAATCTAAAAAACAATCAAGGATTGCTCGTTTAATTGCTATGTATTGTAAAAATCCTAGTCAAAAACATCATGGGATGGAGTCTAAAACATCATAGTGCACTCAACTCTGCACTAGATGAGACAATGAGAACACCTCTTCATCTAAATGGTTGCTGGGTAAATCAGAGTTTTGTTGTTTTGAACATCTCATCAACAACTATTTCTTGATCTATTCAGATAGACATGAACTCAATATTCCAGGAGTCAAGTCTGTGAGTGAGACGCTGTTGCGTTTAGTAAAAGTTTAAATGGAGCTTAACTCTAAAACTTCACACAATACACAAATTTAATGCTGAATTATTATATGAAATGTTTATTTGAATCAAGTTTGAAATATATATATATATATATATATAAAACAGTTTTATTTAAATTATAGGAATAGGGTAATTCTAGTCACAGAAATGCAATTTTTTTAACAGTTTTTATTGTACAAATCTACAAAAATTCTTTAAAATTGAAAGAAAAGTGTGGTGGTGTTGAAAGTGATGTGTTAGAGAAAGAAGTCTAGAAGAAATCCCTGCAGGTTGTAGAGAGCAAGCAGCAAAATGTCGTTTTGATGTTACTTGTTGTTACTAATTTACAGTGAGTTTATTCAAATTTTCACTTGAAGTTTAACCCCAATATTTACACTAATATTTATTCTACTCATTTGATATAAACTCTATGATCTATTATAGGAATAAATTTTGCACAACATATATGAGATGTTAAAGGATATAAACAAACAATATATTTATGTTCAAAGAAAATACAAAACGTGGTTATATAACTTACTAGTAAATAGAATGAAGAAATACCATTAATAAATTATAATTACACTAAATATTTAGGACACTATGAATGAAACGTATTTACACCATATGAATTCACTGATAACAGTTCTACCAAGTCGTAATAAAATCATAATTGTTGAATTTTCTTGAAAAGAAAAGTGTATGCTTCTGTATTTGCACTGTTAACACTAAACTGCTTGAACTATCTTGATAAACCTTTCCCAAATCACCAGTTTTCCAGTAAGATCTAAATGAAAGATTAAATAATACTAAGAGTTGAGGATTTCTAATTTATATTGTGAATAAAATGAAATTTAAAATATAATCATAAAGAAAATATCCAACATTTTTCCAAACATAGCAAAAATCTTTGGAATCATAAGTAATTAATTTAATGTTACATGCTGTAGCATATAAAGTCAAACTGCAGAATTCTAACAATTATCATACTTAGATGTATAAAAGGTAGTATTTTAATCATTTAATGAACCCCTATTGCTGAAAGTTAATATTTGTATAATTCTAAGAAAGTAATTAATTTAATGTTATATACTTTAACATAAAAAGTCAAACTGTAGAAAGCTGATGTTTTGTGTTTCTTAATTAGATGAAGTCAATTTAAATTAATATTGTAGATAGATATTAGTTTTAATTTTAAAGTTTGTTATTGACATTGTATACTTCAAAATGATAACAAAGTTAAGGCATTTGCCATATTTACATAACATAAAAAAGAATACTATATTTCAAGGATTGGAATCTATCCTCTTCAGGTGTCATAACAACAATTTTACTAAAAGGGTTAAAAAAACATTTGCATGAAGTTAATTAGGTGTATGCTTTAACGTTAAGAGGAAATGCTAGTTCACACATCTTAGGCTCCACTTCTAAGATGGGGCTGAAGTTAAAAACTGCATTATAAATATAAATTAATTTCAATCCACAGATACATAACTTAGTTTTTAGTGTCTGAATCCTAATGAATTGTGAAAAATACGATTAATTATTAATACTCATTGTTTATATTTACATTCATACATTTTCCTCATAAGAAACCATATTGAATATAAACAGATAAACCAATGGTTTAAGAGATAGTAATATTTTTAACAAATACTTGACACTAAAGTCTAAGTTTCTATAGTGAAACATTTATTGATTTGAGATAAATTCTTATTTATAATGCTGACACTAAGTCTAAGTTTCTATACGAAACATTTAATGATTTGAGATAAATTCTTATTTATAATGCCGACGCTAAAGAGTAAGTTTCTATACTGAAACATTTAATGATTTGAGTTAAATTCCTATTTAAAATACAGTTTTAAACTTTAACCCAATGTTAAAACCAGAGCCTCAGATGTGCAGCTGACAGCTCACAAGTGTGTCCTTTTATGAGTTTTTGACACTTGAAGAAGATGTTGATTCCAATCCCCAAAATGTGTGTTCCTTTTTTTTTAACATTTTTTATGGAAAATATTGAAAGTCCTGTAAACCTTTAAGTTAATTTCCAAAAGCATAAACTTTATTCAAATTATGATACTTTCTTCTACTACCAATATGAATGGAAAAATGTTTAACTCTTAATAACTAACACAATACAACCACATAAAGAACTGAAATATAAACAACTGGACTATTTACAAATCTGTACAAAATCATCAGATACTTCAAAAGGTGAATTGAAGGGATAGTTAAAATAAAAGCATAAATAAACTGTTAAAAAAAATTCAGTTTGGTCCTTATAACAAGTATGAAACGGCTAATTTTGAAAGATTAAAAATCGAGTTGTTCAGGTCATTCGCAGAGCATTAAAATATTGGCTTCGTTAGTTTTGAAGAAAGCTGATAAAAAGCAGGAACGTACTTTACCGTGGTTTGCGGCAGTACTTTTGTAATAATGCAAGTCCTACCTTAGTCAACGACGCTGAATTCTTGTCCTTCGTATCGGTCACATAGCATCAAACACCGACATCTTCCGGCGATAAGGTACATTATTGAAACACATGCCGTACACTGTTGGTTTATTTATTTGTTCAGACAGTGGAAAGCAAAAGCATTTGCTCGGTTAATACATATAAAAACATTGATCTTAAAAAACATACATCACTTATCCGAGAACGACTTTCAATTTTCAGCAAGCCGCACGGACTTTCTTTACTTAATGTACGAAAAAGAACTACATTACACAGTATCTTCTACAGAATAAAAGAGAACAAAATAAGAGGTACCGTGGTGTAAAGTCACCACTGAAACGTCAGTTATCACTTAATATAATGAGGTTGTACGGCGACGAGACGCATCCTCCGATCGTTCTTACCGCTCACCATTCGTTATCCGAGCGAGCGAGACGAGCGAGTAATTGGTTAATACGGCGTGTAACGGCGCGGTGACGCCCCTCGCAGCCCAACTCTGACACAACATACAGTCACAACGTTACTAAATATCATACATCATCAGATCACATGCTGGTTAATCAATAGCTTACATCTAGGCATAAGCAGGCTTTGTTATGTTAGGGATTGATTTGATAAATGCAACAACTTTGGATAATAATCATAGTTTGTCACCTTCACCCACATAAATAATTCATACCCCCTGACAATAGTTTTAATGTTCTATCAATTATTGTACAAACTTACATAACTTGTGTCCAAGTTACACCTACAACACTTTTAAGTAGCAATAAATTTTAAGTTGAGATTTTTAATTATGCTATAAATAAACTTTAATTAGAGGTCAATGTATTTCTCTCAACAGTTGTAACACAATTTTGTATTTTATGTACAAATTTAGGTTAGATAAAAACATATGTTGACTATAAACATTAAGTTTTCCTGCAGTGATTATCACTAGTCCATCATCGGAAACACTACTTTAAAGTGTAACATTTTTTTCATAAACTAACCAAAACTCTACAAATGAACACCCTCAATCAGCATCAGCAGACAATTAACTTTTTTAAATTACAAAAATATGGGCTTATACAATATTAAAAATCTATACTTAATTTTAATTAGACTGAGAATATGTTTCCTTCAAATATTGCTAACATACATTAAACAAATTATTTTAAAACTATTTGTGTAATATTTATTATTAAAAGATTTGCAGCAAATAAAATAATTAAATGTCTCCTAAAGTTTTACAAAAGTTACAATGAAAAGCACTTCTCAAAATATGTGAAAAATTAACTTAAATATTTAACATTACTTTCCAAGCTAAACCTCAGTTTTGCTTTCCTTTCGCCTTAAATCATATAAAACTGCAATAAAGTCTTTCACAGGTTAAATGATAAAAAAAACTC